>NC_133517.1:72525000-73206785 GCF_049354715.1 Callithrix jacchus
GCAGAGGTTGCAGCAAACTGAGATTGCACCAGTGCACTCCAGCCTAGGAGAGGGAGCAAAACTCTGTCTCAAAAAAAAAAAAAATCACGTGAGGCTGGGCACAGTGGCTCACGTCTATAATTGCAGCACTTTGGGAGGCAAAGGTGGGAGGATCGCTTAAGTTCAAGAGTTTGAAACCAGTCTAGGCAACATAGTGAGACCCTGTCTTTACAAAAAAAAAAATAAGCCAGGCATGGTGGTACAATACGTGTGGCCCCAGCTACACAGGAGGCCGAGGCAGGAGGATCACTTGAGACCAGAGGTTGAGGTGACGATGAGCTATGTTCCTGCCACTCCACTTTGGGTGGGGTGACAGAATGAAACTCTCAAAAGAAAAAAAATGTGGAGGCATGATTGCTCAAGGTGTTATTAGCACACTTCTTAGCTAGCTGAATTTCTTGTCTGTCTTCTCTTTGCAATTCATATTTATCCTATCACTGCCCTTGTCACCTTCCCTGGGGGAAGCTTCTCAAGCCTCTCTCCTGCTCACCTGCTATGAAAGCCTCAGGCACAGTCTTCCTCATTTCCACATACCAGCACCCAGTGCAGCACCTGCGCCCACACAGAGGAAGCTTCATTGATTTTTGCTAATCTCAGCTGTTCCAGAGACTTGAAAAAACCTTTTAGATGATTTTAACCAGAAGAGCTTCTGAGGACCGAAGGCAAGAGGTTTGGTCCTGCTTTACAGAGTGGCGAACCCTCCTAGGTGCAATTCACCCAGTAGGTGTGTAATTGTCCACCCCAGCACAAATGCGGGCTTCTTGATCAACACACATCGCCCTCTGGGGAAGAAAGGGAAGGGAAGGAAAGGGAGGGACAACTCAGGGAAAGTAGGAAAAACTCTCCTGGACCTCCCAGGAAGAGGTGACTTCAGGACACGGGCTCCCTGGTTGTTTTCTATGGTTTTCATTACTTGGCTTGAGCTCCTGGGGAGTAAATGTTTCTTGGGCATATTTTTTGGGATCTAATTCTGGAGTCCCTGAGCTTGAAAGAATGCAATAAAATACCTGCTCCGTGGAAGTGAGGATGGCTGCTTCGCAGGCTGCTGAAGCTCTCCGTGCACACTCTTCGCAGACAGGAGCTTCCAAGGGGTTAGGTAAGGTGTCCAAAGACTCAGAGGGAAAGTACCAGAATCGGGACAACAGCCTATGGTTCCTGGATAGGAGGGACCCCACAACCTGACTGACAGGCTGAGTCTTGAGATAAACTGAGGAACAAAGCCTGCTTCTCTAGAGCAGTGGCCCAGCACTGGCCAGCCAGTGGGCTGGGCGCAGTGGCTCACACCCGTAATCCTAGCACTTTGGGAGGCCGAGGTGGGCGGATCACAAGGTCAGGAGTTTGAGACCTTCCTTGCCAATACAGTGAAACCCTCTCTCTACTAAAAATCCAAAAATCAGCTGGGCGTGGTGGCAGGTGCCTGTAATCCCAGCTACTTGGGAGGCTGAGACAGGAGAATTGCTTGAACCAGGGAGGTGGAGTTTGCAGTAAACTGAGATTGTGCCACTGCACTTCAGCCTGGGCAACAGAGCTAGACTCCATCTCAAAAAAGTAATAATCAAATAAAATAATACCAAGTGTACTGTAATCTCAGCGACTTGAGAGGCTGAAGCAGGAGAATTGCTTGAACCCAGGAGGCGGAGGTTGCAGTGAGCCAAGATCGCACCACTGCACTCCAGCCTGGGTGACAGAGTTAGACTCCACCTCAAAAAATAAATAAATAGATAAAAATAAAGTTATCAAGTGTATTTGTCTCTGTACCTTTCAAGTTGGTTGAAGCAGCTAACTTTTGGACTGAACTTGCTCTCCAAACTCCAGACCAGAAATACCACTTACTTGTCATTCTTTCTTTTGACTCATATTAATTCCTCAGCATGTCCTACAGAAGGGAGTGTTGATAAGCCACGAAGAAGAGGAAGAAAATATGATGAGGTAGCGTGAGGGGTTTCCTTACTTACCAAATGTAAAGGAACACGCTTACTCAGCCAGTCTCAATGATTAGCAAGGGATTTTCTCAAGGAAGAAAAGAAAATGGCTGCCACAGTGTGTTCTCCTCACAGTGCACAATTTGCCAGAGTTCAAAGTGTCTCCGAAACTTCATGCCATTTCTTCTCGTCAGGTTAGGGGGCAGTCAGGGAGGGGTGGTAATTAGTGTTAGATGGGCATACTGAAGTAAGGCATGGAGAGGATAAATGGTTTGTTTGGGGGCACACGCCAAATCCATGAAATTGAACTACAGTGGCCTCAGGGAGAACTCAGGCGTCTTCCTGCATCTAGAAGATTACACAAGGCCAGGAAGCCAGCAGCCCTAGGGTCAAGTGAAGGGGAGGCAGCTCTGGGACCCACCCAGGGGCAGTTTCTGGTCAGGCATTCCTGGCAACTTGTGGTACCTCAGTCCACCCACGCCTCCTCCACGATGAAAGCTGATAGGCAAGGCCAGCCGTCCTCTGGGGCCACGCAGTGCCTCCAGCATGGTTTAGGGGCACTGAGAGGTCTCCTTTCTAAAAATACCTCCCTCCCCTTTCCTGCTGTGCAAGCTGAAGTAGTCACATGCGAGGCTTACTCCCTTGGTTTGAAGCATTACAGTCCTAGTAGATCTGATTTAAAAACCAAATGCCACTACGAGTGGAACGAACAAGCGTTACCACGCCGTAACACGGGGTTCGGCATTTACTTACCCCCTCTCTAAATCCAAAGAAGGATTTGACAGTATCACACATTTATTTCTCAGATGAGCCAACAGAGGGGTCCAGACCCTGCCCTGGCAAATCCCTGGAGCAGCCTGAGAAAACCTTAACTCTGCCCAGGACATTTCACTCTCCTGCCCAACATGCTTCAAAGCTTCCCATTGCACTTTGAACGGAATCCAAACTCAGGATCTTCCCAGGCCCTCCCTGACCCGCTCAGGCCCTTGCCTGACTTGCCTCTTGCATTCCATACTTGTTCTCCATCTTGCTCGCCACACTCCCACTTCACCACGCAAGCGCAGCCGTCCTTCTTCCTGCTGGGACTGTATAAGCTGGCGCTTCTGCTAGTAGACCTCTCCCCTCCCCTCCTGGTTCCTCTCTATCCCTTAAGCCTTGACTTGAAATGCCACCATTTTGGTGGCCTCCCTGACTGCGCCACCTACAGGTGTTCCCTCTTGTCTTTGAAAATACTGTTATTTTCCTCCACAGCATTTTACATAATTTGAACGTGCATGTATGTGGGCACAGTCCATTCTCATTATTTGCAGGTTCTGTATGTGTAAATTTGTCTAATCCCCAAAATGTATTTGTAACTCCAAAATAAACACTTAAAGCACTGTCAAGGTCGTTTGCAGACACATGGAGAGCTGCAAAAGACCTGAGTCACCCAATGTACAGGTCTCCGGCTCAGATCCCACAAGGAGACACTTTGCCTTCCTGTTTCTGCTCTCACGCTCTTGTACTCAAACAAGTGTCCTTTTCACCATCAGTTTAGTGCAAAACGTTGAGCAATTTGGTGAAAAACATTTAGGCCAGTTGTGATGGCTCACGCCTATAATCCCAGCACTTTGGGAGGATGAGGCGGCTGGATCAAAAGGTCAGAAGTTCGAGACCAGCCTGGTCAACATGGTGAAACCCTATCTCTACTAAAAAGACAAAAATTAGCTGAGTATGGTGGCACATGTCTGTAGTCCCAGCTACTTGGGAAGCTGAGCAGGAGAATTGCCTGAACCCAGGAGGCAGAGGTCACAGGGAAGGAGAGGTCACAGTGAGCCAAGATTGCATCACTGCATTCCAGCCTGGGCAACAGAGAGAAACAGAAAGAAAAGAAAAGAAAAAGAAGGAAAGAAAAAAGGAAAACGAAGAAAGAAAACCATTTAGAAAATATTTTTTTCTCAGCTCACTGCAGCCTCCACCTCCGGGGTTCAAGAGATTCTCTTGCCTCAGCCTCCCAAGTAGTGGGACCACAAACATGGGCCACCCTATCTGGCTAATTTTTGTATTTTTAGTAAAGATGGTGTTTTACCATATTAGCCAGGCTGGTCTCACACTCCTGACCTCAAGGGATCCACCCACCTTGGCCTTTCAAAGTGCTGGGATTACGGTGTGAGCCACCATGCCCAGCCCACATTTTCATGATTTTTGTTGGTGGGATCATTAGTTGTTTCAGATGGCCCCAAGCATAGTGCAAAAGTGCTGCCTAGCATTCATGAGCATGAGAAGGCTGTGCTGTGCCTCACAGAGGAAATGCGTGTTAGGTAATAGTCACTCAAGCATCAGTTGTACTGCTATTGGTCTTGAATTTAATGTCAATGAATAGACAATGTGTATGAAGTAAGGTGTCTTTAAACAGAAACACACATAAAACAAGGTTATGTACTGATTGGTTGATGAAACCAGAGGCTCGCAGGAACCTCACCCTGTATTTCCCCTAGGATCAGTGGTTCGGTATTCACTAATTCAGTGCTTGCTGTGATTTTATAAAACATAGCTACTGTGAAAAATGAGAACCATATGTATTTTTATAAGTTTCTTAGGGCTGCTATAGTAAATGCCACACATTGGCTTAAAGCAACAGAAATGTCTTCTTTTATAGTTCTGGAGGCCAGAAATCTGATATCGAGGTGTCAGCAGGGCCAGGCCGTCACCACAGGCTCTAGAGAAAAATCCTTTCTTGCTTTGTCCTAGTTTTTAGTGGTTTGCTGATAATCCTTGACTTTCCTTGGCTTGTAGTTACATCTCTGCCTTGGCCATCAGCTGTCCTTCTCCCTGTGTGTGTCCGTCTTCATGTCCCTTCTCCCCTCCTTGTAAGGATACCAGCCAGACTGGATTTAGGGCCCATCCTACTCTGGTATGGCCTCATCTTAACCAATTACATCTGTGAGGATCGTATTTGCAAATACGATCATATTCTGAAGTTCCTAGAGGGACATGAATTTGGGAGGAGGACCATATTCAATCCCATAATAAATATATATGTACACATAGTGTTTATTTAATGCATATCTTTCCCCCCAACCAGAGAGCAAGCTTCTTGAGCCGAGAACGATGGCTTTCCTATCATCCTTTTATTCACAATACCAAGGCCAGCCTGATACATGGTAGGAGCTCAGTAAATACTTGGTGAGGAAGAATGGATGAACCAAAGAGTGAATTTCAAAATTCATTAGAATATTGGAGATCCTTGAGCCAGCAGTGATCCGGCTCTCCCAGAACCATAGGCTTCTGGTCTATCTGGTTGGACTGAGAAAGAGACCGAGTGGGTGGGCTTGCTGCCTCACGCTCCCTCCCCATTCCATTTCAACCAGTTACCCTGCTGTATCTGTTTTATATATTCTGCTTCTATGCACTACTGTTTTTATAAAAGTGCCTTGAAGGGTTTTTAAAGCATTATCCAGTTGCAGTGGCTCACGCCTGTAATCTCAGCACTTTGGAAGGCCAAGCCATGCAGATCACCTGAAGTCAGGAGTTTGAGACCAGCCTGGCCAACTTGGTAAAACCCCATCTCTACCAAAAACACAAAAATTAACTAGGTGTGGTGGTGTGCGCCTGTAAGTGCAACTACTGAAGCAGGAGAATCACTTGAGCTTGGGAAGCAGAGTTTGCAGTGAGCTGAGATTAGGCCACTGCACTCCAGCCTGAGTGACAGAGAAATACTCTGTCTCAAAAAAAAAAAAAAAAAAAAAAAAACAAGAAAGAAAGAAAAAAGTAAGGAATCCCTGAGCTTTGCTGCCCATTTTATACATGAGGAAACTGAGGTCCAAAGACCTGAAGATGCCTGCCCCTCGTCACCAGCGTGTCATCTGTCTGTCATGGTGGAGGCAGGGCTAAGGCTCAGGTCTTCTGAGCCCTATTCCAGAAGTTTTGCCATTATGCTCACCCTCCTGCCAAGATATGCAATGGGAATACTTTGGTGTTTGCCCTCCCTGGGACCCTGATTTTCTATCCGGAGCAACTTCTGAGAAAAGAGAATGGAGCCCATGGCATGTGCCCCCTCCCCATAGCTCTGAAAGACCCTTTGTGCCAAGTTCCTTGGACATTCCACAGGCTAGTTCTAGGCAAATCCATCTGCCAGCAGGTCACAATCCTTGCCTTCAGCTCTGAGCTATTTTGGCCTTTCTGCTGTTAAATGTATCCTTTGCTTTCTTGGAAGCTAAAACCAAGGGAGGAAGGCCAGGCTCAGAGGCTCTGGGGCAAAGCGGGTGGGCTGGGCTGGGGTGAACTGGGGTGGACTGCTAGGGGAGATGGGTCTATTTTGCAGACCTGGCTCGAGAAAAAAAAAAAACTGTGCTGATTATCTCCCAGCCCCAGCTGCAGAAATGCCTTAGCTCGGCAGCAGCAGACTATAAATAGCCGAGAGTCCACTCCCAGCCGCTTGAGAACAAGGATATTTTTTTTCATGTTAGAAGAACGGGGCTTTAGAGCTATCCTGGGCCCCCTTCTCAACTCCACCCCCAAAGAGCTGTGATTTATGTCTTAGCACCATTACTGGGACCAAGGATCACATAGCCCCGATAAACAATGATTAATTCATTGCCAAGTTCTATGAAAAAGAAGGCATTCCTTTGGAAGTCATCTCTTTCACTTTGGCACAGACATGCTGACCCATGAGACCAGAGGGGCAGTTTCACTGCAAGTTCATCACCCTGGGTTTCATCTGGCCCCCTCTGCCCTTGCACATTAAGAAGCTGACACAAGAACAGAAAATGAAACACCGCATATTCTCACTCATAGGTGGGTGATGAAAAATGAGAACACATGGTCACAGAAAGGGGAGTACTAAACACTGGGGTCTATTGGGGGGGAAAAGGGGAGGGCCAGTGGGAGGGGGAGGTGGGGAGGGATAGCCTGGGGAGAAATGCCAAATGTGGGTGAAGGGGAGAAGAAAAGCAAAGCACACTGCCATGTGTGTACCTACGCAACTGTCTTGCATGCTCTGCTCATGTACCCCAAAACCTATAATCCAATAAAAAATTAAAAAAAAAAAAAAAAGAAGCTGGGGAAGGGCAGGTGGCTCACTGTCCTGGAGGGCAGGTAGGGGCAGACTACTGGAGAAGAAATGATCTGGACTTGACTATGTGCTGAGATGCTCTGGAATGAAAAAACCAGGGATGCTGGACTGCTTTGTTCACGTTTGACTTATTCTCTCTGGAGGGAAATCGGCCTTTATCTTGAGGAAATCAGGAATTGGATCTCAATGCAAACATCCTACGTCTGTTTGTCCCCCATGGCTCACTCATTGGGACCTTAAGTTTGAATGGCGAGTCCTAACGTACAAAGCACTGGTCACGTCCTGGTTTCATCTGACCCTTACAGCAACTGTTTTACTTGCTTGGTTGAGTTTTCTGAACTCAAAGATAATCCCTGCTCATTATAGAAAAGTGAAAAGAAGTTAAAAAAAACCCACTCAAATCCCAACACACTGAAACAGTAATGTTTTTATGAACGCCCTCAAGACCTCCCTTATTGGGTATATGAATGGATATGAATTTACCTACATGGGATTGTGTTATTATATTGGTTGGGCTCTTGGCAGAAAGAGATGAAATACACAACTAGGTAACTGAGGAGAGTTTAATAAAGGAACTGTTTACATAGATGTGGGCAGAGGTTAAAAAAACCAGCAAGGAACAGCGTAGTACATCAGGGCTAGCAATGGGGAAGAACCATTAACACCCGCAGGGCTGAGAGGCAAGTAGAAGGAGTGGTTACTGCAAATCAGAGCCTGTCAAAAAGTATAACCTTCAGTACAGTCACAACCGGCCCTAGGATGGAGTCGGAGGAATAAACACTCTTGCCTCACTCTTCTCCCAAGCTCCAGCAAGCTCATGTCTTCCTCTGGCCAACCCAACCAGAGTTAGAGGGCATGGAAGCCCACTGGCAAAAGGACATAGAGTGGATAGGGGAGGCAAGTAGAAAACACCTGAGACATCCACTGTGACACTGCTTTTATCATTCAATGGTGAGTCCAGAAGTTTCTAACTCAATGAACATGAATCGATACCATACTTTTTTGTGGACCTTGTATGAGTGTGCCATAGTTTTTTTCTTTTTGAGATGGAGTCTCTCTCTGTTGCCCAGGCTGGAGTGCAATGGTGTGATCTCAGCTTACTGCAACCTCCACCTCTCAGGCTCAAAAGATTCTCCTACTTCAACCTCCCAAGTAGTTGGGATTACAGGCCCACCATCATGCCTAGCTAACGTGTGTGTGTGTGTGTGTGTGTGTGTGTGTGTGTGTGTGTGTAAGTTTAGTAGAGACAGGGTTTCACCATGTTGGCCAGGCTGGTTTCGAACCCTTGACCTTAAGTGATCCATCCATCTCGGCCTCCCAAAGTGCTAGGATTACAGGCATGAGCCATGGCACCCAGTCGAATGTGCCATCGTTTTTTAACTGATCCCTTGTTAATGGACCTGCAGCAAGTTTCTAATTTCTCAGGGGCACAGACAATACTGCAATGAGCAGATCTGTACGTCTAAAGCCTTCGTATGCTGAGGATATATATTTTTGTTTCCTCCTAGACATTTTTTTAAGAAACTAAGGCTCAGAACTGGAGAGATTCGTCCTAGTCACAGCTTTCCCGAATCTTCTCATTTTTCAACAACGAACATGGAATACTTCCATAGTAGAGAAAGGAATAATAAAGTAAACTTTTAGCTTAAAAATGCACCCCATGAATATATATACCTTGCTGTGTACCCACAAAAATTAAAAATTAACAAAAAAGGATGCTTTTTCCTTGAAAGTCCTATCACCCACATGGATCTGAAAGGGAGGGGAATGGGAGTCACTCCTCCCCAAGGGCAGCCTCCTCTTTTCATTCATTCATTCATTCATTCATTCATTCATTATTTCTTTCAGAGCAGGGCCTTGATGGGTCATGGGGGACATTGGGTGTGCTGAGTCAGGGGGTAGGGACTGAGGAGAGTCAGGCTGGGGCTTACGACACTGTCCCAGACAAGGAAGTCACCACAGTGAACTTCAGGAGGGGAAGAGGGGAAGTGCTCTGGGTAAAGAGGAAATGACGTCACAGGACACCCTTTTGCTGTCTTTGCCGTTGTCACCTAAGACGTGGACATGGCTCCAGAGAACCTCTGGTGGAAAAACTCGCTGACCTTCAAGGAGGGAAATGAGGGTGAGGGGCAGAGAGTGGCAGCCTCTGCCTCTACCTTGCACTTCCCGTTTGTACCTGAAGAGATGCTCCTTCATTTTTCATGCAGGCCTGGCACTTCGTAGGTGCTCAACAAATGCATTGTCTTCCTTTCTTGCCCCAAAACCAGAAGCCAAGCCAGTCTCCTCACGTGAAAAATGGGAACAGCAAAATATCCTGCCCCAGAGGGTTGCTGTGAGAACTGAAAGCATCTATCCATGTGAAGCACATGAGACAGTGCCTGGCATAGAGAAAACGCTCCCCAGTAATCATTCTCGCTGTTATTATTCATCACGGCCCACCTGGCACTGGGCACAGGCGCAGTGGACATTTGGCAGAGAGTTAGTGATGTGCGTTCATTACCAAAATAGCAGGGTAAAATGTGATTCCAAAATGGCCCCAAATCAACAGCACACAAAGGACAAGACACGCCATGTGGCATGCTGCATGGGGAAGAAAGGCTTCTGCGGTAAGCAGCCTAATGAGGAGGTGCAGGTGGGCCTCAGCCCAATTACCCAGGAGGGGTTAATGCCAGAAAGCAGAAACAGAGAAGGAGGCTATGGAGTCCCAGATACAGGACTGGATTTTAAAGTTGTTTTTTGTTTTTGTTTTTGTTTTTTGAGACAGAGTCTCATTCTGTCGCTCTGGCTGGAGTGCAGTGGCATGATCTTAGCTCACTGCAACCTCCACCTCCCAGTTTCAAGCAATTCTCCTGCCTTGGCTTCCTGAGTAGCCAAGATTACAGCTGTGACCCACCACAACTGGCTAATTTTTGTATTTTTAGTAGAGACAGGGTTTCAGCATGTTGACCAGGCTGGTCTCGAACTCCTGACCTCAGGTGATCCACCCACCTCGACCTCTCGAAGTAATGGGATTACAGGCATGAGCCACTGTGCCTAGCCCCAGATCCAGTACTGCTTGGCTGTGTCACTTTGAACAAGCCCCATACCCTGTGTGGCTTTCAGGTCACATTTTTGAAATGGGGATAAATAGCCCAGTTCCCATAGTTATTGTGAGGGTGCAGAGGGGGAAGGTGAGGCATGCTCCAGGCACCCAGGGAGAGGCAGGCTGGTTGCTCGGGTTCTAGTATTCTTACTGCAGTAGGAGGCACCGTCCTCAGGCTGTCATCTGCAGTCCTGCTGCAGGGTGGCCCTTACCTGGTAAGGCTCCTTTGAGGTTCATGATCCAGAATTCCTGGTCTGGGAAGCTCTGTCGGGCTCAGGAGTGAAGAGTTGTACTGCACCAGCAAAGCTCGGCTCGGCCGAGTTCCAGGGCCCTGCCGAGAGCCCATCTGCTGGGTCTGCCAAGGCCAGAGCAATGAGGTGGAAGCCAGAGAGGGAGTCTCGGGGTCTGAGCTATGTGCCAGGCTGGGCACTGACGTGCTGCTTCCCATGGTGTCCCCGCAGGCTCCATCAGCCTGCTGCCCCCTCTGGCCTTCCCTCAAGAGCAGTCACTGGGCCTTGGTTGCCATGGAGATGGTCTCCCTCAGAGGCTTTGCCTCCTATCTTCTTTTCTTTTTTCTTTTTTTTTTTTTTTAATTTGAGAGAAGATCTCACTTTGTCACTCAGCCTGAAGTGCAGTAGTGTGATCACGGCTCACTGCAGCCTTGACCTCCCAGGCTCAAGCAATCTTCCCACCTCAGCCTCCCAAGTGGCTGGGACTACAAGCATGTACCACCATGCCCAGCTAATTATTTTATTATTTATAAAGATGGGATCTCACTATGTTGCTTAAGCTTGTCTCAAACTCCTGGCCTCAAGTGATCCTCCCACCTCGGCCTTCCAAAATGCTGGGATTACAAGCATGAGCCATCACACCCAGACACCTCCCACCTTCTGATTCTGACGTGTTCCTCTTGTCAGGGAACCCCCAACTCCCTGTCCCCAACAGGCTTACTCCTCTCTAAAGGCAGCATCCTCTATTCATTCATTCATTCATTCATTCATTCATTCATCAGATAGCTGTGGGTATGGAAGCCAAGAAGACAATAGAGCCCCCGCTTTCATGGAGATTATATCCTATTGGGAAAGAGAGATAATAGACGAATAAAATACATATGATACAGACGAAATAAGCAGGAGCGACCTCTCCGAGGCACTGACATTTGAGCAGAGGCGTGCATATAATGAGGGAGCAGCCACATGGGTATTTGGGGAAAGAGCCTTCCAGGCAAGGGAACAACCACTGTGATAACCTCACATCAGTGACATCAGTGATGGTGTGGTCACCGCAAGGCACCTATAGGGAAGGCAGCCTGTAGGGTGGAGTACAGCAGATGAGGGGGTCATGAGTGCCAGAGGAGACCGGATTGGTTTCGGGGATCAGATGTCACAGGGCCTTGGAGGATATGCCAAAGACTTGCATTATATTCAAAGGAATGGGAAGCTGTTTCCACTGGAGGATCTGAGCAAGGGAAATGATGCTCTGATTCCATTTTAAGATTCTGCTGTGGATGTTGTGTGGAGAATAGGGGAGGGACTGGGCATAGCACAGGTGGAAACAGGAATCCTAGAAGATTGTTGCAGTAATCCTGGTGAGATGAGGTGGTGGCTTGGACCAAGGAGCTCACGGCCAGTGATGACAAATGGGTGGACTCCAGACTGACTTTGAAGGTACAGTCAATAGAACACACTGCTCACCAGGAAGAGGAGTGCAAGAAAATGTTGTCAAGTATGACTCCAGGCCGGGCGCGGTGGCTCACGCCTGTAATTCCAGCACTTTGGGAGGCCAGCGCGGGTGGATCACCTGTGGTCAGGAGTTTGAGACCAACCTGGCCAACATGATGAAATCCTGTCTCTACTAAAAATATAAAAGGGCATGGTGGCAGGCACCTACAATCCCAGCTACTCAGGAGGCTGAGGCAGGAGAATCACTCGAACCCAGGGAGTTAAGGTTGCAGTGAGCCGAGATTGCCACTGCACTCCAGCCTGGGTGACACAGCGAGACTCCTGTTTTTCATTTTTGTTTAAAAAAAAAAAGAATAACTCCTGGACTTTGGTCCCAGCTAGATGGTGGTGCTTTTTCCTGAGATGAGGAAGAAAAGGAAGGAGAAAATACTTGGGAACAATACAGAATTCATCTTTGGACATGTACAAATTTGAGATATTAAATGAGAAAATGCACATTTTGAGATGTCTCCTACAGAAAATGTCAAGTCCATGTTCTGATAGCCTTTGACTTTGGAACGAAGGGAGAGATTGAGGCTGCAGATAAGGAGCTAAGAATATGTATAGGTCTGATGGTCTGAGTAGGATTCTCACATGGTGACTGTAGAACCCTTGAGGACTGAGCTCTAAGGCCCTCTGGCATTTATAAATTACAATGAGAAGCAAGACCAGTAAAGAAGCCTAAAACCAGTTCAGTAGGAGGAAAGCAAGGAAAGAATGGCAGTCCAGAAACAAAGGAAAGAAGGGTTTTTAAGAATCAGCGGAGTAGGCAGAGTAATGACCCCTGAAAGATGTCAGTCCTAATCCCCTGACCCTGTGAATATGTGACCTTACATGGCAAAGAGGCACTGCAGGTGTGATTGAGGTTGGGGACCTTGGTATGGGGAGACTGTCCTGGATTATTTGGGTAGGACTTAAAAGCAGAGAATATTTCCTGGTTAAGGTCAGAAGGAGAGATGACCACTGAAGGATAGACAGAGATATTTGGTGTTTCTGGCTTTGAAGATGGAAGAGGAGAGCTACAAACCAAGAAATATGAGCAGCCTCTAGAAGCCTCTAGAATCTGGAAAAGGCAAGGAAACAGATTCTTCTCTAGAGTCTCCAGAGAAGAATGCAGCCCTTCCTACATTTCAGCCTACTGCTACCCATCTCCAACTTCACCTTCAGAACTGTAAAACGGTGTGTGTGTGTGTGTGTGTGTGTGTGTGTGTGTGTTTGAGATGGAGTTTTGTTCTTGTTGCTTGTGCCCAGACTGGAGTGCAATGGTACAATCTCAACTCACCGCAACCTTCGCCTCCCGGGTTCAAGTGATTCTCCTGTCTCAGCCTCCCGGGTAGCTGGGATTATAGGCATGCACCACCATGCTTGGCTAATTTTGTGTTTTTAGAAGAGAACGGGTTCTCCATGTCAGTCAGGCTGGTCTCAAACTCCCAACCTCAGGTGATCCGCCTGCCTCAGCCTCCCAAAGTGTTGGGATTACAAGCGTGAGCCACTGTGCCTGGCCAAACATGTGTTGTTTTAAGCCAACTTTGTGACGATCTGCTGCTGCAGGAATGAAAAATGGAAACAATGAGCCAACGATGAGATGGTCAAATAACGATCCAATCCCAGCAAAAGGAGAATGAAAATTCTCCAGTGGTTCGGGCAGGATAGAGATCCCTGGGGACCTTCATGGTATAAAATAGTACTTTGATGAGGATGAAAGCAGTTTGGAATAGATGGAGGAGAACCTGAGAGGGTGGGGGGTAAAGTCTGGAAATAGCCTCATCCTTAGAGGAAATTTGTTAGGAAAGAAAGCCAAGAAGTGTGTATGTGGAGGGGAGGCGCAGAGGTGGGCATGGGCTCGAGGGAGTCTGTTCTTGTTTTTTAAGAGAGGAGACAGTGCTGCATGCTTGGCCCCTGACAGGGCCAGCACCCACAACCCTGCAGTGCTGGTAGGGATGACCCAGGAAAGAAGCACAAATGTGATAAGCAAGAGAGTCTGCGATCCCTCTGGAAGTCCTCTACCCGACCCACGAGTGCTCTGCAGCCAGGAGCACAGGTGGAAGACAGTCAGAAGACCAATGCCTCAGCCCAGCCTTCCATGGAAGACGGGGATCTGTCCCAAACAACATGGACGCAGGAATCCCTCCGGGAGCCACTCCCCTCTCCGGGTTTGATTCTGTAGCCCCTTGACCCATCCTTTCCATAGCCTGTATCCCAGGGGCTCTGGGGTCTCTTGGGCTTCCATTTGCATGCTTCCCTGAGCAGTAAGGTTGCATTGATCTTGTCCTTTGTGTTTCCCGGGGACACACCGAGGGCATTGGATAAATGCTTTGCTGAATGATGATAACCTCCACCTCTGTTGAGCACTCAGTCTGTGCCGGGGGCTTTACTAACCACAGGTGTGAAGCACCCAATCATCTCCATTTTATAGGCAAACAAGTTGAGGCCCAGGGCTACATGCTGGGAAGATGGCAGGGTCACGGCTTGGACCCAGGCAGTCTGGCTCAAGGCCCCTCCCATAACCAGCACACCACATCACCCATGGCAGGAAAGGGAGCCCAGCAGAGGGGAGCTGAGGCCTTGGAGATGGCGTCTGAGCTTGGTTTTGAAGGATGAGGGAGACTTCGCCAGTGAAGGAGGTGGGAAGAGACTCCCAAGTGAAGAGCCAAGCTTAAGCAGATGTACCAAGGCGGGAGGTTCGTGCTGAGTGACAGGAAGCTCCCGAAGCTGCTTCCATGTTGCTGTGTAATCGGAATGTGGAAATGGGAGGGGTCAGGGTGCAAGGCCCAGTTAATGAAGTCTGCTTTATTTTGTAGGCAATAGAAAGCCTGATGGAGCCGGATACAAACTGCATGGCGCCAGAGCACCTCCTGTCAGGGCCAATAGCCCACGTGTGGTCACAGGGCTACAGCAGCAGCATCCCAAAGCCCCAGCCTTGTCCATCACCCTCAAAACTGCCTCTGGTCGGTCCAAGTCTACCGGGATTCAAGTTCGTTTCAGAAAAGCAGTGGCCAGACACCAAGGCCTGGAGGGGGCTGGGGAGGTGTCAGCGAAGGGATCAGAGGCCAAGCTCTGTGTTCCCTCAGACAAAGAGAGAAAGCAGGCTGAGAGATGGCAGCAGCATGTGACACCTGGGCCACAGGCCTGGACAGCAGCCGTGGCAGCCAAGGGGATAATGGCTCTCTTTGTCCTGCGTGTAAATTCTCCGGAAAAGAAAGGATTCCAGGGCCTGCTTCTCCAACTTGCACAATGCTGGCCGCCTGGGGCCCCACTGCGAGGGCCTGCCATGGCATTCAGGGAGCAGTGAGGCCCCTTCTCTGTCTCTTTCCTTCCAGGCATGCAGAAGCAGAAAGTCAGGCTGGTGTGCCAGACATCCTGCAGGGGGTTGGGAGGCTGGGCTGAGGCACAGCCTGCGCCAGGAGCTTTGTTTCACAGCCACAAGGAAGCCGAAGAATCCTGAAGCTCTGAATTAGAAAGAGTCTTAGAGGACACCCATGCCAGCAATTCCTCATGCTTGTCCCACCCCCACCTCTCTGCCCATCACTTGCCACTCTCTTGCCTTCAGCAGCCAAGAGTGATTACAAACACAGGCTTTGGAGTCAGAGAAGGCTGAGTTCAAGTGCTGACAACGCCACTCACAATGCCAAGCGATTTCATCTCTATGGGCTTCAGTTTCTCCACCCGCAAAATGGACATAATAGCACCTACTCATAAGATTGCCAACAGGAATAAGTGAGAAAATAAACGTCCCCATGCTTCACATGGACACAGCTTCCAGAAGGGTGAAATAAGGGTGGACAGTCCAGTAGGTCATCCAGCCTGTACTTGATTTCCTCCAAGGGCAGGCGATCACTGCTTGCATTCCATTTTCAAACCAAGTTCAATTCTGTCTCTTATACCCTCAGGGGTGCTGAGGGTAGACAGGAGGGGGCCTATATAGGTTAAACATTTCCTATATGCTATGGTTACCATGAATTACTCACAGAACTTAAGTGCCTGCCTTAGTCCATGTGTTGCTATAAAGGAATACCCGAGGCTGGGTCATTTATAAAGAAAAGAGGTTTATTTGGCTCACAGTTCTGCAGGCTGTACAAGAAGCATGGCGCCAGTGTCTGCTCTGATGAGGGACTCAGGAAGCTTCCGTTCATGGAAGAGGGAAGGGGAGCCAGTGTGCAGAGATCACATGCCAAGAGAGGAACGGGGCTGGTGCAGAGGTGCCAGGATTTTTAGCAACCAGCTCTCACAGAAACTAATAGAGTGAGAGGTCATTTATTACAATGCAAGGATGGCATGAAGCAATTCATGAGGGATCAGCCACCATGACACAAACACCTCCCATTAGGCCCCACCTCCAGCATTGGGGATCCCATTTCGTCATGAGGGTTGGAGGGGTTAAATATTCAAACCGCAGCAGGGCCTGTCCAGGGCCACACAAAGGAAGTGACCAGGACTTGAGCTTGAGTCTTTCCAGCCTTCTGCACCATGATGCCAGAAGAGAACACTTCATGTATGTGAAAACAGCTTCACCGCCCCCTCATTGTCTTCTCGTCCCCACAGAAAACATCTCCTAGGCCTCAGGGTTTGGTTTTGTGTTCTGCCACCATCCTGGCCCCTATCTTCTTGACAGGCTCTAATTTGTCACTGTCCCTCTTAAATAAATAGCCTGCAGACTTGACATCCCAGCTGTCTTCTGACCAGGGCAGAATAGGAATGCACTCTCACCTCCTTTATTCTAGGTGCTGTGTTTTTGCTAATAACACCTAAGATTACTCAGCCCTTGGACCATTCTCATTATACTGCTGGCTCTCTCATACTCATTGTGTTCAGTCTACAAGAAAAATGAGGCCTCTGTGCTCTGAATAGCTTGTAGCAGTCATTGCAGATCTTCATTGCGGTAATAGAACCTTCTTTAGCTAGTTTAAGCAGTTAAGCCTCTTATAGATTTGGTGGCTCACAGACTCTCCAGCAGGGCTGAAGAATCAGGCTTGGAAAAGACACAACTGGGACCAACTCACCACCCACTTCTGACCAGGCTTCTCCACTGGAGACACTGCTGCCATCGGCTAAGAAGGCACCAGCTCACCTTGCTGATGCCGATGGAGCACTGCCGCTAGACCCTCTGCCTCTGCTCCTCTTGGTCTCCCATACTCAGTACCTCCTTCTTCACCTTGGTCTCTTCTAAGCCTCTCTGAGTGCACTTCAGGGATTAAATGAGTTAACAGATGTATAGTCAGCCTCCAACATGGCTCCAGTAATTCTCACCTCCTGGTACTGTGTCCTGTATAGGCCCGTCCCACACTGGATTAGGCTGACATGTGTAACCAATAGGATGTTGCAGAAATCGGATAGTGTGACTTCAAGACTAAGTCATATAAGACATCGTAACTTCTGCCTTGCTCTCTTGGAGCACTCGCTGTAGGGGAAACCAGCTGCCATGTCATAGGGACACTTAAGCAGCACTCTGGAGAGATCTACATGGCAAAGAACTGAGGCCTCCTGCCAACCCCCTGCACAAAACAGCCAGGTGTGCAACACACCATCTTGGAAAGGGATCCTGCAGCCCCAGTTGAGCCTTCAGTTGATGCAGCTCCAGCTGACATCTTGGCTGCAACCTCATGAGGGACCCTGAGCCAGCACCACCCAGCCAAGCTGCTCCCAGACACCTGAGCCACAAAAACTGTGAGATAACGAGATAAAATAAATTTTAGCATTTGTTGCTTATATATTGGGAGAATTTGTTATGGAGCAGTAGATAACAAATATAATACATATAAAGACTTAGAACATTGCCTAGCTCAGAGTCAGCCATCCTTAAAGGCTGTCCTTATTTTTATCCTCACTGGCCTCTGTGTCAAACGCCAGGAGCTGTCACCTCTGCAACCTGGGGAGTCTGGAAAACAAAAAATACTCATGATTGCACTTAATCCTCCCAGCAATTCTATGACTGGGCACACCAGTATTCTTCTTTTACAAATCCTGGGAGGTTGAGTCACTTGCCTTGGGTTCCAGAGAGAAAGGCCCAGGATTTGAGCCCTGGCCTGACTCCAACCCACCATTCAATTCTGTCCCATGTTCAACAGGCACAAAGCACAGGCTGGAATTCACTGTGGGAAGCTCCCAGTTTTGTGAATTGTCACTTCAAGACTCCATGAGGATGGCATGGGGAAGCTGGAGGATGAGCAGAATCAGAAAGGGAGAGAAGCCCAGACTTGTAATGAATCCCAGGAGCAGGGCTTTTGACACCAGCCCTCAGCCCTTTGGGCAAAGGTGTCATAAGAACCCAAAGCAATTTGGCTGATGGGAAGCACTGGAAGCTGACAACTCCTTACCAAAGATTTTTCCGGGTTAAGGTGCAGGCTGTCTGGGAAACAATCAGTTTTTCTCCAAGGAAGCCCCAGGGCTCCCTCTCAGGCTGAGCTGTTTTCTCCACTGCAGAGACTCGGCTTGTTTCTTTACCACATTTAAGCTTCCACCACTGGCTCTCATCGTTGGGAGCTGCCCTGGCCCAGTCCCAGAGCCACCCATGGAGTGCAATCTAGCCTCCCCTCCTCACTTCTTTTCTGTTTCCCAAACACGTACCTAAGCCTCTTTCATTGTAGGGTTTTTCTTGCTGATTGTGGGGAAGCTAAATATAATAGACAATGGAAAGAGTTTTAAGAACTGATAGCCTGATAGCGTGGAGTAATGGGGAGAATAGACTCCAACTGTGATAAAATTATATCACTGATAAGGCTGAGAACAAATGACCCAACTTCCTGGAGCCTCAGTTTAGTCATCCGAATAATAAAGATAATCTTTTACAGAGGGCAATTGAGCAAAAGCTCTTGAAATCTAAAAGGCATACATTTGGCCAGGTGCGGTGGTTCACGCCTGTAATCCCAGCACTTTGGGAGGCTGACGAGGTAGATCACCTGAGGTCAGGAGTTCGAGATCGGCCTGGCCAACATGGTGAAACCGCATTTCTATTAAAAATACAAAAAAATAGCCAGGCATGGTGGTGCTCATCTGTAATCCCAGTTATTTGGGAGGCTGAGGCAGGAGAATCATATGAACCTGGGAAGCGGAGGTTGCAGTGTGCCATGCCACTGCACTCCAGCCTGGGCAACAGAGCCAGACTCTGTCTCAAAATGAATAAATAAATGAAATGCATACAGTCTTCCACCACCAAGAAGCTGCCCTACAGAAATAACTGTTACCTAGGCTCAGAATTCAATGCATAAAGAGTTCCATGACGACAATGTTTACAGCAAAAATTTATCAATTTCCACTCATTGGGAAATAGGTAAATGAATTATGGAGCATCCATAAGATGGAATTGTTTTGCAGTTGTCAAAAAAATGAAGCAGAAAAAAGGAGATATGTCAACAGCTCTTTCTTCTCCTCCAGGGATTTCATGTGCAGTCCTGCCTTAACCCTGGTTGCCTTCCTTGTTTCCTGCAACCATGTCTTCTCACTGTATTTGGTACCACACCTAGAGGAGTCCCTTGAAACCAGTGGAGGGTCCACAGGAGCTGGTGAGTAGCGGAACACCACAGAGCTGGGTTCCCTGCTGTGTAATAGCTGATCTTCTGACCCTTCCTTTACAGACAGGCAATGGAACCCAGGCCTCCCCGTTCTTAGCCCAGGGATCTTGCTCTTTCCCCAAGCTCTCAAACCTTTGTTATCAGTGTCCAAACTCAGCGTCTCCTCATCACTGTCCTTGGCTATTGCCACAGCCTTAACTAAGGTGTCTTTCTGCCAGTCTGTCCTCTACACTGCTGCCAGAATAATCTCTTAAAGCACAGCTCTGCCTTAGCCTAGTTCCTGGGTAGTGACAGAGGGAAATTCCACCCCATTAGTCAATCCCACATTATCTCCCACTAACCCCCTTTGGTGGGGGGCACGGTGGCTCACCCCTGTAATCCCAACACTTTAGGAGGCCGAGGTGGGCAAATCATCAGAGGTCAGGAGTTCAAGACCAGCCTGGCCAACATGATGAAACCCCATCTCTATTGAAGTGTGGTGGCATGAGCCTGTAATTACAGCTTCTTGGGAGGCTGAGGCAGAAGAATCCCTTGAACCTGGGAGGCAGAGGTTACAGTGAGCCAAGCTCATACCACTGCACTCCAGCCTGGGCAACAGAGAGTGACTGTCTCAAAAAAAAAAAAAGAAAAGAAGAGAAGGCTCTTTGCTCCAGCCATCCCCATGCCTGGCAAAGGCTCTCACCTTCGCCTTTGTTTATACTTTTTTCCCCTCCACCTGTAAAGTGGGTTCTTCCCTGGGTCTGCTTTTCTGCTGGGACGCTTTTCCATCTTTTTATACCCAAATCCTACCGATCCTCTCACAGGGAACCTCCAGGAAGCCTTCTCTGGTCAGTCTTTCCCTCCATTCCTCCTACCCAGTGGCTCGGAATTCCACCATTTAGGGGACTGATCTCTGCCTTCAGGTAGGGAGAATAATCACCACAGAGGGTTCCCCTTCCAGTCTCCACCCCTGCCCCCGGGACCTGGCATTTCCTAGGCAGCAGATGCTCAATAATGACTTGAAAAATGATTAATGAGTAAACCAGAGCAAAGAACTACTACAGGAATAATTTCCAAGTGAATGCAAGAGTAAATGAATGAATTGCCCTGAATCGGTGAAGGAATGATTAAAACTGACCTTGGAATCTCAGGGTCACTGGTTCCTTTTTCCCCAAATCATTGAAAGCTGACAATGCACCGATCCCTGCCGCGGTAAAGGTAGTCCAGATACACCCCAAGGCTGCAACTTTCTGGGGACTCCGTGAGGACATCCAGTAGAGAAACAGCATAAACAGCAGCCACAGAAGAGGACATATAGACGTCCAAACCAAAACAAAAATAGTCACCTTCACTTACAATTTCTAAAACGCAATTTACAATGAGACATGGTTTTGTTCTCCTGTTACATGTGTAATACTTAGTTGGCAGAGAAGGGGAAACAGGTAGTCCCCAATACTATTCCTGGGAACACAATCATATCTAACATTTGTGGAAGTCAATCTGGAAATGACCATACAAATTTTGAACTTGCAAATACATGTACCCTTTGACCTAGCAATTTCACTTTAGCAATAAATCCTAAAGAAATAATTGGACAAGAAGACAAAGATGTATGTACAAGAATTTTGGCTGAGCATGGTGACTCACTTCTGTAATCCCCACAACTTGGGAGGTTGAGGAGGGTGGAATCTTGAGGTCAGGAGTTTGAGGGCAGCTTGGGCAACATACGGAGACCCCCGCCCCGCATCTCTACAAAAAATAAAAAATCAACCAGGACTAATGGCACGTGCCTGTAATTCCAGCTACTTGGGAGGCTGGGGTGATAGAATCCCTTGAGCCTGGGAGATTGAGGCTGCAATGAGCTATGATCATACCATTGCCCTGCAGCCTGGGTGACAGAGTGAGACCCTGTTTCTAAAGGAAAAAAATATATATTTCAATCAGGTTTATAAGAACAAAAAGTAGGAAATAATATGTCTATCAATAACAGTCTAGTTATATAATTTATGCTTTAGCCACACAATGAAACAATCAAACCCTGTGCAACCGTTAAGAAGAATGAGGGAGGCCCTTCTGCAGAGACAGGACGTCATACTCTCATATCATTAAGTGACCAAAGCAGATGAAAAATCATATGATCTTTCTGACACATGATTAAAAATTTTTATATGTGAATGGAAAAAGTATGGAATTCTATGCACCAACGTGGCTAAGATTGTAAAAGGAAGAACACTTTCGTGTTTTTAAACAATCAGTGATTACTTTTATAATTAGAGAAATACACAATTACAAAATATTGAAAAGTTACTTTTATAATCAAAACCAATATATTAGTTTAAGCAATGTGCTGAAGAGCTCAAGAGACAGCAGAAGGTCTTGGTTTGGGTCTCAGCAGCCCTGTACCTGTTTTCCCTGCTCCCTGGCCTCTGCTCAGTCACCGCCCAAACCTCACTCCCTGGTAAAGGCTGCCCCAGCCCATTTTCTTTCTTTCTTTCTTTCTTTCTCTCTCTCTTTCTTTCTTTCTTTCTTTCTTCTTTCTTCTTTCTTTCTTTCTTTCCTTTTTTTTTTTTTTTTGAGATGGAGTTTCATTCTTGTTTTCCAGATGCCCAGGCTGGAGTGCAATGAAGCAATCTTGGCTCACTGCAACCTCCGCCTCTTGGGTTCAAGCAGTTCTCCTGCCTCAGCCTCCCGAGTAGCTTGGATTACAGACGTGCACCACCATGCCCAGTTAATTTTGTATTTTTAGTAGAATCAGGGTTTCCCCATGTTGGTCAGGCTGGTCTCAAACTCCGACCTCAGGTGATCCGCCTGCCTCGGCCTCCCAAAGTTCTGGGATTACAGGCTTGAACCACTGTGCCTGGCCCAGTCCACTTTCTAGAACATAGAAACAATGGTATTTTCTACAGCAACCTCAAGAGCAACCTCCAGAATAAACTATGGGCTCACTTCAGTCCCTGCACAAGAGAGTGAGGGTATGAAGGTCCCACAGCTGAGAGCGGGAGGGAACTGCACTGGGCAGACTCTTGGGTACAGGTGTCCTCTTCCGGGCCTTGCCATCTTTGCTCCAAGGTCACATTGCCTGTGGCTACTGCCCTGACCCCTCTTAGAACTCAATGACTTCATCCACAGCCACAGCATATGAACTAATAAGGCTTGGGAAGAGTCTCAAATAAACCATACTAGGCGGAGGGGGAAAAGGGTGTTAATTAACCCAAAAGCTCCGTGGAAAGGAGGCAACATAGTAAAGCAGCATTTGCTAACATTTATTATTATTACTAATTATTTAGAGACAGGATCTCACTCTGTTGCCCAGGTTGGAATACAGTGGTGTGATCATAGCTCACTGCAGCCTTGACCTTCCAGGCTAAAGTGATCCTCTTGCCTCAGCCTCCCAAGTAGCTGGGACTACAGGCATGCACCATCACGCTCAGTTAATTTTTTTAAATTTTTTTGTAAAGGTGGGATCTTGCTTTTTGTCCAGGCTGGTCTTGAACTCCTGGCCACAAACAGTCAGTGGCTTTGGACCTAATCTCTATGAGCTTCAGTTTTCTCATCTGTGAAGTGAGGCGGTGATTTCTATCTCCTAGAATTGCTTTGTGGAATAAATAGAGTGTACATAAAACATACTAACTCAGTACCTAGCAAATAACTAATCAATAATTAGTCATTGCTCTATTAATCTTATTGCTGTTACATTTTGGTGTGTAGAAGGTGACGTGCCTTCTTTACCTACCCTCTCATCATACCAGCTGGCCTGTTTCAATGGGGAGTCTGCCTGGCACCAGCGGGGCTTTCATCAGCAAGCGTAGGACCCCTGGTGAGCAGTTGGACATCAGCTGATTAGAATGTCAAGGAGGAGATCCAACTCTAAGCTACCTGAAGCTGTCTTCCGGAGGAAGTGAAGGAACTGCCAAGTGAGAGATACCGAAGCCTTGAATGGGTTACATTGTGTCTCCCCACCAAAAAATGTTCAAGTCCTAATCCTCGATACCTGTGCATGTCACCTTTTTTGGAAATAGTGCCTTTGCTGACGATCAAGTTAAGATGAGGTCATAAGGGTGAGCTCTCTATCAGTATGACTGTGTCCATATAAAGAGGGGAAATTTTGGCCAGGCTCGTTGGCTCAAGCCCGTGATCCCAGCATTTGGGAGGCCGAGGCGGGTGGATCACGAGGTCAACAGATCGAGACCATCCTGGTCAACATGGTGAAAACCCGTCTCTACTAAAAATTACAAAAAATTAGCTGGGCACAGTGGCGCGTGCCTGTAATCCCAGCTACTCATTTGTGATATGTTGAGCATTTATGTGTCATGAACAGCTCACTGAACCTCCTGCGGTAGTCACTGGTGTCACCTCCATCACAGCCATGATGAAACCCTGTCTCTAAAAAAAAAAAAAAATTAGCCGGCGTGGTGGTGCATGCCTGTAGCCCTAGCTACTTGGGAGGCTGAGGCAGGAGAATTGCCTGAAACCAGGTGGCAGAGGTTGCGGTGAGCCAAGATCGTGCCATTGCACTCCAGCCTGGGTAACAAGAGCAAAACTCTGTCTCAAAAAAAAAAAAAGGGGGGGGGGACATTTTGAGACGAGACAGACATGCACACAGGGAGAATGCCACATGAAGGAGAAAGCAGAGATCAGTGTGATGCATCTGCAAGCCCAGCAATGTCAATGATTGCCAGCAAACCACCGGGGGCCAGGAGGGAGGCATGGGGCGGATTCTCTTTTGCAGCCCTCAGAAGAAACCAACCCTACTGACACCTTGATCTGGACTTCTGGCCTTCAGAACTAGAAGGGACAACACATTTCTGTTGTTTAAGTTACCCACTTTGTGGCGCTTTCTTGTGGCAGCTCATGTTTACTAATCCTGCGGGGTACAGTAAAGTGAGGACAACCCTCTCCTTGCCAACTGTGTGACCTTGACAAGTTACCTACTCTCTCAGAGGTATGCAACGGAGTTTTTGTTTTTGCTTTTGAGACAGGGTCTCACTCTGTCACCCAAGCTGGAGTATAGCGTGCTATCACATCTCGCCGCAGCCTCAAGCTCCTGGACTCAAGCAATCCTCCCACCTCAGCTTCCCAAATAGCTAGGGCTACAGGCATGCACCACCACGCCGGCTAATTTTTTTTTTTTTTAGAGACAGGGTTTCATCATGGCTGTGATGGAGGTGACACCAGTGACTACTGCAGGAGGTTCAGTGAGCTGTTCATGACACATAAATGCTCAACATATCACAAATGTGCAAATTAGTCACCACTGGAGATCATAAGAGAAGGCCATGAAAGTCATGTCAAGTTGCTTCATAAGTATGTGTTTGTTTCCCCTTCGAAATTCTAAACTCTTTGTGGAGGAAATGACTCATTATGCTGCATCTCCAACAACACTAGGACAATTCTCTAAACTCCATAAATGCTAATAGATGTTTTAGTAAGGTGTATTCCAAATTAGGATTTTATCATTTATTAGAGTAAGTTCTATAACAAGATTTTTTTCGTTTTTTGAGATGGAGTCTCATTGTTGCCCACGCTGAAGTGCAGTGGCTCTATCTCAGCTCACTGCAACCTCCGCCACCTGGGTTCAAGTAATTCTACTGCCTCAGCCTTTCAAGTAGCTGGGACTACAGGCATGTGCCACCACTGCCAGCTAATTTTTGTATCTTTTAGTAGAGACAAGGTTTTTATGTTGGCCATATTGGCCAGGCTGGCCTTGAACTCCTGACCTCAACTGATCCACCCACCCTGGCCTCCCAAAGTGCTGGGATCACAGGTGTGAGCCCCTGCACCCAGCCCTATAATAAGACTTTTTTTTTTTTTTTTTTGAGATAGGGTCTCACTCTGTCGCCAGGCTAGAGTGCAGTGGCACGATCTCAGCTCACTGCAACCTCACCTCCCAGGTTCAAACAATTCTCCTGCCTCAGCCTCCTGAGTAGCTGGGACTACAGGTGCATGCCACCTCACCCAGCTAATTTTTGCATCTTTTAGTAGAGACAGGGTTTCACCATGTTGGCCAGGATGGTTTCGATCTTTTGACCTTGTGATCTGCCCACCTTGGCCTTCCGAAGTGCTGGGATTACAGGCGTGAGCCACCGTGCCCGGCCCTATAATAAGATCTTGATGCTTTTGCATTCTCAGTCCTGGCACAGTGTCTGCCACGCTTATGGTGTTCAATACATATTGGTTAATTTGTATTAAATAAATGAATGAACTTTATGGGGCACATGACTTGGCCTATAAGATAACTGAATCTTTAGTAAAGGGCACTGTTTTATCAAGAAGTAATTTTAGCCAGTTCCTGTTATGATCTTAAACTGGGGAAATACCACACACAAAAAAAAGAAGCAGCAGCAGCTAAGGCTCATTAAACATTTACTCTGTCAGATCCTGAAGCTTCATGCAGATCATCACTTGCATCCCTTATAACAACATCTCATAACTACAGCCCTTATGTTCATTTTGCCAATGTAGAAACAGAGGCTCAGAGAGATTAAAAACCTTGCTCCAAAAGTCACAGTAAGTAAAGGAGAGTCAGGAGTTGAACTCAGGAAATCTAATTCCAGCTTCTTCTGCACACTTAACCATTAGAGCTCACCCCTTTCCTTTTACCAAATAAGTGGAACCCTGCCAGGCTCTTACAATCTAGTTCTAGAATCACTGAGTGTTATTGGCAGGGACCTTTAAAGGTATCTAATCTAAGGATCTTTTTTAAAACAATGAAACTGAGAACCCAGAAAGGCATGTGACTAGCCTCAGTGAGAAAGTGCCCCACCTGGGGCTTGAGCCCAGGTCTCCCGCCCTCCAGGCTGGTATGCCTCGGTAGGAGTATGGACCCAAGATGTAACAGGTCATTCACCCAGGTCCTCAGCTCTCCACACACAAATGGGCAGGGAAAGGCAGGGAGGTATAAAACACTGGCTGCCTACCTCTGCTTCAATCCACAGAGGAGACCTGGGCCAGAGTGGCTGCACTGATCCACAGAGGAGACCTGGGCCAGAGTGGCTGCATTGATCCACAGAGGAGACCTGGGCCAGAGTGGCCCTGCACATCTGCCTTTCCTTTCCCTTCTCAGAAATTCCCCTCTTTCTGAGTTTGAGTCTTACCGTCTAGACCAGGTGCGAATAGAATCCCAAAAGCACAGGGCCCAGGCTTTTTTCTGGGTGACGTGCTGTTTGTTATAACCCAGACCATGGATGTTACAGTCCACAGTCTCAACTAATGCAGAGGACATCCAGCCCTGCTCCTAAAGGAGGCAAAATGATCCTTATCATGCCTGTTATAGCCAAGGAAGGCTGGGGCCAGTTCCACAGATGCTGAGATGGCACCTTTCATTTCAAAGAAAAGGCACTGTGAGCCTTTCTTATATTTCACAACATGCTGTGTGTTGCACTTGACCTCTTCTCTTGCCCTCAGCTTCCCCAGGTGGCCTCGCCTTCCTGCTGCAGCCCCAACAGGGTTAAAGCTATATAGCTCTGGGCCATGGGCTGCGGCTTCAGCGATCTAGGACCTGATTCTCCTGAAAACCACAAATGGATAGTTCTTCCAAAGACCGAGGGTCCTCACAGAACTCTCTAGAAACAGTAATGATCTCCGTGGAGCTCAAACAGTTCCTGAGCTATTAGACCCTGCCAACATCAAGGCTTAATGCTCAGGGACACATTTTATGAGAGCAACTGTCACTCATGAGGTTCTGTGGGTCACTTGAAATCACCCAGTTGTTTTCCACTCAGCTGAGAGGCAGTATAGCTCTGACGGGTGGCTTTGGGTTCACTGCCTTCAACTTCAGTCAGAAAACGTTAGTGCTGAAATGGATCTGGGGCACAAATGGTTGGGCTGTTGACATGCTTTCTTCTGTTTTATATATTAGGCCACAAAACCTATTTGCAAAGAGAGGTCAGATGCTTAAATGTGAATAATAAAAATGTTTATCCATTGGTACTCCAGTTTAATCTCCTCATTACAAGAGGAATCTGAGGCCCAGAGAGAGAAAGTGACTTGTCCAAAAATCACACAACTAATGTCACAGCCAGCAATAGAACAAAGAGAGCTCAGGAATTCTGTGTCCCAGTAACTAAGGACAACAGTTTTCTGAAATTTTACCATTAGAAATTGCTACTCTCCCCTCAAACCCTGATACTATCTGAGTCTTATTTAGGTAAACAGATAGTAAACATAAACATTATCATTGTAAAAAGTTTATTTTTGTATCATTGTAAAAAAAAAAAAAAAGACCAAATGGATTTATAAAGTTTTTAAAAGTTATCTTTTGTACCCCTTGTAATCTACGCAATCCCATTCATTTCCCCACGGATGTCTGATGCTAACAAATGAGTCAAGTCCCTCTAGGTCTTTTTCTGTGTACTTGTGAACACATTTACAATATATGACTGGGTTTTCAAAATATGTACTTATATATTATGATATATATAATAAATATAAGTATAAATTTATAAGCCCTATTTATATATTACCCCATTTATAAATATAAAATCATACTGTTCTGTTTTGAGGTTCCTTTGTTCACTTAACTTTGTGTCTTGACACTTTCTTTCTTTTTTTTTCTTTTTTTTGAGATGGAATTCACTCTTGTTGCCCAGGCTGGAGTGCACAATCTCAGCTCACTGAAATCTCTGCCTCCCAGATTCAGGTGATTCTCCCACCTCAGCCTGCCAAGTAGCTGGGGTTACAGGCGCCTGCCACCACCCCCAGCTAATTTTTGTAGTTTTAGTAGAGACAGAGTTTCACCATGTTGGCCAGGCTATGAAACATGAGCCAATGTTTCTTCAGAAGAGATATGTAGAAGTGAAAATATGAGATCATTTGTCTAGAGAAGCTTTCACTTTAGGTTGTAATGACTAATCTCAATGTTGTCTAAAGGTTCCTTTTCTAAGCCTTATTTGAGGTTCTATAACAGCCATAAACTTTTACTTACGTTTCACCTAGAAGCATCATAGCAACCCTGTGAAAACACAGTATAATCCCTATTTTTCAAAAACAAAAATTCACTGAACTAGGAATAGAGGAAAAATATCTCAACTTTGTGAAAAGGCATTTACAAAAAAACACATCTAACATCATGCTTAATGGTGCCAACTGAACATTTTCCTGATGAGATTGGGGATAAGACAAAGATGTCTGCTTTCAACATCTTCTTCAACAGGGTAGTGGAAGTTCTAGCCAGTGCAATACAGCAAGAAAAAGAAATACAAGACATATAGATTGAAAAAAAATAAATAAAATCATCTCTATTTGCAGATGACATGATTATCTATTTATACAATCCCAAGGAATCTAAAAACATAACTAAAATAAACCTCCTAGAATTAATAAGTGAATTAAGTAAGGTCACAGAATACATGATCAACACACAAAAATCAAATGCATTTGTATATTCTGACATTAAATGTGGGGAAACTGAAATGAAAAACAATACCGTTTACAATCCCAATTACCCAAGAGTAACAATACCATTTACAGTCACTTCAAAGAAAATGAAATACTTAGGTGTAACTATATATACTATGTCTCTGATGAGAATTACAAAATGCTAATGGAAAATTAAAGACCTACATAAATGAAGAGAAATACCATGTTCATGGATTGGAAGATTCATCATAGTAGAGATGTCAGTTTTCCCCAAATTATCAATAGATTTAACACAATTCTTGTCAAAATCCCAAAAAGACTTTGTAGGCAAAGGCAAGCTTATTCTAAAATTTATGTGGGAGGCAAAAAAAAAAATGAAAATAAAATAGCTATGATAAATTTTTTACAAAGTAGAAAAAAGCACTCTACCTTGTGTTAAATCTCACTATGTATCTACAGTAGCCAAGGTAGTATGGTATTAATGGAGAAATAAACCCACAGATTTGCTATTTTGCACACAGGGAGAATGCCACATGAATGCGGCATTCTCCCTGTGTGCAAAATAGCAAAAAAAAAAAAAAAATACAACAAAGGACTTGGAAATAGATCTACACAAATATACTCAACTGATTTTTTACCAAAAATATCAAAAGTGCAAAAGCAAGTCAATGAAGGAAGGAAACTTTTCCACAAGTGGTGTTGGAGCAAAACAAAACAAAACAAAACAGAATTTCTCTCTTTTGTGACTTAAGTTTCATACTTTATAACTTTACACAAAAATTAACATAGATCACAGACTTTGATGTAAACATAAAACTTCAACACTTTTAGAGAAAAATATGGGAGAAAAGCTTTAGCACATGTGGCTAAGTAAAACAGGTCTCAGGCTTAAAATCAAAAGCACAATTTATGAAAGAAAAAGTTGAGGTATCTTGGTACTTCATCAAAATTGAAAATGTTCGCTCTGAAAAACACCCTATTAAGAGAATGAAAAGGCTGAGTGCGGTCGATCACACTAAATATAATAGACAATGAAAAGAGTTTTAAGAACAGTTAGCTTGATAGTGTGGAGTAATGGGGAGAATAGAGGTTTGAAGACAGACGCAGCTAGACTCAAACTGTGATAAAATTATATCATTGATATGGCTGAGGGCAAATGACACAGCTTCCTGGAGCCTCAGTTTAGTCATCTGAATAATAAAGACAGTCCTTTACAGAGGGTGATTCAGCAAAAGCTACCAACATCTAAAACGCACATGCTCGGCCAGGTGAGGTGGCTCATGCCTGTAATCCCAGCACTTTGGGAGACCAAGGCAGGAAGATCACCTGAGGTCGGGAGTTAGAGACCAGCTTGACCAACATGGAGAAACCCTGTCTCTACTAAAAATACAAAAAATTAGGCAGGCATGGTGGTGCATGCCTGTAATCCCAGCTACTCAGGAGGCTGAGGCAGGAGAATTGCTTGAACAGGGAGGAGGAGGTTGCAGTGAGCCGAGATGATACCATTACACTCCAGCCTAGGCAGCAAGAGTGAAACTCCATCTCAAAAGAAAGAAAAAAAGAGAGAAAATGAAAAAATAAACTAGAGTCTGGAAGAAAATATTTGCAAACCACTTATTCATCTAACAGACTTGTATCTAGACTGTACAAAGAACTCTCAAAACATAACAGAAGACAGAACAATCTAATTATAAAATGGGCAAAAAAACACAAATAAATAGTTCATAGAAGAAAATGTACAGATGGCAAATAAACATATAAATGCATTGAACATCATTAGCCACTAGAAAAATGCAAATTAAAACTATAATAAGTTATTCTGCTGTAACTATTAGAACGGCTAAAATAAAAAAAAAAAAGTAACACCAAATGCTAGTGAGGATGTAAAGAAACTGGATCACTTACACATTGTTGGTGAAAATGTCAAATGGCAGAATTACCCTTAAAAATCGCTTACTGGGGCCAGGCAAGATGGCTCATGCCTGTAATCCCAGCACTTTGGGAGGCTGAGGTGGGCGGATCACCTGAGGTCAGGAGTTCGAGATCAGCCTAGCCAACATGGAGAAACTCTGTCTTTACTAAAAATACAAAATTAGAGGGCATGGTGGCGCATGCCTGTAATCCCAGCTACTCAGGAGGCCGAGGCAGGAGAATCGCTTGAACCTTCGAGGAGGAGGTTGCGGTGAGCCAAGATTGCACCATTGCACTCCAGCCTGGGCAGCAAGAGTGAAACTCCATCTCAAAAAAAAAAAAAATAGCTTGCCGGTTTCTTATAAAACTCAGCATGCTCTTACCATTTGTACATTTGTACATTTATCTCAGAGAAATGAAAACTTAAGTTCACACAAAAACCTGTACATGAGTGTTCATAGAAGCTTTATTGGAAAAATCTAAAACCTGGAAACAACCCAGATGTCCTTCAATGGGTGAATGGTTAAACATCCATACCATGGAATACTATGCAGCAATAAACAGGAATAAACTCTTGACATAGCCAACATGGATGGATCTCAAGAGAATTACACTGTGTGAATAAAGCCAATCTCAAAAGGTTACATATTACAACTTTTTGAATTTTTATAGTATTCTTGAAATGACACTATAGAGATAGAGAATAATAGATCAGTGGTTCCCAGGGTTAGGGATGAGGAAGGACAGGAGGTGAGTCTATAAAGTGGTAGAACAAGGGAGCCTTGTTGTGATGAAACACTTCTCTATCTTGATTATAGTGATGGTTACATGAATCCACACATGGGATAAAATTTCATGTAACTATACACACACACATGCACATGGGCACACACATACATACAATAAGTTCATGTAAAACCTGTGAAATCTGAATAAACTCTGTGGATTGCACCAATGTCAATTTTCTGGTTTTGGTACTGTACTATAATCACACATTGGGATATCCAGTGGGGAATTGGGTGAAGGGTACATAGACCCTGCCTGTATTCATATACTCTCTCTCTCACACACACACACACACACATACACACACACGTACACACACACACACACACACATTTGCATCTTCCTGTCAATCTATAGTTAGTTCAAAATAAAAAATTTAAAACATATCAGCCATTGAATTCAAAACCCAGCTCTACCACTCTAGTTACAAATCAAGTAACTTCTCTGAGTCTCTATCTTCATTGTCATAACAAAGATAAGAAACTAATAAGTATCTTTTTTTTTTGGTCTGTCCACATTGATTTTCCATTCTTCTATAACAAATTTTAAGTTTCCTTGGGAACTATCCCTCCTCTGTTCTTCATTGTAAGGTTTGGGTGGCTTCATGGAGGAAGACCTGGGCCAAGTGTCACAGATACTGGTAGTTGGGGTCACAGATAAGCAATCACTGGAACAGTGATCACTGAACTCCCTCCAGGAGTCCAAGACCAGCCTGGACAAGATAGCAAGATGGTGTCTCTAAAACAGCAACAACAGAATCTTTTGTTATTATTGTCATACAGGCCTTTGCTTTATGACTACGTATATTTTGTTCAAAGTCTGTGCAACAAGCAAACAAAACAATAGAAAGAGATGTCAGAAACATGAGAGCAGACTTGAGAGCTTCCCTAGGGTTAATGCCCAAGTTCAAAGCCTAATTATGTGACAGCAGCTTGACCACTAATGCTTGCAACCTGTGTCCCACCAGGTTCTAAAGAGCAGGACAGGGAATGGAAGATGTGCCTCTAGCATTTATCTTAACGTTATTTTAAGAAAATAAAGTTGCTCCTTGTACCTTTGTTCCCTTTCAGTAACTCCCCCCAAGCCCCCACACCTCAAACCTGTCCAGATCTTTAAACTATCATTTCAGTGCTTTGACGTGGGGACCTGGAGTCCTTGGTCCCTGAAGACCAACATTGTAGTTTCATCACAGGACAGGTGATAGAGAAACGAAAACAGCTCATGCCATGCCATATCACAGAAAATTTATGGGCTCCTGAGTCAGACAAACCCAGACAGAAGACATACTCCTCTCCCGGGTTAGCATGACGGGCAGGTTTCCTAACCTCTCTGAATCTCCATTGTTTCCATCCGTAAAATTGAGTTTTAAAAAATTACTACTTCTCTGGCTTCTTGTGAAGTTTATAAATAATGAAGTAAAGCTCCTAGCGTAGTGTCTAGCTCTCAACATTTGTAGCTAATCTTGCTATCATCACACATTACCCACAGCTGATAACCTTGTTCCCTACTTCACTGAAAACATGGAAGCAATTGGAGAACTTCCACAAATTCCTGCCGCTGCAGCTGTAGACTTTCTTGCACGTACATCACAAATTCTCCCTCTCCATCTGGATGAAAATGAACTACGCACATCCCTCTCAAAAGTCAGTCCTTCCATTTATGTACAAGGGTCCAATTCCTTCTCACTTGCCTAAGTGCATTTTTCCAGCAGTTCTCCTCTCTCTGTTCTCCATTTTCAGCTATTCTCTCTCTAATAGATCAGACTTTTTTTTGTTTGTTTTTTGTTTTGTTTTGTTTTTGAGACAGAGTTTCCCTCTTGTCACCCAGGTTGTAGTGTTGTGCCATCATCTTGGCTCACTGCAACCTCTGCCTCCTGGGTTCAAGCAATTCTCCTGCCTCAGCCTCCAGAGTAGCTGGGATTACAGGTGCCTGCCACCATGCTGGGCTAATTTTTGTATTTTCAGTAGAGACCAGGTTTCGTTGTTGGCCAGGCTGGTCTGGAACTCCTGACCTCAGTTGATCCACCTGCCTCAGCCTCCCAAAGTACTAGGATTACAGGCATGAGCCATCAAACCCAGCCCAGATCAGTCCCAGCAAATGAAAACAGGCTGCTATTTCTCCCATTTGCCCTTTTCTTTATTTGAGACAGAGTTTTGCTCTTGTTGCCCAGGCTGGAGTGCAATGACACAATTTCGGCTCACTGCAACCTCCTGCTGCTGGATTCAAGTGATTCTCCTGGCCGGGCGCAGTGGCTCACGCCTGTTATCCCAGCACTTTGGGAGGCCGAGACAGGTGGATCATGAGGTCAAGAGATCGAGACCATCCTGGTTGAAATGGTGAAACCCCGTCTCTACTAAAGATACAAAAAATTAGCTGGGCATGGTGGCGCATGCCTGTAATCCCAGCTACTAGGGAGGCTGAGGCAGGAGAATTGCCTGAACCCAGGAGGCGGAGGTTGCGGTGAGCCAAGATCATGCCATTGCACTCCAGCCTGGGTAACAAGAGCGAAACTCTGTCTCAAAAACAACAAGTGATTCTCCTACCTCAGCCTCCCAAGTAGCTGGGATTACAGGCATGTGCCACCACACCTGGCTAATTTTTTGCCATTTCCCATCTTTTAAAAGAAAAATCTGGAACTCCTCTTCTGCCTCCCCCTTCCTCTGCAGGCTATATCCCATTTTATTTCTTCCCTTTGCAGTAAAACTTTTCTTTGCCTCATCGAGCAATTCCACTCCTGGGTATACACCCAAGAGAATTGAAAGCAGGGTCTCAAGGAGATATTTGTGCACCCACATTCATAGCAGCATTATTCACAATAGCTAAAGGGCAGAAGCAACCCAAGTGTCACCCATCAGTAGATGAATGGATAAATAAAACGCAGTATGTCCATAAAATGGAATATCATTCAGACTTGAAAAGGAAGGAAACTCTAACACATGGTACCTCTTGGCTGAATCTTGAACATACTATGCTAAGTGAAATAAGCCAAGCACAAAAAGACAAATACTACACTATTCCACTTATAAGAGGTACTTAGAGAAGTCAAATTCGTAGTGAAAGAAAGTACAATGGTGTTTTCCCAGGGCTGGTGGGGAATGGCGGTTCTTGTTTGATGAGTGTAGAATTTTCATTTTTCAAGATGAAAAAGTTCTGGGTGGTGGTGGCACAACAATGTGAATGTACTTAACACCACTAAATTGTGTGCTTAAAAAAACGGTCCAAATGGTCACTGTCATGTGTATTTTACCACAATTAAAAATAAAAAATTTTTAAAATACACTCCTATTTTTCTTTGCTTCGTTTCTCTCCTTCCATTCTTCCTTCAACTCACTCTAGTCAGTGTTCACGCCCGGCCCCCAGCAAGATGGTTCTTGTCAAGCTCAACAGTGAGCACATCAAATCTCCCAGGTAGCCGCAGCCCCCATTGGCCAGACCTGTCAATACAATCTAACACGCCCTCTGCCCTGGTCCACTTCCTCCCTTAGATCCTGAAGCTCATTCTCTAGCTTTTCCTCCAGTGTCATCTTGATCCACTGGCTCTTTCTTCAAAATGTATACAGAAGGTGACACTTCCTACCTCACTTCTGGAACTGGTCTCATCCCCCGTTCCTGCAGTTACCACCCACATCCATTCTCAACACTGCAGCTGGCGTGAATCCCCTTAAAACGTGCCAGGTCATGCCAAGCCCTCCAGTGGGGCTTGTCTCTTTCTGAGCAGAGTTCAAGTCCATACAAAGCCCTGAACACATCCTCACTGACTTCCCCTTACGCGGCAGGCATCGTTCCACCTCATTGTCTGTCACACTCTTCACAGACGTCCGCAGAGCTAATTCCTTCACTTTAAACTGTCAGTGCACTGTCACCTTTTCTGTGAGGCCTATTCTGATCACCTGGCTTTAGATTCCAGCCCTCCTCATGTCAATCATGCTCACACCACTTTACTTTTTTTTTCCATATTCCCTTATCATTTAAGGGATACATCACAACACACTTTAGAATTTTTACCTACTTAGTAAGTCTGTTTATTTTTTTATTTTTCATGTACTCCTGATAGAACATAAGCAAGGACTCTATTTCCTTAACTCACTGATATATACACAGCTCCAAGCACGTAGGTGTTCAATAACCACTGGTTGAATTAACTAGGAATGTATTTTCAGGCTATTTCACTACTGTAAAAAGCTCATTATCCCATTTGATCCTTGGAAGTTTTGTGAAACCTACCAAAATAGATCATTTATATTTATTTTACAGATAAAGAAGTGGATTCTCAAAGAGACTAAGGGGGCCAGACCCAGTGACTTATGCCTGTAATCCCAGCACTTTGGGAGGCCAAGGTAGGTGGATCACTTGAACTCAGGAGTTCGAGACCAGCCTGCACAACATGGTGAAACCTCATCTTCACAAAAAATATAAAAATTAGCCAGGCGTGGTGGTGCACACGTGTAGTCCCAGCTACTTGGGGGGCTGAGGTGGGAGGATCATTTAAGCCTGGGAGGTTGAGGCTGTAGTAAGCAGTATTTGCACCACTGCACTCCGGCTTGGGCAACAGAGCAAGACCCTGTCTCAAAAAAAAAAAAAAATCACAAAAACAAAAAAAGAGGCCAAGAGTCCTCCTTCATTTATTTAAAATGCAGTCCTTCGTTTATTCAGCGAAAATGTATTGAGTGGCATCATGGTGGAGCTAGGCTTAAAATAGAGATTTGTTCATGCTATTCCTGGAGTTTTCTACTTTTAAACATTCAAGCTCCCTTTTGAGAAACACGAACATTGCAGACACCCCCAGTTGAAAGGTGGTAGAGTGCAATGGCTGGAAGCAAGGGCTTTGGAGTCTGTGTGGCAACTCCACCTCCCCCCGTCCCTGGCTCTGTGGCCAGTCACTTTCCTCCACAATTTCCTTTCTCTTTTTTTCACACTTGTAATAACAATCGCTTCATGGCATTGTCAAAGAATGCATGTAAAGCACTGTGTTGTTATCAGTTGATGTGTTTTCTGCCTATTCCTACCAGCCAAGAGGATTTTATCTGATTTACTCCCTATAATTTGCATGACAAAACCAACAAGCTTTATTTTCATTTCCAAATATAAAGGTAATATTGGATAGGCTTTTTCAAACTCAAGAGTTTTACAGGCTCACTCTCTATTGCCCTAGTGCCTCTCAGCATTTAGATTGCCAAGTGTGAACCCCAAGTCAAAAGAGGGCCCTGATTCATGCCTTCTTCCTTTTGCATCTGTTCCCAGCAGAGGAAGAGCTACTGATTTCCAGCTGCAAGGTTGAAATGAAAACCCACAAAAGTGCCAGCCAAGGGTTCAATTTCCCAATAGCTGCAGCTGTCTAGCACTCGGAGCTATTTTTAAACTCCTTTTCAGAAACTCCAGTGCTTGCTATGGATCTATTTTTTTAACTGCCAAGAGATAATGCTTAAAAGGGATAGCTTGAAAATATTCCACAACGCTCACAAAAATTACTGAAATAGATAGTGTACAAGACAGCTTTTGTCTGGAGCAGCAGAGGAAAGCAAGATGAAGTCTTTCAGATCCCAGGGCAGTGGTGCTGCTGGATCTGCTCCTGACAACCGTGGCTTTGTGTCTTGAATGTGCACTGTGACCAGAAAAGGCAAGAAAACCAAACAGTAATTGTAGAGAACATCATAGACATGGCATTTAACTTGGTCATCGATTCCAGGAAACAGGGGACCCCAAAATAACTCCCAAAGAATCCCCCTTGAGTTGAGTGCTGCCTTATCTGGTAAAGCTATCCAAACCGTCTAAACTGAACTTGTCTTTTGCCCCTCTCCTGAACTCCTCCTGAATTTCACTGCCTCATTTGACAGAACGACCAGTCATGTAGTCACTTGTGTTACAAACTTAAGAATCATCCCAACTCTGCTTTCTTCATCTCCTGCATGCAGTGAAGTCTTAGTAACATTGTCTCCCAACTATTTCTCAAATCATGCTCTGTTAATATCCCCACAGCCACTGCCCTGACTCAATGTTTCATCATCTCTCATTTGGATTTTTGCAAGAGCATCTGAACCAATCTCCTGGTGTCTATTTTGGACCCCTTCACAAGGATTGACACAAATTTTTCTTTTTAATTTTAAATCTTATTATGTAGCTGTTGCTTAGGCTCTCCTGGTATTTCCTAATTGCCCTCGGCAAACAGTCCAGGCTCTTTAGTGTGACACCTCTGTCACCTGTCCACTGACACCTAACCCACTCCTGGTTTTATACTCTGGCAACATTGAGCTGCTTGTCGTTTCCCACATATCATATTATATCCCCCCGCCCCATGTCTTTACTTAAGCTAGCTCCCTGCCTGGAATGTCTTTTATCTCTATTTTACAAAACAACAAACATTTTAGTGACATATGGCATGGACAGAGCAAAGTGTGTAAGTCCCACTTATACAGCTCTTGTCATTTTACTAAAAATGACACATTCAAGTAACCACCATACAAGTCAAAGATTAGAAAATTACCAGCACTCCAGAAATCTTCCTTCTGCCTTCTCCTAGACCCTACCCCTAGAAAGTAGCCAATAGTCTGACTTCATTCCAAATAGATTAGATTTGCCTGATTTTGGACTTTATTTAAATATAGTATATGCTTTCCTATCTGGCTTCTTTCACTAAATATTATTTTGTAGAATTCATCCATGCTATGGCATATGGTTTGTTTGGTTGTTTGTTTTGTCTTATAATATTCCATTGTATAAATATACCACAATTTACTTATTCATTCTAGTGTTGATGCAAATATGGGTGGTTTTTAGGTTTTCTTTATTACAAAAGTGCTGCTGTAACATTCTTATACATTCCTTTTGTGAATACATGTGTGCATTTCTATTGAGTGGAATTGCTAAAACATATATGTGTATACATATATATGTATATATATACAGATATAAACACACAAAACTTTAATACTTATTGCCAAATAGTCTTCCAAAGTGATTGTACCACTTTATGTCCCCATTAACAATATATGAGAGTTCTAGTTGCACCACGTTTTTGCCAAAACTTGGGATTGTCTGTTTTTGAAACTGCAAGCCACGTTGCTGGATTTTAAAAACGATGTCTGATAACATCTGACTTTTAATTGGCATGTATAGACCATTTACATTTAATGTAATTATTGATATAGCTGGGTTTAAGTCAACCATCTTGTTATTTGTATTTCACTTATTCCACCTGACATTGTTCCTTTGTTTCCTTTTCTTGCCTTCTTTTGGATTATTGAGTATATTTTAGTGGTTGTCCTAGGTTTATGTTATGCATCTTTGAATCAATACATTCCATCTTTCATCATCTTATAAAACTTCATGTATAACGTAAAGAGCTTATGAGTATATTTAATTTCTTTCTCTTATGTTTTGGCGATTTTATTGTTGTCGTACTTGAACATATATTATAAAATCTACACTACTTTTTTGCCTTAAACAGTCAATTCTCTTTTTTAAAAATAAAAAATTAGATAATTTGTCCACTTTTACTTACATGTATACCATCTGTAAAGTTCTTTATTGCTTTACATAACCAGATTCAAATTCCTATCATTTTCTTTTAGCCTGAAGACATCTTTAATATTCATTTTTGTGTGGGTAGCCTGGTGATGAATTCTCTTACCTTCTGTTTATCTAAAAATTGTTTATTTAACCTTTATTTTTGAAAAGTATTTTGGCTAGACATCGATTTTTGGTTGACTTTATTTTCTTCAAAACTATAGTTCACTGTTCAGCTGAGTATAGTGAGACACATTTGTACTCCAAGCTATTCAGGAGGTGGAGGCAAGAGGATTAAGCCCAGGAGTTTAAAGCTACAGTGTGCTTTAATCACACCTGTGAATAGCCACCACACTCCATCCTGTGCAACATAGCAAGATCCCATCTCAAAAAAAATTCATTTTCTTAAATTAACCAGCAAAAAATAACTTTATTTAAAAAGTGGGCAAAAGGACCTGAACAGACACTTTTCAAAAGAAGACATACACACAGCCAAGATGCATATGAAAAAATGCACAACATTGTTAATCATTACAGAAATGCAAATCAAAACCACAGTGAAATACCATCTCACATCAGTCAGAATGGCTACTATTAAAAAACCAAAAAGTAACATGCTGGTTATCTTGTTGGAGAAAAGGGAATGCTTATACACTGCTGGTGGGAATGTAAATTAGTTCAGCCACTGTGGAAGCAGTTTGATGATTTCTCAAAGAACTTAAAACAGAACTACCATTGGACCCAGCAATCCCATTATTGGGTATATACCCAAAGACATATGAATCACTCTACCCTGAAGACGCATGCACAGATATGTTTACTGCAGCACTATTCACAACAGCAAAGATGTGGACTCCATCTAAATGCCCGTCAACAGTAGACTGGATGAGGAAAATGTACATATACACCACGGAATACTATGCAGCTATAAAAAAGAATGCAATCATGTCCTTTGCAGCAACATGGATGGAGCTGCAGGCCATTATTCTAAGCAAACTAACACAAGAACAGAAAACCAAATGCTGGATAAATGGGAGCTAAACATTGAGTATACATGGACACAAAGAAGGGAACAATGGACACTGGGGCCAACTTGAGGGTGGAGAGTAGGAGGAAGGTGAGGATTGGAAAACTACCTATCAGGAAGTATAGTTATTGCCTGTATGATGAAATAATCTGTACACTAAACCCCCATGACATGCAATTTACCTATTTAACAAACCTGCACATATACCCCTGAAAACTGAAAGTTTAAAAAAAAAATGTTTCAGAAAATTTTACATCTGCCATACTTCCTTAGGAAGTTATTAGAAGATGTGTGTCAGCAAAATAAGAGGTAATCCAGGAAGGAGTGTTTTCAACCCAAGAGTATGACAAAGAGAATTTCCAGGATGACAGCCCTGGTTTAGGTCTGGAGATCAACTGCTGCATATGTACTAGAGAACAAATATGAAAGTGTCTCTGAGGGAGATATCCAGGGAACAAATAAAGGAGAGAAGATAGCAAAGTATTTCTGATATGATAACTCCCTTGGGAGAAGAAGAAAAGAAGAAGATGGCTTACTCCTGGATCATTTAAACCTTTAAAGAATGGTATTTATATAGTCAACAATAGTGCTTTAACAATATTAAGAGGATGATGTGGAGAGGCACAGATGGTGGTTTAAGAATTAAATCCCATAGGAAGAAAATTTTTTTAAATCACTAGGTAATATATGAAGTCATAAATTTAAAAAAAACAGCAGAATATCTCGATTCTCTTACTTTGAGTTGCAATGATAGTAATAATAAGTTGAAACATTAAAAATATTTTTAAATGTTCATTTCAAACTATATATCACCTTAAATATACAGTTCTATTGTCCTCTGGTTTGCATTGTTTTTATAAGAAGTTTGGAAATTTTTTACATTTGTTCACTGTGTATAATATATTTTTGCTTTTGCTGCTTTTTAATTTTTCTCTTTATCACTAATTTTTAGTAATTTAATTATGATGTATTTTGAGTAGTTTTCTTTATGTTCATCCTGCTTTGATTTTGTTTAAGTTCTTAGATTTGGGGGTTTAAGTTTTCATTACATTTAGAACGTTTAAAATGTTAAGTCTTCTTTTTTTTTTAATTCTCCTTCCTCTTTCCTCTTTTTTAAAAATTCCAATTAAGTTTGTGTTAGACCATTTGATATAGTTACACTGGTCATCGAGTCTTTTTACATTGACACAGGTCATTGAGTCTTTTTGTTACTTTGTTTTTTCTGCTTTCATTTGATTCATTTCTATTGGTATGTCTTCAAGTTTACTAATCTTTTCTTTTACAGTGTCTAATCTGCTTTAATACCATTCAATGTGTTTTATAGTTCAGATGCAATTTTTTTTGCTCTAGAAGTTCCATTTTGCTCTATTTTATTGAAGTCATTACTCCTGTGCCCAGCTAAATACATATATGCATTAATGTGAACCCAATGAGTTCTTAAAGGATGCTCAAAAATGTATCCAAATTCAGCCAGATCAATAAATGGTTTTTTTCTAACCCTAGAAGTTACTACCAGGATTTCCAGACCTACTTTTATGATCCTCTTCCACTTCTTAGGTCCTACTGGCCTTAAAAACATGACCACTAAAATCAAGTAATGTGCCCTATGTATCTCACCACCTTTAAAAGTTGGCAGTGATTCTACCATTTCACCTACTTGATCTTCATGTTTCTTATATGTAAAATTGGGGTATGTGAGTCAGTTATAACTCTTTTTTTTTTGAGATGCAGTTTCTCTCTTGTTGCCCAAGCTGGAGTGCAATGGCACAATCTCAGCTTACTGCAAGCTCTGCCCCCCAGGTTCAAGCTATTCTCCTCCCTCAGCCTCCCGAGTAGCTGGGATTACAGGCATCTGTCTGCCACCATGCCCAGCTAATTTTTATATTTTTGATAGAGACTGGGTTTCACCACTTTGGTCAGGCTAGTCTGAAACTCCTGACCTCAAGTGATCCACCCACCTTGGCCTCCCAAAGTGCCAGGATTATAGGTGTGAGCCACTGTGTCCAGCCTATATAACTTGCCTTAAACACACATACTTTGAAGCTAAACTGTCTGAGTACAGATCCTTGCTAAGTTTCTCACAGCTGTGTGACTGTGAGTAAGTTACTTAGCCTCCCTGTGAGAGTAAGAAATTAACATACATTAACGTCTTAGAGTAGTGCCTAATAGCAGAGTATCTATTAGCCATTAGTATTTTATGAGGATCAAATAAAATACAATATAAGAAACCTATAAAATACCCTGTGAATTAGTACCATGATGATTTAGCAGCATAACTAAATCATTTCCCCTAGATAAGAGTAGCTCAACCCTGAGGGTTCTGTGGGTGCTACCAAATGACACATCTATCAGTGAACTATGAGCATCCATCCTTTTACTGCTGGCTTCTTTAACCTACTCTTTTAAAAAGGCACTTCCAGCTCTAACATTTACTCTGAATGACTCATACATGAGAACTGAGGTTTTCCCTGTAGTTCCTAAAATCTATAAACCAGAAACTCAGAGCCTTCTATGTTTCCCCAACCACAGGCTGTGGGCAGACCTGAGCCAGACACCGCAAAGGAATCTCATAGGCAGGGAACAGAGACCTCCAGACAGGGCTGGCCCCTTCCACCTTGTGTCAGGGACCTCTTCTCAGGACCACAGTGGGCTCTCAGAGGTACCATGAGAATGAGTCTCTGTGACCAGCCCTTTGTTTGCCTGCTAGGCCAGAGGGGACTGGGAAGTGAAGTTGCAGAGGATTTAGCAAGATCCAACGGTTAGACAGGCGAGAGCAAGGGTTCAGAGCAGTCAGCGAAGGCCTGGGGTACACAGAAATCAGAATGTCCCCAGGATGAGGGTCCCTACCTGAAGCAGCACAGAGTGGCAAAGGTGCCAGCTGCCTGGAGAGTCCGGAGGGAAAAGCAGATATTGTCAGACTGAACACCCACAGAATGTGGTGAATTGAAGAGGGATGCAGGAAGATTAGTCAGAGTCGAGAGTTTGGGATTGAACAGAGGACTGAAACCCAGAACAAACTGGTCAGCAGAAACACAGAGACTTGCTTAAACTTTAGAGGGCATAAGAACTTGAACTTGATAAAATGAAGATGACCAGGCCCAACCCCCAGAAAGCCTGCATATGGCAATCTGAATGGGGTATACAATTCTGCATTTTTAACTACCACCCAGATTATTCTGACATGGTCCTTGGGCTACACACTTTAAGAAACCCTTAGTCTGTTGGCCTAAGGATCAAGGGTGTAGCCTCTTTGTAGGAAGGTCCTGCTTGGTGTGCATGGCCCAAGGGTAGACAATAACCAGTAGAAAGACCAAGAAGGTGAAATGAAGAAACAGCCCCCATGTACCCTTGACAGCTGCTTATCTATTCGGTGCCTTTGTGTGAATTTTTTTAAAAAGTGATCCTTGTGGGCAGATGAATTTGATAAAGGCATCCATTCCACTGGGTGGAGAAGTTAGATCAAGGCTTGAGGCGCAGAGTTCAGGATGGGTTTCAGTCTCCAATGTCCCCTTGGCTGGGTGACCTCATAGAACCTGAGAGAGAGGAGCTGGGATTACCCTTTGAGGTCCTCCTGGTCGCTGACGCTGCACACGGGGGCACTGGAGACTGGTCACAGAATGCTGGTAGAATTGCAGGAGCCCACAGGCAAGAATTCATGTTCTGGAGTCAGTCTGGACTGAGTTCAAGTTTTGGCGCTTCTATTTCCTGGTCGTGTGACCAGGAATAAACTTCCTAACCTCCTACCAAGCCTCTGGAACTTAATCTATAAAATAGAGAATACTATGGCCGCCAGTGAGGCAAGATCAAAGCCAAGCAGCCATTCAGCACTTGTCAGGAACTGTGGCAAACGTTAGCAGCCTCCAACGACTGCAGGAGCGTTGTCTGTCCTCCCACAGCCTCACCACCAGGAGGAATGTCATAATGAAACCAAATACGAGATGACATGCTCCCATATACAAACATAATTAGCAGACAGGCACAAAACACAGCTGTTCCTCTAAGCGTGGTGAAGTCCCTGCTGTCTATCCTTAGGCATGCCACCAAGTGCCTTGCAAGAAAGTCCTCCCCAAAGCACATAAAACCTGGTCCAGACATGCAAAAGGCAAGGAAGGAAGAGAGCCAGAAGCCCAGTAGACTTCAGATGAGTGGCCTGGTTATGCACAACTATGTAAAAGAGAATCTATTGTTCTTACTATAGATTTTCTTTTTTCTTTTTTTTGAGACAGAGTCTCACTCTGTCACCAGGCTGGAGTGCAATGGCACGATCTCGGCTCATTTCAACCTCCACCTCCCGGGTTCAAGCAATTCTCCTGCCTCACCCTCCTGAGTAGCTGGGACTACAGGTGCACGCCACCACACCCAGCTAATTTTTGTATTTTTAGCAGAGAAGGAGTTTCACCATGTTGGCCAAAGATCGATGGTCTCGATCTTTGGACCTTGTGATCTGCCCACCTCAGCTTCCCAAAGTGCTAGGATTAAAGGCATGAGCCACTGTGCCTGGCCAGCTTTTTATTTTTCTCTCATAATATTGGTATTTAAGTAATTCAGTGATTGTCGTCCTAGTCCATTCAAGTAGACTCGTGGCGTATAAAGCACGGAATTTTATTTCTCACCCTTCTGTAGGCTGGAAGTCCAAGATCAAGTGGTCAGCAGATTTGGTGGCTGGCGAGGGCCTGTTTCCTGGCTCACAGATGGCCACCTTGTCACTGTGTCCTCACACGGTGGAAGGAGTAAGGGGCTCTCTGGAGTTCCTTTTATAAGGGTACTCACTCCACTCATGAGGGCTTCACTTTCACAGTTTAATTATTTTTAAAAGGCTCCACCTTTCAATGTGTGAATTTTGGAGAGACACATTCATTCAGTCTCTAGCAATATGTTAGGTGTAGCACTGGTTGGGTCTAAAGCCTTCTCCAAAAAGATTTTGTTGGACATGACTGTGGAAGATTTCATGACTCCCAAATAAAAGACAACCTCAAAACTCCACCAGGAGTTCTGCTTAGAAAGAAAGAGCGGTGATGAGCAGTAGCTATCAAATCTAGACAGGGCCAGCCACGTGATGTGTGGGACCTAGTGCTAAATGAAACACGAAGTCTCTTGTTCAAAAAGCAGGAAAAAAAAAACTCCTTTTTCTCTTCTTCCATCATCTCTCCCTCTCTCTCAAGCCATCATAGTGTTTTTTTGTTCACTATTTAATGTCACTCTCCCTCAGGCACAGGGATGCTTCTGTGGTGAGGGTAGCCCCTCGTAGGCACCTGAGGTGCATACCCTACTCAACCCTCCCCAAACCTGCTTTCAGAGCTGTCTAGGGGCAGAGAGAAACAGCAGTTATTGGGTGTGGGTAGAGGAGTGGTCAGCCAAGAACCCATTCTTTTCAGGCGGGGAGGCAGCAGGAAGTGGGTCTGCATGTGTTTTGAGGTATCAAGTACCCTGCAAACTTCATTGTCCACCTGGACTTCATTATCAAAAAACAAATTCAAAACCAAATTATTAAGAACCCAGAATGGCCACCACACAGCCTTCAACCCCAAGTCCAGGGCCTCCTTCTGAGTGCAGGACCCTGTGTGACTGCCCTGGTAACCCACCCTGATGCTGGAACTCAGAAAACTCAGATGGAGGGAATTCACTGCTGAGTGAACCATGAGGTTACTGATTTCTTTCTTATTTTTTTTTTTTTTTCCTGAGATGGAGTCTCCCTCTGTCCCCCAGGCCAGAGTGCAATGGAGCAATCTCCGTTCACTCACTGAAACCTCTGCCTCCCACTTCAAGCAATTCTCCTGCCTCAGCCTGCTGAGTAGCTAGGATTACAGGTGTGTACCACCACGCCCAGATAATTTTGTATTTTTAGTAGAGATGAGGTTTCACCATGTTGACCAGGCTGGTCTTGAACTCCTGACCTCACGATCTGCCCACCTCGGTCTCCCAAAGTGCTGGGATTACAGGCATGAACCACTGCACCCGGCCACGATGTTACTAATTTAGTAATACCAAAGGGTTAATACTAGAGCACCTCCAACAGCATCTTACTCCAAATTGGTGCTCAAAAATAGTTCGACACTGCGATTTTGAAAGTTCAAGGCTATTGAAAATAGGCCTCAACATAGAGAACCAATGCAAAAATTACACCAAAATAAAGCAGTCTAGATCAGGGTTTCTCAACCTCACCACTGCTGACATTCAGGCTAGGTCACTCTCTCTTGTGCTAATTGCTCTGTGCATTGTAGAATGTCTATCAGTGCCCTAGCCTCTGCCCATGAGATGCCTGCAGCACGTCCTTCTCCCCTCTTATTGCAACCAAAAAAGTCTCCAGATGTTGCCCGACTGCCAAATGCAATTGGCAATTTGCCCCGGTTGAGAACAATTGCTATAAAATTGAGCACATTAATGTTTGGTTATTTTATTTACATTTGATGAGCAAATTGCAGATTATACGTTCATATTTAAAAGTTAAATCTAGTGGGCTATGTTTATGGCATTTTAAATTTTGTAACTTAAAAGGTGTCTGTTCCTCAACGGCTGTGCCTGATTATCCATACGTGAGCATCGTCTTACATCAGCCATCGACAGTAAGTGGACGGAAGCTATCTCTGTAAAGAGGAAATGAGGAGCCTCTTTCAGAATATGCCACAAGGACCCATCGAAGCCACTGCCATAGAATCAACGCTGATTGCCAAGGTCTGGAGAGAAGCAGATGTGCTCATATCTAAGGGAAAAAAACAGATTCTGCAAAATTCATTTCAATGTGGCTGTGTTTTCGTGTAGCTGTGTTTTTTTCTGCAGATCAACCTAAGTGTGTCTTGCTTGGGCTGATATTGAAGTGGAAAAGGAAGCCATCTGCGCTGGTGAGAAGCTGGAATCCAGAAGGAAGACACGAGGTCAACAATTTGGATTTGACCAAGGACGCAGTAGCAAACTAAAGTCTCTTTTCTACTTTTGGGAACCTTCTTGGTGATCACTTCCTGTAATAGAGAGATTAACAGAGTAGAAACTCTGTGGGGGCCCCTGTTGGTCTCCCCACCCAGGACCACCTTTTGACCAGCTGCCTGGCTGTGCCTGTCCCCCACTTCTAAAGATGGTGCTCCCACCTGATCACTCCTGTGACCTTCTTCACAGCGTTGCCCTCCAGAATAGGCAGATGTGGGTTACAAACTATGCAGGGTCACAGTTCCTTTGACTCCAAGTGGGACAAGCTTGGAGGTGCAATTTATGCTCAGAGTTACCGTGGGGATCAGGATGAGGTATGGGCGTCAGCTGGAATCACACTCTTGCCTCCCACCTTCCCCTTCCCTCTCCCACTTCCCCCACTTCCTTACTCACCTTTCCCGAGAGCACTTCCAGGAGGGTACATTTGAATCCTCTGCTCAGGGCTGACTTCTGGGAAAAAGTGGCCTAAGAAATTTTCTTTTCCCCACAGGACCTCGAGGGAAATGTGGCCTGTCCATGTCCACACACCAAACCCAGAAGACATGGCTTAATTTCAGGGACAGCAGTGAGATCTTAAGGTTTTAAAATATTCCCCTGTCCCCACTCCATTTTTTAGGTACTAGTGATTATGGCCAGAGCCAGAGAAGGGGCCTGTGCCAGATCCAAAATGGCTGCCCAGAGCAGAGGCCTGGGGTCAAACTGGAGAACCTCATCACCTGGAGTTCAGTCTGCAATGCATACCGAGGGAAGAAAACCAGCCTGGGACCAGGGTCCTGAGGCACAAGGGCAGGAGCCAAGGAAAGACTTAGGCTTCAACCCAAATTGAGAAGTTGGGCTAGTGTGGCAGAACAGGCCTGGAAGCCCAATCTTCTGACTCCAAGTTTAATTTCCTTTTTCTTTTTCCTGAGACAGAGTCTTGCTCTGTCACCCCAGCTGGAGTGCAGTGGTGCAATCTCAGCTCACTGCAACCTCCATTTCCTGGTTCAAGCAGTCCTCCCACATCAGCCTCCCAAGTAGCTGGGATTATAGATGCCCACCACCAGGCCTGGATAATTTTTGTATTTTTAATAGAGATGGGTTTCACCATGTTGACCAGGTTGGTCTCCAATCCCTGACTTCAAGTGATCTGCCTGCCTTGGCCTCCCAAAGTGCTGGGATTACAGGCATGAGCCACCATGCCCGGCCTCAGTGTGCTTTCTTACATGTCCATCTGTCTACTCTTCTGTGCTGCCTTGTTTCATTAACTCTCTTTGCACCTGATTCCCCTTATAAATGAGATGCAAGTCTCCTTGAAAGTAGAGATAAGCCTAACCCTCACCTTAACCCAAACCCCATAGTGTCTAGGTCCAGACTCTCAAAACACACATTTTGGTGGATGAATGACTGACCAAGCAATGCTTTTCCTGTCTCAGTGTTTCTGTAAAGCAGGTAGATAGGGCTGCCATTCACAGTTGCATGGATGCTATTCACACACCCTGCAAAAGGGACAGTCCAGAGCTGTGTGGTGGTCAACATGCTCAATTCTGAATCTAGAGCATCTTCTCTCTAAACAGTTCCACCTGATCCCCCAAGGTGTTCTGGAACATAAATTTGCAGTGCAAGATCTGACAGCCTTGAGGCAAAGGAGACGGACTTCTGTACTCCCACACAATGACTGGTATTTGGTGGCTGTCTTAAAAGATCAGTTGCTTGGAAGAGTACATCTGCAGCCTGAATGGTACAGCATGATGCAGTAAAGAAAAGGCACGGGTTTTAGGGTTTTTTTTGAAGGGGGAGGGAGTTTCACTCCTGTTGCCCAGGCTAGAGTACAATGGCATGATCTTGGCTCACCGCAACCTCTGCCCTGCTGGTTTCAAGCGACTCCCCTGCCTCAGCCTCCCGAGTAGCTGGGATTACAGGCACACGCCACCACACCCAACTAATTTTGTATTTTTAGTAGAGACAGGGTTTCTCCTTGTTGGTCAGGCTGGTCTTGAACTCCTGACCTCAGGTGATCTGCCCACCTCAGCCTCCCAAGGGAGGCCTGCAGCCAGCCAGGCTTTAGGTTCTTTACAATGAGCTCCACCCTGAGCTGAGCCTTGGCTCTTTGTAGCTGTGTGATTGCGGGCAAGTTTCTTACCACCTACCTAGGTCCATTTCACCCTTAATCCTCTCTATCGCCAAACACACGTAAGAATAGCTAGTGGGAAAGAGAAACAAACAGGTGTAACCACTCTCCAATATATAATCTTTTGTAGAAAAGAAGAGCCATGTGGCATCGTGGTTCAAAACCCTGGTTTGGAAGTTAGACCTTTGGTTTCGAATCTTGACTCTGCTTGTACAAAAACAGACAAGATATTTAAGTAAGCTATACCCCTAATCACTCACTTGTGGCAATGGAGATAGTCATAGTATACACCTCATGAATGTTCAGGGAGCACAAGATCATACGTGCATAGTGCTCAGCACGGGATTGGCACAAAATGGGTAGGTGTTGAATGAATGAATGCATGAGCAAAAGGATGACTTGAATGGGTGATGACCAGGAGGGTCATGGGCTGTACATCACAAAATATGCTAATTCAACAAATGGTTGGCAGCTAACTTCCATTGCCCAGCGCAGCTCAGCCAGGAGCTGGAGAATGCTGTCTATTATCTAAGTCACCGTCCATTGCTCTCTTCATGTGTTGTATGGTTCCAGAGGAGGGGGAGAAGGGAAGTGGCCCTGGTGAGTAATCACAGGATGACAGAAAATGCCACAACATGGAAATTTGCTTCCTGTGTCCCTGTTCAAGCCAACTTAGAAACATGTGCTCTCTCAATCCTGACAGCCACATCAAGCTTCCATTTGAAGCACCTGCCATGTCAGGAAAACCCTAAAGGAGAAACAATAATAAATATCAACATTTGAAACCAGTGTAGTCAACGTGACAAACCCAGAGAGCCAATTAGTTTGAGTGTTGGTGACTTGAAAAGAGAACCTGGCTAGGAGAAGTGTTGAGACTTGAGCCTTGGTGGGCAGGATGGGGCAGACAGCTTAGTAATTGATCTGGGCAGCCAAGAAGAGCACCTAGAATAAAATCATCCCAAAGAAAGGGTATGAGAGCTATTCTCAAATGGCAGACATATTTTCATATGGAAGAGGGACTCCAGTAATTTGGGGGCAGCTCTACTGAAGTAGAAGCTAAAAGGAGGTTGATTTTGATGCAAAATAACAAGACTTGCTAGCAATTAAAATGATGATCACTTTTAAGGACCTTTTAGGCACCAGGAACTGAACTGGATGTTTTACAAGTATCACCTAATTGAACTCTTGCAAGAGCTATAGAAGACACACATTGTTATGCCTCAGTTTTCAGATGAGGCTACAGAAACGTGAAGACGTTAGGGTACATGCTCAAGATGGCATGTAAAGATGACATTTGAATTTGAGTCTGCCTGACTCCAAAGGCTGCCACCAGTGGCTGTGCATTTTATGCATTGCACAAAGACACTTGGGATCTTTTTGCCAGAAGGAAGCATTATTTATTCTTTTTAGAATGATGCTTTCCTCTGTAATCCCAGCACTTTGGGAGGCCAAGGCAGGCGGATCACAAGGTCAAGAGATCGAGACTATACTGGCCAACATGGTGAAACCCCGTCTCTACTAAAAGTACAAAAAATTAGCTGGAAGGGTGGTGCGTGCCTGTAGTCCCAGCTACTCAAGAGGCTGAGGAAGGAGAATTGCTTGACATTGGAAAACGGAAGTTGCAGTGAGCTGGGATCACACCACTGCACTCCAGCCTGGCGATAGAGCGAGATTCTGTCTCAAAAAAAAAAAAAGAGAAAGATGCTTTCCTTTAACCAAACCATGCAGTGGGGTTACATCTACCTTGAAAAAGCATCTTTTTTTGTTTTATTATTTACACAAAAGCTCCATGTTAGATAACTGTCTCTGGGTTTACACTCCTGATAGAAAGAATTCCAACCATGGAGTGAACTGCCACATACGATGAGAACAGTTCAATCTCAGAAAGATTTTGCAGAAATGGGAAGATAACCACCTCTAATCCTTATTTTAATACAGTTATTTGTGTCATTCACCAGCCTAGTATTCTTTAATGCTTTGTGTCTTTCCAAGGTCCTAGGTGATGGACCCTTACTTACCCCACTCCCATCTTCTAGAGCACTTACTTTTGCGACGTAGGACTTCTCTGTTTCTGCTTCAGAGACTTTGCATTTATAAGTTTCTTCATTTTCTTCTTCCAAACAGACAGTTATATCCTCTGAATAACTCTTACTAATCCTTCAGGTCTGAGCTCTTAAGTATATTTCTTCAGCGATGCCTTTGCTGACCTGCTGGTCCAGGTTGAATACCCCATGGATGGGTCAGGCTCCAGGCAGGACTACGGAAACTACACTAGGTATTTCAGCTAGGAGGAATTTAATACAGGGGGTGGTTGCAGAGGTATTGCAGGGTTGAAAGAGCAAAGAGAGACACTGAGGTAACACAGGGATAAGAACTGCAGGAAAAGTTCTCAATCCCAGGACTAGGAAATAAAGGGAAGAGGTAAAGCTTTCAGAACCTAGGCACTTGGAGCTACTGCTGCTCCATCTGAAGAGGCAGTTCCGGGCTGGTGCTGGGGACCGGAGCTATGTGGTGCTACAGTGGAGTGGGGGCTCTTCCGGACCGCTGCTCAGTTATCTGGGAAAGGGGGCAGCACCCACTGCAAGGAAGCAACAAAAACAAGAGAAAGCAGGAAGAGAGTTTCTTCTCTCCCCACCCCGCACCTTCCACTTCCGTTCTAGAGTCTCCCAGAACCTAACACAAAGGCCGTTGGCAAGGCCATCTGGAAAATGCATTTGCAGAGTTTTCCCAGCATTGTAGATGGGAGCATGGATGAACAGATGTGCAGCTGAGCGACAATAGGTAAATCGCTAGAACCTTCTAGTAATACACATAGCTCCATTTTTTTCCTATTTTTACTTTTTTAAAACTTGTTTTTAGTTTTTATTTTAGATTTGGGGGTATATGTGCAGGTTTGTTACAACAGTATATTGTGTGATGCTGAGGTTTGGGGTACCACTGATCCTGTCATTCAGGTAGTGAGCATGGTACCCAATAGGTAGCTTTTCAACTCTTGCCCCTCTTCCTCCCCAACCATCCCCTGGCTCTTTTATTTCCATTGTCTGTTGTTCTCATCCTTGTGTCCATGTGTTCTCAATGTTTAGCTCTCACTTATAAGTGAGAACATGCAGTATTTGTTCCTGTATTCATTCACTTAGGAATAACGGCCCCCAGCTGCATCCATGTTGCTGCAAAGGACATGATCTCATTCTTTACATGGCTGCATAGTATTCCGTGGTGTATATGTACCACATTTTTTTTAACCAATCCACTGTTGATCGGCAACTGGGTTGATTCCATGTTTTAGCTATTGAGAATTAGCTCCATACTTTTAACAATAATGCTAACTATAATCCTAATTGTATTTTTTGTGATTATTTAGTATTTGTCTTCTCCCACCATCCCATAAGCTCACTGAGGGAAAAGTACACCTGTTTGGTTGACTGCTGTGTTCTCTGCACGTACAACCATATCTGGAACATGGGAAATGCCCAATAATTGCTCACTGGAGTGAATTACTGAAAGAAGGAGGTCTGAGGTCAGGTTTTCTAGTAGAGCCTCATATGGGATTCTTGCACAAGAAACTTATCAAAGAAGGACTTTCAGAAGAAAGAGAGTGAGAGCAAGTCCTAAGGATGTGGTCTCCGTCAGAGGTCAGTCTCAGCCTGACCCCCGGGGGTGGGGTTCTGGGGTGGGGATTCTCCGCAGGCTGGCTGCCTCCTTGAGGCCTCTCTGTTACTCATTGTCTTCAAGTGGCTGGGACAGACAGGAATGTGTAACCGGCCAGGAGGATGTCTCTTGATGACTGAGGGCAATTCTCCAGAGATAGGAGCAGCTGCGAGCATCACTCACAGCATTCAGGCATGGGTGCACCCACCTGCCCAGGAGATGCGGGTGGGGCACCCATGACAAATAGAGACACGATTCGTGTCCGGGAGTCATAACCAGACGCTGCCAATGCCCCTTCCATTGGAAAGTTCTCAGATCTTAGGATGTCTATGGGAAACAAGTCCGGGAAGGAGTGGATTTCTTTCATCCTGTGGGATTTTTATTAGACATCACAGAAGCTAGAAAGGTCATTGCCCTCATCTCTGAGCAGCCTGGGCCTTGGCGGGTCTTCTCAAGCCTGAAGCGCCTGCTGGCTTGGCCTCAGCACCCTGGGGGCCCCCAAACAGCAGATTCCACCCTCCAGGCTGCCTCTTCTCTGGAAGAAAGATGGACCTCTCATTCTCTTTCCCTCCTTGTCCTGCAGGTGCCTCTCTCAGCAGTGGCCTGGCAGCCTCTACCAAAGAATGTCACTCTGGCCTGAGGCCCGGCCTCAGACAAAAGCCCTTTCGGCTGAGCCTGCATCCTCTGTCTAACTCCCCTACCCGCCTCCCCCAGTCACCAACTAGGGAGGACAGCTAAATTCATGCCCCTCGAAAGGATGAATTCCACACAGCAAGGCCACCTCCCTACTCAGGAAGTAAAATCACTTGGAGCCCTTGATCTCTGCCTTTGGCTCCTGGACAAATAACCGACTGTCCTCACACAGAGGAGGGAAGGAAGATGAGACGTCCTGTGACCCCTAGAGCAGACGCAGGGAGCCTGTAGACACGTGTGCACTGGGGGCTGCGAGGAGGAAGCCCAATGCCAAAAACAAAACGCAAAGCTCTGAGCCCCAAACAAATCTTCACACCCAGCTCGTCCCTGATCAGGGCTGGGAATCAAACTGACTTGAGTGTGAATTCCTGGCTCTTCTGCTTACTAGCAGTGCACCCCCATGCCACACATTCCCTGAACCTCAGTTTTCACAACTTTCAAACAGGGAGAATAGTATTTTCTCTCTCTCTCTCTCTCTCTCTCTCCCCCGCCATATATATATATATATATATATATATATATATATATATATATTTTTTTTTTTTTTTTTTTTTTTTTGTTGGGGGATAAAGTCTTGCTCTCTCATGCAGGCTGGAATACAGGGGTAAGATCTCGGCTCACTGCAACCTCCACCTCCCAGGTTCAAGTGATTCTTCTGCCTCAGCCTCCTGAGTAGCTGGGATTAAGGTGTGTGTCACTACGCCTGGCTAATTTTTGTATTTTTAGTAGAGACGGAGTTTCACAATGTTAGTCAGGCTGGTCTTGAACTCCTGACCTCGTGATCCGCCCGCCTCGGCCTCCCGAAGTGCTGGGATTATAGGCATAAGCCACTGCACCCAGCCAATATTTTTACTCTATAATTATGTGTTTTGAGAATTAAATGAGATAACATAAGATCTAGGTATAAAGGCTGGCACTTTTTCAGCAAACCAACCTCCTAATGCCAATCTATTCCTCTGAATGCCTAAAGCCCCTTGTTGGGAGATCCAACACTTAACCTGCTTGGAATCTTGCAGATGTGTCCACACGCCCTCCTTACCCAAGCTGACTGATGCTGTTCATTCTCACCCTTCCTGCTCAGGCCAAGACTCAATCTCATTGTGATTCTAACTGTTCCTTCTGGAGCTCTGCATGGCTGGCTTCTGGAAGGCTACCAGCTGTGATCTCACCTGAACCCAAAACTACAGCTCCCACTCATGCCCATCCTGGCATGGTGTGGGAGGAGCTGTTTCCTGCTTGCAAAGTGTCTAGAATGGGAGGCCTGCCGTTATGGGATTTTGTTGGCAGGCGGTCTTCCAGACTGCTGTGAAGACAGTTTTGATTTATGCTTCCAAATCTGGTTGCTTCCTCCCCTAGGAATGAGAGACCTTCACAGTGGACATGGCCTTAAAGATCAACACTGTCATTTAATGGCTAAAATGATGGACATACAGAGAGGTGAAATGCCTATAAAACGAGAACACTACCTGGGCCCAGAGGCAGCTGTTTGAACATAACCATGGAGAGGACAGCTTCCCCTCCCTTCCCCTCCCCTCCCCTCCTCTCCTCTCCCCTTCCCATGACCCTCCTTCTTTGTTCCTCCCTCTGTTATCACCTTTCCCCTCTTTACTGGATTGAACAATCCCCCAGAATTCATGTTCACCTGGAACCTCAGCATTTGACCTTATCTGGAAATAGGATATCTGCAGATACAACTCAGTTCAGGCGAGGTCATCCTGGATTAAAATAAACCATAATCCAATGACTGGCATTTTTATAAGAAGAGAGAAATGTAGACACAAACACACAGCAGAAAGGTGGTCACGTGAAGGCAGAGGCGGAGATTAGAGTTAGATGCCAAACCAGGGAACGCCAAAGGTTGACAGCAACCACTGAAAGCTAAGAAGAGACAGAAAAATTCTTCTCTAGAGACTTTGGCGAGAGCAAGGCTCTCCCGAAACCTTGATTCCAGACCCCGATCTCCAGAACAGTGAGAGAATACCTTTCTGTCGTTTTAAGCCCTGGTGCTTTGTTACAATAGCCACAGGAAACCTGCGCCCTCTTGTCTGGTGCTCTCCTCCATCCCTCCCTTGGTGGAGGAAGAATAGAATCCTAAGACACACAAATTTACACAAACATGTTAGGATCTAAGGTACAGCTTCAGTACTTGCATTTTAAAGGATGACTTCCACTAAAGGTAATGAAGTGGAAGCAGGAAGGGGAATTCTCGTAAATGGAGGCCTAGGTACAGCTCTGTGACTCATCCTTACAAAAAAATGTATCATCACCTCCATTTGATAGATGCAGAAGCCCGGGCTCAAAGAGGCATAAGCGAGGTGGGCAGGGTTGTGTGGTGGCTGAGACTGCAGCTTCTGGCCTCATAGTCAGCCTGTGTCCACATCCTGGGTCCTCTGCTTCATAACTGGCCAGATGACCTTACACAAGGCATTTAACTTCCCTGGGCCCTGGATGCCTCCTCTGTAGAATGAGGGTGATAATAATAAAATCTATCTCTAAGAGTTGGTCATTTCATAAGTACATTCCTGGAAAAGTCCTTAGAACAGGGTGTGGCACTCAGTAAAAACCCAATTACCTTAGTCTTGTCACCATTGCCCAAGATTATGTGGTTGTAAGTGACAGCGGCACCATTTGAATATGGGTCCGTCTGAAGGTTTTGATTCCACGATTCTGTACTGGAGAGAGGTCCATAAAGTTCTAAGTGCCAGCTTCATTCAGAGACTTCCTCTCACCAAATGGCCCCAAGAGTGTCATGCAAGGATAGGGAATACTCTCTGCCCAATCAAATGCTCCACACTGGACGGCCACCAGCCCCCAGTTGAAATAATTCTTTGGGAAGCAGGATTTTTGGGTATTTGTGGAGAAAAAAGCTCAAGCTGTAGCCACAACAAGGCCAAGCCAGGTCTTGAACAATGAGAGGTGTGTGTGTGTGTGAAGCCAGAGGACTCGGAATCACTATCTCCCACTGAGAAGAGTCAGCTGAGAGGCAGTGTTGCAACAACTGCTGTAACTGAACATTGCCTGCAGATATCTGCCCCTTGCAGCCTTAAGGAACTCAACCAACCTCCCCCTGGGAAGTGGTATTGACGAGGGGTTAGGCATTCAGGCTTTGGAACACAAAGGTCTGAGCATAAATCCCTACTCTGCCATTTCCTGACTGTAGGCGCATGGGCAAGACATAACTCTCTGAGACTTCGTTTCTATTTTTTGTAAAATGAGAATGATCCTTGACCCTATGTCATTGGGGTAGTGCTGAAGAGTAAATAAGACAATATCTGTAAAGTATCTAGCCCAAAGGAAGGACCTAGATTGTAGTAAATTGATGCTGCTCTGATAATGGTGAAGATGAGCATGAAGGTGATGCCCGCTCAGAGAGTAAAAGCCGCCAAATGTCGGTGCAGACCCCCACTGCCCACCTCTGGCTGTGCAGCCTCCCCACGGCTAGGACTGGAAGGGGAAATCAAATTAACAGACTTCAGCCCTTTAAGTCCATTTGTAAATTTCTGGTTGTAATGGATGTTGGCAAAGTCCTTCAATTTCTTTTCCCTGGGAAATGTTATTAAAATTCTGCCTGGTAAAACTTTGCAATCAATACATAAAGACCTCCTTCAAGAAGGTTGATCCCAAAGCCAGCATCTCCGGTAAACACGGCTTGTTTGAGATGGTAATAATCACTGCAGCTCTTTGTTCAGTGTCTTTTGGCTGACTTTCAGTTCATGAGGAAGAGTCTGTATTGAAGCCAATTTGAATTGATTTTGCAAGTGAAATTTCAAGGGACAATGTGCCAGGTGTCTCAGAGAGCTGGAGTCTGGTGGATTCTCTGTCATCTGCTCACAAGAACCCTAGCTCACGTTTGTATGGTGAGCCACAGTTTTCAAAGCACTGTAGTTTCACATTCGGTATTTTATTCCGTCTTCACAGTAACATCATGAGGCTGATATTGTTCTTCTTATTTTGCAATTTTCCCGTTTTATAGATGAGAGAAACAATAAGAGCTTAAGGGGTATGCCTAAAGCTATGTATCTTATTTTACAACTGAGACCATAGAAATACAAATAATTATTAGAGACTACTATAAACAACCAGGAGGCTGAGGCAGGTGGATCACTTGAGATCAGGAGTTCAAGAACAGCCTGGCCAGTGTGATGAAACCCCGTCTCTACTAAACAAAAAACAAAAACAAAAAAATAGCCAGGCATGGTGGTGGGTGCCTGTAATCTCAGCTACTCAGGAAGCTGAGGCAGGAGAATTGCTTGAACCCGGGAGGTGGAGGTTGCAGTGAACAAATATTGTACACTGCACTCCAGTCTGGGCAACAAGAGCAAAACTCCATCTAAATAAATAAATAAACAAACAACTACAAACAAATTGGAAAACCTAGAAGAAATTAATAAATTCCTGAACATGCATACAACCTACCAAGATTGAACCATGAAAAAATAGAAAATCCCAGATGAGAGGCCAAGGTAGACCATCACTTGAGGTCAGGAGTTTGAGACTGTCCTGGCCAGCATGGTGAAACCATGGTGAAAACCCAAATGTCCACCAACAGTAGAGTAAGGGTGGAACAGCCATAGAATGAAATCTGCAAGCAATTAACAGTGAACAAACTGTAGCTCCACCCAGCATGGATGAGTCTCAAAAACAAAACATTGAACAAAATAACCAGCCACAGAAAAAGTGGATTCTGTATTACTCCGTGTGTATAAAGCTCAATAGTAGATGTGATGTTAAAGGTGAGGACCAGTGGAGGGACAGAGGAAGGCTTCTGCAGGAAAGGTAATGTTCTGAGTCTTGGTCCAGGCGCTGATGACGTGGCTGTGTCACTTTGTGACAGCTCCATGGCTGTGTCACAGTTCATGGAGCTGAACACTTACAAGTTTGTACTTCTTTGTGTTATGTTATACTTCAATAAGAAGTTTTAAAATATTCATGACTATTTCATAAATACTCCTAAGTATGTATTTTCCCTGCTAAAAAATTCTAAGTTTTTAGCAAATAGCATTGCTGTGGGTTGAATTATGTCCCCCCAGCAAGAGATGTCAAAGCCACCTACTCCCCATTACCTACAAATATGACCTTATTTGGGAACGTGACCTTTGAAAATGTGATCAAGTTAAATAAGGTCATACGGGATTGGAATGGGCCCTAAATCCAATGACTAGTGTCCTTATGCAGAGAGTGAGGTTTGGAGACACACAGGGAAGAAGGCCATAGGGCACAGAGGGAGAGGTTAGGGCAGCGGTGCCCAATCTTTTTGGCACCAAGGACCAGTTTCACGGCAGACAATTTTCCCATGGGCCAGAAATAAATAAATAATAAATATTAAAAATTTAAAAAACACAACTGTAAACCAACAAATTTGAAAACCAAAAGAAATGGATAAATTCCTGGACATGCATACAACCTACCAAGATTGAACCATGAAGAAACAGAAAATCCCAGGACTTTGGGAGGCCAAGGTGGGCCAATTACTTGAGGTCAGGAGTTTGAGACTAGTCTGGTTATCATGGTGAAATCTCGTCTCTACTAAAAAAATAGAAAAATTAGCTGGTTGTGGTATGGGATGCCTGCAATCCCAGCTAATCAAGAGGCTGAGGCAGCAGAATCACTTGAATCTGGGAAGTAGAGGTTGCTGTGAGCCAAGATTGTGCCACTGTACTCTAGACTGGGCTATAGAGCGAGACCGTGTCAAAAAGAAAGAAAGAAAGAGAGAGAGAGAGAAAAAGAAAGAAAAGAGAGAGAGAAGAGAGAAAGAAAGAAAGAAAAGAAAAAGAAAGGAAAGAAAAGAAGAGAAATAGCAGACGGTTTTCCCATGGGCCAGAAATAATATATAATAAAATAATTATGCAACTCACCAAATATAGAAGCAGTGGGAACCCTGAGCTTGTTTCTTTCCTGCAACTAGATGGTCCATCTGGGGACAATGGAAGGCAGATCATCAGGCATTTGATTCTCATAATAAGCACACAGCACACAACCTAGATTCCTCACATGTGTAGTTCACAATAGGATTTGAACTCCTATGAGAATCTGCTACTGCTGCTGATCTGACAGGAGGCAGAGCTCAGCTGATAATGCTCACTCACCTCCTGCTGTGTGACCTGGTTCCTAACAGGCTATGGACCCTCTGTGGCCTAGAGGTTGGGGACCCCTGGGTTAGAGAGATGCAGCTACAAGCCAAGGATGCCAAGAATTGGCCACAGCCACCAGAAGCTGGGAGAATGGCATGAAACAGATCATTCCTCAGCACCTCCAGAAACGAATTCTGACAACACCTTGATTTCTGACTCCTGAACTCTGAGACAATAAATATTTGTTGTTTCAAGCCACTCAGTTTGTGGTAATTTGTTATGGCAGCCCTGAGAAACTGACGTAAGTATCAAATTCAAGGAAGGATTACTTTTTAACCCCCATTCAATTCAGCCTCTTGGTGGAAGGTAGAGAATATTCCCAAGTGACGGTTATAATTTAATCATTTTGATGATCCTCTTGTTTTCAGCCAAGTCCAAGTCATGTCTGTGACTTTCCACTGCAAATGACTCAGTCAGTCAGCTCACTCTGAGCTAATAAGTCATGTACAGAACCTGGAGGCAGAAGAGGGAGGGGAGATGAGGAGGAGGAAAAGGTGAGCAGAGGGAAGAAATGTGGCGCAACCTTCAGACGCCGTCAGTCTTCTTGGTTGTTACTGTTTTGCATAGATACTACTCCTTTCTTGCTTAAATCCTTTCTTACTGCATAAATAACTCAGGTTTATTTTATAAAAATTAGAAAATGCAAGAAAGCAGATAAAATAAATAAAAACAACTCATAATCCACATCCAAAGACAACCACCATTCATATTTTGGTGTTTTGCTGCCAGACAAACACACACACACACACACACACACACACACACACACCTTTTTTACAAGAAAAGCATCATCCCTTCCTAATTGCCTACATGTCTATCTCTTCCTCTTTCTTAATAAATACAGATTTTTAATACCCTCCTGAGACCCATTCTCCTGCCCACACAATTTCTGCTTTTGTTTTTCATCTAATAGACCTCGCCCTGGGCCTCTTCCTGTGACCAACCCATTTTTTTTTACACAAGGACTCAATTCTCTCTCCAGCCCTGAGCTCAGATGGGAAGGTCTGGATTGCAACACAAACAGTATGGGGGGAAAGGATGTTTTCCAAAGACTTCTTTAGTCTGGTTGCTGCCTTTCTAACAAACGTCAGATTTGCTTTCTTTTTTCTGCCTCAGAGTTGAGAGTTGGGTTAATTAGACTCCTTCGTTTAAGACAAGATTATCCTCAACATTCGTGCAAACAGCTTCTTGTTTTCATATGCTCTTTTTACATTCCAAGTTCTCACTCCCTTTCCACTCCCCACCATTAACGTTTATCCTAATAAGGTTGACGTACGTCCTATAATATTGTGCTGGATGGCTTCCATTTGCACCTCTAGATGGGCTGTCTGTTTTTCTCAGCCCAGGTCTGGTCCCTAGAGGCTCATCTGCAGGGTGTGCATCAATGGGCTTGTTAGCTCCTTGCCGTCTGATTGGGTTTCGGCAATGGGAAGCACTGATAAGAGATCCAGAAGGTGGCAGGAAAGGGAAGCTGGAGTCTTTACACCCCTCCCTCCCTCCCTGCCAGGGAGTAAGGTCCTCCCCTGGGGGCAGCTGATGGCTGCATCCCCACAGCTCCTGTGACCTTTCCAGGTGGCTCTCTCAATGGAGTTGGCCTTTCCAGTCTAGGATATGGTTAGGTCCCATGGCTGTTCCTAGCTCCAGGGCACCTCACTGTCATCCGGTGCTTTTCCTAACCCTGTGCACACCTCTGTTAAAAGTCCTTTCACTAATTCTCCAACTATGCAATGTGTATGTCCATCTTTTTCCTGCCTGTACCATGACAGATACAAATACCTATGTGCAGTAATGCAGACCACAGAAACAGCGCCATGGGAAATGAAAAGGAAACAGGATGAGATCTGGAGAACAGTAGTAGTCTATTCATTAAATACATGCATACACATGCACACACAACAGAATATTCTATATCTTACAAGGGTACTGACATGGTTTGGCTATGTCTACACCCAGATTTCATCTTGAATTGTAGCTCCTGTGATTTCTATGTGTTGTGGGAGGGACTTGGTGGGAGGGACTTGATGGGAGGTAATTGAATCATCGGGGTGGTCTTTCCCATGCTGTTCTCGGGATAGTAAGTCTCAGGAGACCTGATGGTTTTATAAAGGGAAGTTTCCCTGCATACACCCTCTTGCCTGCCACCATGTAAAGCATGTCTTGCTTTCCCTTTGCCTTCCATTATGATTGTGAGGCCCCCCAGTCATGTGGAACTGTGAGTCCATTAAACCTCTTTCCTTTATAATTTACCGGTGTCAGATATGCCTTTATTAGCAGTGTGAGAATAGACTAATTCAGGAACATACATACAGTGTTGCTTAACACCGGGGATCTGTTTTTAGAAATGCATCATTAGGCAATTTCATCCTTGTATGAACATCATCATGTGTACTTACACAAACCTAGATAGTCTAGCCTACTCTAAACCTAGACTATATACTCTAGCCTATTGGTCCCAGGCTACAAATCTGTACAGCACTTTACTGTACTGAATATCATAGACAATTGTAAAAAATGACACACCTACATTGGGCACTTACTGTGAATGGAGCCTGCAGGACTGGAAGCTGCTCTGGGTGAGTCAGCAAGTGAGTGGTGAGTGAATGTGAAGGTCATTACTGTCCACTACTGTAGACTTTTTGACTCTTGTATTGACACTTAGCTTAAAACACAAACATAGTGAACAGCTGTACAAAAACATTTCCTTTCTTTATATTTTTGTTTTACAAGCTTTTCCCTGTTTCTAAAAATGGTTTTACTTTTTAAAACAAAAAGCTAAGAGGCAAACACACTTTAGCCTAGACCTATAGGGGGTCAGAACCATCTTTTTCACTGTCTTCCACCTCCACAACTTGTCCCACTGGAAGGGCTTCAGGGGCAATAACATGCATGGAGCTGTCATCTCCTATAATAACCACACCTTCTGGATGCCTCCTGAAGGACCTGCCTGAAGATGTTTTACCATTACCTTTTTTGTATAAGTGGAAGGAGTGCTTTCTTTCTTTTTTTTTTTTTTTTTTGAGATGGAGTTTCGCTCTTGTTACCCAGGCTGGAGTGCAATGGTGCCATCTCGGCTCACCGCAACCTCCGCCTCCTGGGTTCAGGCAATTCTCCTGCCTCAGCCTCCTGAGTAGCTGGGATTACAGGCATGCGCCACCATGCCCAGCTAATTTTTTGTATTTTTAGTAGAGATGGGGTTTCACCATATTGACCAGGATGGTCTCGATCTCTTGACCTCGTGATCCACCCGCCTCGGCCTCCCAAAGTGCTGGGAATACAGGCATGAGCCACCGCGCCTGGCCCAGGAGTGCTTTCTAAAATAACAGTAATAAATACAGCATATACTTGAACCAGACATAATTGTTTACTATCATTATCAAGTATTCTGTACTGTACATGATTGTATTGCTCTATTTTGTTCCATTGTTTACACAGCATCACCATGCACAAGTAATGTCTTGCACTGTATACTGTGGCTCCAACATCACTAGGTCGACTTTCTCAGCTCCATCATAATTCCATGGGACCACCGTGGCACATGGGTCTGTTGCTGATCTGGGACATCGTTTTTCAGAGCATGACAGTACTCCAGGTTGCTGCTTCTGACTGCCACACAGCACTGCTCACTGTGACCCTTCCTGTTACTTCTCCAGTCCCTGGTGAAAAACTGCCTCCAACCTCCTGCCATCACCTGCAATAACACAGTAAGTCGAAATTTTAATACATTAAGTCGAAATTTTAATACATTTTTGGGGGGCGGGATGGAATTTCACTCTTGTTGCCCAGCTGGAGTGCAATGGCACAATCTCAGCTCACCGCAACCTCTGCCTCCCGGGTTCAAGCAATTCTCCTGCCTCAGCCTCCCAAGTAGCTGGGATTACAGGCATGCACCACCACACCTGGCTAATTTTTAGTAGAGACAGAGTTTCTCCATGTTGGTCAGGATGGTCTCAAACTCCTGATCTCAGGTGATCTGCCCACCTCAGCCTCCCAAAGTTCAATTTTTATACTTTTTAACTAAGCTTTTTAGTTCTTCTTCAGGTCTCAGTTCTGAATTTGTGCCAAATACAGTAATTTTATTAGTAAACCATGTTGCACGGGCATACCTCAAGTTCATGTTCCTCGGTTAAATAATGCAACCCCAAAAATCATAAAAAATATACATTTAAAATCTTTCCTAACTTTTCTACTACAATCATGAATTGTGTAATAAAATAAATGACAAGAATCACATTGGCTACCATTTAGAGAGCACTTCACATATGCTGAGTTCTCTCCTAAGCCAGGTGCAAGCTGTAGTTCATTCAACAGAACCTGGAGCCAGCTAGGATTGGCTTGCAAGAGCTGATTATTAAATTTCCAAGAACTTTGCAAGCCAGTCACTAAACACAGCAGTTACTAAAAATCAAGTTATGTAACCTCACAATTAAATACATTTGCATTATAAACAAATATAATAGAAACTCATCAGTTCCTAATCATTTTACTACCCTTCACTATTATCCAGGCTCAGGTTATATCTACTGTATCTGCATGATGCAAAGAAGGCAGAATGGTACACAACTCTAATTCCACGTGCAATAATGTTACATTGGTTTTTTGAAATCAGCCTTAGCGGGAGTATTTACACCACAGAAATCAGCAAATGCTATGAATCAGGAGTCCTCTGTCCCCAGAGGTGGTTGGGTTTTTTTGTTTGTTTTTTTGAGATGGAGTCTCGCTGTTGTTACCCAGACTGGAGTGCAATGGCATGATCTCAGCTCAGTGCAACCTTCGCCTTCTGGGTTCAAGCAATTCTCCTGCCTCAGCCTCCTGAGTAGCTGGGACTACAGGCACACACCACCATGCCCAGCTAATTTTTGTATTTTTAGTAGAGTTGGGGTTTCACCTTGTTGACCAAGATGGTCTCGGTCTCTTGACTTCGTGATCCACCCACCTCAGCCTCCCAGAGTGCTGGGATTATAGGCGTGAGCCACCGCGCCCGGCCCGGAGCTGGTTTTTAAACATTGACCAGCACATCACTGTGCTCAATCCTCACAACAGCCCTATGAGACGGATGCTTTATTATTTTACAGATGAAAAAGTGAGGCCTCTGGAATTGGACATCTAAGTAAAGATGCCCAAAGTGTAGTTGGGTGCATTAGTCCGATAAGGACTATTAAAAGAATTTGATAATTATGCAGTTATTAGTGGCTTCAGGGAATTGGTCGGGGCAAAGAAGCCAGATTACAGTAGGTTCAGAGTGAACAGAAGCAAAGGAGCACACACAGCAAATATGGACTAACATTCGGGACACGCGGGTCATTCAGGAAAGATAGAAGATAACTAGGGGGATTCACATAGGATAAAGTTTCCCCCTTTCTTTATTGATACAAAACACATCAAATTAACCATTTTAAAGTGTTCGATTCAGTGGCATTTAGTGCCTTCACAAGGTTGTGCAATCACCAACACTTTCCATCACCCCCCACCCAAATAACCTCCATACCCATTCAGCAGTCTCCATTTCCCCCTCCCCCCAGCTCCTGGCAACCACCAATTTTCTTTCTGTTTCTATGGATTAACATATCTCAGCATCTAAGACAGGACCTGGGACATAGATCTTCAGTAAAAATTTGTTGCGCTAAACAGACACTGCCTATAAGTCACTTCCGCATCCTTGCGAATCACCCTACCTCAGCCTCTGCAACCTACAAATTCAGGAGGCAGTTGTTCCGGTGGCCTCATCCCTTTCGGGCAGGGACCATGGGTTACACATTTTGCATTCTCTACAGCAAATGGCACAGTGCCTTGTCCATACTAGGTACCCAATAAGTATTACTGAAGGCTCTGGGAATTATTTTGCATCTCTCCAAATCATATTTTTTTTTTAAGGTGAGTTTTATATTTAATCACTTTTTCCTTTGATTTTAAAATTAAAACACACCCATTGTAGAAAATGTATTTTAAAACATTGAGACATCTGAAGAAGAAGGTCAAAAATCACTAATAATCCCTCAACCCACATAAAGGTTGCTATGGATTTCCTCGATGCCATTTTCCAAATGCAGGGTCTTGGGGAATTTAAAAGGGGATTGCAGGTGTGCATATGGGTATTTAAATCCTGCTACTCCATGGTTCTCCTGCTAGTTAATTAAATATTAGCACTGCTGCTTTGGCTAGAGCTCACATTTTTACAAACAGTGGAGATTAGCAGGGAAGCTCCTTTGAGTTCTGGAAATTAATTCTTCTATCACCTCCGTGTTCTCATATTAACAGGAAAGCAAGCAGAGAGCCTCATAGATGCACCAGAGAGTCTACATCAAAGAACAAGGAGCTGAGAACCTACCATAAAAAACTTCCAGCAAAAGGAATATGTATCTTGCTTCTTGGAAAAGGAAGTTTACTTTTCTGGGGCAGGGCTTAAGGAAGTGTCCCAGCAAGGTACTTACTGATGGCTGAGCTCGGGTCAACACTGCTAGGAAGTGTCCTGAGACTGGTGGGAAAGAACACCAGCTTAGGGTGGGGAGCACTGAGGCAGTTGCCTTAGAGAGGACATAGAAGGGGCAGAGTCAGCACCATCAGTACAAGAAGTTTACTTTTGGAACAAATGACAGTTCCTATTTATTGAAAGCCTGATGCGGAACATATTGAGATTAGAGCAGGTTTCTAAAGTATACTGACCACCACCTTCTTGTAGTTCCCACTCAGTTCCAAACCATTTAAAATAATAGAGGAGGCTGGCAGGTGGAGAACAAAATGTCAGAGACAGTATTGGAGAGCTGAGCTCAGGTTTATGGCAACAACAGGCTTCTGCTGATCAGAATCAGCCTGACTCATACCTGGTCCTGGGCAGTGGTGGAAAAATGCTGGCCTCCCCCTGTACTGTGCCTTCTCAGAAAATATATAATGTATGGAGGAATAGGGCAGAATGTGTGCTTCTGGTGGTGGCTGAATTCCAAAGGAAAAGTAGATGGGGTGGGTGTACATATGCCCATTTCCTACTCCCAAATTTGCCAAGGAGGTAATTCCTCCTTGTGGAATGCTGAGCACAGGACCAGAAAGAAGCCAGGAGTGTTGCATCCACTGATGTCCCTCCACATGGAAACACATAGCAAGGGGAAAGGAGGTTCCGCATAAGAGGGACTGTACTAGGCGTGTTAAGTGTTTTATCTCTAAAATACTTCAGAACGATCTTTAAAGAGGACATTCGTAGCTCCATTTCAAGATGAAGAAACTAACAAGATCCTGTCATTTGCAACAACATGGATGGAACTGGAAGTTATTAAGTGGGATAAGCCAAGCGCAGAAAGACAAACTTCACATCTTCTCACTTGTTTGTGGGAGCTAAAAATTAAAACATAGTAAAAATGTTTAACAAAAAAACTTAATTAAAGGAATTCGGAATAGGGAGTGGATGTTCTGATGAAAGTGATCCAGCAGGTAGGGGTGTGATTTAAGCTGGATTTAAAAAAAGAAATCGTGTTCCAATGGACAGTATGCTTCTTGCTTCTCATTATTCTGGTTTGGTGGGGCATAAGAACCAATCCAGACATCCCTTGCTCTTTTCTCATGTGTTAATTCCAGGGTATTGACTTAAGTTTTGGTTTCACCATCAATAATCTGGGGCAGGTTTCTTACCCTTTGTAAGCTTTGGTGCCTTCATCTGTAAAATGTGACTGTGGCAAAGAATAAATTAGATGGCGTCTACGAAAGTGCTTGGCTCATAGCCTGTCGTTTTTTTCCCACTCTCCTCTCTTGATTTTGAGTCGTTTTCATTGCTGCTTTTAGAGAAGCTGCTGTGTGTTCATTTCTGAAGACCTCTCTGACTTTGATTCTGCCTGAACTTGACGTGGCAGATGATGGACAGCCGCCCCAGGCCTCTTGTTTAAAACCTTATCTCCAGGCCTTGTACAAACATGATCTCACCTCTCCCAAGGGCAGAGACAGATGCTGTCCTGATCTGATTCTTCCATGGATGCCTGCTGCTCTACACAGAGAAGCACATTTCTGTTTCAAAAATGAGAACTGGTGACAGTATGGAGCTGAGTTCCCTGAAGAGAAGAGTCCTGGGTTCCCTCAAGTCCCCAGACAGAGCCATTTAGGTCCTCTAGCCCCTGGGTTGGGGGATGAGGCATCTGCATCAGAACCAGGAGTGGTGTGTGTGGAGGGTTTGCCCTGGTGTATGGGGTTTTATGTTGATCCCAGAAGATGTTGGACAGGCTTGGACTTACCCAGGTTTCGGAATGGCTCCTTGATCTCCCAAAATGGCTTCCAGAATCAATTTCACTTTGTAAGATGGTTTGCCTTTTATACATAGGGATAGCTTCTCCTTTCCCTCCCATGTCTAAGTTCTCCAGGCTATACTCACCTGGACAGCATGGACTGTGTTTGTCTCATTTTTATACCTCTTGCTTATCATGTGCCCAATCCCCATTACCACCCTCTATGCATACAGTAACTAGCATTTTGTTTAATACATAAAAAGCGCTCATTGAATATGTGATGAATGAATGAAGCTCTAGTAAACTTAGACAGTCTGATATGCTGAACTCAAGGAGTCTGGTGACTGCAGAAGACAGAATGGGAGTCAGGAGGTCATGTATCCTAGCCCGGCTCTGCCGATATATAATGATAAATAATGATAGTAGCAAAGTAATAACATCTAACATTTATTCATCACCTTCTATATTCCAGGTACATATAAAGGTCTTTCCATTCATTTGTTACCTTATTCAATCCTTACAACAACCCTTAAACTAATTATCATTATTCCATTTTATAGATGAAGAATCTGATGCTCAGAGAACTGATTTACCTGCCCAAGCTCCCCCCAGCTAATAATGAGTGAAGCTGAGATGGGACCCATTTGTCTACGCAGGTACACCAGCTTTTTACCAGTGTACTATCTTTCTATGCCTCCTTGCCTATTGGATAACTTTAGCCAAGCCCCTTCCCTCTTTGGCTTCACTGTCCTCATCTGTGAAATGGAGATAGAGAACAAAGTGATGACTAAAGTCCCTATTAGAACTCTCTTTCCACGAGATTAGTAGCAATACCAAATGGAAATCCTTCCTGTTCGCACAGCCTTTTACAGTTCACGCAGCCCTTACTCATCCTTCTCATTAGGCAAATTACCTTGGAAACAGGATTTGCCTAAATGGCTAGAGCAGCTCCCTTGAGTTACCGTTCTAGGGAAGTCTCAGCTGGAAGAGGTGGTTCTAGTAACAGGTCTCCCCATGCTCACCCTGAGGCTCTAGGAGGTACTGCCTGTCCTTCCACCTCAGGTTGCCTTCGTTTTAATTTAGAGTGGTTAGACCAGTGAAGCCACTTCCTTGCACAATCCAGGCAAGGTGGGACCAGGGACTGGGCAGTGCAGGCCTCTAGGAAACACCCGGACAGAAATGATATAACCAGTTCTTTGAGACTGAACTCATTCAGACCTCTGGGCTGCAGGAAGGGACTTGACATTCATCACTTCCGTAATAGTTCACTCACTCATTCATTCATTCATTTGTTCATTCATTTAACAAGTAGGTATGGCAACATCCATAATGGGACCCCACTGTGCTAGGTACTTAGAATAAAAGATGGTGCCTTCTTCTTTTAAAGAGCTCATAGTTGGAGCAGGGGTGGAGGGCCAGATGCACAAACAGATAAATCCAACATCATGCAGTAGTCTTTTGCTGTGGGGCCCTAGAACATTGCCTAACTTGTCTCTCTGAGCCTCAATATCTGCATCAACCAAATGGGGTTGATAATATCCTATCTTTTGCCCCATCTTCTACAGCTTTCCCTCCTGGGAACCACTCCCTGTTTCCCAGGAAACACTTCAGCTCCTATTCCTTTACCTCACTGTCCCTACTATTTTCTCTGCCCCAAATGCCCATCCCCTATGCACATCTTAAAAATACCCACTTGGGCACAGTGGCTAATGCCTATAATCCCAGCACTTTGGGAGGCCGAGGCTGGTGAATTGTCTGAGATCAGGAGTTCAAGACCAGCCTGGCCAACATGGTGAAACCCCATTTCTACTAAAAATAGAAAAATTAGCTGGGCATGGTGGAACATGCCTGTAGTCCCAGCTACTCAGGAGGCTGAGGCGGGAGAATCGCTTGAACCTGAGGGGTAGAGGTTGCAATGAGCCAAGATTGTGTCACAGCACTCCAGCCTGGGTGATGCAGTGAGGCTTGGTCTCAAGGAGACAAAAATACTCACTTAACCTCAGCACCTAGCATAGTCCCAGGCACATGGTGAGGATGAGAAAATATTTGCTGAATGAATAAATCCCACAAGATCAAGCTCTCCCTCTGCCTCTTCACCTCCTTCTCTTAGCCTTACATGACTTCCCCAGCAGAACAATTATCTGTTTGTCTCCCTATTAAATTGCAAACTCCTCATGTGCAGACGCTGGGGATGACACAGAACATCCATGTTTAGTAAACAGTAGAGAAAGTGAAAAACAAGTTGGTCAGGAAAGGTATGATTATCTTTGTTTTAATAATGGCTCTTAGGTTCTGAAAAAAATCCCAAAAGACTTTGCAGATCATTCTGAAGGTTAAGCAACTTGCCCAATCACACAGGGCCCCAGGCAGCCTCATTTCTTGACCTGAATCTGAGCTGTCAGCCCACAGATCTCAGAGGTATTTTTTAAAGTACTTATTTCACAAATTCTAAGTGCACATGTTTCAACATCTCAGAAACTGGGATGCATTGTTCTTTCTTTAATGGCATATAAAATAATGGTGATATGTCTTAGAACCAGTGTGTCCTTCGATTTGATGAAATACATGATTAGCCATCATTGGAAAAAGAAGAAACACAAGTGCTCAAGTTCACTCTGAGGAATAATAAAAAAATTACAGATTCTAACCACAAAGGGGAGACCATTCCCTTCACTGCATTTGGCAAAGATGAAAGATGAAAAATCAATACAATTGGAGGTAAGAAAATTGAAAATAGATAATCTCATAAAAAAACTGGCGAGGCAATGCATGGGGATGAACTTTTGGAATGGAAATTTCGAAAATTTTTAATCATGTCAAAAGCCTTAAAAATATGTTAGCCCTTTGACCTAGGTATTCCATATTCTAGGAATTTATCCTAAGAACATGTCCATAGCTGTGCTCAGAGATTTATCTACAAGCATATCCTCAGAAGCCTTGTTAATAGTGAGAAAAGCCCAGATGTAGTGGCTCACACCTGTAATCTCAACACTATGGGAGGCGGAGGCTGGAGGTTCACTTGAACCCAGGAGTTTGAGACCAACCTGGGCAACATAGGGAGACCCGATCTCTACATAAATAATTTTTTTAAATATTAGCTGGGCATAGTGGTATGTGTCTGTAGTTCCAGCTACTTGGGAGGCTGAGGTGAGAGGATTGCCTGAGCCCAGGAGATCAAGGCTGCTGTGGGCTGTGATCTCTACTGCTCTCCAGCCTGGGTGACAGAGCAAGACCCTGTCTCAAAATTTTAAAAAAGTGAGAAAACGGGGGAAAAAAACCTACATCTGGCAACTATTGATTAGATAAATAAGGGCAATTCTATAAAATTGAATAATACAAATAATGACAGGTTATATTAATTTTTTTCTTGAGACAGGGTTTTACTCTGTTGCCCAGGCTGGAGTACAGTGGTCCAACCTCAGCTCACAGCAACCTCCACATCCTGGCTCAAGCAATTCTCTTGCCTCAGCCTCCTGAGAAGCTGGAACCACAGGCATGGCTCATTGTTGTATTTTTAGTAGAGACTGGGTTTCACCATGTTGCCCAGGCTGGTCTCCAACTCCTGATCTCAAAGTGATCTGCCCACCTCGGCCTCCCAAGGTGCTAGGATTGCAAGCATGAGCCACTGTGCCCAGACTTACCATTAATAATTATGGCGACTTATAAAACGTGTATGTATGTGTGTGTACAGAGAAAAGCCATGGGCAATACTTTGCTTTACTAACAAAATTGTGGCATCATTCTAATTCCAGTTTTGTTTGAAAAGCATTTCTGGATTGAGAACCACCATGGTGTAAACAAGGATCACCTGAGGTTAATACAATTACGGATGTCCTTTTTGTCATATCTGAGTTTTTTAAAAATAGGTAACTCCAGACTGGGCACAATGGCTCAAGCCTGTAATCCCAACACTTTGGGAGGCTGAGGCAGGCAGATCACCTGAGGTCAGGAGCTTGAGACCAGCCTGGCCAACATGGTGAAACCCTGCCTCTACTAAAAATACAAAAAAAAAAAAAAAAAAAATTAAGCCGGCTGTGGTGGCATTCACCTGTAACCCCAGCTACTCGGGAGGCTGAGGCAGGAGAATCGTTTGAACCCAGGAGGCAGAGGTTGCAGTGAGCTGAGATCGTACCACTGCACTCCAGCCTGGGTGACAGAGCAAGACTTCGTCTCGGAAAAAAAAAAAAAAAAAAAAAAAATAGGTAGCTCCAATGTTGTTTCTGTTCTTTATACAATGTTTTATTTTAAAACAATTTCTAACCTACTGAAAAGTTTCAAGAATAGTACAATACTACAAAAACTCTGTATACTCTTCCCCCAGACCCACCAATTGTTAACAACCTGTTTTGTTATTTCTATCTAGCATAGGCTCTATGTTCTATCTACATTTATGCTTGCATAATTCTTTTTTTTGAGACAGAGTCTCGCTCTGTCATCCAGGCTAGAGTGCAATGGCATAATCTCGGCTTCGGCTCACTCCAACCTCTGCCTCCTGGGTTCAAATGATTCTCCTGCCTCAGTTTCCTGAGTAGCTGGGATTACAGGTGCCCACCACCACACCCAGCTAATTTTTGTATTTTTTAGTAGAGACAGGACTTCACCATATTGGCCAGACTGGTGTCGAACTCCTGACCTGGTGAACGGGCCGCCTCGGCTGCTGAGATTACTGGTGTGAGCCATTACGCCCGGCTGCCTAATTCTTTTTTTATGAAACACTTGAGAGTAGGTTACAAAATATCATGCCTTTTATCCCTTAATATTTCAATATACGTTTCTTAAGAACAAAAAGTACCTTACATAACTACAGAACCCTTAGCAAATTCCAGAAATATAATATTGATACAGAGCCGCTCGCAGCTCTCGGGGGATCGAGGAGGGAGGCCTGCAGGCCGGAGCCGGAGCGGTCCAGGAGCAGGCAGCAGTGGCGGGGCGGGCCCGGGACGAGGCGGTCGACGCACCTGAAAACTTGGGCTCTCGCGCCATTGAGCCCAGAGCGATGAAGATGGTTGCGCCCTGGACGCAGTTCTACTCCAACAGCTGCTGCCTGTGCTGCCATGTCCGCACCGACACCATCCTGCTCGGCGTCTGGTACCTGATCATCAATCCCGTGGTACTGTTGATTTTGCTGAGCGCCCTGGCGGATCCGGATCAGTATCACTTTTCAAGTTCTGAACTGGGCAGTGACTTTGAGTTCATGGATGACTCCAACACGTGCATCACCACTTCGATTTCTCTTCTCATGATTCCGATATGAAGTCCTTTGCAATTAAAAAGAGATTTGCCCACATCCAAAAAATAATAATAATTAATAATAATATTGATACAATGCTTTCATCTAAGATACAGTCTATATTCCAACTTAATCAATTGTCCCCATTTGCCCTCTATAGGAATTTGTTTTTTCCTTGTCCAGAATCCCGTTCAGGACAGCGCATCCCATTTAGTTGTCACCTCTTTTTGTCTTCTCGATCTGCAAGAATCTATTGGTTTTTCTTAGCCGTTTACGACAGTGACAGTTTTTATGAACACAGACCTATTATTTCATAGACAATACAGATTGTCTGACTCTTCCTCATAATTTGAATCACTTTATGCATTTTTGTCTGAAATGTTACGTAAATGACGTTGTATCCTTGTAAAGGTATCACATCTAGAGACAAGTGATGTCTTTTTGTCCCTTAGGGGTGATATTAACTTTTATCATCTAACTATCATTTGTGCTTTTTCCATAGTATGCCTTCTATTTCTCCTTATGTACCTCATAGATAATTTGAGGGAAGATACTTTGAGATTATGTACATTTTTCAATCCCTTATCAGACTTCTGCCCCACCTTCAATTTAGAATTCATTGATGAAATTTACCCAATGATTTTTAATGTCATCGTTTCTATGTTTATTAATTATGGGGAATTAATTCTCATTTATTAATTATCAAAATGTGTTCATAGTCTTATTTTCATCAATGGATTATAAGCTATTACTGTCCATATTTATTTTGATGCTCAAAATTGGCCCCAATCTGGCCAGTAGGAGCCATTCAAGTTGGCTCCTGCATCTTTTTGACAGGTTCCATAATAGATTTTGAGCACTCCCTGTCTTTCTGGCATGACATGATGTTCCAGACTTATCTTGTACTTTCTAAGCCTTGAAATCAGCCATTTCTCCAAGGGGACTGGTTGCTTTTAGTGGATAATGGCATTTTGAAGCCAGGATCTGAGCACCTATAGGTGTTTTACTTTTCTTCTTTTCACCTATCTGTATGTTCTATTTTTTTAAAAAAATCAAGTATGCATACCCGTATAGTGAGAAAAAATTAAAGTTACTTTTATGTCAGTCTTAAAAATAAGGAAAACAACCAAAAGATAGTGGACTGTTACAAATTTCGTTTGGGAGCCAAAAATCCTTGGATTTATCAAAACATGGCCAGGTGTGGTGGCTCACACCTGTAAACCCAACACTTTGGGAAGCCGAGGCGGGCAGATCACCTGAGGTCAGGAGTTCAAGACCAGCATGGCCAACATGGTAAAACCCCACCTCTACTAAAAATACAAAAAACAATTAGCCTGCTGTGGTGGTGGGCACCTTTAGTCCCAGTTACTCGGGAGGATGAGGCAGGAGAATCACTTGAACCCGGGAGGCGGAAGTTGCAGTGAGCCGTGTGGCGCCATTGCACTCCAGCCTGGGCAACAAGAGTGAGACTCCATCTCAAAACAAAAGGAAACAAAAATGCTCATTTGCTGACTTTGTCAAATGCCAAAGGAAGAGGCTCCAAAACAGAAGTGGCTGCCAGAAGTCACTGTGGAGGGCTGATCTCCATCTTCAGAGTGCAGGAGGCACACAGTCTCTCTGCTGAGTGAGAGCTGCAGGACCAGCCCAGAGACCCGGAGTGGTACCCCAGGCAGCAAGGAGAATCAGAATCCAGCAGAGAGGCTTGGTCACCCAACTCGCTGCCAGCAGGAGATAAGCCTTGCTCCCCACCTCAGCCGCTGAATTTCTCCTGAAACTGGGCCAAAAGACGGTTTCAGGAGAAACCATCCACCACCCCACCTCCCCACCCATCCCACACACATTGATCCATCCCAGCTCTGGGCACAGAACAGAACTGGAAGAAGGAAGGACTTGTTGCCAAGAGACGGTGAATGCTCGTGTCCATTTAACTATTTTAATGAATTTCTGATGTGCGGCCAACACAACTGACCCCTGCCCTTTGCCAAGGGCAACTGGCTCTGGGACCCTTCCTTTCCCCTCCCAGTAGGGACCCCTTGGCCCGAGGTGCAGCTGTGGCCCTGAGTGACCACTCCACTTTGGTACCTTAGCTGGCATCCTGCTAGAATCAAGGCTACCACAGTGGCTATCCTCACCTTGCGGAGAGTGGTGAAGGGGAGGCTGCCTCCTCTCTGGGCCACTGCAGAAAGGATGTAAATCCTGGACACTCCCATTTTTTTTTCTTATGGAAAACAACTCTTATGCTAAGGCCCATGTTTTCTGCCATGAAAGCCTTCCCTGCAGACTTCTTGGGGCCACTCTCCCCACAGCACTTTGCTGAGCTCTTGGCAACACTGATCTCATCACTTTGCCATCAAGCGTCACCCTGCTCCTCTGTGAGCTCAGGAGAGGACAGGCTGTGGCATATCATTCCTGTAGTCTCAGCACCAGGCACAATGTCTGACAGCACGTGGAGTTCAATAAACACTGGAATGAATGACTAGGTGAGATAAGCTGGGGCAGTACAACTGAGGCTGACTGGGACCAGCAGAGCCAGGACAGGATATTGCGATTCAGTGATTTGCTCCGAGACGAAGCTGAGTGGCTGACCTCCTAGTCCAAATCACCCTGAGCTAGCTGGGCACCATGGCTCACGCCTGTAATCCCAGCACTTTGGGAGGCTGGGGTGGGAGGATCACTTGAGTGCAGGAGTTTGAGATCAGTCTGGAAAACATGGTACGATCACACTCCTTAAGTTGTCTATGGCCATTCCACCCTGAACACACCCGATCTCGTCTGATCTCAGAAGCTAAGCAGGGTCAGACCTGGTTAGTACTTAGATGGGAGACTGCCAGGGAATACCGGGTGCTGTAAGGCTAATATAAAAAAAATAAATTAAACAAAAAAGATAAAAGATTTAACCGAGCATGGTGGCACATGAGTTTGAGACTCTAGCTACTTTGAGAGGCTGAGGCGGGAGGATCACCTAAGCCTAGGGAGGTGAAGGCTGCAGTGAGCTCTTATCATGCCACTGCTGCACTCCAACTTAGGTAACAGAACGAGGCCCTGTTTCCAAATGAATAAATAAAAATAAAATAGGGGCTGGGCACGGTGGCTCATGCTTGTAATCTCAGCACTTTGGGAAGCTGAGGCAGGCAGCTCAGGAAGTGAGGAGTTTGAGACCAGCCTGACCAACATGGTGAAACCTCATCTCTAAAAGGTATGGACAAAAAAATTAGCTGAGCACAGTAGTGTGTGTCTGTAGTGCCAGCTACTTGGAAGGCTGAGGCAGGAGAATTGTTTGAACCCAGGAGGTAGAGGTTGCAGTGAGCCAAGATCACACCACTGCACTCCAACCAGGGCAACAGAGTGAGACTCTGTCACAGAAAAAAAACCTTCCCCTCGTCCGGCACCTGCTCTGTAATAGCGCAGAGAACCTGCCTCTCTGCTCACAACCCTGGTACAGCCTGAAGCACACAGTAGGCCATCTATAGCTACTTACTATAGAGCTAGAGTGATAAGTGACTGAATGAATGAATGAATGGATTCATTCTTGCTCCTTTCAAACGCCAACATTCTGCCCTCAAGGCCTTGCTTTTGCCTGTCTTACAACTCGCATATTAAACTCAAGATGCATCCCTTCCTAGGGGCCTTTTGGGGATGGTAGCAGCTTCTAAATCTTTCTCTCTTTCTTTTCTGCCAGCTTCTTTTGTTGTCTTCCTTTTTGGATGCCTGCGCAAACATTCACTGAGTGTCTACTCGGGGCTGCACACTGTTCTGGACACTACGGGTCCTAACATGGCTCGGGTATGGGGTCCTAAGAGGCTGCTGACGGAGGAACATTGGAAAGAAGGTGAGAGTCCGGTGACCATGGGCAAACAGGCTTCCTCATGACAAACTTCATCTGCCTTTAATTGGGACCAGGTGGCTGCATGTTTTATGAAACTATTTAGGAGGTTGATTAAATGCTAAGCAATATTTATTTATTTATTTCATGACAAAGTCTTGCTCTGTTGCCCAGGCTAGAGTGCAGTGGTTTGATCTTGGCTCACTGAAGCCTCCACCTCCCAGGTTTGAGCGATTCTCCTGCCTCAGCCTCTCAAGTAGCTGGAACTACAGGTGCCCACCACCATGCCCAGCTACTTTGTTTTTTGTACTTTTAGTAGAGACAGGGTTTCACCATGTTGGCCATGCTGGTCTCAAACTCCTGACCTCAAGTGATTTGCCCACTTCAGCCTCCCAAAGTGCTGAGATTACAGGTATAAGCCACTGCACCCAGCCCACAATATTTATATGGTAGCATTAAGGGTGATGATTTCTAGTTGGGGAGGTTCTATTTGAAGAACATGGTTATCTGAAATTATTTCCGTGAGATGCTTAAGCTGTTCCAGGTAAAATGCTGACACCTCCCTATCCCCAGCTGTGAGACACATGGAAAGAGATAGAGGGAGACAAGATCTCTTCTTCTCTTGAGAATAGAGTGGAAAAGACTTCTCTGGGGGTGGAGGAGAGGGATATCACAGAAACAGGAAATTTTGATTCATTATATGCACTTTTTCATAATTTTATTCTGATTTTAAAATTAATATGTGCTATATTTAGAAAAAAATAAAAATATGCAGAAGAAAAGGGCAATTTGTCTAAATCCTCCCCACGTAAGATAATAAACCATTAATATTTGGGAGATGGTCACTTTTAGTTTCTTTTCTTTTTCTTTTTTTTTTTTTTGCGACGCAGTTTTGCTCTTCTTGCCCATGCTGGAGTACAGTGGCACAAACTGCCTCCCCAGTTCAAGCAATTTTCCTGCCTCAGCACCCTGAGTAGCTGAGATTATAGTCACGTGCCACCATGCCCAGCTAATTTTTTGTATTTTTTGTAGAGACTGGGTTTTATCATGTTAGCCACGCTGGTCTTGAACTCTGACCTCAGGTGATCCACCCTCCACGGCCTCCCAAAGTACAGGGATTACAGGCGTGAGCCACCGCACCCGGCCTAGTTTCTTTTCTAAGCATGAGTTTGGTTGTGAGTATTTGAGATGACGTTGTTTGTGTCATACCATCTCCTGTTTTCCTTACTTGGCATACCATAAATGTTTTCTTACATAATTTTTAAAAATACAACTCAAAATAATAATGTGTATTTCATATGCACACATGGAGAGTATTTTTGTGAATCTCTGAATGGACACATTTCAAACCCAACATAGTGAAATATCTCCCGGAAAACAGAGATCTTCAAAAAGAGACTGATGTAAAAAAAAAAAAAATCAGAATATTAGCTTTATCCACAATGCTCAATTTGAAAGCAAAGAAGGAAATTCAAGTTTTTAAGTATTATGCATGTAATCAAAATTCCTTTTAAGAATTAAATTTGATTATACTCATCATCATATGGCTTGACGTTTTATCATATGATAGCATCCTATTTTACTTAACCTTGATTCTAAGGCCAGACAACAGCACTGTTTCAGATAATTTTATGGTGAGCTCCTGTGGGTATCAATTTCTGTCTTAATCTTAGATGATTTCCTTTGAATGGATTCCTGCAAGCAGAATTCTTGGACGGTGTTCATCAACTTTCACTCCTCTGAGCAGGGCACATTAGTGTCTCTGTCAACACATCCTCACAAGCACTAAGTACTATCATTATTAAATATCATTATTAATTTGGTGCTGATTCATTTAATTCTAATTGGCACTTCTCTATTACTAGTGAATCTAAAGCTTTTTAATACAGCTTTCCCTGAGGAAGGATGTTCCTTACAGACTTTAAGAGAATAAGCAAGACAGAAACTCTTAAAGGTGAGGAGGAGTGAGGATGCTCACTGAGCTGTGGTTTTACTTGCTTGGTTGATTGTTTTTGTCCTTGGAGGTTTCTTCACTGCTTGGAAGGAGAAGCCAAGAACAGGCAGCTTGGGGACCAGTAGTAGTGGCTCACGCCTGTAATTCCAGCACTTTGGGAGGCTGAGGCAGATGGATCATCTGAGGTCAGGAGTTCGAGACCAGCCTGGCCATCATGGCGAAATCCCGTCCCTACTAAAAAGACAAAAATTAGCTGGGCGTGGTGGCGAGTGTCTGTAATCCCAGCTACTCGGGAGGATAAGGCAGGAGAATTGCTTGAACCTGGGAGGAAGAGGCTGCAGTGAACTGAGATCGTGCCACTGCACTCCAGCCTGGGTGACAGGGGAGACTCTGTCTCAAAAAAAAAAAAAAAAAGGCAGCTTGGGGTCCAGGAAAGCAGGAGTGACATCCATTATGAGTCAGCCTGAAGCTCATAAAGTTAAATTTCCTCAGAAGCAGCACTAGTTACATCACTGGCCTGCCCCACACCTTTAATATCTTCCTATCACTTGTCAAGAGAAGGTCCTCCTTGGTGGAAGCCTAAGTGCCACCCCCCTCGAGCATGTTTCCTCCATATTTGCACACATCCTGTCCTCCATTCAATACCCTGTCTACCCTTCTTCCAACACACAGCTCAAGTACAGCATCTACCCTTCATTCACGTTGTTGTTCCTCCACTGGAACACCCTCTCTTTTTGATCCCTGACTCAATCTTTCCTTCTTTCAATGATTCCAAATGCCACCTCTCCTTCAACCATGCTTTTGCTCATCCCCTAAAACTCAAGTGATTTTTCGTCCCTTTGAACTTGTATTTGTCCCTAAGTTAGGTGTTAAGGGCCAAGGTTCAAATCCTGGTGTGCTGGTATAGTGGTTAATTGTATGTGTCAACTTGACAGGACTAAGGGATGCCCAGATAGTTGGCAATACATTATTTTGGGGCATGTCCATAAGGGTATTTCTGGAAGAGATGAGCATATGAATCAGTAGACTGGGTGAAGAATATTCACTTTCACCGGTGTGTGCAGGCATCAGCCAATTCATTGAGCACCTAAATGGAGCCAAAAGGTGGAGGAAGGACACATTTTTTTTCTGCTTGAGCTGGAATATCCATTTTCTGCACTCAGACATCAGTCCTCCTGGTTCTCAGACGTCTGGACTCAGACTGGGAGTTAGACTATTGGTTCCTGCCATGCTTAGGCCTTCGGGCTTACACTGGAACTGTATCATCAACTTTCCAGTGCCTTCAGCTTTAAAATGGCAGATTATGGGACTTCTTAGATTCCATAATCATGTGAGTCAATCCCTCAAAGTAAATCCCTTTCTATCTATCTGTATCTTCTATTGGTTCTAATTCTCTGGAGAACTCTAACTAACACAGTAGGATTCTCCCATTTCCTACATGTGGACCTTGAGCAAATTATGAAGAAACCTGAGCCTCTGATGCTTTCTCCCTAAAACCAGAAAATCAATTGAAATCATGTACATAAAGTATCCAGGGTTCCTGACACAAAATAGAATGTCAACAAATGCTCATTTTCACCTTCCTTGGTCCTGCCTTGTAGTACAGTGAGGTAAATAATGTTTCTACCATCCCCAGCTCATTTCTAGAGCAGAACATCCTGGCAGGAACTTCCCCAGTTTTTGCACATGTAAATGTCCTCCACACTACAGCTAGCACAATGCCTTGCACACAGTAAATATGCAATAAGTATGTGTTGGATTTGGGTAAGAGTAAGAAGAATCAGTAAGAATTTACTTACGACTAAAATTTAATAACTGAAATAAATGTACAGAGTTTCTGTAATAAACTAACCTAGGAAGCAGAGAGAAATGATGGAACATGACCTCGGGCTCCAAGACTGGATTTTACATTCTTTGACTGTGAGACGCCGGAAAAGCCATTTACTTTATGAAAAAGCCTTAGTTCCTGTGTCTTTGAAGGGAGATATTAATAGAACTTACCTCACAGAGTTCCCAGGGAAAAGTAAATGAGATCATATATTGAGTGGACAGCACTAGGTACATAGGTAGCACTCAATCAAATCAAAACTAGTGTCATTTCTATGGGGATAAAAGAAGGCAAAGATGAAGTATCATGAGAATTAAAGTTATTGAAGAGAGGTTGAAATATATCTCTCACTAAATTTGTTTGAAGTCCCTAAGCATGCTCTTTAATTATAGCATTTATTTGATGTTTTTATGAAGAGAAATATTTTATAAACATGGAGTGAAATGTTTTAATTAATATGAGCTGTCTGGAATTGCTAAGAATGCCATCACACCATTATCTTAAGTTCTGTAAAATGTCTGTATCTAGCCACTAGGATGGTGAGACAATGCTGTAATTTTATTATCGTCATAATTCATTTATTGAATATCTACCACGTGCCAAGCACTTGACAAAATACACTCAAAGTCAAGGAGCATCCCTGGTGGTCTAGTGGTCAGGTTTGGTGCTCTCAAAGTACAAGGGCAATAAATAAAAGATTCCTACCAAATTACTCCTTTTTGTACTTAAACAGTAAAAAAAGAAAAAAGAAGAAGAGAATTAACATATATATAGGTCCTTTTATAAGTTTCATGGTAGAAAACTTCACTTTGGCGGTTTCTGTATTTTCTTGTTGTAGGACTCAAAAAAAAATCTAGGTGGAAATACTTTAAAAGCATTAGAGAAATACAGAGCAATGTTTTCGCTTAATCACCTCCTTACCACCTAGCAGAGTAGAGTTCTGCATAAATGAGACCCCAGGACTGTGGGTTTTGATGGGCCTGGAATCAGGAAGTCAGAGGCAAGCAGAGAGGGGCTGAAGCTTTGAGCCTGACCTGCCCCATAATTTGGACAAAAGCCATGACTGAGAAGGCAGTGTGAAGAATAAAAGGCTACTGTGAATTTGTGCCTAATTATCTTTCGTATGGGCTTAGGCCTGCTGGCAGCATCCACTGGCTCTGAGAAAGGAAGGCTCTGGATTTACCCAGGCATTGCACAATACCCTTTTCTGAGCTGTTCTGGGCTTAAACACGTCCACAACCAGATATTGCTGATCATCCTGAAAAGAGTGGCCTTTGGCTCTTGGGACAGATGAGCTGGTAAGCAAGCAGCAACTGGGTTGCATGTCTCCTTACTCTGCTTGAACTGTGACTCGGCATCCCTCCCTGGCCTGAAGGGTTTCCTACTCACTCACAGCTCGGCCCACATTCTGATTCACCCTTGTTGTCCAGTGGAGAGACAAGAGCCTGTCTGTGCAGAGCAGCTGAGCGGGGAAGAAGTGCTCTGGCTTAAAGGGTCTGCATGGCAAACATTCTTTTCCCTTTTGTCTTCTTTAAAAACTTCGTTGGCAAAGCACATGCTTATTGTTGAAAAAGCAAAATGTACGGATAAAAGTATATCACCCCAATCCCCACCATCTGGAAGTAGTAATAACCTTAATATTATGGTATATACTCCCTCTAAAATACACACACACACACACACGTAACGTGTCATGAACACAAAAAGCAGGAGACATGAATGGACTTCAAGTACTCTAGTAAGTCCTTGCATTTTCTGGGAAGTAGTAAAAGTACTCTCTATGAAAGTGCACTTTATATTAACAATAATATGTCAAGGATGCACATAGAAATCTCAAGTGTAACCACTGAAAGAAAAAGCATATATAACTACACACACTACCTGGAGACACTGCGCAGAGTGGACAAAAACAAGTAATTACTGGAAGAAGGAAGAAGGAAACAGTACAGGATAAATTTCATATTTTATGGCTTTTTGTCTGAGGATGGGTCCTAGCCTGTGCCATACGTGGCAGCTAAATCTCAAGAGATAACCTACAGTGCTTTTGACTTGAATAATCAGAGAATAGAGTTCAGGGTAATCATAGCTGATGTAAAACAAGGACGTCAAACAGCACAGCTGACATTAAAAGACATTTAAGCTGCTGCAAACCACAGGGAAGACAGTTTGCACTTCAAGTTCAGCCAAGTTAATTGCCTATTTTAAGAAATTAATATTGCCTGTAGTGACACAACAAAATACAGTTTCTACAGCAGATCACTCACAATGTTCAGTATACTATCCAAAATCAATTTATATGCAGATAAACAGGAAAATGCTACCATGTATAAAAATTGTTTAAGGAGAAAAATGGCAGAGATAGCCCATATGTTCAAATTAATAGACAAGAATTTTAAGGAAACTATCATAACTATGTTCAAAGATATAAAGGAAATATATTTGTAATGAATGAAATGATAGGAAATCTCAGAAGAAAAATAAAAATGGCAACCCCCCCCACCACCAAAGAAAAGAAAAAAACCCAAATGGAAATCCTAAAACTGAAAAAAGTACAATATCTGAAATTTTAAAGTCACTGAATGGGCTTAGTAGTGGAATGAAAATTCACAGGAGAAAGAGCCAGTAAATTTGAAGATAGATCAATAAAATTATCCAATTTGAAGGAGAGAAAGAGAAAATCTCAAAAAAAAAAAAACTGAATAGAGTTTTTAAAGACCTGTGGGAAAATACCAAACTGGCTAATATGTGTGTAATTGAAGTCCCAGAGGGAGAGGAAGTGGGGCAGAAAAAATATTTGAAGAAATAATGGCCAACTATTCCCAAATTTGGTGGAAGATGTAAAGTTACAGATTCAAGAAACTCAGTGAATACCACTGAAGAAAACTACATCTAGTGAAATCATAGTCAAACTGCTAAAAACCAACGACAGAGAAAAATCTTGAACACAAAGAAAACGAATAACTGAGTAACAATAATTTGATTCCTAACTTTCCATTAGATATTATGGAGGATATATAATATCGAATATAATATTGAAATATATAATATATATAATATTGAAACTGCTGAAAGAAAAAACCTATTAATCCAGAATTCTATATTGAGTGAAAATATCCTTTAATGCAACTGAGTGAATTTGCTGTCAGAAGATCAGCATTGTAAAGAAACAGTGGCCAGGCATGCTGGCTCACAAATCCCAGTACTGTGGGAGCCCGAGATGGGCAGATCACCTGAGGATAGGAGTTCAAGACCAGCCTGGCCAACCTGGTGAAATCCCATCTTTACTAAAAATACAAAAATTAGCAGGGCCTGGTGGCCTACGCCTGTAGTCCCAGCCACTCAGGAGGCTGAGGCACAAGAATCGCTGGAATCTGGGAGGCGGAGGTCACAGTGAGCTGAGATCACACCACTACACTCCAGCCGGGGCAACAGAGCAAGACTCTGTCTCAGAAAAAAGAAAAAAGAAAAAGAAAAGAAACAGTAAAGAAGGTTATTAGAGCCAAAGGGAAATTATATAAAATGGAAACATATCTTTAGGAAACAAAAAAAGTGTATTAGAAAAAGTCAGTTTGTGGATAAATATGAAAAATAGTTTTATCTATTTAAAATCCACATGCCTGTTCAAACAAAAATTATAGCATTGTCTTAGAGGTTTATAAACTAAATAGGTGTAACACCTATGACAACTTAGCACAAAGAATGGAAGTGGGTGGGTAAAATGGACCTGTGTAATTATAAAGTTCTTACATTTTACATGAAGAGGTACAACATTAACTCTAAGCACACTGGTAAAAGTTAAAGAGGTATATTTTAATCTTTAGAGCAACCAGTAAAAAAAAATACAAAGAAGTAGAGCTAAGAAGCCAGTGTATAAGTTGAAATGAAGTTTTGTGAATTATTCAACTGAGCCATGCATTCTCAAACAGGGCAATATTGTACCAAAGGGGCTGGAAACCGGTTCTTGGAAATTAAATAATCTTACCTATTTCTAACATGTAAAACACAGATATACATAGAGTATATAAACAGATATACAGTGTATTTGTGGTATTAAAAATTCGGGGGGGTGTCATTAGGAAAAAAATGTCTAAATGGCTCCTTAAGAGGTGATAAAGAAAAAAGATGAAGAAAGGAAGGTAGTTATGTTTTTAAAACGTAAAACATAACTTTTATGTTTTAACATAAAAGTTAAAAACAGATAAGAAAAACAGAAAACAAATGTTGAGATTCACTCAGGGTGGCTGGCAAAATATTAAGGGAAATATTAGGGGAAGTTACAAAATATAGTCTCAAACCTTTTGGAAGGCCAAAAGGTTTTCATTAACTTATAATAATGGAACAGGCTGAAGGCAGCCAGTTCTTACCTTGCAGCATTAGGCCATAGGGTGAAGATTAGAGATAATGGAAGCTTCCCTGGTTAACTCTGTTTACCCCACATTCCTTTGTCTCTACTCTACTTGTTTACTCATGTAAACTTTATGCTGGAAGGTCCTCTCAAGGGGAAGTCGAAGGTGGATTACCTGTTAATGGTGTTTGCTCTGGGCCCCAAAACCAAAGCTTTTATCATTCATGAAACCACTCTTTTAACCATGTTATTATCCACAAGCCTGTTGACTTAGAATCTCTGTTATTAAATCTATATTGAATAAATGTGAGGAGAAACAGCTAGTAAGGGGTCGGGTAGCTGCAATTGCCCTCTGAGAGCAGCTGACAACCTCCCTAACCCACTCATTCACCATACTCGGTGTGTGAGTGTATTTTATTCATCCATCGAGGAGTCAGGGGTTGCAGGACAGACCCCCACAGAGAGTGATCAACATCTCCAACAAATATCAAAATAGTAGGCCTAATTTCAAAGGTATAGATAATTACATCAAATATTAGTGGAGGACTAAACATAAGGCTCAAAAGCTTGACATCCTGTAAGTAATGTGAAGTGGACTGACTTTGGGCTTTAGAGTAAGACAAGACCATATTCGGATCCCAGTTCAATCACTTACAAATGTGCAATGGAGATACAGATAACACTAGCACTTCATTCATGGGATTAAATGAGATCATCTGCGTAATATGCTTCATATAGTTCCCAGTGTCTAGTAAGCACTCAATAAATATCAATCCCCTTTCTTATAATCAAACATAACGATAAAGGAGATAGTGGGCAATTTCTCTAGCTTGTATTAGCATAGGAAAGCTAAGCTCATTTAAAAGGTAAATTACCATGACAGACAAAATCTAGACTGCCACCAGTTTTTGCAATTAAGCTTTATGGGAACACAGCTACACCCATCCATTTGTGGTTTGTGTATGGCTACTTTTGTGTATGACAGGGCAGAGACCAGTCCACAAAGCCTAAAATATCCACTATCTGACCCTTCATCCTGTTCTAGAACATGATGTAATTTTACTTCCAAAATTACAGCCTAGTGTCTGTTTTTGAAACCTTTTATGCCAACTTTTTGCATTAATCCTTTTAATTTCATTTGTTTCACATTAGATTATTTATAACCCCCCAATACTCAGGATTATTAAGATATTCACTGGGAGACAATAGCAGTCCTCACTTGCTCTCTGATATTCTATCCCCAAGGCCCTCTGCCTTTCTTTATAGCCTTTTACTGTGATAGCTCTAAAAATCACATTAGAAGAATTGTCTGAGAGTCACCAAAATCTGCTATCTTGCTCCACTGTTAAAAATCATAATCAGCTGGCTACAGTGGCTCATGCCTGTAATCCCAGCACTTTGGGAGGCTGAGGTGGGCGGATCACCTGAGGTTGGGAGTTCAAGACCAGCCTGAACAACATGGAGAAACTTCGTCACTACTAAAAATACAAAGTTAGCCTGGCGTGGTGGTGCATGCCTGTAATCCCAGCTACTCAGGAGGCTGAGGCAGGAGAATCGCTTGAACCCAGGAGATGGAGGTTGCTGTGAGCCAAGATTGTGCCACTGCACTCCAGCCTGGGCAAGAAGAGTGAAGCTCCGTCTCAGAAAAAAAAAAAAAAAAAATCATAATCACTTTTGTGTGTATTAGCTCATATGCATATTCTTACTTGTCATCCCTATTTTGCAGATGAGAAAACTGAGGTTCAAAGAGGTTTGGCCACTTGCCAAACAGTAGGCAGTGGGAGAGTTTCTGACACCTCCTCTGCTCCAGCTCTCGTATCACTTTGTGCACAATCTATTCCCTCACGTTTCTACTTTTGTTGGGGAAGAATCAAAGAACCTAACAAGTATAAAGGTAGTCCAAACTCTGACATTAATAAGTAAAAAAGGAGTATGGAAACTCAGAGATAGAGGCCCCATTGAATTCTAAAAAGAATTGAGGCCTCTCGTTAAGTAATTAGAACAATTAGCTCTGGCTTGCATGCTTTAAAATTTTACAAAAGCAGGAAGCATGCAACCTATCAGCCTGGCACAATAAACCACACTTGAACAAATCTCTCTTGTCCAGAGAAAAATCCCCTGTGCGATGCTAGCACTCAGCGAATTTAACCAATCATTCTGAAGGCCCACAAAGTACCAAGCTCTATGTTAACACCTGGGGAGAGAAGAGCGGCCTAAAGATGATGTGAAACTGAACATGCTCTCAAAGTACTGTGTTCTGGTAGGAAGATAGATGATACACACACACACACAAACATCCCCCTAAAAGAGAAAACAGGAAGTTCGGAATTGAATGGAGGTATAAGGGACATTACTCCGGCAATCCAAAATGTTTATTCTGACTTGGGTAAGACCCCAAAAGAGTTCCCAAGGAAAATCAAATTTAAGTTGACCATTTTGCTAGATATGACCTGTTTCTCCTTTCAGAGCTGTTCTCCAGCCCACTCCCTGGGGCTCTGTACCCTAGAAGGATGACCTCTATGGATTGTCTCAGTAGGCTCCTGTGCTCTCCCATTAAGGCTGGATTTGTTTTTTTGTTTGTTTTTTGAGGCAGAGTCTCGCTCTGTTGCCCAGGCTGGAGTGCAATGGTTTGATCTCGGCTCACTGCAACCTCCACCTTCTGGGTTCAAATGATCCTCCCACCTCAATCTCCCAAAAACCTGGGATTACAAGCATGTGCCACCATGCCTGGCTAAATTTTGTATTTTTAGTAGACATGGGGTTTCACCACGTTGGCCAGGCTGATCTCGATCTCCTGAACTCAAGTGATCTGCCCGCCTCAGCCTCCCAAAGTGCTGGGATTACAGGCATGAGCCACCGTGCCCAGCCAAGAGTGGACTTCGATTTGGACAATAGGTGGCTTCAGACAGGGAGGAGGGTGAGCTGAGAGAGAGGCTGGAGTGTTCATTCCCGGCTCCCAGGCTGCCAGGCCTTGAGTGCCCATTGTCTGGAGTCCTTTGCCAAGGGCACTATGTGTATAAGGTGGCTCCTTCTCTCCAGTTCAGGAAAGTGCTGCTTACCCTGGTGTCTTCAGACCTAAGGGTGGAAGCAGCTCCCTTCTGTTGCTAGCCCTCAGGGCTTTACCAGCCTCCCTCAGTTTCCCTGAACACCGCCCACACATTTGAACAGATCCCTTATTAAACTCCCCTCAATAAAGGCATTCCAAAGTACGCCGTTGGAACGGGCCATCTGTCTCCCGTGGGGATCCTAGGATACACTCTTAGAGAAATCATAATAGCTATACCATGTACTGCTGATGAACGTGGATGTTGGAGTCAAACAGCTCTGTATTTGAATCCCAGTGTCACTATATATGGATGCCTATATGGACTTGGGCTACTTACCTAACCTCACTGAGACACACTTTCCATACTTGTATAATGAGGATAAGAATACCTATTGCATAAGTGTTATAAAGATTAAATCAGATCATATATGGGAAATGCTAAGGACTCAGTAAACGGCAGCTCTCACAGGTATCCTGATTGCCTGGTGGGGAATGGGGACAAGTTAAGCTACAGAAGCAGGCCGGTGTGAAAACACCTGTAGCTAGGCTAGGCTATCAGTGAAGAAAACCCTTTCAGGGGCCCAGCAGGATGACGTCCCAAAGCTTCCCTGGCTTCCTTGGAACTGTTGCAAGACTTTCAAAATAATAACAGAAAGGAAAACCATTTGTCTTTCTTTTTTTTTTTCTCAGGGTGAGACCCCAGAACCCACCTTCCCAGCATCCTCCTCCTTGCTCTCTCCCCAAGAGTCACAGCTTACGAGTCTTCTCAGGTGCATGCTCTGTAATGGTGCAAAGAGTGAGTGGCCTGTGCTGAAAACATAGGGGAAGAGAGAGCAGACTGAGGCTCCAGGCAAGGCGTCAACTTCTTCTTGGAAATGCCAAGGGCAAGGTAACCCAGGGCAAAAGGACAGTCGAAGTTGGAGCTAGAAAGAAGTGAGAGCAGCACTAGCCTTTCTGCTGGTAGCTGCAGAGAAATGAAAAGGGGCTTTCATTTGTCTTTCTTCTGCCATTTCTGTTTTCCTTTCTGGCCACATAATCTGGTTTTTTAAAAACTATGAATTAATTGCCTGCATTCATGTGTCTCTTTATTTATTCCTCCGTTCACTTCTTCATTTGTCCATTCACTCTTCATTCATCCTTCCAACTCTCCATTTACTGATCCATTAACCATTCATTTGCTCACTGGTTCACTCACTTATTCAAGGATTCATCCCTCTATTCATTCGTTAACTCATCAAAATAGCATTCATTGAGTACCTTCTTACTATCCTGTGTCAGCACAGTGCAGCTGTATGTGGAAAGAAATAACATCACCACATATATCCTGCAGAATCCCCAACACCTGGAAAGAGAATTAAGGGTTTGCCAAGATGGGAATAATCCATGCACAGGGGGCAGGATTTAAAAATGCATGGTGTCGGCCAGGTGCAGTGGCTCATGCCTGTAATCCCAGCACTTTGGGAGGCCGAGGCAGGCGGATCACGAGGTCAGAAGTTCAAGACATCCTGGCTAACATAGTGAACCCCATCTCTACTAAAAATACAAAAATTAGCCAGGCATGGTGGCATGTGCCTGTAGTCCCAGCTACTCAGGAGGCTGAGGCAGGAGAATCGCTTGAACCCGGGAGGCAGAGGTTGCAATGAGCTGAGATCGCGCCATTGCACTCAGCCTGGGTGACAGAGCAAGACTCTGACTCAAAAAAAAAAAAAAAGCATGGTGTCATGAAAGGGTATGGTTTGCCTGCACAATGGTGAGAAGTTCACTTTGATGGGAACACAGGCACTAAAGGGACTGGGAGGCTGAGGGAAGACAGAAGCTGAGGGTAAGGTGGAGGCACACTGGATGATGAATGCCAGGCCAAGGAGTGACCTGATCCCGCAGGCACCAGATCATTTATTGCTTTTGCATTAGGGAAATGGGATGTTGAATTTCTTTTAGGAAGACAGTTCTGCCAAGAAAGGAGAGACTAAAGGCAGGAAGGCCAGAGAGAAGGCTTGGGCTGAGCTTTGGGGATGGAGGTGAAGAGTATTTGAGGAATGTTTATGAAGAAGTTTTGACAGGTCATGACTCTAAATCCCATCTAAAAAAAGGCAAGTTTTTAAGGAAAAAAAAACTTTTATGTTTTGTTCTCTTTTCTCAGGACATGTTGAAGCCATTATCCAATCCAGAACATTAACTATTGCATGACTCCCTTGGGCAACAGCCCATTCTTAACTGTAGCCCTGAGAGTAATGAAGCCTTGGGCTTAAAGAGATATTCTCTGCTCATTCCTGACAGAATCTTCCAGATGCTCTCATTTTACAAATCAGAAATACTAAGTGAGGCCCACAAAGGGTAAGTAACTTCTCAAGATCACACAGCTTAAAAGTGACAGAGCTGAGTATAAAACCCATGCCTACTGAAAACAGACCCAGCCTTTCCGCAGTAACCTTAAAGGTGCACTTACCATTGTATGCACAATTAGACTACAGCTGAGCATAAAATTATAAATTGGGGCCCCCATGTGCTTGCTCATGCCTGTAATTCCAGGGAGGCCAAGGTGGGAGGGTGGCTTGAGCCTAGGAGCTATGATCGTGCCACTGCACCCCAGCCAGGGTGACACAGTGAAACCCTGTCTCGAAAAAAGAAAACACAATTATCAATAGGGTATACAAAGAAAATAACTGCTATGTAGGAGCCATTTTTCCATGAAATTTTTTTCGTATTTCTCTAAAGTTTATTGAATAGCTACAAACTTGAATTTATATACATATATTCACTACTGTGTGTGCATATATATTTATATATATACACTATGTTACATATGGCACAAATGAGCAATATTGTCACGTTATCAAAGAAGTTAAAAAGTAGAAATCTAAATTCTTTCCTGGTGGTGGTCTCCTTCTATCTCTGGGACTTCTGCAAACTTGGAACATAATTCAGAGTGTCTCTGAGCAATTCTGTGTAATGATTCCATACAAGTCAAGGATCCTGGAAACTCCCTTCTTCCCTCTGGCTTTCCTCCTTCCAGGACACTGCCCCTAATTGTCAATCCTGACTCTGCTTCTTGCTTGCCACCTCTACGTCATTTCTCACTTCTGCATGTTTTCCTCCAACTGTCCCTTCTCAAGGCTTTGCATCAGCCAAGTACCATGAACCAGAGGTCACACACTGGCCAACTGGGGATCCAGTGTGGCTCACATCATGGTGTTTGGCCTACACCAGATTTTAAAATTTGGAATTGAAAAATTAGCTGGGTGTGGTGTTGGGTACCTGTAATCCCAGCTACTTGGGAGGCTGAGACAGGAGAATTGCTTGAACCTGGGAGGCAGAGGTTTCAGTGAGCTGAGATCGTGCCACTGCACTCCAGCCTGGGCAACAGAACAAGACTCCATGTCGAAAAAAAAAAAAATTGGAATTGGTTTTCAACATTTAAAAATTAGAAGTTTACATTTTTAAAAAATTAGATTTCTGGCTTCTCTTGACAAATTGAAGATCTGGCAAATCGAAGCCTACAGACCAATGGCAGTCATTTACCAGAGGACATGCTGTTTGGTTCACCACGGTTCTTACTCCCTGCCTACTTCATTCATTCATGTAACTTGACTTACCCCAAAGACATTTGCGCCTGAGATCCCTGAAAGAGACACTGTTTGTGTGAATTGAAGCACCTGCCACTTGTGGTATTTCTGAGGAACCTAGAAGATCCATGACATAGTATTTTGTGATTTAACTAATAAACATGTGAATTTGACTCAAGTATGGACATATGAATCAAAGAACCTGAGAACTTCCAAAGAGCATAATATTTGTTTCTAGCTTTACTGATATGTAAATGGCAAAAAACTGTATATATTCGAGTTGTAAAATGTGATGTTTTGAAATATGTATACATTGGAAAATGATTACCACTATCGAGCTAGTAGGTTGGTGCAAAAGTAATTGCAGTTTTTGCCATTATTTTCCCACAACTCAGAACTTACACAGATGAATGGAAGCCATGGGCTGACAGGTTTCAGATTTGATGACGAGATTGTAAAGAGATTCAGCATCTAGTGATATTTGGATTATACCACATGAAGATCCTGCCCAACTCTGAGATATTATGGTTCTATGGTTTGGGGAACCTGTTATCTTTTAGACAGGATGGCTCCAGGACAGCTAGAAACACACTTTTATAACCAATGTACTTTTCAGATTCCCTTACATCCAAAGTCAACCAGGGTAAAAATTATGTTCTCACCAGCATCTTGTTTAACATCTTTCTTCCTCTCTCTTTTGTCTATTTTCCTTGCACTTCTGACACTTCTCATTGGACAGTTTGTTGGGCTCAGAGAGACCGTGGTAATTAAAGAGGCCTGTCTCTGGGGTCAGACTCCAGATTAACTCTAGAATTCAGCCCTTATGAACTGTGTGATCTTGAGAAAATGATTCCACTTCTCTCGGCCTCGATTCCCTCATCTGTATTGTCTGGAGACAACAGTGGTATCTACGTCACGAGGTTGTTGAGGATATTAAGCAATACATCTAAATAACTATTAGAGGTTCTGCCATGAGTAACAGGCTCCAAAATGTCAACAGCAAGATCATTGTTATGAAAGGAGTCAGCTCCAGAAGTGTTTGTCAGAAGTGACTTGGAAACACTTCGTGAAGAAAGGGCCCACATTCTTATTTATTTTTTAAATTATTGTCCCTAGCAGAGTTCCTGGTACATATGTATGCTTAATAAATGTCAATAAGTAGGGAAAGAATAAATGAATGGATTAATCAATAGAGGTTGAAGAGTGAAAGATATTTCTGTCATGAGGTTCTACAGAGGTTCCAAAAGAAAACAAGGAAGGTGGAAGAGGAGGAAAAACCCTCGCGAGTGTTGAGGGAAAACAACAGCTGACAGTGTTAGTCAAAGAGTGATTCATGGACCGAATAAACCCAAAAGGAGAAGTTCTCGGTACCACCCCACAACTTGGTGGCGGAAACTTTGAGGATTAGTCAAGAGGGATGGCCCCAAGGGACCGTTTTGTACTGATTTGGGTTTCAGGGTTGAGAGAACACGATGGAAGTTTTCAGAGTGAGGCACTTGGGTGATCTATTTTGGAGGAATTATCTGGAGAAAAGAAAATGAGAACTGCCGGTAACCTTTGTGTGATTGCGTTAAGGCAGGAAGGAGTTGATTCCAGGACATTCTCATAGCCTGGTTTTTCAGGCCCAGTGCGCCGTGGGGTCCCATGCGAATTACAGTTGGAAATTTAACAGTGTGATGATGTGTGAGATAGACTAGCAAAGAAAGTACAGTGTTCATAGTGAAGAGGCTGTGTCCTACATGGGAGGGGACTTTTTAAGCAAACTTTTAAAGGTGTAAGATTGATAAAGGGAAGTCCATAAATCGGAAATGTACAATCCATGAATTTTCAAAATGTGAACATGTCCACATTGCCAGCACCAAGACAGAGAAGTGAGTTCTAAACATAAGGTACATATCCCCGCCTGGGATATTTGGCAGAAAAGTAGATTTCCTGGCCCCACTGCCAGAGATTGTGATTTAGTAGGTCCAGCATTTGGCCCAGGAATCTGCGTTTCTATCTGCACTGTTATATTCCATTGAGGGTGGTCCATTGGGTGAGAACAAGCTTCAGAGTCACGCAAACCTAGACTTGGAATGCTACCTTCTCCTTGAGTGAGTGGCTTGACGCTCTCACAAGGACACTGGGGGCAACAGTACTTCTTCATAGGTTTGCTTTAAGGATTCAGTTAGAAAATGCATATAAATCTATGAAAACTATTGGGCATGGTGGTGAGTACACAAGTAAGCACTCAGTGAACATAGAAAAGCACTCAGATTTGTAGAAAAGTATAAATGCCCACAAAAAAGACGTGGCTCTGTCCCCAGGTCTTTGTGCACAGCATCTAGCCCAGAGCTCATCACACAAGGCTAAGGGAGTGTGGTGTGAGAGTTAGCAACACAGGTGATACGGTTTGGCTCTGTGTCCCCCACCCAAATCTTACTTTGAATTATATAATCTCCACGTGTGGTGGGAGGGACCCAGCAGGAGGTAACAGAATCACTGGGGTGGCCGGGGGGGGGGGTCTTCCCGTGCTGTTCACATGATAGTGAATAAGTCACAAGAGAGCTGATGGTTTTATAAAGGGAAGTTCCCCTACACATGCCTTCTTGCCTGCTGCCGTGTAAGACGTTCATTTTGTCTTCTGCCATGATTGTGAGGCCGCCCCAGCCACGTGAAACTGAGTCAATTAAACCTCTTTCCTTTATACGTTACCCAGTCTCGGGTATGTCTTCATTAGTAGCATGAGAGTGGACTAATACAACAGGTTAGCAGTCAGACACCCTGCAGTGTGAGTTTGAGTCCTGGCTTTGCCACTTACTAGCTGTGTAACCTTGAGAAGTTATTTAACTGCTCTGACTCAGTTTCCTTATCTGTAAAATAACGATAATAACAGCTACTTCATAGGGTGACTGTAGGGATTAAATGAGAGAATCAGGAAAGCCTTAGGCCTTGAGCCCTGAGCCCATGGCCTGGCCCCTGCAAAAGCTCAATAAAAGTGACAACTCCATTATTTACTGCTGAAGCTGAGAATGTTCCACTCGGGAGGCTGAGGCAATGAAAAGGTTCTCCTCAGAGGCATTCTGAGGGGAAACAGGCCCCTCTCTCTGATAACATCAGCTAAATGCTTCTTTTGAAAGAGCAGTGTAATAAAAAGGCTAAGAGTTGGATGTTTATTACTAGGCCAAAGAGCCACTACCATGATGACGGGCCAAGTGGGACTGCTGGTGTTCAGGTATTTATACCTTTCAAGGGGTTGCGGAGATGGATTAAGAGTGAACTTTTGGCTCTGCATTTGAAAACTGTTACTTGACTTCTGTCAAACACAGAGAAAGAAATTTGAATTGTTGAAGGGGGTTGGGGGAATCAGGCTATTCTCAGCTACACTTCTTGGTGCTGACATCAGGGTTGGGAATTTCCACAAATCCAACCTTGACTTTGAAGACTGGTTTTCAGGGGTCACTCCAAAGTGATTTATTTCTGGAGAACTAAATTATACTGGTCTTGGCCAGACATGGTGGCTCACACCTGTAATCCCAACACTTTGGGAGGCCAAGGTGGGTGGATCACCTGAGGTCAGGGGTTCAAGATCAGCCTGGCCAACACAGCAGAACCCTATCTTTACTAAAAATACAAAAATTAGCCAGGCATGATGGCAGGTGCCTGTAATTCCAGCTACTCTGGAGGCCGTGGCAAGAGAATGGCTTGAAACCAGGAGGCAGAGATTGCAGTGAGTCGAGATCATGCCACTGTACTCCAGCCTGGGTGACAGAGTGAGATCTTGTGTCCAAAAAATAAATAAAAATTATGCTGGTCAATTTCCAATAGATGGAGTATAGACACCATTCCAGATTTCAGTTTGCTGTCTCCTGTGTAAGGCATTTGGGAACCACGCTTTAGTATCAGAGGTTCCAGTCCTGCTACTGATAAATCAGGTAACCTTGAGCAATTTATTTCAACCACCTTTCTTGAACATTTATAAATCTAGCTCTGGGGTAGGCACTGAGACATAAAAACCAAAATACAAGGCACAGTCTTCATCCTTAAGAGCAAGGTTGTCATGCATAGTTGTACAGGTTGGAAACTGCCCAAGGCCATTCAACCAAGAATGAGGGGCTGACATCCGGCCTTCATGCTGGTCACGTGGGACGGACCTTTATTTTCCCAGAAAAGTGCCTTCTACTAATTTGCACAAAGGCGCTATGTGGGCCAGGGGTAACTTTCTTAAGAAGGTCATATCTGGCTGCTAACACAGAAATGGAAGTAAAAACTGCTTTTCTTCATGACATGGAAACAAATAATTATATTTTCTCATGTGGAAAGTGGTTGAGAAAACCAAACGGAGGAATACAGATGGAAACACTTTACAACAATATAAAAGAATTCGGCACTATCGACAGCACAGTAGAATCATCTCCTCTTGAAAACTAGCTGTGTGACATTGGGGAAGTCACTTTACTTCTCTGGGTTTCATTTTCTTTCTATATAAAATAAGTAAATTAGTCGGGCATGGTGGCTCACGCCTGTGATCCCAGCACTTTGGGAGGCCAAGGCGGGCAGATCATGAGGTCAGGAGATTGAGACCATCTTGGCTAACATGATGAAACCCTGTCTCTACTAAAAATACAAAAATTAGCTGGGCATGGTGGTGTGCACCTAACATCCCAGCAACTTAGGAGGCTGAGGCAGGAGGATCGCTTGAACCCAGGAGGCGGAGGTTGGAGTGAGCGGAGATCACACCACTGCACACCAGCCTGGGTGATAGAGCCAGACTCTGTCTCAAAAAAATAAATAAATAAAAATAAAATAAAATAAGTAAGCTGGATGAAAGGAGTGGATATTGAATTTTAGTGTATGTGAGAATAACTTGAGCAATAACTTGGTTCAGAGAATCCAATTGAATAGGTCAAAGTGGAATCAAGAATCTGTGTTTTGAGCCAGGATCTCGGATAATTCTGATGCCTATAGTCATCAGGCCCAATGGATAAACATGGGCCCCTTCCAGATCCAACTTCTCTGAGCCTGTGTTCCCCCGTGTTACGCACAAGAAGTCCTGATAAGAGTGAGGTGACAGAAAAATGGAGAATAACGTCATGATACCTAACCTGAATATGATGACCTTCCAGTGGGGCTTAGTTGCAGGAACTTAGTGTTCCCATTCCCAAAATGAACCGGCAGGCCCCGGACACTGACCAATTACACACGCAGGGATATGGTCACTTTGCCTAACGCTCACGCCACTCATTATCCTCCCTGAAAATCAGGGCCAACTGCCCCTAACAGATTCTCCCTTGGTCTTTGTTTTTTTTTGTTTGTTTGTTTGTTAGTCTGTTTGTTTTGTTTTTTTAATTTGAGGTGAAGTCTTGCTGTGTCACCCAGGCTGCAGTGCAGTGGCGCTACCTGCAACCAATGCTTCTTTGGTTCAAGCCATTCTCCTGCCTCAGCCACCCAAGCAGCTGGGATTACAGACACCTGCCACCATGCCCAGCGAATTTTTGTATTTTTAGTAGGAATGGGGTTTCAACATGTTGACCAGGCTGGGCTGGAACTCCTGATCTAAGGTGATCCACCTACCTCAGCCTCCCAAAGTGCTGGGATTACAGGTGTGAGCCACTACACCCGGCCCCTCTTGATCTTTCTGATAGTACAAGTCAGTAAATGTCAAAAGAAGCCTCTGGCCAGCCTGGAAATTCTGTCATCAATAAGCTATAAACATCATTGGTTGGAATCTGTGCACTGGCCTATTTAGTCCTGATTCCTTCTCGCTTCACTCACTTCTGTCTGCTAAGCACTGACACTACATCAGGTAATGTGAGAGGGGTTGCAATACAGAAATAAATGGGACAGGGATAGCTGCACCCTTCCTGCCTCCCAATCACAGCCACTCATGCATAATCCACTGTCTGAAATCCAAGAGGTTTTTCAGTCTGTAAAGCTGTTTTAGTCTAGGGCTTCCACCTGAGCCAATTGGCATTTTAAACGATGGCCTGGGACTCAGGGCAAACAAGTCCACTAAGGTAACTGGAAATATCCCAACCGGGAAAAAAAGTCAATAACTTAACAAAAATACAAGAGTTCCCCTGCCGTGGCCAGCACTGTGTTTTACAGACGTAAGTGAGAACATTTTGCAGCTGCTCACGTACACATCACTCTTCTGTTCCAACCAAAGTTTCACACTGTCTGCAGGTTTGTCTGAAAGCCTAATGTGTTTGACAGAGGTCGGAACAAGAACCACAGAACTGGATGGCTCGGTCTGCAACTATCAGATCTCAACCTCAATGTCATTCTAAGACTAGGCAGGGGTTTCTTTGCCCCTGATTTCTAAGTACAGTTTGAGCATCCCTAATGCAAAATCCAAAATCCGAAATGTTCCCAAATCTGAAACTGTTTGAGTCTCCTTTTTGACGTGATGCCACAGAGGAAAATTTTATACCTGACCTCGTGTAGTCACAGTCAAAACAGACACATGCCAGTTTATTCAGCATCCCCAGGGGAAAAGAGACCCTCCCAGCTCCCTTCAGCTGTGATGTATCTTTTCTGAGCTTACCCACAAAGGATAATAAATGCTACATGTGCAGGCTCCACCTGCCAGTGGTAGGTTCACCACTATGCAAAGAAGACTTCTAAGACAATACTGTTGTTGATGAGGCAGGTGACGCTGGAGGAAAAATTTTTTAACTTTTTATTTTTATTTTATTTTTTATTTTAGATGGAGTCTAGCTCTGTTGCCCAGGCTGGAGTGCAGTGGTGTGATCTTGGCTCACTGCAACCTCTGCCTCCCAGGTTCAAGTGATTCTCCTGCTTCAGCCTCCTGAGTAGCTGGGATTACAGGTACCCGCCACCACACCCAGCTAATTTTTGTATTTTTAGTAGAGACGGGGTTTCACTGTGTTGGCCAGGCTGGTCTGAAACTCTTGACCTCGTGATCCACCTGCCTCGGCCTCCCAAAGTGCTATCACACCTGTCTGAAAAGATTTTTTAAAACATCCAACTGGATGCCTCCTTCTCCCTGGGGGACCCACTTTCTGGTCCTTCAAGTGCTTCTGATGTTTTTTCGCACTGCGAAAAATAAAATAAAATAGAGCGTACAGTGACCTTTTAGTCAAAACACAGCATCGGAGGTGGAGACTAAAAGCTAGCCGCCGTTTGTCGCTGCTGTTGTTTATTTAGCATCAGATCTGGGTATTTTGGTGATACACTGTGCTGCTTGGTTACCCCGAATACATGACTTTTTTGCTGTATTAATGGCGTGTCCATTTTGTACTACTGCCAGGTCCTCATGTTCGAGTAAGTATGGGAAAATGATTGCTTCTCAGTAGCATATAAATTCAGAGTCACGAATGATGGTGATGCCACACAACCACAGATTGTCCACGTGGGTGGCTGAGATAGTGATATATTTGCTTTCTGATGGTTTTGTGTACACAAACTTTGTTTCATGCACAGAATTATTAAAGTATTGTATAAAACTACCTTCAGGACCAGGCATAGTGGCTCACGCCTGTAATCCCAGCAGTTTGGAAAGCCAAGGTGGGCAGCTCACCTGAGGTCAGGAGTTCGAGATCAGCCTGGCCAACATGGCAAAACCCTGTTTTTACTAAAAGTACAAAAATTAGCCAGGCATGGTGGCGCGTGCCTGTAATCCCAACTATAGGGAGCTCAGGAGGTGGAGGCAGGAGAATCGCTTGAACCCGGGAGATGGAGGTGGCAGTGAGCCAAGATTACATGCCACTGTACTCCAGCCTGGGTGACAGAGGGAGACTCTGTCTCAAAAAAAGAAACAACAACGAAAAAACCTTCAGGCTATGTGTATAAGGTGTATATGAAATATAAATGAATTTCGTGTTTAGACTTGGGTTCCATCCCCAAGATAGCTCTTTACGTATATGCAAATATTCTAAAATCCAAAATCTGAATCGCTTTGGGTCCCAAGCATTTTGAATAAGGGATCCTTCACCCTTATCTGTAAACCAAACCTTTAGGTTCTCAAACTCCTCTTCCATCTGTGGGAGGGACAGAGGGAATGAAAGGCATACCTCCCTCTTATTCGGCGCTGGGATGGGCATGGGGGGAAGTGACTTGGAGTTAACGTATAATTGACACCAACTGCATGCTAAGACCTTCCTTTTTGTTCTTCACAATAGCCTCATCAAGTAGAGGTTGTTTCCCGCCATTCACAAATAAAGAAATTGCAGCCTTGGCAGATTTGTCTAACGTGCTCGAACACACACCCAATGACAAACAAAAAAAAGCCATTGCTAACATTGGTGGGCACTTCCCATGAGTGAGTCCTGTGCTAAGCACTTGTATAAGTGTTATTTCACTTACTTTTCTCAACAACTCTGTAAGGCGGATAGTACTGTTATCCCCATTCTATAATTGAGGAAACTGAGGTTTAGCGAAGTGAGCAACTTGTCCTGGGTCACCCAGCCAGTAAGTTTGGAGGAGCGAGTCAGACTTTGGTCATGAAAATACAATTCAAACACTCTAGACTCTTTCGGTAAGCTGGGCTTGAAACTCTGTCCTTGCTTTGTGGGGGAATAAAGTTTATCGGATTTAAAAAATGGAGAGAAAGAGTGAGTCCCCACTGAGTACAAGGCTATACAAAAGGAAAGAAAAGACCTTGTACTTGGACTCTGCCTAATTGTCTAGTAAGGAGAATAGATGTTAAACAAAAATATAACTCTAGCAGCTGTGATATAATTGCTATTATATAAACAAGCAAATCCTGAAGGAGCCCAGAAGCAGGAGGGCGGATATGCAATGGAAGAAACTGAAAGGTGTCACTACGGTGACATGTTAGTTGACATTTATTCTTATTTTCTTATTTTAAATGGGCAATGAGCTGCCTCCTGTGCACATGCCCTTCCCCACTGTATTGCAGCTCCCAGCTCTGATGGCACAGATCCAATCCCAGGTCCCACTTCCTGGTTACAAACCAGGAAGATCCCCTCCTGGTTGCCTTGGGGTAAGGATGAGCATGCAATCTAAGCTGTTCTAAAGAAGTGAAGGCCGGGACTTCTGTTTTTCAGTTGAGAAGGCTCTCCTTCCTCCCTCTTTCCTGGGTGGCACATACCCACGGGGCCTGAAACCACTACCACATTTGTGCTACCAGGGAAGCCAGCTCAAAGGCAAAGCCAAAATAGCGAGAACAGCTTGGCCAAAAGGGCTACAGAGAAACAGATCTGGAACCCAGGCCCGAAGCCTACACTGCTTTGGACATTTTCAAGAATGAGCTAATGAATTCATTTACTGCTTTAGCCATTTGGAGTTAGGTTTTCTGTTATTTGTCACCCAAAGCATCCCTACTGATCCAAAGTCTATTTTTAGAAATGTGTGAAGATAGCCATTAAGTGTTTTACTCTTGATGTCATCAGGATTAAGTATCAGTCAGGGTCTTCTGGTTTCAAGAGACAGAAAAACCAGCCCAAGCTAACTTGAGTGATACTAAAACCCATCAGCTGAAGAACATGAACAGTTAGGGAACAAGCTGAGCTTCAGGCACAGCTGATGACAAGAATTCAGACAAAATCCCCAGCATTCAGTTTTTTTCCACGTCTCAGTTCAATTTTGTGCTCCTTCATGTGTGGGCTTCTTCTCAGACATGACCTCACTTTCCAGGGGCAGTCTAGATCTTAAGACCTCTCCCATCCAAGTCCAATGGGAAAGAGTAGCTCCATTTTCATGTTAACCAAGAAAACACCCTCGAGTTTTCTGATTGGGCCTCGGCTCAAGCCTGTTCGCTCTCTCGGACTAACCACTGGGGCCCGGAGAATGGACTTCCCCGTTGACTTCGATCTCACTCCGGTGATTCACTAGTGTAACCAACCTAGAGGTCAGCTTCACATAAAGCACGGGGCTCAAAGTGGGGGGGGAGGGGGGGTGTAGCTGTTTTCCCGAAACAGAAATCAAGCAAGGTAGAAAAAGGCAACAAAATAACAGATGCAGCTCACTTGAAAGTACTTCAGCCTGCATTTGTAACAATGTGGATTTGCAACAGGTGGGTTTAACAGCAAATTTTGTTTATCACAGCTAAGAATTCCTTTCCTGTGTTTGCCGGCCTAAACCAGAAATCGTTTCTGGGAGGTTTTCATTCTTCTTCCACGAGTTCATTGGTTCTTTCAAATATGTTCTGAGTACTAATGAAGATAATAAAAATAGTTTTCACACTTACTAAACACGCATTATAACACATTATCTCATTTAATTCTGCTACTAGCTGATTGACTCAAGCAGGGGTGATTTTGCTCCCCTGAGGACATTTGGCAATGCCTGGAGACAGTTTTAATTATCTTGGCTCTGGGCCTGCTACCGGCATCTAGTGAGTAGAGGCCTCGAATGTTGCTAAACATCCTGCAATACACACGACAGCCCTCCACAGCAAAGAATTATCCAGCCCCCAATGCTGATACCATGGAGACTGAGAAACCCTGTACATGCTCATTACCCTATCTTCACTTTTATAGACGAAGAAAAATGAAGCTTAGAAAAGTTAAGCAATCTGGGCCAGGCACGGGGGCTCACGCCTATAATCCCAGCACTTTGGGAGGCCAAGGCGGGTGGATCACAAGGTCAGTAGTTTGAGACCATCCTGGCCAATGTGGTGAAACCCTGTCTTTATTACAAAAAAAAAAAAAAAAAAAAAAAAAGCCAGGCATGGTGTTGCATGCCTTTAGTCCCAGCTACTCTGGAGGTTGAGGCAGAAGAATTGCTTGAATCCTGGAGGCAGAGAGGTTGCCATGAACCAAGATCCCACCACTGCACTCCAGCCCAGGCGACAGAGTGAAACTCCATCTCACAGACACACACACACACACACACACACACACACACACACACGAACACACACAGCAACACTCACAAATGTTAAGCAACTTGCCCAGGCTTATGGAAGGTACAAAGCAGAAGTGGTTAGAATTTTCAATCCAAAGCCCCTGCTTTTATCTGTTGATACTTAAGCTTGGGATTGGAACTCAGTGTCCCTCCACTCTGTTCTGGGTCAGTGGATTGGGACCCTCAGGCGTTACTGTAACAGGATTGCACGTAATGTGAATGTAGGCAGCTGACAAGTATTTGGAGAGCCCTGCAAGACAGAGGCCCTGCATACATTGGTGCAAGGCTGGGGGGAGGTAAAGATGTGTAGTCTCTGGAGGAGACAGGCTCATGCACTGCCATGACGCACAGTGGGATGAACTCATAATGAATGCCACCTCACATCTCCCATCCTGCACATGCTTTCTCCTCTGCTTGGAATTCTTTTTTCTCTTCTCTTCTTTTTTTTTTTTGAGATGGGGCCTCTTTCTCGCCCAAGCTGGAGTGCAGTGGCACAATCTCAGCTCACTGCAACTTCTGCCTCCAGGGTTCAAATAATTCTCCTGCCTCAGCCTCCTGAGTAGCTGGGGTTACAGGTGTGCACCACCATGCCTGGCTAATTTTTTGTATTTTTAGTAGAGACAGGAGTTTCACCATGTTGGCCCGCCTGGTCTCGAACTCCTGATCTTGTGATCTTCCTGCCTCTGCCTCCCAAAGTGCTGGGATAACAGGCATGAGCCATGGCATCCAGCTCCAGCTGCTCTTCTTTTCTTTCTTTCTTTGTTTTTTTTTTTTTTTTTTGAGACAGTTTGACTCTTGTTGCCCAGGCTGGAGTGCAATGGCACAACGCCATCTCGGCTCACTGCACCCTCCGCCACCTGGGTTCAAGAAATTCTCCTGCCTCAGGCTCCCCAGTAGCTGGGATTACAGGCATGTGCCACCACATCCGGCTAATTTTGTATTTTAGTAGAGATGGGGTTTCTCCATGTTGGTCAGGCTGGTCGCGAACTCCTGACCTCAGGTGATCTGCCCGTCTCGGCCTCCCACAGGCGTGAGCCACTGTGCCAGGCCTGCTCTTCTCTTTTCTAACTTCTCATCCTTTAAGCTAGTGTAGAAAGCTTGCCTACCCTCCCTCTCTACAGTCTGTTTGAGGTGTCCTCTGTGGTCCTGTAACACACTGAACAGAATGGAACAGTTCCACTCATCACACAATATTGCAGTTAGAATTTGACTTGGCTGTCTTATCCCCTGGACAGTCAGTCAACTAAGAATGGAACCCACAGCCATGAACCTTTGTGCCAAGCCCAGTGCCTGGTGGTGGGGCATTTACCACAAATTACTATTTGCTGTTTGTCTATTTTAGGAGTCAGCAAACTTTCGCTGTGACGTGTTAGATCATAAATATTTTAGGCTTTGCAGGCCACATATGATCACAAATACCTATTGTTGTAACACAAAAATATCCATAAGAAATATGAGAATGAATGAGCTTGGCTGTGTACCAATAAAACTTTATTTACAAAAGCATGTGGTGGGCCAGATTTGGCTTGTGGACCACTGTTTGCTGACCTTCGTCTGTTAAAACATTCTTCCATCAGTATGTCCCCATAAAATTGTAGATGTGCACATTGCTGCCCAGCAACCTCCAAAATACAGTTATACTCTCCAGCCAAATATAGGCATGTGAATAAATTCTAGCCAATGAGAAGCAGGGAGAAGCATTATTTGGGATTCTGTGGAAGGCTGTTTAAAAGCAGGTGATTTATTTGGGAAAGGTTCTTTTCCTGACTTCTGTTTTTCCTCCTTCTTCCAACCTATGAAGGGCTCCAGGAGCCATCTCAGAGTGTGAGGTGACTTTGAAGAAAGAAGCTTCAGGCAAGGGAAGGAGAGCAGAAAGTAGGAGCCAGAGTCCCTGACAACACCAAGGAGCCGCCATGTTTTTCCTGCATGGCCAACCTGTAGACTTTGCATGAGAGAAAATAAACCGTGTCTTATTTAAGCCACTGCATATGTTTGTGTTATTGTTGGCAGGAGAACCTAGTCTTAACTATATACCAGAACGTGGAAACACTCAACAAATATCTGAGCAATGAGAGGACCTCTCAGAGCATCAGGGAGTGCCACAGAGGAAATGAGTTCTGCCGGGGTGGGTGGGAGCCATGGAAACAAACACAGGGGCCTCCTCAGGCTTTTTCTGTGGAAGCACCCAGGGTGATTCACGTCTCTGGCCAGTTCCTTTCCGCCCCTTTCTTCCTCCGTACAGGGGACTTTCTTTTTATAGCGTCTACCATCAGCTACTCTATCTTTGGAGGCATCCTTCTCCAAGTTTGTGTGTAATAGAGAATTCAGTTTCCTATAAGAGATTGTTCTGTTTTTTGTCATTCGAAAGGTGTTTTACTTACTGGACACCAAGGAAGAGCAGCTGGGAGAATCCTCTAAGTGACAAAGAGTGGTGCCTACCAGACTCGGGACATGGAACAGGTCCTTCTTGCTGTGGTCACTGATGTGGTTGCCTTCTGTTGCCAGCATGCAGGTGGCAGAGAGGGGAAAGCCTGGCTCTGGCGTCAGACAACCGCGAGTTTAAGTAGTGACTCAGTCTCTGGGCAGTGTGGCACTGGCCAAGTCATGTCATTTTCTTGAGGGTCAGTTTATCAAACTACAAAATAAGTCAATCATCCCTTTCTCATAACAGTGTTATGAGAGTTAAACACTGAAAGGGTGGCCAGCACAGAATAGGGGTTCCAATGATGGTTCTGGAAACCTCTTTCTGACCGCTACCCTGAAGATGAGGATGAGAACTTGGCATTTGAGTGGATCCCATGTCACTCTTTGGAAGGGCAAAACCTCCCAGCTTTCAAACTGAACGCTTCCTTCCTTTCCTCTTTTCTTAGCCTGTCCCCACACAATTGAACTTCCTTTGTATTCTCTCACCGACTTTAAAGTGCTAGCAGAACAATCATTAAAATCAGTAAAAAAAAAAAACTCTTATTTTATTACCTAACATTATTTTATACAACCAGCCTCACTGGAGTACTACAGAGACATCCAGTGCCACAAGGACATGCTCAAGGTCACACGTACTGGCCACACACTTTCACTTTCCGATGAATGAGGCCTTGGCACAGTCATCTCCAACTGAACAAGTGGTCACACGACACTTTAAAACCTGGAGGCCATTTCCATAAAGGTGTCTTACAAATACAAAATAGTCCACATCCCAGGAGAGCTCTGCAAAAGCTATTAGTGCTATGCGGTGGAAATGAACAACCCAAAAAAAGCTGCCAGCAACCAATAGGACCCCACGGCACCCAGTGTGGGAGCTGTGTTCTGTAGAGCGGCAGTCCACACAGCTGTGAACGCGGCACCGCTTCCTGTAAAGGGTGTCAAGGAGAAGTGGGCAAGCTCCAGAGAGAGGGTAAGTGAAGGGGACCCGCAGGTGATGGCTCTTGGGGAGCATTTGTGGCAGGGCCACTGATTGAGTAAATCAATAAAAACAACCCACCCAAAGGGAAAGAAGAGCAAATTGTGGCATAGACCTGGGTGGGCAAGGAGCAAATGATCCCTATTCTTCCCTAGCATCCGGTGAAGTAAATGTTTCTTTCTTTTCTTTTCTTTTTTTTCGAGACAAGGGCTTGTTTTGTCATCAGGCTGGAATGTGGTGGCACAATTATGGGTCACTGCAGCCTTGACTTCAGGGGCTCAAGTGATCCTCCCACCTCAGCCTCCTAGGTAGCTGGGACTCCAGGCAACCACCACCATATCCAGCTATTTTTTTCTATATTTTCTAGAGATGGGGTTTTCATCATGTTGCCCAGGCTGGTCTCAAACACTGGGGCTCAAGCGATCTTCCCACCTCAGTCTCCCAAAGTACAGGGATTACAGCTATGAGCCACTGTACCCTGTGTAAATGTTTCTTTTCATTCAAACCTCACAAGAGAAACAATTAGGCATCAGGAATATATGAACAAAAACTTGAAAGTGGGGAGTATATGAATGACGGTGTATAGTGAAGCCTTTCTCTTGGCTTGTTGACAATAACCACAGCCTATGGAGAAAACAGAGTAAATGAATCAGGGAGACTAACAGTATTAACTTCCAGTGTGTATGGGAGGTTAGGTTAGCCCTTGTGCAACTTGGATAGAAGCCATTCATTCATTCATTCATTCAGTCAGTCAGTCTTTCCTTAATACTTGTTAGGCCTGTGCCTTGTAGTAGGCCTTGAGGTAGGTAATTGCTGGGGATTCAGTGGTGACCAGGCAGCCATACCTCTGCCCATATACAGTTGACATTGTAGGAGGTAGAGTGATACCATGAGCCTCCACATTCTGAAGTTGGCATCAAATTGCCTCTGTAGATTCCTGGTTCCATCATACCATCTGCATGATGATGTTGGCCAAGTTACGTAACCCTGCCATACCTCAGTTTCCCCACCTGTAAAAAGCAAATACTAATAGCAGCCTCCTTATGGGGTCAGAGTGAGGCTTGCATGAGATAATGCACATGAAACACTCAGAACAGAGCCACATTCTGTGAGTTCTAGTTGTGGTATTATTATCAGTGCAGGCCAAAGGGACGGAGAAGGCCAGTCTGGAGCAAGTAATGACAAATGCGCTGAGAATGAGCAGAGCTGTGTATTATGGCAACACAAGAGGGGCTCATCTGAGAGCTACATGTGCATTTGGTGGCAGAATCTGGACTGGGACCCAGCCTCCTGGGTTCCGACCTAGCCTCTTTCTTCAGGCTGCTGGAGACCGACTCAAAACACAACTACATGGGACTACGGCCCCTCGACTAAAACAGAAAAGCAGTAACACAAGCATTGTATCACCTGTATCATGGCCGAAAAGAACAAGGGTTTACCAAGGCAGATGGCAACCAGGATTAAAAGTCAAGCTCTAGGCCGGGTGTGGTGGCTCATGCCTATAATCCCAGCACTTTGGAAGGCCGAGGCAGGCGGATCACGAGGTCAGGAGATTGAGACAATCTTGGCCAACATGGTGAAACCCCGTCTCTACCAAAATACAAAAAATTAGCTGAGCATGGTGGCATGTGCCTGTAGTCCCAGCTACTCACGAGGCTGAGGCAGGAGAATCACTTGAACCTGGGAGGCGAAGTTTGCAGAGAGCTGAGATTGTGCCACTGTACTTACTCCAGCCTGGGTGACAAAACAAGACTCCATCTCAAAAAAAAAAAAAAAAAATGTCAAGCTCTAATGGAATGGACTGGGGCACACCTAACTCCACCCCTTGCTAGTTTTGCTATCTTGAGCAAATTACTTGGCTTTTCCTGGCCTCAGTTCCTCACCCTGTTAAATAAGGCTAATGACAGAACATGTCTTACAGGGTTACTGTGAGACTGAATATTCTCAAACTAGCAGCCTTCATTAGTATTGTTTTTATTGTTTAATCTTGGGCCCAGTTTACTGCGAGGGTATATTAATCATTCAGTTCCCAAACTTGTACCCTCTGTGTGAAGCTGTTCAGGGTTCTGAAATCCTGGCTTGGGAGTGATAGCTGGTGCTTTGGATCTGTGTTTCTCCCCAAAATTCAATTTTGAATTGAAATCCCCAATGTTGGAGGTGGAGCCTGGTAGGAGGTGATTGGACCACAGGGGCGGGTCTCCCCCTTGGGCTGTTCTCATGATAGTGAGTGCTCATGAGGTCTGGTCGTTTAAAAGTGTGTGGGGCCTCCCACCCGCCTTCTGCCTGCTCTGGACCTGAGAGATGCTGGCTTCCCCTTTCCCTTCTGCCATGACTGGAAGCTTCCTGAGGCCTCCTCAGAAGTAGATGCTGCCCTACTTCCTGTACAGCCGGCAGAACCGTGAACGAATTAAACCTCTTTTCCAAATAAATTACCCAGCCTCAGGTGTTTTTAACAGTGCAAGAACGAGCTAATAAAGCTGTTGTTTCCCTTCTCTTGACTTCCTGGCCCACACCAGGAACCTGCCTGGATGGTGTCCTCAGAATTTGGCTGAAGTAAGTTGAGGCCATGTCACTGTTATTGAAGAACCAGACATACACTTCTTAACAAACAGGCAGACTATTTTTTAAAAAAACATTAATTACACATTTTATTTGTAAAAGCAACATAACAACACCATTAGGCCATTGTTAATAACAGCTATATTGCTATATGATTCACTACCATAAAATTCACCCTTTCACAGTGTATAATTAGCCACAGAGTTGTACAATTAGCACCACTAATTCCAGAATATTTTCATCACCTCCAAGAAGAACCCCATGCCATTTAGCAGGCACTCCCTGGTCTCTCCTCCCCACTCCCCCAGCTCTTAACAACTGCAAATCCACTTTCTGTCTCTAGGGATTTATTTGCCTGCCCTGGACATTGCATACTTATTTTCCAAAGAGACTGTACCATTTTTATGCCTACCAGTAATGTCTGAGAGTTCTAATTTCTCTACATACATCCTCATTAGCACTTATTATTGTCCATTTTTAAAACTATGACTATTCTAGTGGGTATTAGGCAAATTTTTAAAGAGAAAAAAATCTCACAGTTGTTTCTTCACATGTCTTCGCTTGGCCTCCCAAAGTGCTGGGAGCCACTGCTCCCGGCCTCTATTATTCTATTTCTATGCAATGTCAGGAGTAGGCAGATCTGTAGAGACAGAAAGTTGAAGGCTTAGAACTGTGCTTGGCATGTAGCAGACAACACCTAACATGTAGTTGTTAAATAAATAAGTAATTTTGTCATCTCAATGTGACAATTTCCATTTTGTTTTATTCCTGTCTAATCTGACTACATAATACACATCACACAGTCATAACTATATTTGCAATTTTTTTCTGCTTTCTTTCATCTCATATTAAACTTAAAACAATCCTGTTTCCACACAGCCTTCATAATTATGATTGTATCGGCTGCCTAATAGCTCACTTATTGGACGCAGTGTAATGGACTAAACCATTAGATAGTCAGTGTGCACTAACGTTCATTTTGCAGCCACTTCTACTCCTCTCTTTATCCTACTTGCCTTTGTTTAAGCAATGAAACTTAGAAGGCAGGGTTCATAAGTGGGTCAGACCCTTAGGTAATTTTCCAGGTACAACAACACGGGAAACCAAAGCAGGACCCTGGAATCCATTCAGGATTGTGATGATTAACTTGATGTGTCAACTTAGAGGATGTTTCTGGGTGAGATTAACATTAAGTTGGTGAACTCTGAGTAAAGGAGATTGCTCTTCATGATATGGGTGGGCCTCATCCAATGAGTTGAAGATTTGAACAGAAAACAAGACCAGCTTCCCAGTCCATTAAATCTCTTTTTCTTTATAAATTACTCAGTCTTGAGTATGTCTTTATTAGTAGCATAAGAATAGACTAATATGCCTCTTGAAGGCAAAGGCTGGCTGGAGCCCCATTTCAGCTCTTGGGTTCACCAGTTAAATCCTCAACACGTTTTGGCCATTATTTGTAAATTGCTATTGTTTGCATGTGTCCCCCCAAATTCATGTATTGGAAATTTAGTCCCATGCAACAGTTTTTGGGAGGTGGGGACCTAATAAAAGGTGGTTAGGTCAGAGGGCTCTGACCTCAAGAATGAATTAACATTGTTATCACAGGAGTGGGTTCTTTATCTCAAGGGTAGCTTTGTTCTAAAAGTGAGTCTGGTCTCCTCTTACTTGCTCACTGTCACCCTTTCTTGCCTTCCACCTTCTGCCATGAGATGACACAACACGAAGGCCCTCCCCAGACGCAGGCACCGTGCTCTTACGCTTTCCAGCCTCTGGAACTGTGAGCCAAATAAACTTCTATTGTTTATAAATTAATTCATCACAGGTATTCTGTTACAGCAGCAGAAGACAGACTAAGACACGAATATCCAAGGTGTGCCTACCTTGTGCCTGCCCCTGTGTGAACAGCTTCACTACACCGTCTGGATCACATCTTACAACCGGTATATGAAGCAGCTGCTGTTCTCACGTGCATGGTAGATTGCCTGGTGAAATGGAATTTTCTTTAAAAGCTTGATATTTAAGAATTGAATTCCTGGCTGCTTCTCTGTGTCAGGGAGAAAGCAAGCCTTCTAGAAACATCTTTCACTATTCTAGGAAGAATCACTTGAATAGCACTTCTTAGTAAACAATGCAAAGAGGAGGTAGACACCCATTTCCTGGAGAGATAGAAAGGTCAGGATAATAGTTCCCTTTGTCCCCTTCTTATGAGGTAGACAAAGTCAGTACCTCTCCTTCCATTTCCCTAAATCCTCTCAGGGGATAAAGCTGACTGCTAGAGGTAGTGGAAGAGGGCTTGTAAAGGCAAGAAAAGGAAAACTCTAGATAAAATAGAGTCTTGTGTCTAGTTTACATACACAGCTGCTCCTGAACAGCTATTCCCTCTCCTCTCCAGCCTGGTTCCCAGCTCGGCTCCATAGGATCTCTCCTTTCTCTCCTTTTCTAGAAAGTTCTCATCCTACCTCACTATTCCCACCACACATAGCCTTTTGGTTCTCTGTGTCTGCACTGCATAATTTAACACAAAGGCTCCCAATGTGCTTTTTAAATACGAGAACATTTTTAACCATTTAAAATTGTATTTATCTGTATAAAACTAACACATACTTGTAAAAATACTACAAATAATACAGAAATGTATCATGTAGAATGTTGGAGTCCCTCATTATGCCACCCATTGAGATAACTGTCACCAACAACTGCTCTTGTGTCTTTTCTGGATCATTTTCTGCATATTGTATGATCACAGTAGCGTTAGTAGGTAATATTGCAATGAGCAAAGTACTTGCCACGTGCTTTATATCTTGCCTATATTTTTAATTTAATCCTCACATCACGTTCCTGACATAGGATTATTAGATTCCATTTGACAAAAGAGAAAACTGAGGCTCACAGAACAGCAAATAAACTTGCACATGGTCCAACGAAGCAAGTTGTTCAACAGGGTTCAAATCTCAGCAACTGAGCTCCAGAACTCGTTTTCTTTGCCACCATGATATTTGTTACTGTGTCTACAATTTGGGATAATAATATAAGTGCTGCTTCGCAATGTGCTTTTACACTTAGTATTTTTAAAAACTAGTACTTATAAATGCACTTTATTCTTTATTAATGCAGGGGGTTAATGCATCATACCACAAAGTAAAATGTTAGTGGTTCCACAGGCTAGGCATTGTGCATTCTAACTGAATTTGTGTTTTGTACATCACAACAGTAGCTACAAATATTTGGAGAGAAGGGTATATGTATGAATGAGACATACAATTTCTCAGATTTATACTGTGGACATAAACAAAGACAAACCAAATGAGAAAAGCAAAAGCTATTTATTCTAAGCTCGCTATAGCAAGGGAGTCAAACACCAAATCCTCATTCTTAAAGAGACTCAAAAGCAGGAAGAGAAGTGGGAAAACCTATCAAATGGGAAAAAGGGAAGGTTTCAGTGTGCCTTGATTGGGTGCTGTTGTCCTGGGGAAGCTGGAGCCAGTTACCCAGAAGTGGGGCATCCTATGTGATTGATTAGGGTGCATCTCTTGCTTTCTCTGGTTGAACCTGAATTGGAAACAGGGACAAAAATCAGGAAGGCTGTCGGCTATTAATCAAATCCTGCCATTTTGGGTCAATTGTTACAGAAGTTATTGTTTAGTGTCCCGGTTTGTTACTAGGGATAGCAATTCTGGCTTCCTGCAAGTCTGACTTAGAGTAAGCTGGCGTTCTGGGCTGGTTATTGTGGATAAGGAGGTTGGTTTCCTGGGTAGGCTGCTGCAAGTTTGGGGTTCAAGTTCTACTTTTATATATGGTCTGGCCATTGCCCATTGCCCATTTGTACATTCAGTCCCTCCATAGGCAAGACTTGATGGTTCAAGGATGCATGAATCCCTTCAGCACATTCCATGGAGGACCCTCTCTTCACGGCCCATAGAAAGGAATCCACTGCTTTAGAAATATCAGAAAATAATGCAGGCATGTATCCCAGGACTTAGATGCTTTGGGCAGGTAGCAATCTTGCTTGACACAATCTAGCAATCTGTGTCCTCAAATGTCAGATATTTTAGCAGGCATGGAGCAGAGTCCTCAGTCAGTATGCATTCTTCTCCAGAGTAAAACAAGAGTCCAATAAGGTGGTTTTAGCTGTGGTGCACTGGGGAGATGGTGCTGTGTGTTGTTAAGAAATTTAGAATCAGAAGTTTTGGGTTCTAGCACTATTTCTGCCACTTACTAGTTCTGTGCCTTTGAGAGGTCCACAGCTCCAAGCCTGTTTCTGCTCTTTCACAGCCAACCCACCCCCTATGTCAGTGTGAGATGTGCAACAGTATCTGTGAGAATGCTTCATAAATTATGTAGAGTGTGAATGTGAGTGTTATCAGGATTATAGTATGTTATTGCCTAGAATTGCGCTTCCTATATTTTATAGTATCCACTCATGGGATGCTCTTAAATTTTTTTTTTCCTGGCGTTGTTCTCAACCAGGCGACAACAGGGAGCCTTACTTGATCAGTAAAGTCTTTACCTAGGTATTTACTTAGCTTGTGGGTCTTTAAAGCAGCACATGATTTTCAAGTGAGTTATTCAATTAATCGTTTCTGTATCACTCTGATGCCCCTTTGCACTGTCTGCTTATTGAAAGCCATCCCATCTGGAGGGGCTGCCCTAATTCCCTGCTCATCCTGCAAACAGATCAAATGGTCTCTAGGGGAAATCCCAATTAATGGCAAAATCAATTAGTCACAAGTTGGGAAGAAAGAGAGAGCCAAATGGTTACCCAACACACAATTTACCTTCCTTTACACAATGTGGTGGTCCAGTAATGCATCTAAATGGGATTTCTACAAATTGAATCAAAATGAAGAAGATTGCTATTTAAAGGACCCCCGGGGGGGATTACTTGATAAAGGATCTTTCCATATTCATGAATGAGTCTCTTGAGAAAACTGCTATTTCTAAATTTGAATTCTTAAAATCCAGTTTTCAAATTATTATTATATTAGAATATTTTCTATAATGATAATAGTCATAGAGACCCAATGACTAAAATGTACATGAATTGTGTGGCTATAGATATTTCTCCTTTGGGAGATAAAGTTTAAAGAGAGATGGTACCTTCACGATAGGTAGGTCCTTTATACAAAGACCTTCCTTGTATACAAGGTCCTTCCTTCACTTTGATGAAGGAAGAAAAATTTCAACTCAGGCTGAAGAAAATCTCAAACAATTAGTTGTATCCAATAAAGGAACGGGTTGCCCTTTGAAGTATTAAGCTGCCTGTCAGAAAAAAAAAATTAGATTATAAAGAACAACTTTGTGGAAATCTGTTTTCCTTTTTTTGACGGGCGGAGCGTGGAGGCAGAGACTCGCTCTGTTGCCCAGGTTGGAGTGCAATGGCAGGATCTTGGCTCACCACAACCTCTGCCTCCTGGGTTCAAGTGATTCTCCTGACTCAACCTCCTGAGTAGCTGGGACTACAGACGCACGCCACCATGCCCGGCTAATTTTTGTATTTTTAGTAGAGATGGGGTTTCACTATGTTGGTCAGGCTGGTCTCAAACTCCTAAACTTGTGATCCACCGGCCTTGGCCTCCCAAAGTGCTGGGATTACAGGCATGAACTACCGCACCCAGCGTATTTTCGTTTTACGATTAGTCTTAAACTTGTTCTAGAAAAGACATGTCTGTGGAGGTATCAGATGGGAAGCCCTCTCCTATTTCAATAGGTTTATGTTAAAATAGCTTTAGGGTAAAATAAATATAAACAACAAGTTTTGGGGGAAAGGAACTGCCCCAGTGGCCATTGGGAAGAAGAACAGGTTGTGGCTGCCTGCTTTGTCTAGTAATTCGGGCCTCCTGCTGTTTGTATTTATAGACACATCAAGGGGTGTCAGGGCACATGGGGGAAGATGAAGCATCACCCGAGAAAGGTCTTTCTTCTTTCACCATGAATGCCTCCTTGAGTCACTGCCTGGAGCCAACAGCATCATCTCTTCCTTAATCTCTTTTCCCAACTGTTTCTGCAACACATAAACACGCACTTACACACAGAGACAGATATACATGTCTAGATACCTAAAACAGATGAAGAACCCACAGAGCTTAAAATCAGGCCTGCAGGTCAGTCAGACTCAGATGGAAGACATCACCCAGAAGGCACCAACCCTCTTATTTTACAAATGAGGAAAGCAAGGCCCAGAGAGGCTGTGACTCACCTGTCACTCAGGTGGGCAAGTCATTTCTTTTCCCTCCATCTCCTGATGCGCATCACAGCATCTTCCTGCCTTGAGGACGGGGAGCCAGGGGATGTTGTGCTTATTAGTTGGGTAATGGCCGCCATCACCTTTGAAGCTGCTGGATAGGATCCCAGGTAAATAGCATTACCCACCCTGCAAATGAAATGGTTCCCTGTACAAAACCTGTTTTCACTTGTTGCCCGTGGCTGCTGGCCACTTGTGGCTGTAAAGATTACTGATGAACTCCAGGTCACAATCATCTGTCTGCTCACCACCTTCAGAAAATAGAAGGGCTGGGTCTGGTTCTTATTATTAAAAGCAAACACACCCATTATTAAAAGTAAACAAGGCTGAACTGCTTTGAAACAATTGATTAAATGTCTTCTGACTCAGAAGCCTAAATTCACCCCTGTTCGCCCAAACCAAGCCTTCCTTATCGAAAATCTAAAGAGGGAACCTAACAGTTTCTTGTTAAGAATCCCCCTGCGCCCTGCCCTCACCCACCACGGTTCTCTTGGGCACTCAGTAACTGCTGCAGACTAAGCTAAGTAATCATATTTTCTCTAATTCTCAAGACCTCGAAATGAGCATTACATTTTGTCTTTTACGCAATGGCATGGGCCAGTCAAGTAGTTTGCTCAGGGACACAGCTGAAACACCGAAACACCAGAATTTGAACTTGAGTTTCTATGACTTCAAACCCCATGCCCATTCCATCTGACACACTGCCCCTGTTAAAAATAAGGCTCCCATGTTGATGTTTCTGTTGTTGATTTCAAAGAAAAGCTCGAGACCTAGGAGAAGAAAGTCTGCTGTCTGCACAAGTAAAACTTCTTGAAATTGCAGGCATTCTGGTAGAATTGCCATGGGGCGGAAGCTGTGAGCCACCCAGTTTACTTAAATATATAAAGTCGGCAGAGCAAAGATGATAGATGCCAAACTGCTGGTGTTCAACATCTTTCTCCAATGTCTGCCAGTGCCGTTTAATATACTCTGTTGGCCAAACAAACCAGAATACACACAAAAGAACAGAATCTTGGCCCTGCCCATAAATCCAGAGTTAAGCTCTCAGTGACAGACTCCTACTAGCCAAACTTACAAGAGACTGACATAGTCAGACTATTAATTGACGATTAATTAATATGATTTTGTTTGCCTGAGTGTCTTAGGATGTTTTCTTGCCTGGAAACATCCAAATAATGGTTTATTCCAAAACAAATTTTAAAATCTTTAAAATCATGCTATTTGAAGACTCAATAAACAATCTGCTATGAGTACATAGCTAGGGAATAGAGAGATTTACCACACCACAGTGACTGTTAGGGGACCTCACAGCAGCCAGATCTTTTCACGTGGCTGGATAATGTCAACTGTTTCAAACAGATGGACAATGCCTCTACCATTTCATGCTGTAAAAAACCTTATTAATTATAAGAAATAAAAAAACATTTACGGGAAAACACTCTGGAAGTTCCTCAAAAGGTTACATATAGATTTTCCATATGACCCAGCAATTCCATTATAGGTATATATCCAAGATAATCGAAAACATGACCACACAGAAAGTTCACTCATGCAACTGTTCATAGCACCTTGATTAGTAACACCCAAGAAGTAGAAACAACTCAAATATCCATCAACTGATGAATAAACAAAATGTGATATAATCACACAATGAAATATTATTCAGCCATAAAAAAATTAAGTATCGACCCATGCTGCTGCATGGATAAACCTTGAGAACCTTATGCTAAGTGAAACCAGATAAAAAAGGCCATATATTATATGATTCATTTGTGTGAAATGTCCAGAATAGGCAAATCCATAGAGACAGAGTAGATTTGCGGTTACCTAGGGCTAGGGACAAGGGAGATTGTGGAGACATGGAAAGTGACTGCTAATAGGTAGGGGGTTGGTTTGAGGGGTGATAAAAGTGTTCTAAAACTGATCCGTGGTGATAGTTGGACAATTGTGAATATACTACAAATCACTGAAATTTGCAATTTAAAAGGGTGCATTTTATGGTATGTGAATTATGTCTCAATAAAGCTGGTTTAATTAAGAAGACATAGCCAGTCTTTTTAATCCTAGCACTCATGCCTGTAATCCTAGCACTTGGAGAGGCAGACAGCTGAGGCAGACAGATTAAATGTCTCCTGGCTCAGAAGCCTAAATTCACCCCTTTACCACAAACCAAACCTCCCTTAGTGAAAATCTAAAGAGGGAGCCTAACAGTTTCTTCTCAAGAAAAATCCCCCTGCTCTCTCCATCCCCCACCCCCCCACTTCCCACCCTCCTCTCCCCTGCCCACCATCACTGTTCTCTTGGGTATTCAGTAACTGCGGCAGGCTCAGTTAAGTTGAGCTCAAGAGTTGAAGACCAGCCGGGCAAATGCTGAAACCACATTTCTACAAAAAATACAAAAATAAGCTGGGCCTGGTGACATATGCCTGTAATCCCAGCTATTTGGGAGGCTGAGGTGGGAGGATGTCTTGAGCCCGGGAAGCAGAGGTTGCAGTGAGCCGAGATTGTGCTACTGCACTCCAGCCTGGATGACAGAGCCAGACCTTGTCTCAAAAAAACAACAAGACATTTACTACCGAGCAGTAGATGTTCATGCTGAATATTTTCCATTGCTTCCCTGACCCCCCAATTCACTCTCCATCCTTCTCTGCTTTGCTTTGTCAGAAAGCTGTTCTGTATGGACTGTACCAACAGGCACTTTTGTACTAGTGATCAACCATTTATTGTCCAAACCGTGGTACTTTTGAGAAAGAACGATGGGAGCAAACCAGGACTCTGCTGGACAAATGTCTGTTGGGGTTCGGTTCTTGCTGTGCAGATTGGCTGCAGGGCCCTTCAGAGGGCCACAGCTCCTGCCGCACACTTAGCCCTCTCTGTGCAGGTGGCTCTCTGGGTGCCAGCTCACCCCTCTTCCAGCCCTCTCCTGGCAGTGGTGATGGCTTCTCACTGTTGCTGGACCCCGGAGCTGCACCATCAGTTTTCCCTACCCCCTGCCCATGTCCTTGCAAACAGTCTTAAACTTCCTTCATATCCAGTTTGAGTGGGCCATCTGTTTCCTGCCTGTACCCTACAGACACAAAACTCCAGATAAGAAGCATGAAAGATAAATTTGAAAGGAAGGGCGTGGTCAGCACAGCCATCCTGCTAGATGTCTTCCAAAGAACCATTACGCACCGACTCCTGGTTTTGCACATTTCTGTTACACCACATCCTGCGAATAAATGATTTTACCACACCTCCCAGCAACAAGGACGTTACAACAAATACAATTTTAGTCTTTTTTATTATAAGGGTTTTTTGTCACTTTGAAGGAAATGAGTATATACTGCAAATCACAATTTTCAGTATGAGAATTCAGTATGAAAAAATCCATTCATTTGGCTTATCTTGTTCAGAACTTGCTGTCCTCCCCAAAACTGAGGATTGATGCATTTCCACTCTACAAAATTCTCAGGCAATAGCTCTTGGAGTATCTGTTCCCCTTTCCCATTTTCTCTGGAACTAGCAATATGCTGTATTCTCATGTCCACGTCTCTTAACCTCTTTTGTCTATTTTCTATTAATATTTCTTCATTTCTGGGCTTCCTTCTGAATTTCCTGATAAAACAATTCCCTTTTCAGCTCCACGTCTATTCAGTTCTCTAACCCGTCTGTATATAGTTCAAATATACATGGTAATTCCAGTGACTATAATTTTTTCATTTCTAGAATTTCTATTTGATTCCTTTTCCACAATGCTTTTCTCTTTTCATAGTGTCTGCTTTTGTATTCTTTTATATTTGCATTATTTTAAATTTACTTACCTCTATCAGACTGACCAATTATCTTCAGTTCTTGTGGGTTGAATCCTGCAGGGAGTTTGCTGATTCTTGAGCGTGATGACTGCACTGTTGCCCTGTATTGATCAATTCTTTGGTTTTCTGTTTTTTGGAGATGGAGTCTCTCTCTGTTGCCCAGGCTGGAGTGCAGTGGTGCGATCTTGGCTCACTGCAACCTCTGCCTCCCTGGTTCAAGGGATTCTCCTGCCTCAGCCTCCTGAGTACAGGTGCACGCCACCATGCCCAGCTAATTTTTGTATTTTCAGTAGAGACGGGGTTTCACCATGTTGGCCAGGCTGGTCTCAAACTCCTCATCTTGTGATCTGCCTGCCTCAGCCTCCCAAAGTGCTTGGATTACAGGCGGGAGCCACTGCGCTCAGTTGTATTGATCAATTCTGTACAGTTTTGAATTACAAGCTCATTTCAGGGGGTTTTCTGTGGAAATCCTGGGAGGATTGATTGAGGGTGGATCCCCTCAGAGCCATTTCTCATTTGTTGCTTCTGGGTTGTCCAGGATTATTTTAGACCAGTAACAATTTTTCACACTACTTTTAATCTTAGGTATTCTGGATCCACTCAAGATATGACAAATTGGAACCCCTAAATGAGGTGTGGTGCAGGTCTCTGTCACAAATTTTCACTGAATGCTTTTCACTTCTACCCAGATCCGATACCAAGACTAGCAGGCTGCTGTGTCATCCACTTGCCCTTGAAATGCAGCAGTTACCGGGCATCCCGACTCTGTAGGTGGCTCTGAGTGGCATGTCCCTGACTTGCTTGGGACTGGGGACGCTTTTTTTGGTCCCGCTTGGGGGTGAACATGCAGGCCAGGGCCTTGGATTACTGAAAGCAAGGACTCCTCTTGGGGCAGTTGAAGCATCAGCTGTCATATGTTCTTTTTTTTTTTTTTTTTTTGAGACTGAGTCTCAGCTCTATCGCCCAGGCTGGAGTGCAGTGGCACAATCTCGGCCCATGGCAACCTCTGCCTCCTGAGTTCAAGTGATTCTCCTGCCTCAGCCTCCCGAGCAGCTGGGATTACAGGTGCCCACCACCTTACCTGGCTAATTTTTGTATTTTTAGTAAGATGATATTTCACCATGTTGGCCGGGCTGGTCTCAAACTCCTGACCTCAAGTGATCCAACCGCCCCGGCCTCCCAAAGTGCTGCGATCATAGGCGTGAGCCATTGTGCCCAGCCACACCTGAAACTTTCAATAAGGCCTGGGATGAGCCTGGTGAAGGGAGGGATTTTGAGCAGGAAAATGGCAAAAGATTAGACCTACCCCCTTACATTAATTCTTGTCCCACATTTGAGCATCTTTCTGACTTTCCCCTCCTTTCAAAACATCAAGTACTCACTGGGCAGACATCCTGATCCTGTTAACATGCAAATCCTTTCATGAGTATTTGTTGTTACTGTTTTTAATAGCTCCTACGAGTAGGAACTGAAAGGAAACAATCTCTACTAAAGAGATTTCAACCCCTGTGTCTTGGAGAAGAGAGATTGAGAGGCAATGAAGTCTTCCCAAAATAACTTCCCTAGGCTGGGCATGGTGGCTTATGCCTGGAATCCCAGCACTTTGGGAGGTAGAGGTGGGTGGATCACGAGGTCAGGAGTTCGAGACCAGCCTGGCCAATATGATGAAACCCTGTCTCTACTAAAAATACAAAAATTAGCCGGGTGTGGTGTGCCTGTGGTCCCATCTACTCAGGAGGCTGAGACAGGAGAATCGCTTGAACCTGGGAGGCAGAGGTTGCAGTGAGCCGAGATCAAGCCACTGCACTCCAGCCTGGATGACAGAGCAAGACTTCATCTTAAAAAACAAACAAACAAAAAACCAACTCCTCTCCTCGCCTTCCTGCCAAATCGCCCAGTGGATGGTGGGGTTCGTGTGTGCACTGCCTTCTCCTAGCTCTGTGATGTTTGGCAGGCTATTTGATCTCTGTAGCCAGCCTCTATTTCCTCGGAGTTCCTATCTCGCAGGCTGTTCCTAAGATGCAAATGGATGTCAAATGCCTGTCGTAGACTAGGCCACACACATGAGTTCCCCTGTTCCTCAGGAGTGATTCTCAACTCTGGCTGCACCAGGGACCCTTCCTGGTCCTCAAACTTGGCTACACATTGGAATCCCCTTGGGCATTTTAAAACACCCATACCTGGGCTCCATTCCCAGTGAGTCTGATTTAATTGTCCTGGGCTATTCCCTGGCCATCGGGCTGTTTCACAGCTTCCCAGATAATTCAAATGTGTGGCAACATTAAGAATCCTGATGTAGGGATTTGTTTTTCTTTCTTTTTCTTTTTTTTTTTGAGACGGAGTTTTGCTCTTGTTACCCAGGCTGGAGTGCAATGGCGCGATCTCGGCTCACCGCAACCTCCACCTCCTGGGTTCAGGCAATTCTCCTGCCTCAGCCTCCTGAGTAGCTGGGATTACAGGCATGCGCCACCATGCCCAGCTAATTTTTTTTATTTTTAGTAGAGACGGGGTTTCACCAGGTTGACCAGGATGGTCTCGATCTCTTGACCTCGTGATTCACCCGCCTCAGCCTCCCAGAGTGCTGGGATTACAGGCGTGAGCCACCGTGCCAGGCCTTGTTTTTCTTTTTTAGAGATGGAGTCTTGCTCTGTTGCCAGGCTGGAGTGCAGTGGAGTGATCTTGGGTCACTGCAACCTCCACCTCCTGAGTTCGAGAGATTCCCCTGCCTCAGCCTGCCAAGAAGCTGAGACTACAGGAGCATGCCACCATGCCTGGCTTTTTTTTTTCATTTTAGTAGAGACGGGTTTTCACCATGTTGGCCAGGATGGTCTCAATCTCCTGACCTCGTCATCTGCCTGCCTCGGCCTCCCAAAGTGCTGAGTTTATAGGCCTGAGTCTAGTGCCCCGCCAACCTACGGAACTTTGAATGAAAGTACCCAGGACCAGGTTCTACTTCTAAACAATTCAACTTCCCCTGTGGCAGGGGTCGGCTGTGGAATTCTTAAGAATGTATCATGTATGTTTTATTCCGTCATCACATAAGGACGTACAGACGCTTGTGCATGTGCAGATTGGTATGTGTGGATGGATTTTGTTCATTGCTTTACAGAAGCAGGATCACGTAACACACACTGTTCTGAATCTTACTATGAACACAATAATTTCTGCAGAAATCCTTCCAGGTCAATGAATATTATTCTAATTCATTCTTTTTTTTAATTTTTTTTATTTTGACGTAATTTTAGACTTACAGAAATGTTGCAATAATAGTACAAAGATATCTCATTTCCCCTTCATTAGATTTCCCAAATGTTACCCCATTATGGTATTTGCTTCAAGCTTGGGTTTTTTTTTAATGGAGACAGGGTCTCAATGTGTCATCCAGGCTGAAGTGCAATGTTGTGAAATGGGCTCACTGCAGCATTGACCTCCTGGGCTCCAGCAATCCTCTCACCTCAGCCTCCTGAGTAGCTGGGATTATAGGTGCATGCCATCACAGCCTGCTATTTTTTTTGTCCAGATGCGGTCCCACTATGTTGCCCAGGCTTGTCTTGAGCTCCCAGGCTCAGGTGATCCTCCCTTCTCAGCCTCCCAAAGTGCTGGGATTATGCATGTGAGCCACCGCACCCAGCCAAACTTGAGTATGTTTTAAAAGCTCCTCAGGTGAGTCTGATGCACAGCCAGTTGCTCTGTGGGGCCTCCCAGGTTGCTATGAGACTTAAGGCAGTGTTTGTGAAACTTCTGACCTCTGTGAGGGGTCTTTGCATTAGAGGCAGTTACGTGAAGTGGTTAAGACCGTGGGCTCAGAGTCAAGCTGCTGGGTTTGAATTCCAGCTCCATTGCTTCCTCCCCGCCTCCCGACCCACCTTCTGTGCCTCAGTTTCTTCATCTGTAAAATAAGGATAATCGAAGTGCTAACTCCTAAGGCTTTGTGAAGGTCGAGTGAGATTTCTTAGGATACTATTTGGCACAAGGTAAGTATATACTAAATGTTAGTTATTTGTATATGATCATTACCATAGCTCATCTATGAAACAAAATTGGCTTAAGCTTGCCCTGATCACCTATAAGAGAATTCTTTCTGATCCGAGTCATTAAATTCCTTAGACAAATTACGGAGTAGTCAGCATATAAGAGTTTCCATTTAGAAACAGGCCCCTTTTGAAAATGAAATTAGCAAGGATCGATTAAAAGTATCTGTCATAGTGACTCACCCTAAGAGATGTTTTGTATGTGTTTTGTTGATGGCAGGCTGGAAAATGCCAAACTATAACCCCAGTGTCCGGAATGCGTCACTGAGGCAGGAAACCAATGAAAGGTGATGAACTGATTAGTAGCAAGGCTGAAGAGGGTGACAGGGGTGGGGAGGGGTGGCATAAAGAACAAGTTCTTCCCCCAAGCACCAGCTGCCCCCCAGGCCTAGGCCAGGTGGGAATGTGAGCCCTTAATTGCCACATGTTCCTATCTTCCTGGAAGTGCTGAAACTTTGTACTGGGAGGTGAACTTTCCCAATTTCTAAATATTTTTAGATTTCCCAATTTTAAAAAACTCCTCTGTAGGCCAGTTTGTAGCTTCCAATAATGGGAGTCAAATAGTGGGGATGGTTTCACAGGGAAGAGCTGAAAGGGGAAAGAAGTCGCAATCTTTTGTCTTTCTCCAGGACTGTTTGAGGAAGAAGAGGTCGCATCTGATGGTTCTAGGTCGCCAAGACCTTGTGTCTGCCATCTAGTGGGGTAGGAACCAGGTTGGGTTCCGTTCCTGAGACATTTCTTGAGCATGTGCTCTGTGCTAAGCTGCGCTTGTTTTTCCAGGAGCATCCAGTCTCCTTTGCTTTGTTTATGTGCTCCCAAGCTGCCTGCTGCCTAATTTCCCTTCTGCAATGCTTCGATGTGGAGAACTGGGCTGTCAGGGGAGCAGCTATCCCTGCTGCAAGTTATAAACCAAGACTGTCCGGGACCTGATCTCTCTCATGACTTCTGAGGCTTAGCTCTTTCTCTACCATATGAGCAGAATGAGAAAAACATATATTTTATAAGTAAGATAAGGGTCTGGTCAGAGTAGCAATAAAAGAGCAGGAAAGGCATGTTATTTTTGAAAACCTTATTTTTACATATTATATGAAGCAATTCAGAAATATATTTGGTTATTTCAAATCTGTCAGAGGTATCTGAGTTTACCTAAAAGTGTAAAATATTATACATTACACAAAACCCAACATTTTATCATGTAAACAACAAAAAAGGGACACCCTATTGTCACAGAGGCAGATTCTACAACCTGAACCCCCCTGCTGCCACAGCCATGTATAAATAGTCGGTAAAATGTAATCAGAATCTCTTTAAATAGTCGCAGAGCCAGTCTAAAAGAAGGGAAGTCCCCAACACCCAGAAACAAAGAAGAATCTAAAAACAAGGAAAGAATGTATGACAGCTGACCCAGCGTGGTGATTCACGCCTGTAATCCCAGCACTTTGGGAGGCCAAGGTGGGTGGATCACCTGAGGTCAGGAGTTTGAGACCAGTCTGGCCAACATGGAGGCTGAGGCAGGAGAATCGCTTGAACCTCCGAGGTGGAGGTTGCAGTGAGCCAAGATCGTACCACTTCGTTCCAGCCTGGGTGACAGAGCAAGGCTCTGTCCCCACCCAAAAAACATGTCAGGTTTTCCTTCCACTTTCCTTTGTCTGGGAACACTTTTATGGACATCCTTTCTTTTCTTTTTTTTTGAGATGGAGTCTGGCTCTATTGCCAGGCTGGAGTGCAGTGGTGCGATCTGGTTTGCTGCAACCTCTGCCTCCCGGGTTCAAGTGATTCTCCTGCCTCAGCCTCCCCAGTAGCTAGGACTACAGGCATGTGCCACCATGCCCAGGAAATTTTTGTATTTTTAGTAGAGATGGGGTTTCACCATGATGGCCAGGATGGTCTCAATCTCTTAACCTCATAATCCACCCACCTCGGCCTCCCCAAGTGCTGGGATTACAGGCGTGAGCCACCGGCCTGGCCTCCAGTGTTCCCTTCAAAGAGTTTTGGGATGCTTCACTTTCTCATGAGAGACAAGGGGCTGGTGGTCAGGCCTGAGGCCAGTAGAGACCCAGGAAAAAAGGCCACAAGGGAGGTGTGCTTGGCCAACACTGCTAAAGTTGGGGTATTAGGGGCACTGAAATTTAAGCATGTGGCAGGAAAGCTGGACCAAGTGTCACCGGTCTAAGGCCCCTTATTCCAGGAGTTCTGGAGGTTGGGTAGAAGGGAGACCTGGGGCATGGGAGTCAGAAAACGAGGGTTGGAGTCTTTCCAACAGTGAAACGAGGACCAGAATGATTACTTCCTTCAAGTAGCCATAATACATGTAAAATGCCCGACTGTACACAGTGGACCCTCAGCAATGTCCCTGGGACAGCATGCCAATTTTATAGAACTGAAATGGGCATTCTGGGGCCAGGGCTGGACATGAGCCTTGGTCTCATCTCTGCTTCTTCTGCTGATAAAATTTATCGAATGATTATTCACTAGATGCCAGGTTCCACTTTAAGTGCTTTCATCGATTAGCTCATGTGACGTTCAGAACAGCCCTATCAGGTAGGAGCCATCATTATCCCCATTTACGGATGGATGAGAAAACTGAGGCCCAGAAAGGTTAAGTAACATACCCAAGGGCGTACAGTTGGTAGGTGGTAAAGTGGAGTTTGAAGCCAGGCAATTTGGCTCTACAAGCAGTCATCCTGATCGTTAAAATACCAAGAATATTGAAGTCACAATAATGATTGGTAGCAAACTGTGTGTCAAGCACCCAGTATTGGCAAGGTGAAGCCCAGTCCGATGCATTCGAATGCCCTTGGGGATAGGATCCAGCAATCAAGAGATCAGTTACTTTCCCAAGGTAACACCCTTCACGGTGATTTCTGGGAGACAGGTGGGGAAGGCGGCTTGCAGTTAAGAGTTGGGCAGAGGGATCTAGAGGAAAATTATCTTCTGCAGCTGTGCTATGTAACTCCATGCATCCCTTTGATCCATCAAGTTTTCAGAGCCAGACCTTTTCCCATTAGGGAGTGAATCTGACAATTTTGCACTTGGTTTCTTTTGGCCCCACTCCCCCCAGTCTTTTTCCTGTTGTTGTGTTTTGGTGCTTCAAGTGGTTGGTTCGAAGGTCAAAGGAAAGGTCCTGAGTTAGGTGCTTCTACTTTAAGATCTTTTAAAAGTTGCTCATTTGATTCTCCTCCCTCTGGCCCATTTGGCATTCATCTGAATGAGGGCTCCTGGCTATGCAGATAGGCAGTGGAGCTGTGAAAATGGAACGCTAGGTCCCCAAATCAACCCGGGGACATTTGTGCTCTTTGCAGGTTCAACCTCCCAGGAGGGCTCCCTGCGGTCATACCAACGCCACTGCTCTCAGTGGGCCTGAAAACCATCAACCGTCCAAGTCACAGGCAGTCAGCAATCTCGATAGACTGATGGACCGTGGACAGAAGCTCTAACGCTGTTTCCATTCATTTTGCAAGAGCAAATCAATCCTCTTTCCCAGCATCCTGCAACTTTATCGAACTAGGCATCCTATGGCAGGATAATATGGCCCCGAACTCTCCTTAATTATATATTTGGCTATTTGCAATCAGAACTCGGCGTTGCAGTCCTGACATCAGAGAATGGGTGTCTTCTCAGAAGGCCGCAGCAGCAGCAGCAGCTTTCCCGCCCTACAGAGCGCTCACTACAAGCCGGCTCTGGGCTAGGCGCGCCACCCGTGCAAGTCCCCGGGGAGCGGCGGTGCACCCCGCCCCCGCTCCCCCCCCCCCGTCTCGGGTGCTCGCAGCCATTGGAGGGTGGGCGCTCGCTAGGCCGGGTGCCGACACGCCCTCAGCGCTGCGACGGGCGGCAGGGGGAGGAGAGGGTGCCCGGTGAGTACTGGAGGAAGAGGCTCCCGCCCAGCGCCGCCCGCCCGCCGGCAGACCAGCTAGCTCCTCTTTACGGCGGGCGCCCCACGCGCCTCTCGTGCGCGCGCTCCCAGACCCGCCCGCGTGAGTAGGACGCTCCGCCGCCAGAGCGCGCCTTTCCCGCGCCCCCGCGGTGGACGCACGGCCACGAGCGCGTGTGCGCCCCTCCGAACGTCCCCGGGAGCCCAGCCAGAGCGAGCGCCGGGGCCGGGCGCGCAGGAGTGAAAAGGAGGCGGCGGCCGCTGCTGTGAGCAACAGATCTGGACGCCGCGAGCAGACCCGCTCTGCTTTTGGGCGATTTTTTTAAATTGCAAAAATACTTATTAAATTGGAAAATCCTGCATTTTTCAATGGCTTTAGCCTCGGGTCAGCGGACGATTTTCTCTGCAGCAAGATGGGCTTTGCCGTTTCCGTAGTGGGCACCAGTGGTGGCCTGATTGTCAGTCTTCTCCCGGCATTTTTAAGGCCAGGAGCCGAGCGCTGCTTGTAGGCGAATACCCTACAGAGCAGTTTGGCTTTTTAAATTACTGTTGTTATTGTTTTGGGCAGAGAACAGACGGTCTCGTGCACCCCATCCTCGCTTCAGAAGAGGCTGCGAGTCTGAGGTGGGTCTCCCGGAGGGTGAAATTCCTCCCGGGGTGAGCGAGACCCGGCCCCGCGCGCAGTTCAGCGGCCCCGCGTGTGTGCCCTCGCCCTGCCGGCGCCGGGAAAATGGAGGCTGTGATTGAGAAGGAATGCAGCGCGCTCGGAGGCCTCTTCCAGACCATCATCAGCGACATGAAGGTAGGACGCCGGGGGTGCGGCTGCGGCGCCGGCTGCCGCGCGCCGACCTCGCCGCCGCGCTTTCCCTCCACCCCAGGCCGGCCGCCCGGCCCTTCCCTGCGTGGTGGCCACGGGCCACCTGCGGGAGCTCCCCGGCCCGAGTGTCACCTGCTCACCCGGGGCGCTGCTCCGGGCTCTGCTGGGTCACTGGGCCGGCGGCTTCTCTGGGGGGTGTCGGCTGTCCCACTCCGTCTCCCCGCTCATTGTCCCGGGGGGTGGCACCAGCTCTTTTCCCCGGGGGCTCAGGGCACCGGCTCCAAGTTTTCCATTGTCTATCCCTTGAACTGTGTGTCTGGGTCCCGCGGGGGCTGGATGCCCGGGCGGACACCTGATTCCCCTGGGCACGGGGTGGGGGCGCCTGGCGCGGTGGTGGGGACGGAGGGGAGCTCTGCCCAGCTGCAGGAAGGAGTCCTCCAGCCTAGGAGACTGAGAGGGAAAGCCAGTCCTTTCTTGGCCGTCAGGTCTACTTGGAGTGGGGGATCTCGGCAAATTAGTTATTAATTGGGCCGTTTGGAAGCTGGCGAAAGTGTGCGTGCTCTCCCTCCGCCCTCCTGCGGGACGCGGGGCCGGAGTTCCCGGGGCAGCCTTGCAGGGACCCCGCCTCCCCCCAGCTGAGACGCTAGGCAAGATTGGGGTCCCCAAAACAACTGTCTTTCGCCCTCCCAGACCCAAACGGACACACACACTCTAGGTTTTCTCTTGGAAGGGTTGTGAAGATGGTTATGTGTGTGAGCGCGTGCATGTGTGTGTGTGTGCGCGCGCGCGCGCGTGGGGGGGGCGGGGAACAACACCCTGGCTTTTTCCTGCAAAGGGTGGGACTGGGGATAACCTGATCCTCGGATGTGGATTTTCTGGTGCATAGAGATAGACCAGGGCCCCGTGTTATTTATCCAGAGGAAATATAACCAGCCGCGCGATCTGGCTGGAGGTGGGAATTGGGGGCGGTGGGGGAAATTATTTTTTTAATATGTATTTAGGGAGCTTCTCTTTGGCTCTGGCCCAGCCCGTTTGCCTCAACAGATCCAGATCCGGGGAGGTGGTGTTTAATTAAAAGCTCGCTTCCAAAACGAGTGGGCAGGTTTGGAAAGCTGTGCAGCCAGTGGGTGTGGACAGCCCCTCTTCAGCCTCTGCCTGGGCTCCTGGAGGAGCTTTTGTCTGATGGAGTGTAAGGTTTAGAGAGGCTTCGTGCCTCGGAGATGGACTGTGGGGAAGAATGTTCAGCTGTCATGGCCTGCTTCCACCTTTGAAAATCAACTGCCACCTCACCCAGGGTGAACTTTACCAAGGTCCCTCTGTCCTGGTTTTGTCCATTTTGAAATCCTTCTACAGATCTCGTGCCTTTTGTCAGAAATTGTCCTTAGTGTAGCATAATCTGCAGCCAGACTCTGCTTGCCCAGGAATGCTTATAATCCAGACACTTGGAATTAGATAGATTATTCCCTATTCAAAGAAAGCCCCTTTTCTTCTGTTGCCCCCAATGCACACTGAATTCATGAAGTAGTCTTTTGAGACAGAGATGATCCTCCCTCCTTGGGCTCTGGCATTCATTTTAAACTTAAATTCTTCTACACATCCTAGAGTCAAACAGATTTCGTTTGAGGCACTCATGGTGTATTCTGATCTCGTGGGGAGGAATTTGAAATAGGTTGGTAAAGTCCTTGTGTTTTATTAGGAGACAAATGGGTATTTCCCACCCCTCAGTAGTTAGGGAACCCAGTGATCTGACGGATCTGTCCACTGCAGTCCCAGAGTGGTCACACCTGGAGTTTTTTCTTTGTTCTTTAATCCAGAATCTAGGCTTGGTTCTTCCCATTCACTGGTTTCAATTGAAAGCCTTTCAGAAGGTGACCGGCCCAAAGGATGGGCTGTCCTGCTTTTCACTTGCCATCCTGTGGCTGCATGGAAGTATGCCCTGGCTGGGGATTCACGGGTGCCAAGGTGGTGGTTTTTCCCCTGCATGGTTCCAGTTAAAAATAAAGACATCTTCTTTAATGCCCAGTCACAGCGGAATCTAGAGTTTCTGTATCCTGACTTCTTTCCCTTTGAGTTTAGTAGGTTTGTTTAATATCATATGGGAAATCATTTATTTTAAAGTTTTTCTTGTTTTGTTTTGTTTTTGGCAGTAAAATTTTAAAAGCAAGGTGGAGTGGGAGACTAAATCATACCTTGGGTTCTGCAGAATTTTAGACTTTTGGAGACTCTAGAGAGGAGAAAGAGAGAGGGAGTGTCTGATTTTGAAGATTGTTTATGCATAAGAATATTCCTGAATTTTTCTGGGACTTCTTAAAAGACTTCACCATGGATTAGATGACAGTGATATTTTAAATGGAAATTAAAAATTATTAAGTTTGAACAAATGGGTTAAGCAGTGTAGTGTGCAGGTGCATGAGGTCACCAGTAACAAAAAAGTCAGTTTTTAATATCTGAAATCAGCTGACTTTCTACTGACCTGCTTATCCTCTTTTTCTCTTCTTTAAACTCCCGTGATGGGTTTATAATGCCTTTGGTCTTCTTTCTGTTTGGTCTGAGGGAAAAGCGTAAATGTTGGAAACCCATTTGGAATGCCGTCTTGATAAAAAAATTTTTAGGTTATTTTCTCAGAAGTGATGTTGGAGTGGGTGAGGAAAGGATAAGGAAAGTGGTTTTATTAGTAGCATTTGATTCTTCAAAAGTATAGCAGCACAGGAAGGGAGTCAATTTCCTCTTTGGAGAAAAAAAAAGAAAACAGTAAAAAAAGGGAGTATCTCAAGGCCTGGCACTATCCATCTTCTGAAACCAAAGAATCACAAGACATGGAAAAGCCAGAGAGAGCAGATTCTTTGTGCTTTCTTCTAATGATGCTTCCTCTAAGTCCTTGGCTGGCTGTCAGGGCGTGTGTTTTATCCTTTTCAGGGGGTGAGGTGTAGAAGAAATCCTGACTTTTTCTCCACCGGGGAACAGCACCATGTAAAGCAAACAGCAGCTAGTAAATAACGTATCGATTCCTTGACGAGAGGAAGCCTGGTGGTTTGTTTCTCGTTTATTCTACCCTGCTGTGGTGGTGGTCACTAATGAACGGTGTTTTTGTGCAAAATCGCCTACTGGCTGCCTTTCCTCCCATCCACGCAAATTAGTAAATCACTGATCAAATTGGCTGTTGTGAGTTGGTTCCAGAAGAAAGGGGAGAGAAGGTATTCATGTGGCTGGAGGGAAGGGTCCATAGCTGGTTTGTCTGGGGAACAGGAGTCTGGAAGTGACTGTTGACTGCCTTCTCATGTGTAGACAGTGTTGACTGCATCAAGGAAATTTTGGAATTTTTTTGGAGATTCCTGGGAAGGGAGGGCTCCATGTCTCAAACAGCAGCTTTGTGCCTTTGCTTTTGAGTCACTGAACCAATATCGATTTTGATGGTATCTGGAGAGTTCTGAAGACCAGGAGACTTTGCTGGCCAATATTAAGGACAGCTCACCCTGTGGATGTCTTTCTTCTTTTAATAATTAACTTGGTTTTTAAAAAAAACTACGTTGGATGTCTAAAATCAAATACTTTCTTCACCCTTGTTGCTCAAGAATCAGCATGTTGAGAGCTGAACCGGGCCTGCTGTGGGAGAACTTTGTACTAGGCTAGGAGTACATAACGTAACTGGGGCAAGAGAAATACCCCAACTGCACCTGATTCCTCCACCCAAATGTCACTTTAGACCGGGTGTCCTGTTACCAGCACCTGTGCTGAGCAGAATAGAGGCCTTGTTCAGTTCCTCCCACCGCCTCCCACCTGTGTTTGCCATCACTATCCTCGCTTAGAAGTTCTGCCTAAAATTAGAACTGCTAAAGGGGCTTCTTGAATTCCACAGAAATCTTTTTGTGGTTTGAAGCCACATGGTGATATTTTCCATCTCTTATCATAAGATGGTGAATGTGTCCAGCACTGGACAGTGATTTCAGGATTGGGTTTTTTTTCCCCCCCTCACTGCTTTGTTTTGGGGTTCCCATCAGAAGAGAGGTTCACTTTTTGCTGTTTATGAGGGTGATTATGTGGAAGGCCTTTTTCGAGGCTCTGCCCTTGGAGAGCTCCTTGTCCTGTGGGCTGTAAACAGATAACCACAATCCAGTATGTTGGCCATGAAGGAAGGACTTGTGGTTAAGTCTAGAGAAGAGCATCAGCCTCTGCAGGAGTTGCCTTGGAGGCTTCAAATAAGAGTTTTTTCCAGGAAGATACAAAAACCCAGCCAAGGCCTTAGCCAGGTGCTCTGAGGCAGGTGGTTGCTTTCTGTAAATGGTGACAGCCATACAAAGGCAGGACAGGCAGAGCACTTGTAAAGGACAGATGGGCCCCATGTTGCCTTTTCTCTTAGCAAGTGGTTGTATTTGGCCAGGGTTTTACAGCTTCCTCATTTTGGGCTCATGGGAGAAGAAGGTGCAGTAAAGATGTCATAAACTCAACAGCAGGAACTGCCTGGGATAGGTGCCCAGAGATTTAGGACCTCTTCTATGCAGATTCATCTTTTTGGTTTTTTGGGTGCCAGTCTTGTTGTTTGGAAATCGTTTCTGGTCTGATTTGAGTGTTTCTTTGTGAAAACCCCTTCCTGTTTAGTTTCTGTGAAACCCCTTTACTGTTTGTCAAAATTTTTAGAACTTCTGGCGTGATGCTGTGAACTTTTATGTTCTGAAATTCCGCAGTCTGTCATGCTCCAAATGAAGAGAGGTCATTCCTAGGTCCTGGTTTGCATAGAAGGGAAGCTGAGTTTGGATTCTGCCTGTTCAGCCATCTCCCACTTCTTAGTAGAGTAACATATACTCATTCCATGTACTTACTGAGGATCAGCGGTGTTGCAGGCACCAGACGTGGCATAATGATTTCAGCAAGTAAAAACATAGGAAATCTCACTACATTTGCATTTCAGATATAGTAAAAAATTGTTCACTGTTGAAGTATGTTTCACACGTGCTGTGGGTTCTCAGTTGTGGTTCTCTTGCCCTTTGAACTCTTCTTTTGCACCGCGGCCACACGGAAAAGGAAAGAAGCTAAAATGATGTCTGTCAATTCAGCTAGCTCACGTGAGGATGTTAAAGTGCTTGGAGGGTGAAAAGGTTGAAACTATTGATTCATCAGATGCTTTATCTCCAATTTTCATCTCAGCTTTTTCCATCTTCGCAGGCATGGTTGGTGATAGCTGGCAAGATTCCTTCTGTAATGAGACCATTTAGATGTTTGAATTGGGTATGGACAAATGAGGTCATTTTGATTTCCCCATGACTTCTCGGAACTACCTTCAGGACACTTTCCCCAAAAACCCATACGTCTGCAAAAACAAAGAAATACCTCACCCCAAACCAAACAGAAGCTGAAGGACAGATTTCGCTGCCTAGGACATCAGACAAGAATTTTGTGGGGCTGTTTAAAGGGAACTAACTGATGCCGTGAGCAGTTTAATTCAGATTTGGAGATTGCACTGTTGATATGGCCTTTATTAAGTAGCAAAGCAGAGAGGCAAAGGAAGTAGAGGAGGAAATTAATTGAGCATTAAGGAAGCCCATTGTCATGATTGCTGAGCTTCTTCCTTGAATTAGCAGTAGACTGCAGGTTTCTTCAGAGTATGAGCCATCAAGGCAAATCAGCAACAACCAAACACTTAAAACTAGCAATTCGCAGCAATTCCCAGCACAGAATCCACTCCAGAGCAGCCCGGGTCTTGGCGCATGGGAGTCCTAGGCTTGTGGTTCTCTCATCTCGCCTGCTTCCCGATTTGGTTGGAGGTGACACTGTGTTTACCTACTGAGCAAATGTGAGGGTTTGGGTTGTTTTAAGATTCTCTGGGGGCTGGGCATGGTGTCTTACCTATATAATCCCAGCAATTTGGGATCCTGAGGTAGGAGGATTGCTTGGGGCTAGGAGTTCAAGATCAGCCTGGGGAACATAGTGAGACCCTGTCTCTACAAAAAATAAAAATAAATGAAAAAAGATGCTGTGGGGTGCCACTGGGCACATAGTAGATACTCAGTATTCACTGCATGTAGTGAGCAGGGCCAGGAAGGGACTTGGTGGGAACCTACTATGTGCTGTTCATTGTGCTAAGAGCTTGGTGTGCATGTTTTCATGTCATCCTCATCCACCCCACTTAACAGATGGGAAAAGTGAGGCTTGAAGGGATTCAGTAACTTGTCTAAGGCCATGGGGCGGTGGAACTGGTAGTCAGACCTTAGCCTCTTTGACCCTAACACTGGAGTTCTTTAGAACATGCCTAAGGCAGGGAGGGGGTTGTGGATTTAGTCCTAGAAGAAGCACTTTACTTGCCTGAGTCCTACGGGAGGCTCCGGGAAGGAATCAGGGTTTCATCTCTGTGCCTCTAGCCAGGTGTGATCGTGCATGCCTGTAGTCCCAGCTACTCAGGAGGCTGAGGCAGGAGAATTACTTGAACCCAGGAGGTGGAGGTTGCAGTGAGCCAAGATCACACCACTGCACCCCAGCCTGGGCAACAGAGTTTGAGGCAACTCTGTCTCAAAAAAAAAAAAAAAAAAGAGTATTAATCTTACCCAAATCTGAATATAAAAGGACCTTCAGATAGTACTGCAGGTGTGAGCCTGCACTGTGATGCCTCCAGGTCTGTTATGGGGTGGGCAGCTCCAATTCGGCTGTCACCTTTGTGAAAACCGTTTCATTGATGATGTGTCAACACACTGTGGCTTCCTTCCCTCTCTCACTTACTAGCTTTTCCAGTAGACAACTTGGCATCCCCATTTTTCAAGAGTTTTCCCTTAGTGAGCAGCGGGCAGAGAAGCCTTTGGGCCAGGCTTAGGCATGTCACCCTTGATGCCTGGACTTGTCCCCTCATGAGGCCCATGGAGTGTTCTAGTGACCACAGTTCTGGGAAGTCCCTAGGTCCCTGAGGCTGGGTGACTCTGAAAGCCTGGCAAACCCCCCCACTCCCATAATCATATGAATTAACTTAAGTTCACCCAAAATTCAAGTGACTCCTGAAAGAGAACTCCTTGACCTTGAACTCGTTTTGCGTCCAGCCCTGGACCTCTCTTGTTAAAGAGCATTCTGTGTTTAATCATGTCCCGGTGGCCCTTCTGTTCGGGTCAAATCGGTAGAGCCATTGCAAGTGTGTATTTGGAGAAGTGGATGGGCTCACCGACGAAACTCCTTCCTATGCTGACTCCTGGTGTATCTGGCCTTGGTCATGGTTCTAAGTGGCTTTTCTTTTCCTGTCTAGTATAAGTGGGTGAAAAAAAATCATTTGAGTTGAGTGCCTTTTGAACTTGTGTGTCTTTTTATTTTCTTGCTTTCTCTCAAAGCAATAGAAAGTTTCAGCTCGCTCAGCACCAGCAGCTTCCTGGGCATGGAGGTGGGCGGCAGGATGCGCCTGGGTCATCTCTGCTGCCTACCAGGTGACAGGGGTTCCAAGGGCCAGGGAAGTGCGTCTCTCCAGAAGAGGAGGTTCTAGGCAGGCGTACCTCCTTTGGCGGCATGGGTGTGGTTACAGAGCAGGGCCCACTGGGTTCCCTGGGAGCTTGGAGATGCTGCTACCTGCACCAGGTCTCTGATTAGTGCTCTGGGGTGTGTTCACGGCATTAGGATTTTGAAAAGCACCTCAGGTAGTTCTAGTGATGGCCAAGGTTGAGAATTATCGAGCTGTAAGTTTTCCCTCAAAGCCTTTTCTGATTGGGCATGGAACCTCACACGTGTAATCCCATCACTCTGGGAGGCCAGAGCGGGTGGATCACCTGAGGTCAGGAGTTCAAGACCAGCCTGGCCAAATGGTGAAACCCTGTCTCTGTGAAAAATAAAAAAATTAGCCAGGTGTGATCACACATGCCTGTACTCCCAGCAACTGAGGAGGCTGAGGCAGGAGAATTGCTTGAACCCAGGAGGCTGAGGTTGCAGTGAGCCAAGCCGGGTTGTAGTGAGCCAAGATCACACCACTCCACTCCAGCCTGGGTGACAAAAAGAAAGAGAGAAAAAAAGAGTTTTTTTCTTAATCTTACCCAAATCTGAATATAAGAATACCTTCAGATAGTTTCATACCAGTATGAATATACTTAACACTAACACTAAATTGTGATGCTTAAAGATGGTCAAGATGGTACATTTGATGTTTATTTTACCACAATTAAAAATAAAAATTAAAAAACCTTAGAGTTAAACATTAAAGTAAATAAATTGAAACATAAAAATAAACAGCAACAGAAGATCTTTAGAATACTTTGCTGTGATTTATTGATTCTGTCTGATGTGATTTTTTTGCAGTGATGGAAATTGTCAAACACAGGAGCCACTTGCCACATGTGACTGTTGAGTATGTGAAGTGTGGCTAGTGCAATCAGGGAATTGACTTTGTTTTTAGTCACTTTTAATTTGTTTCAATTTAAATAGCCATATATGGCCAGTGGCTACCTTACTGAACAGTTACAGATCTATAACATACCATCTAGAAAACGAGAGTGTGCTTGCTTTGCAACACAGCTGTCTGCCTATCTTCTACCTTCTGCTGGCTACAACACTGCCCCTGAATCCCTCCATAGAAATTCTGGAGCTAGAGTTGACCTTGAAGTTAAAGGAATCTGATTTCACTCCCATGAGCAAGTTATTTAATCCTCTGAGCCTTGGTTTCCTCTTGGGTAAAATGGGTCTAATGAAGTACCCACTCGATACAGTTGTTGGAGGATTCTCAAATAAAACATGACATTGCTTCTGAAGGTTTTCACACATTGCCTGATGAACGAGCACTCAATTGTTAGAAGCCGTTACTTTTCTGTTTTGTAGATTTGGGAATGAGATATTTTGAAGTCTTAAAATCAGTGGAGTTATTATCTCCACCATTTCTTAGGGCAAACACTGCCCCACCCTTTATGTAGCTGTATTTAGAGCTTTGCAGTGAAGCTGTAGGAAATGGAGAAGTTGAGTTTTTTCTTGCTAAATAAATTACCCCAAGTCCATGATGAAGGTCAGCTAGCCCTGCGGGACTATTTGTATGCTCTATCTGCAGACCCGACTGTTTGTGTCTCAGGGAAGGAGAGGGTGGGGTACCTGGCGAGGGTGTTTATAAGTCAGATACACTGAGGGTGGGGGGAGGGGAGTTGCTTTATTAGGGTCATCTTTTCACATCTACATCCTTTGAGTTCCCTCCTTTTTGGGGGCAGCCACCAAGAAAAGTGGCCATCCTGCGCCTCTAGCCTGACCTGTAGCAGCAGCTTCCCAAGTCTTGGCCACATCTGGGTTCTACTCGGGCCCAGTGTGGCTGTCCTGCCTCAGGCTTTTGTGTGATTTGGCCCCAGCTGAGTGTCTCACTGTGTGTCCAGTGCTTCCTACCGCAGATCCCAGGCTTCCTTGATCACAGCCTGTGCTCCACACTCCTGCTGTTGGTGCTGCCCTGTCTCTGCCCTTGCTGCGTATTGAAATCTTTCTCATCCTTCAAGGCCTCATCTGACAGTGAGCTTATTCTCTGGTGCCTCCTTTGCCCTCAAAATGGGATCACCCTTAAGCCATTTTTCACATTCTTTGTGACATTCCACCTAGTATTTATTATATCTTACCTTAAAAAGTGGTTGTCCTTGGCTGGGCGCAGTGGCTCATGCCTGTAAACTCAGCACTTTGGGAGGCCGAGGAGGGTGATCACGAGGTCAGGAGTTCAAGACCAGTCTGGCCAAGATGGTGAAACCCCTTTCTACTAAAAATACAAAAAAATTAGCTGGGCATGGTGGCAGGCGCCTGTAATCCCAGCTACCTGGGAGGCTGAGGCACAGAATTGCTCGAACCTGGGAGGTGGAGTTTGCAGTGAGCCGAAATCGTGCCACTGCATTTCAGCCTGAGTGACAGAGTGAGACTCAATCTCAAAAAAGAAGAAAAGTAGTTGTTCTTGGCCCTTGACACCTGGCTCTCACACCTCCTAGCTCTATTAATCTGAGCAAGTTTCTCAAATTTATGGAGCCTTGATTTTCTTACCTCTAAAATGGGAGAAGAGGTGAATGATCCTTCCCTCTTAATGTTGTTGAGTATTAAATAAAAGTCGAGGGACTAGCATAAAATAAGTGCTAAATAAATGCTCATATCTATTTAAGCTACTCTAAGAATTCCTCGCAGAGTCTCCTGCTGTTAGTGGCACTCCTCAGATGTTTCAAAGAGTAGAAGCAACTTAGGTCTTCACTTTGATAACATGGTAGAAACAAGTGCAGAGCTTTTCCACATTCAACACAGAGGTAATTTGAGAGAACACAGTACGTGTATTCATCAGATATAATGACATGCCTACTGTGTGCCAGGTGCTGCTGGGGGGTGGAGGAACACCAGTGGACGGTATAAACACAGTCTCTCAGATCCAAGCCCCTTCAGTCTAGGAGAGAGGCAGGCAGGTAATTAGAGTTCAGTGTAATCCACATCATCATAGAGATCAGCCCAAGATTGTGTGGGGCCCCTGGGGGAGGGCCTCTGATTCCCATTTAGGGTGGGAGTACGGAGTCCAGGAAGGCTTTTGATCTGGGTGACACACCCATGCTGAGAACTGAGTTTCATTTTGCTTATTTAAAAAAGCATTTAGGCTGGATGCGGTGGCTCACACCTATAATCCCAGCACTTTGAGAGGCCGAGGCAGGAGGATCACCTGAGGTCAGGAGATTGAGACCAGCCTGGCTAATGTGGTGAAATGCTGTTTCTACTATAAATACCAAAAATTAGCTGGGCATGGTGGCGTGTGCCTGTAATCTCAGCTAATTGGGAGGCTGAGGCAAGAGAATCGCTTGACCCCAAAGGCAGAGGTTGCAGTGAGCTGAGTTCACACCATTTATTGCACTCCAGCTTGGACAACAAGAGCAAAACTCTGTCTCAAAAAGATAAAAAGTATTTATATGCAAACCAGGCACTATGCTAAGTGCTGGACACAAACTTATTTAATTTCCCAACGACTCACCAAGGTAGTCTTATAATTCCCATTTTACAGATGAGGAAAATGAGGTGCAGAGCGGGTAAGCCATTTTTCCACATCATACAGCTAGTGAGAGGCACAGTTGGGCAGGGTCTGTGCACTTCTTCACTGTACTGGGCTGCCTCTTGCTCTTGCAGCCTAGCATTTTAGATTGTGTAACAGGTGTATTTCATTTATCTCAATTGCTCTGTTTGTACCATTAGGACTTGAGATGAGACAGATAAAAAACAAAAATATAGACTTGCCTCTGAGCTTCTTCCAGAAGCTCTTGGGGTCTCCCTCTAATTAAACGGGATTCTGCCCTGGCCCTGGACATGAAGTTGTTGGGCTGGGCCAGTGCAGTAATTGGGAGCGGCTGAGGTGTGAGACGAAAGTGTGCAGTAGGGTTGTCCAAGGTGACAGCCACACGACACATGTTTGTTTTGCTGGAGAAACCCTTGTGTTAAGGATCGCCCCAGTAACCACTCTGCACCGCTAGTGATTGAGTGCAAAGCAGGCAGCGGGGAGATGTTTGCATTAGGAGGCTGGAAGAGCTCGGGATTAGTTCCCAGGGAGACCTCCCTTCTGAGGCCGGGCTCCTCTCCTGCCGCTGAGCATGCAGCCATTAAGGAAGTCTTTGAGTTTGGTTTAATGGCCCCTCTTTGTTTTGAAGTGACTGTTTACTGAACCTTCAAAGCCAACTTGGCAGCAGGATGTGATTGAGGGCCTGAATAATTGGATGAGGCACCCCAATAGGAAGCAGGGAGCGGGGAGCAGAGCCAGGAGTAGCCGACAGCCAAGCCCTCTGTCTGAGCCTCCGCTGGGGGGACCGAGGGCGTCCTGCAACCAGAAGTTGACCTGGAGCGGGGGTCCCCTGGAACCTGGCCTCTTTGATGTTGTGCTGGCCTTAATTAGGAACACCCTAATTAAGTCACTGAGGAGGAAGCTTTTTTTCTAAAAAAAAAAAAAAAAAAAAATTAGCAAATGTTTTGAGAGCATTTCATGAGGGATTACTTCTGAAAGATTATGTAAGTAATGTAAAGTTAATGGAAGAAAAACTAGAAACTTCAGTTAAGTAAAAAATAAGTCACCCACAAGCCCTTGATGAGAAAGTGGGTTATGTACACACTTAGAAGAGCACACATGTTTTCAGCAAAGGGTCAGGCAGCCTACGCTGTGTCAGAAACTTTTTTCTTCACTTAGTGGCCTGGCGTCCTTGCCTTTCCATGTGTGTAGTTGTTAGCAGTGTCAGTGTTAATGGCTGTGTGGTGTTGCACTGCTTTGTATGTCTCTAGTTAATTCATTTGTTCAAAACATATTTGAAGCTACTAGTGCCAGGTTCTAAGTGCTGGGAGATAGCAGCAAACACGATGGACAGAAATCCCTGCCCTCCTGAAACTTACATTCTAGTGGAATGAGGCGCACGTGAAGGTGACACACGGAATAAGTCAATTCTCTTATGTAGTGGAAGGATTGCGTGCAGTGGGGAAAAAGCACTGTTGCTGTTTTTATTTTATATATATATATTTTTTTGAGACGGAGTCTCACTCTGTCCCCCAGGCCAGAGTGTGCAGTGGGACGATCTCGGCTCACTGCAACCTCCACCCCCAGGTTCAAGCGATCCTCCTGCCTCAGCCTCCTGAGTAGCTAGGACTATAGGCATACACCACTATGCCTGGCTAATTTTGTTTGGTGTTTTTAGTAGGGATCAGGTTTCACCATGTTGGTCAGGCTGGTCTCAAACACCTGATTGCAAGTGATCTGCCAGCCTCTGCCTCCTGAAGTGCTGAGATTATAGGTGTGAGCCATCGAGCCTGGCCTGTTTCGGTCTTTAAGTGGAGTGGTTAGGGAGGGCCTCACAGAGAAAATGATGTTAGAGCAACACTTTAAGAACTTTGGAGACGTGGGCAGGGGGTGGGGCAGTGTTGAGGACAAGGGAAGAAGAGCATGTGAAGAAGCCTCGATGTGGAGCCAGTGCCTTCCTCATTTGTGTTTAGGTTGCATCCAGGTATTTTTTTTCTATTTCGAGACAGAGTCTCTCTCTGTCACCCAGGTTGAAGTACAGCGCCATCCCAGCTCACTGAAACATCCGTCTCTCGGATTCAAAGCAATTCTCCTTCCTCAGTTTCCCCAAGTAGCTGGAATTACAGGCACATGAAACCATACCCAGCTAATTTTTTGTATTTTTAGTAGAGATGAGGTTTCACCATGTTAGCCGGGGTGCTCTTGATCTCCTGACCTCGTGATCCGCCCGCCTTGGCCTCCCAAAGTGCTGGGATTACAGGCATGAGTCATGGTACCCAGCCTCAGGTTTTTTTTTTTTTTTTTTCCCCAACTAATAATAAACAATCCTACAATGAGTACATCCTTGTGGCTAGACATTGATTTACATCAGTGGTTTCCCCTGAAGGATTTTTTATCCTTGGTCAAAATGTGTGTGTTTTTCAAGGCCTTTGAAACCCATTATCCAAAGCCTACCACAAAGCATGTCTCAGTTCCCAGTTCCCATGCGTGAGTGCTCACTACTGTGGATTATATCTGAAGGAGCTGGGTGTGGATACTAGGACCAAGCTGATGCCCTTGCTTCCAAGGCGCAAAGGGACATGTGGCATCTTATCTAGTGCAGTGATTCTCAAATCTTGCTGTGTATAATTTTAAGCGAGCAAGAGTGTCCCTAGAGAGTGGGTTAAAATGCAGATTCCCTGGCCCCATCCCAAGAGAGTTTTTGTTGATCTGGGGTGGGGCTTAGAATCTACAGTGTTAGCAAACACTTCAGGTCATTCTCTGGTAGGTCTTGCTGAGATTGCACCAGGAGTAGGTGGAAGTGGGGGTGGCTCCTGGGCCCCCTGGGCCCCCTGGGCCCCCTGAGCCGCTGAGAGCCTCCTCTGCAGCTCCTGAAGTATGTAGGAAGCTATCTCCTGCCCACAAGTCCCCACCCCTGACTCCACCACAGAATCACCTGGAATGTGATCAGGCAGACATTTAAAATGAGTTCTGTGCCTAGATGGAACATGATCTCGGCTTCCTTTCCGTTGTGAATTCTGTCTTTTGCAGGGAATGCTTCCTCCCTCTTTTCTTCGTTTCTCTTTGCCAAGAAAATTCCCACTGATGCTTTGAGTCCGAGGTGAGGCATTGGCTCACTCTGGGAACCGCACTGTCCAGTACTTTATATCTTGAGTATGCTGCCCTTGGGCTTTGGGATCTGCAGTTCCACAGCTGGTAGCTTTACTACCAGACTAAGTTCCTCAGTGCTTCGGTCTCTTCCTCTCTGTGACTCACCCCTCGCTCAGTGCCTGCACATAGTAGGTGCCCATTCATGGCCTAGTCAGGGTAACTGGCATTGTATGTTGAGTCATCAAAGCAAAGTTGAGTTCTACTTGCTGGTCACCCTTCTAAGCACTTGTCTTTATTCCCATCATCCCATAACCATCATTTGAGGCAGGGACTGCCATTAGCATCCTTTGCAGATGAAGTCAGGGCGGCGCCAAGTGATTAAGTCATTTGCCCAGGGTCACCCAGTGAGTACCTCTGAAGTTGGCAGGCTGACTGTAGAGTCATGCTCTTAACCAGCAGGCCATACAAGGCCTTTCAGGCTCTGGAATATGGCTACCCTTCAGCACCTCCAGGCAAGAAAAATGACATTCAATGGAAAGATGCTAAAACCACAAAGGCTATAGAAACAAATACAGTTATGACTATTTTATTTATTTTTATTTGTTTATTTTTTTGAGATGGTGCCTTGTTCTCTTGCCCAGACTGGAGTGCAAGTGGTATGATTTCTGCTCACTACAACCTCCAATTCCCGGGTTCAAGCAATTCTCCTGCCTCAGCCTCCCAAGTAGCTGGGATTCAGGTGTGCGCCACTATGCCTGGCTAATTTTTGTATTTTTAGTAGAAATGGGGTTTCACCATGTTGGTCAGGTTGGTCTCGATCTCCTGACCTTGTGATCCAACCACCTCGGCCTCCCAAAGTGCAGTTATCACTGTTTTTCGGTGGTTATCACTGGTGGCCTCTGACTCTTTACTGGCTCCCAGAGCATCATTCCTAGAGCCTGGGGTGGGAGTTGAGGTCACATTGGAGGTGTTGTCTCTCTCTGTCCCAAAGGGGAAATCTGCTTTGTGGAAGATGGCAGAGCACACAAAGTGTGTACCGTGCAGCAAGGCCAGTGCCTGCTCCAGGGTGCATGTGATAAGTTCATCATGCTGCCCTTGCCTGGGAAGAGGTCACAGTTTAAAAGGGAATATGGATGAAAAAAAGATAAGGAAGAGAAAAAAAAATTAAACAGCAACAAAAATAAATAAAAAAAATAAAGAAAAGAAAGAACAAGAAAAGGGAATATTGGATGACTATAGAGATGTGTGTATATTTAGGGGACTGAAACCTCAAACGTGATCCTCTCTAGGGGGAGAGGGTGTTTGCATGTATGTTCAGGGAGTTGGAGAGATTGGCCCCAAGAGGAACTAATCCCTAAAAGGCAGAAGTAGTTTTGGAGTTGGGTGGAGGCAGGTCCGAGCGGGCACTTCCAGGGAAGAGAAATGGGGGAGTATAGATGGACCAATATGAAGTTATGCTTAGAAGGCCTAACATTTCTTAGAGCGTGCAAGCCACTGGGTGTTTTGCTCAGGTTCAGTATCTAATGTAGACATTGATAGACAGGAATAAACATGTGAAGCAATAGCTTTGGCCTCTGGTTAGGAGGATAAATGTTAGAGGGTAGATATTTATTGTTCTGGGGAGGATTAAAGCTATACAAATATTAGGTAAAAGCAGCCAGCCCCTGTATTAGGTGGTGAGTTCCCAGGTCTCCAGATGTAGAGAATCTAGGTGAACCCACTAGACAATTTTATTTTAAAAAGAACTGGGCAGGCTGGTAGTGGTGGCTTCTGCCTGTAATCCCAGCACTTTGGGAGGCCAAGGCGGGTGGATCACTTGAGGTCAGGAGTTCAAGACGAGGCTGTCCAACATGGTGAAACCCCATTTCTACTAAAAATATAAAAAATTAGCTGAACATGATGGCACGCTCCTGTACTCCCAGCTCTGCGGAGGATCACTTAAATCTGGGAGGCAGAGGTTGCAGTGAGCCAAGACAGCACCACTGCACTCCCGCCTGGGCAACACAGCAAGATTCCATTTCAAATAAAAAAAAAGAACTGGGCAAACTTAGGAGCAGTTAATGCAGTTAACCGGGTGTGAGGGCAAACCCTTCCCTAACCTTGGGCAAATGACTTACTCTTTCTGTTCCTGATTTTCCTATGGTCAGTAGGGAAGTGTTAAATGTCCGTTCTATTAAGCGCCCTTTCAGTGTTGTACTCTCAAATGCAGCATCCATGGGAGGTGGTGCTTTTAGTGCCCATCATGAAGTTGGCTCAGACTTCCACATGGCAGGTTTTCACCTTTGAAAACTTGGCCATGCAAATGTCAGGTGTCCAGTGATGCAGGCAGTGACATAAACCTCTTCCTCTCTCTTTTGATAGGAGGAACTATCTGAAATAATAAAGGAAATGTCATGGTAGTAAAAGCTGGTGGGGGGCAAGGTGGAGCACCAGGGCTCATGCTTGTAATCCGAGGACTTTAGGAGGCCAAGGCAGGCACATAGCTTGAATCCAGTAGTTCGAGACCAGCCTGGGTAACAGGGCAAAACCCATCTCTACTAGAAATACAAGATTTAGTTGAGTGTGGTGGTGTTTCCCTGTAGTCTTAGCTACTGGGGGGACTAAGGAAGGAGGATCACTTGGGCCTGGGAAGTCAAGGCTGCAGTGAGCTGATATTGAGACACTGCACTCCAGCTTTAGTGACAAAGTGAGACACTGTCTCAAAACAAAAAACAGGCCAAGCATAGTGGCCCACACCTGTAATCCCAGCTCTTTGGGAGGCTGAGGTGGTAGATCACCTGAGGTCAGAAGTTCTAGACCAGTCTGGCCAAGATTGCGCCACTTCACTTCAGCCTGAGTGACAGAGTGAGACTCCATCTCAAAACAAACCCAAAATTGGGGAATGAGCTGAATTTAAGGGGTGAAAGAGGAGAGGGATTCTATTTTTCAAGAAAACATGGAGCATGGAATACATACACACATCTATAAAAAAAAAAAATAGAACCGAAAACCTAGCTGTGGTTGAGCACCCTAAGGTTGTAGTGCCCTAAGGGGTGCCATTGTAGGGGGAGGTGGCCAGTGCTGTCCGATAGAATGTTCTGCAGTGGTAGAGCTGTTCTGTGTCCATGCTGTCTAGTACGGGAGCCGCTAGCCACTGCAGTGCACTTGAGGTATGGCTAGTGCGCTGAAAAAGTGAATTTTAAATTTTATTTAATCATACTTTAAATAACCTCATGTGGGGCCCCCCGTTGACAGCTCAGGATAGAGAAAGGAATACTTCCTGGTGGAGAACTTAAGAAATAAAATGACTTGGAAGATACAGTTGACATATTTGTTTAATTCTTTTTATTTTAAGTGGAGACACACAGATACCAGAAAACAGCCCGGGCATCCAACCTAGTAATTCGGAAGAAGGAAAGGCTTGATATCCTTGATTTATTTGGTTAGGGTGTTAATAGTTACCAGTGGAGCAGTTTGCGAGGGGAGATGGACAGATGGACGGAGGGGGCACCCTTTGTGGTTCAGTCTTCCTTTTCATAGGCATATTTATTGCGGGTGCACTTGGGCGAGTGGGTGAGGGTGGGCGGGCAAGGAGGCAACCATTGATTATCCCCAAGGCTGTCATCTGCTTGATGGACAGGGATAATTAGTGGATTAGGCAAGCCCCAATCAGAGAATAAAAGCCCAGGAATGGTATTTATGATGGATGGGCTTACCCGATGCCTTTCATCTGAGGATCTTAGGAGCCCTTCATCTCACAGGCTTGGGTGGGGAAGGGTGGTTTTGGGGACAAAGCTGTGACAGGCATTCACAGGCCCTGTCATCCCACACGCCCACTTCTGGAAGCTGAGCAGATTCCTGCCTCATGCTTGAAGAAGTAGGGAGTCCAGAGTCGTTCCAGCATAGGTCAGAAGGTGCCAGCCTCCTCTGGAAGCTGCTTTACCCTGAAGGCTGAGCTCATCCAGGGTATGCCCAGTGGAAGAAGAGGAGGGATGCTGTTGGCTGTATTTCTCATGCTCACCCTGCTGAGGTCTCCGCAGACCTGGGAAGGGGTCATGGTAGCAGGAGATTTAAGAGCCCCTGCCAGATTGACTCTGTTGATCACCTGATAGAAGAAGATCAGTTTGTGTGTTCACAGAAAACCAAGATGAGGTAAAATTACCCATAATCATACCACAAGTGCCAACACTGTGAACATCTCGGTGCATTTCTCCCAGGCATTTTTCTACACAAGATGTTTCTCTTTGTTGTGTGTTTTGTGTTTTCTTCCTTTTTTTTTTTTTTTTTTTCCCTGAAACAGTTTTGCTCTGTCGCCTAGGCTGGAGTGCAGTGGTGTGATCTCGGCTCATTGCAACCTCTGCTTCCTGGGCTTTAATGATTCTTGTGTTTTAGCCTCCCGAGTAACTGGGATTACAGGTGTGTGCCACCATGCCAGGCTAATTTTTTGTGTTTTTAGTAGAGACGGAGTTTTGCCATGTTGCCCAGGCTGATCTAAAACTCCTGAGCTCAGGTCATCCATTCGCCTCTGCCTCCCAAAGTGCTGGGATTACAGGTGTGAGCCACTGCGCCCAGCCTCGTATTTCCTTTTTCACGTGGTTGGGGGTCCTGACCATTTCTAGGGTGGCATTACAATCCCTTTGAACCATCTGCAGTTGTAATCAGGTGCATGTGTGAGGGGACCCTTGTCCTCTGCTCTACCTTGTGTGGGCTCCTCTAGGACCCACATATAAAGTGAGACCCAACCTCCTGTCTAAGCTACTTTTTACAGCCCTGGGGCTGGGCTGGGCTGGGCTGGGCTGGGCTGGGCTGGAGGCTGGCTCTATTCATGTGGTTACTTGCACTTTCCAGAATCAGGGAACACTTGGACTGCAAAGTCAGATTTGGCATCCAGTTGCAGCCTGGAGCTCTCTGCTCCAGCGTCTCTGGGCGTCAGTTTCCTCAGCTCTAAAATAACAGTAGCACCTGCCTGCCTGGGCTGCTGTGAGCATGCAGTGAGAATGCAGGTCAAGCTGAGCTCCTTAGAGAGTCTTTAGAGAGGTCTGCGGACCAGGAGCAGCAGCATCTCTCAGACTAAATGGCCCCACCTCGACCAAGCGAATCCCAACCTGCCTGTCTGCAAGCTCCCCAAGTGAAGGATATGTAAATTATAGCTTGGGAAGGGCTGGTATATATACCTGGCGCCTGGCAACTCTTTAGAAAGTGGTGATGCTTCATGATGATGGTGATGACAGTGATGCTTGTCAGGATGAACAGAGATACTTGGGAAGTTACCTGGCTGGTCATATACCCCACAGCTTGAATTCTCAACTAGATCCACTGGTGAGCCAGCCTCTAGCTGGCACCTTTGGGCAGAACAAAGGCCTTTGAGCTGGAACCCCACTCTCTAGAATCTCTGCCCTGCTGGTTCGTATTTGATTCTCCCCTGAACCGAATTACTCCTCCTCATGTGAGTCCTCCCTAGCTCTGTGGCCCCTCCCCACTTGTCCTTTCTCTGGCAGCCACAGTCCCCAGCCCCTCTCTGTTCCTTGTGTGGCCACGTGGTGTCAGATTCCCTCAGCTGTCCCAGTGGGGCTGGGATGAGAGAGGCAGTTGCTGCATTATTTATGGAGCACCGGTCACCAGCCTGCCGATGAGTTACACACAGTTATTCTCTGCCCAGTGTGTGGGATGCCGTCCTGGACCTCTGTTTAATACAAAACAAAATGATGCCAAACAGGACCCCAAGCCAGAATGGCTGTTGGCCAACTCCTTTGCCTTGTATTAGGTAAATGGCCTGCTGTATGTCCTGGTTTTGGGGAAAGTGGAGTAAGAGGAGGAAGATGAGGAGAGGCACTTGGAGGTGTCTCCCAAACTCCACTTTGAGGGTAGGGTGGGAGGCCAAGTTGTGGATTTGTCTAGGTGGCCACCAAACTCCTCAGTTGAAGGAGATTTAGAAGGCCTTTCTCTTAATTAAAACTAAGAAAATGACTTCATTATTTTCCTCTCTTTACCAGGAACCAGAGTGACCTCAGGTATGTGACCATTAGCCAGGTTCTCCCGTCCCCTGGCTGGTCTGGAATTTATGTCACTCGCTGTCTGAATGAAGGGTACCCTCTGGTCTTCCTTGGCTGACCCAAAGTCCCACCCTGGGTCTTGCCCTGGAAGGCTGCCCTTGCCTACCTGGGCCTCTTTGCTCATGTCCTTCCTGGAGGAGTGGCCAGCATAAATGTGCCACTCTAGTGTCCCTTGAGAGAGCTGGCCGGTGTCCCCTGCCTCCCTTTGTGTCAGCTGTACCTCCTACCAGAAGCACTTTTCCTTCCTCCCTTCATTTCTCTGTCCATGTCCCACAGTCCAGAGGGGAAGCCCTCAGGCTCATGATAGCAGACTGTATGTGGTAAGTTGGGGAGCAGGCACAGCTAATCCATAGGTAGGTGGGAGGGGTGTGTCAGAGAATGTTCCAGAAGAGGTGTCACAGCTGGGTAGTGATGGCTGAGTAGGAGTTTTCGAGATTGCTGAATTTGAACCCTGGAGGTTTGAAGAGAAGCAGGCACAGGGTGTGGTGTGTGTGAAGAGTGTGGATGAGGTCACGTCTTCAGGGAAAGCCCCATCTCTCATCCAAGGAAGTGAGTCTGCCGTGCAGTTTGATGGAGTCCTTTTTACATGCTTGTAAACAAACTGATTTTCTCTTCCCGTTTCTTTAATAGGGGCCTTTTCCCTTCTCAGAACCTAGTGTGATCTAAGTTGTATTTTCAACCAACGCACTGCCAAGGGTTCCAGAAACTCCCTGCCCACCTCTCCGAAGAAATGCAGGGGGCTCCTGGAGGAGGAGTGTCTTCTCATTTTGCCTCGTGACTCTGGACTTGGCAGATGCTGGGGTGTGGCGGGAGTTTTGTTTTCTTTGATTTGGGTCTGTCTGGAACGTTGTGAAGGCTTTGTGTGTTCTCGGGTGGTATCCGCAGTGGGGTCTGTGTTGAATCGTTTTCATGGCTCTGGGAGTGCATTCCGAGGGATTTCCTCAAATGTGGACAGCTCAGCCAGCAACCTCAGGAACAATATCTCTGGGACTTACTGGTCTATGGGTGCAGATGCAAAAACTAAGACGCTTTCTAAAAGGGCTGTAAGCACTTCCAGTGTCTCGGGTTGCAGGTTTCTTTGGAAACTTGAGTATGGTTTCCTTTACGGAGTCTTGCTGTCAAAAATCCGGGACTTTTTCTCCGTTGCCTTTTAGTCTTTCTACAGTTACCTTGTTCCTCCTTCCTACTTCCTCTAAGCTTGAATTACTATAGTAAAACTGCTCTCAGGTGGGTAGAAACTTCTTCTTTCCTTGAAAGAAACTTATAAAAAAATCTGGAACAACCTAACATCACCTTACCTTTAAATTTTAATAACATTTACTCACTTTTTTTTTTCATTTCTTAACAAGGAGGTTTTTGTCTTCTGTTCTTAGAAGTTGATCTTTTTTCTTTTTTTAGAATCTATTAAATTATATATTGCCTAAAACAGGTGGGCCTGACTGTCTTTGATAGACTGTCAAGTATCATTAAGTCAGGAGCAAGCTGCTTTGGGCAACCTTCTGGCTGAGTGGGTGTTCGTAGGTGGGGAGCTGTTAGCTGTACCCCTTGAGTAGAAAGGGGACCCCTCCTTTTGTTGCTAATTTGGTAAAGACTGAAATGGGGCTCCAAGTGGGGGTAGATAAGAAGTTTTTTCGGTGGTTTGAGTAGTCATCTTTTCAGGCACATTCATCTCGGGGGTTGAGTACTCCACCCAGCCATTTGCTTAGCAGCAGCGCAGAAATCATCTGACACCGAGCACCCAGCTGCCTTGGCCTGTTTCTCCCTAACCATGGTTCACCAGGAGGGAGATGCAGAATGCTTTCCACATTAGCTAGTTCTACACCAAGGAGTCAGAAAGGGGGTTCCAGTCTGGATGGATAGTCCGACTTAGATTTTAAAACCTGCTCCCTACGCATCCTAAAGGAGATTACTTGGAGCCCATGGCCACTTGGATCCCTCATATCAAATGTCTGTTCAGCATGTCCTGTGTGCCGGGAACTGCATCGGGCACTTTCTGTATATGACCTCATTCGTTCCTCACCCCAGCCCTGTGAAGACGTGACTCCAGCCCATTTTGAGGTCAAATTACTTGCCCAGTGTCACATAGCAAATGGGAGAGCTCAGGTTCAATCCAAGAGATTGGGCTTTTATGCTTGCATTCTTTATCTCCTTAGTTCTTTCAGTGTTCAGTAATTGGTGGTGTTCATAATGGTGATGGAATTATTTGTTTTGATCATCGTCTTTACAAGGGAACAACAATCCCTGAGAGGTGAAATGATTTCCCCTAGTCCAGGCCTGGCAGGGCTGTGACTAGACCTTAGGACCCAGTGCTCCCTGCCCAGGCCTCTGACCAGTTCTGCATGTTCTCAGTGAACATGCCTCACCTCTTTCTTTTGCTTTTCTTCTTTGAGACAGGGTCTTGCTCTGTTGCCCAGGCTGGAGTGCAGTGGCACAATCCCGGCTCACTCTAGCCTCAACCTCCTGGGCTCAAGCAGTTCTCCCACCTCAGCCTCCTGAGTGGCTAGGACTACAGGCATGTGCCAAAGCACCCAGTTAGGTTTGTTTTTTTTTTTGTATTTTCAGTACAGATGGGGTCTCGCCATGTTGTCCAGGCTGGTCTTGAACTCGCGGGCTCAAGTGATCCTCCTGCCTCAACTTCCCAAAGTGCTGAGATTACAGGTGTGAGCCACCACACCCAGCTGGCCCGCTGTTTTCTTAAGAAATATTTTGATCATCTTAGTAGTATTTCTCCAGGACACCCCAGATGGGAGTGGTTGGTGTTTGGGAGAGGAGAGCCTGGCTCTCTGGTAATCTTCCTTGTGTAGCTGAGAGATAGTGGCACCTTTGCCTAGAAGTTAGTGAGCAGTGTTTCTGAATGTGCTTGGATTTCTCAAAAAGCTTTTCATCGTGTCTTGTGGCTCAGAAAGAGAAGGAAAGGCCAGATGAAGCTGCTATTGGTTGGTTGAGCCTTTGTGTTCTTAGAGGTGCCAACTGCTGTCCTACTGGACAAAAAACTCCAGTGGCCATCCTGAGGATTCTGATCTTGGCCGTTATCTCTTAATTAGATACAGGTATACAAGGGGTGTTCATATCTGGACTGGATAAAAAAATGGTATGTATGTTGGGTGTCATAATTGGAGTCCCCACAATGTCTTGATGGGCTTTGAATGGTAGTCTGAGCTCTCACAAGTTTTCATTTGACATAAATTAATACACAATTCTGCTGTTGGGTGGAAGAAACCCCCAGGGCACAAACTTGAGATGGACGTCATGTGGTGACAAGACCCTTGCACAGGTGTTGGTTGACAGTAGCTCAGGTGTAGCTGCCAAAGGCCTCTGCCAGCAGCCAGACAGACAGGATTCCTGCCTGGCTGTAGCTTAGTGTCCCGTGGGGGCGAATTGCCACTTAGAGGGATAAATCCAGAAACCTGCACTTGGGCCAAGCAGCTCTCAAATGCATGAAGGCAGAACTGATGGATGTAATCTAGCAGCATGTGTGAAACAGACTTTAGTGTTTGGTTGGATTGTAAATTCATGGTGCTATTGTTGCCAGAACCTCTAATTTGGTCTTAAATTTTTGAAAATGTAATGACTTTATTGTTTTCATTAAAATGATACATGACCCTTATAAAGAAAACTCACAAGACTTCAGCCATAAAGGAAAATACAAAGGAGAAAGCAACACATTGGTCCTGATTTTAACTCTCAGAAGTAACCTGTTTTAATATTTTGTAGACCATTTTCCAGATCTCTCTATGTACATTTTCAGACAGAATTGATAGCTAGAGAAGTATATAAATAGGCAATTCTATGATAAGGTGTTCCTTGTTATAATGCATGCTATGCATGATCTTTTAAAAAACATACTTAATTGTACTTTCATTTAACAGAAGAAAATGAAACTGAAGTGAAGTAATACTGTAATTGTTTCTTCACCACTTTCTTTAAATTGATTTCTCAGTTGTAACTTTAAGTCAGTAGTTCTTGACTGGGGGTGATTTTGTCCCCTAGGGGCCATCTAGCAATGTCCCATTTTTGGTTGTCCCAACGAGGGGATGGGGAAACACTGGCATCTAGGGAATGGAAGATAGGGGTACTGGTAAACATCTTAAATGTGCAGGACACCCCCTACCACAAGGAATTATGTGGCCCCAAATGTCTGTGGTGTTGAGGCCGAGAAGCTGCTCTATAAGAGTAAGAAAAAAATGATAATTCAAACCGTTAGGAAGGTAAAACTGTTACCATGTTTTAGCTGGGTTGCAGTTTTAGACAGTTTTGATTGGGCTTCTGTAATGAGAGATGAGTTGATGAAACTCATTCTAGTTTCTTCCTCCTTTCCTCAACAAGAAAATCAAGAGGTGGCATATGTTGTTTTTACCTTGTCAGGGTTCATAACATGTACATTCTATTCTACAAACATAATTGCCAGGTGTTTAGTCTTAGTTCTGTATTTATTTTTTAATTTTATTCTATTTTTTTTTGAGACAGAGTCTTGCTCTGTTGCCCAGGCTGGGGTAAAATGGTACCATCTTGGCTCACTATAACCTCTGCCTCCCAGGCTCAAGTGATTCTCCTGCCTTAGCCTCCTGAGTAGCTGGGACTACAGGCATGGGTCACCATGCCTGGCTAATTTTTATATTTATAGTAGAGACAGAGTTACACTGTGTTGGCCAGGCTAGTCTCCATCTCCTGGCATCAAGCGATCTGCCCACCTCAGCCTCCCGCGGTGCTGGAATTACAGGCATGAGCGACAGCACCCTGCCCTTAGTTCTGTACTTAAATGATCAGTGCCAAAGACCACTTCTCTGTCCATTGTTTCCCCTTTTGTGGGTTGATTTTGTGTTACCTCTTGGCTGGTGGGCTGTTTGACCTTACTATAAACTTAACGTGTAGGAAGGGAGATGTCGGTCCCTGCTCTGCTTTGCCCTGGTGGGACTTGCACCTGCAGGTTTCAGTTTGTGTCTGCGCACCATGCTTAGAGGAAGAGTAGGGAGACACAGTGAGTGTCTCTGGGATGCTGTCAGGGTGTGAAGCAGGGTCCCGTGGAGAAATGGGGTTGGATGTGAAACTGGATTTTGAAATGACTTCCATGTTGAAGCAGGATATTGATTTTTTTTTTTTTTTTTGAGACGGAGTCTTGCTTTGTTGCCAGGCTGGAGTGCAGTTGTGCAATCTCGGCTCACTGTAACCCTTGCCTCCTGGGTTTAAGCGATTTTTCTCCTCAGCCTCCTGAGTAGCTGGGACCACAGGCGCGTGCCACCACGCCCAGCTAATTTTTGTATTTTTAGTAGAGATAGGGTTTCACCATGTTGGCCAGGATGGTCTCAATCTCTTGACCTTGTGATCCACCCACCTCGGCCTCCCAAAGTGCTGGGATTGCAGGCGTGAGCCACCGCACCCGTCCAGGATATTGATCTTAACTGAGGGTTCCCAGAAGGTTAGAACTAGAACTGCATGAACAACAGGGTGACTGATAATAGGCTGCCCTGGGAAGGTGTTGAGTTCCCTGTTAGCTGAAGTGTGTTGGGGAGCCACCTGTTGCTATACTGTCCACAGGTGTTGGGCTTAAGCTGTCAGGTGAGGTGCTACATTAGGTAACTTTCCAACCTTGAGATTCTGATAGTCTAATTAATGCTTCCTGTAACCACGTGTCTGGGGAGGAGCCCTAGCCATTCTGGCTCCTTCCTTTGTGTTATTTGGGGAAAGGGGGAGAACAGCCAGGGCCATGTTGATGAGCAAGTGATTTAGGGTGGAGCCTTAAATGTTCTGTACACCTTAAATTTGGACCCACCATCTGCTGACTCAAAAGTGTATGTGTTAGATCCTGCCAAACTAGTTGAGTTGATGTTTGTAGTATTTACAAGATTACAGGAACTGAGCACATTCTAAACCTATTCCTGAGCCAATACATGTATATAGGATCTGGGAAACACATCACAGACCTGCAAAGGGAGAGAACATACACAGATTGTTCCCTGCATGATTGGAATTGGGTGTTCTGTTATTGTAATAATCAGATGTCTATCACAGTGCGACTTACTGATGTCTTTGATTTGTCACAGGGGAGCTATCCAGTTTGGGAAGATTTCATAAACAAAGCAGGAAAGCTGCAGTCCCAGCTTCGGTAAGTAGAAGCATGTGTTCTACAGGAAAAGGGTAACATAGTGAGGCAAGGATGGAGTTGGGACAGAGCAAAATGCAGATGGATTAGGGCTAATTCTGGAATTGCTGCAGATACGGAGGTATGTGGTGGGTTCTGATTGCAGCATTATTACCTATAGCCTTATGTCCTAGGCCCTGATTCCCATATGTAAAAGGGGACTCATTCATGTCTGCTTTGCCTCCTTCCATAGGAATTTTAAGAGTCAAATGAGGTAAGTACGGTATGTTTGGTAGCAATGGGTAACATTTATGTGGTGCTTGCTATGTGCCAGGTATTTGTTAACTTGTTTAAGTCTTATAACTCCATGACGTACATACCATTGTTGTCCCCATTTTACTGATGAGGAAACTGAGGCACGGGAAAGTTAAATAACTTATCCATAGTCACATCATTAGTAAATGACAGAGCAAGGATTTGAACTGAAGCTCTCTGGCTCCAGAGTCCATGTTCTTCTCCATTCTGCTTAGTGCCTCTCTACATAGAGAGTTTAAAACCTTGTGTTGACGATGGTATAATTCCATTTACATGAAATATCTAGCAAAAGCATATCTATAGAGAGATATCAATCAGTGGTTGCCTAGGTAAAGGTGGAAAAGGAGAGTGACAAGTGGATAAGACAGATCTTTTGGGGTGGAGGAAATATTCTAAAATTGGATTGTGGTGATGGTTATACAACTCCAAATTTACTAAAAATTATTGACTCATACCCTGAAAAAGAGTGTATTTTATGGTATGTAAAATATGCCTCTGTAAAGCTGCCTAACAAGATTTAGTGCTGAGCTTGAAGGGGCTGTGATCGCCTAGTCTTGTGCTTGTTCATATATTGTGTGCTATGAAATAGAAAATGGCCAGGTGTGGTGGCTCATGCATGTAATCCCAGCACTTTGGGAGGCCGAGGTGGGTGGATCACGAGGTCAGGAGTTCAAGACCAGCCTGGCCAAGATGGTGAAACCCCGTCCCTACTAAAAATACAAAAAATTAGCTGGGCAAGGTAGCACGTGCCTGTAATCCCAGCTACTCAGGAAGCTGAAGCAGAGAATTGCTTAAACCTGGGAGGCAGAGTTTGCAGTGAGCCAAGATTGCGCCACTGCACTTCAGCCTAGGGGTTGGAGCGACTCCATCGCAAAAAGAAAAAATGTCAGCATTTTCTTGTTAAAGCTGTACCCTTTTAAATCGTTGTGGTGAAGGGATACAATTGCACTTAGTGGGTGCTTCATGAAGGACAGACATTTTAAAAGGTAATTATTTTGATGATCCTACTTCTTGGCATTTAGGGGATGACATTGGTTGGTTTGGATGGTGGAAGGTGGTTCAGAGAGCAGGGCAGGTAGGGTTTTTCCAGGTTAAAGAGCCCTGTGACGACAGAGAGGTGGGAGAGGGATGAAGTGATGTTCTCCGGCCTTTGCCTGTGGACACTGGGGGTCCCTGCTCAGAGTGTTAGCCATAGGACTGGAAGGTCCATGGCTCCCTATAGACTAAATAACTCAGGAAGGGTGGGTCTTTTTTCTTTCATTTCTTCAGCCTTGTTTGGGGCTTGAGATTTCCATCCATGAACTGGAGGCTCAGATGGACAGTGAACTTGGAATACTGCACCTTTCCCAGTTGTGAAGTCCTTTACTTAAGCCCTGCTTAAGCTCTTGTAATTACTTTCTGCTGGATCACATCTAACCTCCTCTGCTCCAGATTTGTGGCTTCTCACCTGAGTCCTTCACCAGCCTCACCCTGTTTATCTTTATCTACTCCCACCTCCCTGTCTGCCATGATTACCATTCATTTCAGGTGGCTTCATCTCCACCTTGTAGGAGGTCTTCTGTAGTAATACAGTAAAACATTTAAATATATTTCCCCCTATTTTTTCTTATTCAGCCTCATTTAACTGTCTGGCAGGCTTCCAAGAAAACTGTTAACTTCTTTTTTACCAGTGAGGGTCTTGAAGCTTAAAGTAATGAATGGATCAGCTATCCTAAACATATAAAGTAAAATTTAAAGTAATCTTAACCTATCCGTACTGGTACAGGATACATTTTATATTATTAAACAATATTTTATCCTGAAAGCTGGGACCATTTCTTTATTATTTTGTTAAACTTCTAGTACAGGGCTGAGAGCAATATAGGGGCCTCATGCACATGGTTTAATTTTGTGTATTAGAGGAAGGGGTAAAGTTTAGATTGCAGAAGAGGCAGAGAAGGCTTGGTATATTTAAGCTGAATCACTCCTCTGTGTTTCTGTTGGTTATAAGTTTGCTCTGCCCCATCAGAGAGGGCCAAGATGTCCTGTGACTACATGAGACAGTGAAATATGACTGCCATTTAAAAGCCTCAAAATTGATCACTATTCTAATTTTCAGCAGAGCCCTGGTGATCACGTAATACTCAAGGCACCTCTACAGCTCGTTCATTAAATGTGGATGATTAGCATTGAGTTGGATGAGAATAAATCCAGCCGTTGTGTCAGATATTAATTGTAAATCAGAACAAGCTATTTTTAAATCCCAGGTTGTTTGATAAAGCTAATTTTTCCAGGGCTTGTGTTTGATGTCAGTTCTTTAAAAAATATGCTTCGAAGTGGTTTTGTGTATGTGTCTGTCATTATTTTTTAAAATTTTGAGCAGAATGTTTTCTTGCTCTACTGGAAAACAACAGGCCTCATTTTGAAGTTTGTCTCTAAGGGATTGTTCCCTGGATTTTTCCAGGACTTCCAGCACCTTCCAGGAATCTTTGGTTTCAAAGCTGCCATTGCTGATGTTTAAAGGCCATTCCTTTCCCTTTTTTTCTTTTCTTTTAGAGAGAGGGTATTGTTCTGTCACCTAGGCTGGAGTGCAGTGGCACAACCATGGCTCACTGTGCTCTTGACCTCCTGGGTTCAAGTGATTATCCTGCCTCAGCCTCCTGAGTAGCTGGGACTACAGGCATGCACCACTGTGCCTGGCTAATTTAAAAACAGTGTTTTTTTTTTGGATAGAGACAGAGTCTTAGTATGTTGCCCGGGCTGGTCTCAAACTCCTAAGCTCAAAAATGATCCTCCCACCCCATCTTCCCAAAGTGCTGGGATTACAGGCATGAGCCATTGCACCTGGTTCCATTTTTCTATATTTTGAAATCTTCTCTTTCTAGTCCTTATTGTTATTCTTCCTTCAGCAACTTTGCAGCCTTAGGAATGCTCAATAAAGACTGGAGTTACATAAGAAATACTTGAAAATTAACACTTGGTTCTAAGTTTGATTGTAAAGTCCTTGAACTCTAGTTCTAGGGCTTGTTTGTGTGGAATCTGTGGCCCTGGCTTGCAGTGTTGATGACACTGAATGATGCCTTAGGTCATGACTCTAGGAACCTGTAGACCACAGAAGGCTCAAGGCATCTTACGGTGCCCAAGAAAATATTAAGAATCCAGAGTAATTTCTTTTTTTTTAAGAGATGGGGTTTCACCATCTTGGCCAGGCTGAGTCTTGAACTCCTGACCTCGTGATCCATCTGCCTTGGCCTCCCAAAGTGCTGGGATTACAGGTGTGAGCCACCTCGCCTGACACAAAGTAATTTCTAGGACATAAAATGACTATAGTACCTTCTCCCCAGTCTCAGCTTGTAGGAATTTGGAAGATTCGGTTGAAATAACATCCTAAGGTTGAAAAGGTAGTATCTCAATTTTATTGTAACTAGGATCTAGGGAGAAAAGTCACACTGCCAGGATCTTGTCTTATAGTGGATCAAGCCCAAGCCTGTCAGTCATGATGCTGGGATACTTGTCCCAGCTCTAGTATGAACTAGGGACCTAGAATGTCACTTTGTATCTGTGGCCTCAGTTTTCCCATTCCTAAAATGAATGGTTTGAGTTACATGATCTGTCTCCCAGGTTCCTTCCCCCGACTGATGTGCGCAAACATATTGCTTTCCTATTCCAAAATTAATTTCACATGTACTGCTTATATTTTTTAATGTTTCTTTTTCTTTTAGGCAGAAATACCTATCTTTTCCTCCTATGCAAAATTTTACCTAGTAATAGTGGTTTTTTTTTTTTGAGACAGAATCTTGCTCTGTCTTCCAGGCATGATCTCAGCTCACTGCAACCCCCACCATCTGGGCTCAAGTGATTCTCCTGCCTCAGCCTCCCAAGTAGCTGGAATTATAGGTGCATGCCACCACCCCTGACTGAGTTTTTATTTTTTTAGTAGAAATGGGATTTCACCATCTTGGCCAGGTTGATCTCAAACTCCTCACATCATGTGATCCCCCTGCCTCAACCTCCCAAAGTGGCAGGAATACAGTCATGAGCCACCATGCCTAGCCCTGGTAATAATTTCATATAATCAGATGAAATGGAGTAGGAAGGGCTACTAGCATTTATTGATTAGCACCAAATGAGCTGGATATTATTAGGGTGGAGCACTTGGAAAAAAGTGGGTTCACCAAGCCAGTGGTTGTCCATGCTCAGTTATTTCTGGAGAAGGTTACATGTACTCCTTAGCAGAGGTTTTAGGCCTTGAGTTGTAATGAATTTGCCAGGGTGAGACGTTCCTCATGCTTTTGTTATCCGTTTGCCTTTAGGACAACAGTAGTAGCAGCAGCTGCCTTCTTGGACGCCTTTCAGAAAGTGGCTGACATGGCCACCAACACACGTGGTAAGCAGATGGAGGCTGACTCCCAGCGCTAACTGTGTTCAGCATGCGGGCTCGTCCCCTTGGGTGGCTGCACAAGAAGATGCAGCTTAAGTTATCAGAGTTGAGCTGACTCATATTTTTCCATTTTTAAAGACTCAGTGGGATTCTACATATTAGAAATTGCAACTAGCTTTCCGGATAATAAAGCACATGTGAAGAAGAATGAAAAAGAAAGAAAATGAACCACTGTTTCTGCATGAGTTGGCTTGATGAGTTTTCTGATCACTCTAATGCTGGTTGTGGAACCATGAGCTATGCCTTCGGTTGCAATTTGCATTTTCCTCCTTACGTAGGTTTTCCTTGTTTCCTCGTGGAATGGGAAGCAGTAGGGATGATTGGATAGACTATTTTTCTGAGTTTCCATAAAATGAGAACGCTTTTAAAATAAGAATCTCATTGTGTTATATCTATCTATGTGTCCCTCACATTTGACTGGAAACCTGCTGAGATAGAGACTATGACTTATTCATGTCTGAAGCCCCAAAACATGGGGCCTAGAACATAGGAGATGTCTAAAGTATGTTTATTAAATAAATGAACAAAGAGAAATCTTTTGAAAAAAATATAATGGCTGTAGTGAGTACTGAAACGTAAAAATATTCATAACGTGAAAAGCATAAAAAGGAAATGAGTATCCCTATATGCATGACTGTCTTTAGAAATGCAACATTACGGTTGGGTACGGTGGCCATGCCTATAATCCTAGCACTTGGTGAGGCCGAGGCAAGAGATCTGAGGTGGATCACCTGAGGTCAGGAGTTCAAGACCAGCCTGGCCAACATGGTAAAACCCCATTTCTACTAGAAGTACAAAAATTAGCTGGGTGTGTACAAAAAAAAAACCATCTCTACTAAAAGTACAAAAATTAGTTGGGTGTCTACTAAAAGCACAAAAATTACGTGCCTGTAATTCCAGCTACTTGGGAGGCTGAGGCCTGACAGTTGCTTGAACCTGGGAGGCAGAGGTTGCAGTGAGCTGAGGTCATGCCACTGTACTCCAGCCTGTGCGACAGTGAGTGAGACTCTGTCTCAAGAAAGAAAGAGAGAGAGAGAGAGAGAAAGAAAAGAAATGCATGCAATATTACCATTAACAGATAATTCCCCTTTTCAAAGGGAGGAGGATGCTTTTCTTTTTATTACAATGCAGCTACTTTCTCCTGCCTCTTACTTTAACTTGTCTTTTAGGGGCTCCTTGTTGCACTGGTAGCTATAGCCCTGTTCTTTTCATTGTCATGGTGACACTGGAAAATTTGGGTTGTAGGGGCAAGTGTTGGGGACTGCTCCCAGGCACATGAAAGTTTCTCTGAACCAGCAGATGGGTACTTCAGTGCAGTGATACTCATTTATCACAGGTGCTTAATTAAATGTTTGAATGAATTTGCAGCAAGAACATTTTTCATTCATTGAACAAACACCTTTTACTTCAGGCACTATCATGGGACCACAGAAAGCAATATGACTCTCCTTGTCCTGGAGGGACTTACAATTGAGTGGGGAAAATAAGATGTATAAATAAAGAATTTCAGCATAGAAATAATATGTTTGGTACATTAACAGTTGTAAAACAAAGTGCTAGGGGAATATAGAAAAGTGAGCAATTAACTCAGGGAGTATAGGAAGTTTTCCTAGGGGAGGTAATATTTCTCCTCATTTCCAGGATGCCATCAGGCATTTGCAGTATTCCCTGGGAGAATGTGACAAAGAAATTAGAACCATTGTTTCTTCATCTAGTATGTCAGCTTGGTGTGGATCTTAACCAGTATCTTTTTAAAAGTCCTTTAAAAAAATTATTCCATAGCTTATGTGTGTCTGTTATAGAAACTTGAGAGCTGAGCACAGTGGCTCATGCTTATAATCACAGCAGTTTGAGGCTGAGGCAGGTGAGTCACCTGAGGTCAGAAGTTTGAGACCAGCGTGGCCAACATAGCGAAACCCCGTCTCTACTAAAAATACAGAAAATTAGCTGGACATAGTGGTGGGTACCTGTAATCCCAGCTACTCAGGAGGCTGAGGCAGGAGAATTGCTTGAACCCAGGAGACAGAGGTTGCAGTGAGCCAAGATCACGCCATTGCACTTCAGCCTGGGCGATAGCACGACACTGTTTCAAAAAGCAAAAAAAAAGTAACTTGAGAAAATACAACTGTAAAGAAAAATTTAATATGCAAGCCACTGCAGGGTTAATAGTATTGGATTTTTTATTTTCTTCTACTTCAGCAGTATCTGGAACTGGACTTGCCAGCGATATTGATATCTTTCTGTAGTAGCCATTAGAATACGTCTTTCTCACTCCATCTCCCAGGCTGGAGTGTAATGGTGCAGTCTTGGCTCACTGCAACCTCCCCCTCCCTGGATTCAAGCGATTCTCTTGCCTCAGCCTCCTGTGTAGCTAGGATTATAGGCATGTGCCACCACACCTGGCTAATTTTTGTATTTTTAGAAGACATGCGGTTTCACCATATTGGCCAGGCTAGTCTCGAACTCCCGACCTCAGGGCGTCCATCCACCTCAGTCTCCCAAAGTGCTGGGATTACAGATGTGTGCCCCCATGCCCAGCTAATTTTTGCATTTTTAGTAGAGACAGGGTTTCACCATCTTGGCCAGGCTAGTCTTCCAACTCCTGACCTCAAGTGATGTGCCTGCCTCAGCCTCCCAAAGTGCCAGTATTACAGGCGTGAACCACAGTGCCTAGCCTAGAATATGTCTTTTGTTTGTTTAAAAGCTGCTCTACTGTTTTAAGGAACTTGGTTATCTGGCATTGCATGATTGAGGGCTCTGTGATAATAATGTTTTTATATTTTAATGTTCAATTCTTGGGTGGGTCCTATAGGTGGACTGGAAAAAGGCCCCCAAATTGTCCATAAGTTCTTGTAGGGGAACCTGGGATTTTGAAGATGCTGCTCCCAGAATAATTCTTGGCAGGACACAGGAGGGCCTGGAACTTGTCATCTTTGAAGGGAGGAAAAATAGCCATTATTTGTGCAAAAAGAAACCAGAGAGCCTCACTGCAGAAGTAACGGGTGTAGAGTAGTAATTTGGAGGAGATGCATTTCACCAAAGGCAAATAATCTCATAGTGAACTAACCCTTGCTTTGACATATTTTTAGACCATTGGATTTCAGATCATTTTTAGTGATTCCAGGGTACTTTCTGTTTAAAATTAATATGTATTACTATTTTCATTGAATGTGGGAGTGTGAAAACTCTCAAGTGATCTAAATGTATATGGGTGATGGAAAGAAGATATATTTTACAGAGGTAAGGGAAACGAATGCACTTCTTAATAAGTGTCAGAAATAACTATTATTTTTTTACTTAAAAATTAAAAAAATAGAGCATGCTCTTTAGTTTAAAAAAATTGAAATAAGTTGGCTGGGTGTGGTGGCTCATACCTGTAATCCCAGCATTTTGGAGGCCAAGGTGGGTAGATCGCCTGAGGTCAGGAATTTGAGACCACCCTGACCAACGTGGTGAAGTCCTGTCTCTACTAAAAATATAAAAATTAGCCAAGCGTGGTGGTGGGTGGGTGCCTGTAATCGCAGCTGCTCAAGAGGCTGAGGCAAGAGAATCGCTTGAGCTTGGGAGGTGGAAGTTGTAATGAGCCACGATCACACCTTTGCACTCCAGCCTGAGCAACAGAACAAGACTCTGTCTCAAAAAAAAAAAAAAAAAAAAAAAAAAAAAAACAGAAAAAAGAAAAAAAATTGAAATAGGTACATGAAGTAAAATCTACCCTTCCTAACCTCCCTGCGCCTCCCTGGGATTTGGGTTAGTGTTATTTACAGATATTTTTGCGTATATAAACAAACATGCCTGGGAGAAAAAAGGAAACTAGTTTTCCACAATATGTGGAATGACACATGGGATAAAATATCCCTGTGTGAACTTTTTCAGAAGGCAGCCCCTAAGAAACATTGTTCCTGTGTTTTTTTCTGCATAGTATATTATAGTTATTTTACCAGTACCAAGATCTACCTGATTCTTTCTAGTGGCCAAATGGCGTTTCTGAATATAGCACTGTCTGAATATAGCACAATTGAATCGTTATTCTATTGATAGATATTTAGGTTATCTCCAAGTTTTTGCTACTACAAGCTCTGCTGCAATTAACGCCCAAGCATATATCCTTTTGAAGTCCTACAAGTGACCTATTTTTAATGGTGTATGGATCACCAAGGAAATGATAATCTGTAAAAAGTGCTTCAAGCCGTTTTGGTCAGCAGCAAATAGATTTGGAGCTTAGGTTGGTGTAGGCTGTGACTCTAGCAGAGTTTGTGGTCTGATATCTACCCTCTACAGAAAGAGTATCCTTGATCTACTCCCTTGCTTTTAGAGCCTTTCCATGTATTCTTTTCTTTTTCAGTCCCTCTTGATGGAAGCGGTAGGAGGGAATTGCAATTATTATTAAGTGCATCTCTTCTGGGCAGGTGCCCAGAATTTCAAGCTAGCAAGTTGCTCTGGTTTCCAAAATATTAGCATCTTATATTGTTTCCAAAAGGAAACAGCTCTGAATGGTCTTTGTCTTTTATAGCAAATCTTTTACACTAGCTATTAATAAAATTTACTTAGGAAAAACTTTGAAAACTAGTCACTATAAGAGCAAAATCAATCTAGTAGTTATGTACCTATTAAACAGAGTGTGAAAATATGTTAGAACTTAGTTGCTTTCATTATTTTTTAAATGAAAGTGCATAAGTGGATATTACGATGTATATATTTGAGTTAATAAATTGTAATAGAATTTCAGTTTATTAGCACTAGGCGCAGTTCCACATTTTATTGATTTTAGACTCTGGATGAATATACAATTTGTTTTAAATATGAAAGTACCTTTTTCTGTATTATTGAACACAAAGAATTGGTCTCTAGGTATCTGGTATACATGGAACCCAAGGCTTTGTGGAGCAGGTTCTCTGGGTCTCTGCTTCCTTCACATCCATGATGGATCAGCACATGGCTGTCACAGGAGCTGAGAAATATTTGAACTGAGGGGCATGCATTTGTATGGGCTACTTAAAAATTAAGAAAAGGAAAATTAAGGAAATTAAGAAAAAGGTGATACCTACTACATAGGCTATGGTGAGAACAAAAAGACTTAAGAGGCATAAACCACTCAGAACAGCCCAGCCCATGGTACACATTCAATAAAGGCTAGCTATCCTCATTTCCAATCTTAAAATCATGCCCACTTTTTAGACTAACAAAAGATTCTGGACATTAAAAATGATCTAGTGTGCCTGGGATCCATTTCCTTCCTTCGGAGAATCTGAAGTACCTTTCTCAGGCATTTGATGTGTTATCTAAACTTCCCTGAGATGGCTATTTGAAACCATGAAAGTAATTACAGAGGCACACAGAGGCAGATGAAAATGAAAGTCACACAACACTGTGCTCTTCAAAGGCCCTTGCTGACACAAGCAGATGGCACGGTGGCCAGGATGGGCCAGTGCTGACTAAGAGGGAGCGCGTCATCTGCTTGGTACTCCACGCAGGTCCCTGATGTGGAAGGGCACAGGCTTACAGGTGTATGAATTTTATTCCCCATTTGGATCCTGAATGCATTAAAAAAAAAAAAATCTTTGTAGCACAAAAAAATAATCTGTGTAGTTGAAATAACAAAAATTTATGTATGTTAGTTGGAATAATGACTAGATTGGGATCTGGGGTGTGTAGGTTTGACTTCATGCTTTTTCAGCCATGTGACCTTGAGTAAATATTTCCCTTTTCGGGGCTTCCATTTTCCCACCTATAAAGGGCCTAGGAGCCTAGATGATCACAGTCATTTTTTTTTGGCTCTAACATTCTATGATTTTAAATCTCTCTTTGGTTCTCATTAACTATGAATGAAGTTGGACAGTGTAAATTTCCTTTTCTGTATTATCTTTAGAGCTTCCAATTTTTGCTCTGAGGACAAAGGAAGTGGAGGAAGCAAGATTAAGCTGAAGATAGTGGAGGGAAAAGGTTAGAAGAGAAAAGGGAAAATTACAGATGGGTGTTTGGGTTGAGGCCTCCTCTCAGACTTGGAGTGTGTGCAGGAGGGAGGCAGATGGATGCCAGAACTTCAAGGACAGCCATTGGAGGCTGGAGCCTTAGCTAGGTGCTTTAATCCGTGAGTCTGGATCACCAAGGTTGGTGAAGCGTGTTGGTGAAGAAAGTTTCTGACAGCTTAGTTCTTACAAATGTGTTACTCGTTTACAGTACAGATATTGGGAAATGCCATGGTCTGCAGTTCTGGCATTACTCATCACAGTCACTCAAGAAGTTCACTTTAAGGTACAGATTTCAGGGCATTGCCACTCCTATGGAATCAGAAAAACTGGGTGAGACCCAAGAATCTCCAATTTTGAAAAGCTTTCTGGGAAATAATGCTTTCTGGTGAGGTATGTTTGTGCTGACACATAAAGCTTCTTGCCATCTCGCCAGAACCCACCTGTCCACTAACATCTCCGTGCCCATGGCTGGCAGCTGCATCCACAAAGAACTGCTCACTGTTTTCTGAAACGCTTAAAACCTCTGATCCCTTTCTGCTGGTGCATGTGCATTCCAAGCCCGGAATGCTCTTTCTAGCCCTCCCCTTCTTCACCCTGTTTATATGCATGAGGATCTGCTGTTGGTCTCCCAGGGGTTTACCAGTTATATCACCTGTGAGACCTTTGTCTCCCCTCAGGAAGTAAACTGGCTCCTTGCTCAGGGCCTCTGGGGACATGCTGGGGTTGGAGGATTCCTCTAGCTCTGCTGTCACTGTCTTCCCCACCAGATTGCGGACACCTCGAACAGGGCCTTGCTCCTTTCAGAGGAACTCATATTCCCAGATGCTGAGTATCTGGCCTTCAGCAGGGTGCAGACCCATCTGCTGAATGAGTGACTGCCTGCACACCGAAGCTTCCACAGTAATGCAGCCCTCATGGATCCTGGTGGGAAGCCCATCAGCTCTCGGGCAAGGGGCTGTTGGGATGGGGTCTTGGCCAGATTCCACCCTGGAGTTCAGAATTAAAATCTTGGTAACCCCTCCCTGAGGTCAAGTCTCTGGTGCAAGGGACAGCTGGGTAGAAAGCAGCCACCCTGCTTCGTGGATGGAGTGGAGGAGGGGAGGGAACCTTCCCTTGGAGGGGAGAAAGTGCTGGGTTATTTGGGTTCTCAGCTGGGTTGTTTCCTGGCTCCAGCCAGACTGCTCTTATTTGCTCCTGAGTTTTATTTTAACCAGATTGTTTAATTGGGACTTCACTAGCTTTTGACTTCTGAATTGACTTTGGTGTTCAAGCCCAGAACTCTTTCATGTAATTAGAGTCTATTTTACTTAGCAAACTTTTTTTAAAAAAGATTTATGCATAGTAATGTGCATGTTTTGGGGGTACATATGATATCTTGATAAATTGATATAATGTGTGAAGTTCAAATCATTTGGGAGGCAGAGGTAAGTGGATCACTTGATGTCAGGAGTTTGAGACCAGCCTGGCCAACATGGTGAAATCCTGGCTCTTTTAAAAATACAAAAAAAAAAAAAAAAAATTAGCTGGGCTTAGTGGTGCACCTCTAATTCCAGCTACCCAGGAGGCTGAGACTTGAGAATGACTTGAACGCAAGAGGCAGAAGTTGCAGTGAGCCAAGATCATGCCACTGAACTCCAGTCTGGGTAATGGAGTGAGATTCTATCTCAAAAAACAAAAAGATCAAAGCAGGGTAATTGGGATATCTATCACCTGAAATCTTTGTCTTTTCTTTTTGCTACCTAGCAAACTCTTTAGCCTCAAACTGAAAAACTTTTTTTTCAAATTAAAAACATCATGTAAGAGGCCCTTCTTGCAGGACTGGAACGGAAAATTCTTCAAATATTACCATAAGGAAATGTCAAATTTCTTCATTTGATTAAAAATAAAAAGGCATATCAGCTAGGCGCGGTGGCTCATGCCTGTAATCCCAGCACTTTGGGAGGCCAAGGTGGGTAGATCACCTGAGGTTGGGAGTTCAAGACCAGCCTGACCAACATGGAGAATCCCAATCTCTACTAAAAATACAGAAATTAGCCAGGCATGGTGGCACATACATGTAATCCCAGCTACTCAGGAGACCTAGACAGGAGAATCTCTTGAACCCAGGAGGTGGAGGTTGCGGTGAGCTGAGATCATGCCAAGCCGAGATTGCGCCATTGCACTCTAGCCTGGGCAACAAGAATGGAATTCCATCTCAGAAAGAAAGAGAGAGAGAGGGAAAAGAAAAAAGAAAGGAAGAAAGGAAGGAAGGAAAAAAGAAAGAAAGAAAAGAAAGGTCTCCTTGCTGTATTTGTAAGTGGGTGTGGGGTGTAAGAATGAAGCTATAAAAAATAAAAACATTTGTAGTTGGTTAAAATGGAAACTTGACTGGGCTCAAAGTTACCTTTTCTTCCTGATTTCTTCTTTGTTTGTGTTTGTTTTGCTTTGCTTTTAGCTACGGGCCTTAAGTCAGGACATGTGTACACGTGGATGACACTGATGCAGTCTGGCCTTTTAGTCTGGTCCAGGGTCATTGTTCTCCGATGCTAGAAATATTCTGCATCTGCCTTGTCCAATATGGTAGCCGGTAGCTGAACATTTGAAATGTGGCTGGCTGTGGTGTGTCTAAGGAACAGCAATTATTATTTTTATTTATTTATTTATTTATTTTTGAGGCACAGTCTCACTCTGTTTCCCAGACTAGAGTGCAGTGGCATGATCTCGGCTCACTGCAACCTCTACCTCCCAGGTTCAAGCAATTCTTCCGCCTCAGCCTCCCGAGTACCTGGGATTATAGGTGCCCACCACTATGCCCAGCTGATTTTATGTACTTTTGGTAGAGATGGGATTTCACCATGTTGGCCAGGCTGGTCTTGAACTCCTGACCTTGTGATTTGCCTGCCTTAGCCTCCCAAAGTGCTGGGATTACAGGTGTGAGCCACTGCGCCTGGCCAGAAATTTAATTTTAAAAAAATTTCAATTAATTTGAATTTAAACAGTCATACATAACTAGTGGCTATTGTATTATACAGTACAGATCTAGGGAATATACTATTCCTACAAGAAAGGCTTATTTTTCTCTAACAGTAAATATATTATTTTGAGTCATTTGTGTTTTATATCAGCTTTGTTGTGGCCTTACTGCATAAGTACCTGGGATTCTGGGAATGTGAGGATCAAGTAATTAGGTGCTTGTTTCTGAGGCATTACTGGGTGATAGTAGGGTTTGGGCCAGGCACATGGGGGTGGGGGGTTAGGTGGAGCTGTATAAACAATTATAGTTCCCAACAACAAATACACCACCCTTCTTTTTAAAGTATGTCTGTTTTATCCATTTTCAATGGACAAAATATTGTTCCTAGGGGGTGAAAATCGGTTCCTGAGGAGGGAAGGGGATCTTACTATTTTTATATGTAAGGCACAGATAGACCTTCAGCACATATATACATGTATTCGTGGAATTAAAATAGTATGGGAGGATAGTGATTAGAAAAAAAAAAGCAGATCAAGAGGACAGGAGATCGAGACCATCCTGGCCAGCAAGGTGAAACCCCCTCTCTACTAAAAATACAAAAATTAGCTGGGTGTGGCGGCACGTGCCTGTAATCCCAGCTACTCAGGAGGCTGAGGCAGAAGAATTGCTTGAACCCAGAAGGCAGAGGTTGCAGTGAGCCGAGGTTGAGCCACTGCACCCCAGCCTGGCGATAGAACAAGACTCAATCTAAAAAAAAAGTGTTCAAAAAGGCTGCTTATGGGAGCAATAATGGGGAGGGGGAAGCTTGAGAAACTGCTTTGTGATGATGACCTAACTTTTAAGCCAGGGTCAGGCTTTTTCCTGTTGCGCTCCTCAAGGTGCATTGAAGGAATTTTCAGGAACCTGAGGAGGGTGACTGCTGTTAGATACTTGAGCAGAAATAAGAAAACTGCAAAATGCATTCATATTGTTGAGGCCCATAGACTTGTCAAAAGGTCACTGAATGTTAAATAATAACTGGGTCCAGAGGCATTCGAGACTTGTGTGCTTCCTTGTGGTTACGTATTCACCATTTATAACTCTTCTGCCTCACACGTGAATATGAAGAATAACTTTAGTGTTGGGTCATGTCCAGCACCCCTTTATTGATTAGACTTTATAGCTGTAATCCTTTTCATGCGATTTAAAAAAATCTGTTGTTGGTGAAAGGACTAATGCATTGGACTTGGGTTTAGAGGATTCTTGCCTGAAATGACAAAGAAACAAGTCTCATCTTCCAGGATGACTAGTTTCTATGCACAGTTGATCTTTGGTATGTTTATAACTCTGCTGAAGGCTGTGGTGGTATTAAACCGGGGTAGATTTAGTGTAGCCTTGTTCACCTCCATCAGTTCTTGAAACCATCTAAACTGTATATATGTGTGTATGTGTTTGTGAACACATGTATGTATGTGTATCATATACTTTTTATATTGAACAGTTTTTATAATTTCAGTCTTACATGATGTACAGATAAAATCTATAAAAATGGTTATATTTATAATAATAGGCAACATAGCTAAAATCTGTGGTTATTATGTAAATATAGCTTCAAAGGTAAGTTTTCCAGCTCCTAAGCCCTCCTATAAACAGATTTAGAGCTTTCATTGCCCTAGTGAGAGGTGATATAAAAAAGATTGTTTTAAATGGGTTAGTCAATGTACATTCTGCTTTTGGTTTCATCATTTTGATGTTTTTCCACTTCAATTTGTCTTGTGTCATTTTAATTTGTTAGCACAATAGATTTAGTCATATGCATCTGCTATGAATAAAACATCTTTTTAAAAATGGCCCATGCATGTAAAGTTTGTCTTACCATTTTCCGTTTTTTAAAGCTGTCATTTTTTTTTGGAGTGTGCTTTCTATGAAACTTCAGACTTTGTGTTGAGTCCGGGACAGTAGGGTGTCGTGCATTTTTAGCATTTTTACAACTCATGCTATACATAAGAACTGGAAATAACAAATGAATCTGTATATTTATAGAGAGTGTTTTTATTTTATAAATTGAAAAAAATACGCTTTTCCCTTTTTTTTCAGTTGATTGAGTTTTGGTTGCTTATGTGTTTGATTATTTTGATAGACAAGTCCATATATTTAGGAGATTTGTAATCATGAGCGTAGCATTACTGGTGATAAACAAATCCCTCCTTCCTAATCCCATTGATCTTTTCTTGATGTACAAACTGATGCTGACGAGAGCACTGTTCCCCATTTGACAAGTGGCCTTTTATTAGTGATCTTTGGTTGGGTAGCAGCAGTTGCCGGAGCACTGTGGTCAACCAGCGTTCCTGCCTCAGTAGTGTTTTGCTTTTAACTGTGTCTTCCTGGAAGGACACTTGAAAGGGCGGGCATCATGTGTTAGCCCAGAATGAACAATGAATCCCACATTTACTAAAACATCCTGGGTCCCCGTGGCAGGATGTCACCAGAATTCTACTATCCTCCAGCAGGGATAGTGAGGGATACCAGAATTCCATACCCAAGCGTTCGTGTCTGTCTTGCTAAGGATTGTCTTACCCCTAACATAGAAATTCTTGCTCCATTCAGTGGGGTTTCCCCTTTAGGCTTTAGTGTATTTCCCCAGATGATACTTGAATTACATCTGGATGCCTGTGTGCTGTTCTCTGTCTAACCTCAGCAACCTTCATCAATGCCGTTGAATTATGTGGTGGTGGTGGTGGTGGCGGTAGCAGCGGCAGTGGGGAGGAAGGTCTGAGATTGGAGAGGATGTGTGTTTTCATGGGTGACTGAGGTGAATTTGTGTGCAGCATAGTTATTTGTGTTGTTAGGCAGTTTACATAATAAAGTGGTTTACTCAGCAGTTGCCCCCTTCCAGCTAACAGAGCCACTGTGCATTTTGTATACAAGCACTGACAGCTCTGCCCTCTTCTCCTCCCGAGCTCTTTCCATCCTTGTTCTTGCCTTTGCTTCCCATAGATTGGCTTTTTGTTTTCACTTAATAATTACTACCCCACTGCATCCCCACTGCCCCCTGCTACACACCCCTTGTAGTCACTTTCGGTAAAATATTGATTAATGCTCATGGACGAATGCAGTTATTTTAGTTCATGCAGATGAAGCAAAGCATTTTTTTTTTTTTGAGACAGATTTTTGCTCTTGTTGCGCAGGCTGGAGTGCAGTGGCGCAATCTCGGCTCACCGTAACCTCCACCTCCCATGTTCAAGCAATTTTCCTACCTCAGTCTCCTGAGTAGCTAGGATTACCAGGATATGCCACCATGCCCAGCTGATTTTTGTATTTTTGGTAGAGATGGGGTTTCTCCATATTGGTCAGGCCGGTCTTGAACTCCTGACTTCAGGTGACCTGCCCGCCTCAGCCTCCCGAGTGCTGAGATTACTGGCTTAAGCCACTGCACCTGGCCACTTTTTTTTTTTAATGCTCTCTTGTGAAGAATAATTTGCCGTAGAGCTATGAACTTGGTTTGGTCTGCTCTGCCCATTTCAGATAAAAATAACCATCGGGAATGTAAATGTGAACTTGAAGACACTTGAAGTTGTCAAACTGTTATTTTTCTAGGACGGGTCTGTTAGGTCAGACCACATAGATGCTTCCTCTGTGCTCCCTCTGAAAAAGCCTTAGCTAGCAAACAAGCACAAAATGTGAAAACTACTTGGAACTAAAATTTTCACTTTAACCACACCTGTGTCCTCTGCTGTAGAAAAAGTGTTACTGGAAAATAACTCAAGGAATACATGTAGAATAGAATACTAAAACGGTCTTCTGTCATGGAGAATTTGGCAGTGAATTCTGACTCATTTTAAAGAAATTTGATTTGTATACACTACTTTTAGAAAGCTTAAAGTGATAACTACTTGGAAGTTTTTTTTTTTTAAAGTAACTATCTGGCTTTTCATTTTTAAGAAGGTTCAGGATTTTTTTTCTTACAGCTCACCTAGTGTCCTTTTCATTTTTACTGGGGACACTGAGAGTCAGTGAAGTCACTTGTTCGAGATCACCCAGCTAGGAAGGAGAAAGGGGATTCTAGCCCTGGGTTTTCTATTGTAGAATTTCCCTTAAAAGCCACCTAACCAGTTCCTGGCTTTGGCTTCTTGGCTTACTGGTGAGGGAGTTTAAGGAGGACATGACAGGTTGTGAACAAACATCCCTGCTCTGTACTCTCAGTCGATGATTGTTCACAGACGTTTTTGTTTGCTTGTTTGTTAATGAGAAACCCGTGGTCATCTGTTTTCCAAAGTGGTTCTCTGCTTCCATTCTGGCTCTGCCTTTCTCTGGGGAAGATACGTATTTTTTTTTTGAGACAGAGTCTTACTCTGTCACCAGGCACCAGGCTAGAGTGCAGTGGCGCGAACTCGGCTCACTGCAACCTCCGCCTCCCAGGTTCAAGCAATTCTCGGGACTACAGGCACATGCCACCACGCCCAGCGAATTTTTTTGTATTTTTAGTAGAGAGGAGGTTTCACCATGTTGGCCAGGATGGTCTCGATCTCTTGACCTCGTGATCCGCCCGCCTGGGCCTCCCAAAGTGCTGGGATTACAGGCATGAGCCACCGCGTCCAGCCTGGGGACGATATTTTTGTTTTCTTTTAGCTGTTTAGAAAGGGGGAGGCTATTTTGCTTACATTTTAATCATTTGACATAAACTTCTTAACTGTAAGAATAATGAGTCTTCGGTTCATTTACATTGCCTTAGTAGATGCACACATACACACAGACACATACACATACATACAAAGATACATACATATACACACACAGATATGCACATACATACATACATATACACATACACACATACACATACACAGATACAAACATACACATATACACACAGATCATACACACACATATATACACACACATATGTACATGTATACACACATACACAAACACATATATCCACATACACACATATACACATATATACACTACATACACAATATACATATACACATACATAGACACATGCACACCTGTACACATACACCATACATACACAACATAGACATACACATATGCATATATGCACACACAATATACATGCACACATACACACACACGTATGCACGTACGCACAAATACACAAGTTTGTTGATCCCCAAATGTTTATAATTGCCATGGAACTCTTATTTCTAGGAGAAGATGCTGCTGTGGTAATCTGCAGCATTTCCTGCTGTGTGTGCTAGGGCCCAGGGACCTTGGTTACCATGGAAACTAATATCCAGCCGACCGGGTGGTACTTCCCTTCAGAGCCGCATTTGAAAGCATTTCACAGTTCAATACAATGCTGCTTCTTCCTGCCTTTAAAATCAGGAAAGGGGGCAAAGCTGATTGATCACAAGTAAAATGAAAAAAATACTGTTTCTGCTAAGACAGAAAGGAATCTTTAATACGCACCATTTTAATGTGATTGTCAGAAGTAGGACAGTGCACAGTTATCTCAAAGATGGCCAGAGGATCTGACAAAATACAAAAGAATTGTGGAGGCGATAGTAAACACTCTTCTTCCTGTGCTGCTAATCCACAGGCTTCTCTTTGAGAATGACTGGCCTGTGAGGCTGACAAGGGCATTCACCCGCTGACTGGTGGAGTCCATTTGGTTCACCAGAAGGGCTTGAGGGCGAACAAAAGACCTTGAGCTCTCTGCGTGTGCTGGCCATCCTGTGTTTCCTGACCCCTCTCTCTCAGAACCCACTCACAGAACCAGATCTGAGAGCCTGGGAGAGCTTGCCCGGATTTCAGCCCTTGATTTGCCACTTAAGCACGTGATTGCCATCTGTGCTTGCTTAGAGGCGGATGCTGATTAGGAGAGTGATACTTCATTTGGATAATACGATTTAAGCCCAAGTGCAAGATGTGTTGCTTGTTCTGGATCTGCAGGAAATATAAGCCATGTAAATGCACCACACAACCTCCTGCAGTGGTCCAGGTGGCCCTACTGGTCATGGACTACAGTCTGTGTGGGAGATGACAGTGATCCCAAGCCCTGGGTTCCCATGCAGGTGTATGAACTCCTGTTTAATGAGATGGAACGGTGGTAATTGCTTCCACCCTTATTTTTTTATTTAGGTGATGCCCATTGCTCTAGTGTTTATGTTTTCTTTCTTTCTTTTTCTTTTTTTTGAGACTGAGTCTCACTCTGTCACCAGGCTGAAGTGCAGTGGTGTGATCTTCGCTCACTGCAACCTCCGCCTCCTGGGTTCAAGTGATTCTCCTGCCTTAGCTTCCCCAGTAGCTGGGACTATAGGCGCCTGCCACCATGCCCAGCTAATTTTTGTATTTTTTGTAGAGACAGTTTCACCATGTTGGCCAGGATGGTCTTGATCTCATGACCTCATGATCTGCCTGCCTCAGCCTCCCAAAGTGCTGGGATTACAGACGTGAGCCACCGTGCCTGGCCTGTGTTTTCAGATGTGTTTGTAGAATGTGAGTGCTGGGAGAGAGTGCTATTTGGAGATCTTAGTCCAGCCTCGGTCTTGAGCATTTACTGTGGGTCCTCTGCTGTTGGGGCTCTCAGTTCACCCGCCAGCTGCCTTATTCCAGGTTGAGAAAGGTAATGGGAACCCTGTTCTGCAAATGAAGAAACTCTTAGTGACTTGAAGTGATGTGGTTAAAATGGCACACAACTTTGAAGCTGTGTGTGATTTTACCCAAGTGTGCCAGACACACATTTTTGGAGTACGTATCTTGTCTGTGTGAGGCTTCAGTCCCATGTTCTTCCCACCTCAGGGATCAGTTTATGGAAACACCGCAGAATTGAGACCAGGGTTTCTCAGTCTGTGATTTGAGGCTTGATAAATATTAGTTGTGAGGGGCGTGCTGTGCATTGTAGGTTGCTTAGCAGCATTCTCAGCCTCTACCCCGTCTCAGTTGTGAAAACCAAAAATGGGTATTGAGATGGGCCCTGGCTGAGAAGCACCAAGCTAGACCTTTGAGGTTTCTGTTGGGCAATTTAACGGAACTATGGCTGTACCTTTTTTGAGGTAGTTGTAGCCAGCTTGGTTCATTTAAGCCAGGTTTTAAATCATTCAGAACTAAGTTATGATTTTAGGAATTGGACAGCCCATGCATTATTTCATCTGAAAAACTACTAACTACCCTGCCAAGTTGCATGTATAAAAGTCTGCAAAGAATCTACATCTTACTAAAAAATGACCACTTATTTTTTACCAGGTCATTTCCCAGACTGAAAATATGCAGGGTTTTTTTTGTTGTTGTTTTCAGAAGATTAAATCAAGTAAGAATAGAAACGGAGTGAACAGAGCGCTCGAGTTCCCATTCGTGGAGCGCTGCCTGCGTGATGGAGAGGGCTCAGTGAGGCGGAGCTCGGAATCCTATAGGAGGTGGCTGCAGGCCCTCTCTGCCTGCTCACAGCTGTGTGGCCCTGGGTGGGTCAGTACAGCTGGACACACCTCAGTTTCATTGTCTGTCAGATGACAGTCAGATCTGCTGCATCTGCTTGTCTGGGTGACGGTGGAGGTCAAATGAGGTTGTAGTTGTGAAAGCATTTTATGCATTGTAAAGTCCAGGCAGCTGTGATGAGAGGTCGTGGTGCTCCTGTGACTCAGGACTTCTGGGCTTCCTGGCCACCTTCCAGCTGCTGGCTCCTTGGTCACTGAGAGACGTGGCGCTTGCTTGGGTTCCGCGTTCGCCTCTCACGGCTTCTCCCCTCCCAGTTGTTGGTCTCCAGCTTCTGCCGCTTTTTGGGATCCTGTTCAGTCCCTTTTAATAGTTATAAACAAATATTTTAAGTATGACATATAATTATAATGATTGTTAGCTTATTATATGGTTTGTGATTCGATTTGGAGGATGAATGGGGTCTTGAACGAATGTGGGGTTTTTGGCTGTCTCCCCAGTACATGCCCCAGGTGTGTTGAACATGTCACCCTCCCCCTGCATCACACACACTCGGAATGCCCTCTCCTTCCCTTCACCTGAAGACTCTGACTTATCCTCCAAGGCTATCTCAGACGGTCTCTCCTCCAGGACACCTTTCCTCCTTGAGGGGCTTGGGGGCCCCCCTGAGAGCTCCGTCCAGAAGCTGGGCTTTGCTGTCGTATCACTGTACTGTTAGCTGTTCCCTGGTCTGGAGATTCTCCCACCTTGGCCTCCCAAAGTGCTGGGATTGCAGGCGTGGGTCACTGCATCCAGACTCCTTCCTTTTCTTTTTTTCTCGTTGAAATAAAATTCATATACTATAAAGCTAACCATTTTTAAGTGAACAATTCAGTGACGTTTTGAACATTTCACAGTGCTATGTGATATCACTGCATCTAATTCCAAAACATTTTCATTACCGTGAAAGAAAGCCCGGTACCAGGATGATGAAAAGGTTCTGGGGATGGAGATGGTGATGGTTACACATAATGTGAATATACTTAATACCACTGGATTGTGTATTTAGAAACTGTTACAATCGTGAAATTCTTGTTATTTATTTATTTATTTACCACCAGAAAAGCGCACAGAATCCCGTACTCAGTAAGCAGTTACTCCCTGTTCCCACCCTTTCCAGCCTCTTGCGCTGTTTTATGTTTTCTTTATCATTATGGCCTTAGCCCCTAACATAGTAGGGACCAAATCTCTGTTAAATGAATGGAATTAGTTTATGCTTTAACACACATTTGTTTATCTATCTAAAGGCTCTGTGATGAGCAAAGTTATCCTGAAAGACATTTCTTTGAAATGTTGTGCTAGTGTTTATTTAAGGGGTTTTCTTCCTCCTTGTCTACCAGCATCTCCATAGACATGCCTCTTAAACCAAAGCAAACTTCCTAGCTTATCTGCCCCCATCTTCGTTATCTTAAGTTGACATTTGGGGCCAGTGATGGAATCTGGTGGTATCTAGCACACTCACAAACAAAGTGTTATTGAATCTCTCAGATACATGTAGTGGGTCAAATATATGCCTTTTCTTAGGATGTTGATGCTTCTTTTATGAGGGAGAAGGAAAATCTACCCATCCTTTTAGAAGTGAATGTTCCTAATCTCATTGCTTCCTTGAAACGTGGCTGCCTTGTTGGTTAATTCTTTTCTTTATGCTTGCAACTCACAAAATCTTGCTCTTTTCTGTTCCTCCGTAATTTATAAAATCGTATTGCAGTTGGCTTGGGTAGAATTTACTTAAGCGTAGTTGAGCCTTTAGATTTTCTTTCTGGCATGGACAAAAGCGTCATTAATTATGAATATGAATTCCTTTGCAAAATGACTCAAAGATTGAACATTTCCTCATGCCAGCAACCCAGCTGTCTCATTCTAATGTGCAACAGAGACTTTTTAGAGATTGTTTTAATGGCCATGGTATCAGAAACTAAACAATAAGCCAAAAGGAATGCAGAGTGGCTTACAGTTCATTTGTCTAGAAAAAAAGAAAGGGTTTTGGTATGCTATGGTTGTCTTTACTCTGGTGGTATATTTGCAATCTCCAAGTTTTGGTTGTGGCTACAAACCAAGTGGTTATGCTCTGCTGTTGTCAGACACAGGATTCTATTTGTTCAGATGATGAGTATTTGAGAATCCTATGGCTCAGGTCGTCTTTTCACTCTCCTTGGTTTGATAATGGAAATGGGAGTGTGGGTACCGGCTTGTTATGGCCTCACCACTATCCACTTAGTAACTTCTCTTATTGCCCCTGGAAGAGGCTGCAACTGGGCTCAGATTCCAGAACATTTTTTTTTTTTGAGATGGAGTCTCACTCTGTCTCCAGGCTGGAGTGCAATAGCGCCATGTTGGCTCACTACAATCTCTGCCTCCTGGATTCAAGCGATTCTCCTGCCTCAGCCTCCTGAGCAAACTGGGATTACAGGTGCACACCACCACGCTCAGCTAATTTTTGTATTGTTAGTAGAGACAGAGTTTCACCATGTTGGCCAAGACGGTCTCAATCTCTTTACCCCGTGATCTGAAGCCTTGACCTCCCAAAGTGCTGGGATTACAGGCGTGAGCCACTGCGCCTGGCCACCTTGAGGCTTTTAGCTGCTGTGTTATGGGATCTCGGTCCTGAGTGTGTCTGATTAGCCATCGGTTGACCATATCAGTAAGATGGTTTCTGATGTTTCCACTTACCTTGTGTCTTGACAGATTTGCGGCCAGATTCAGATATGGCAATGGGCTTCTTTGTGTAGAAAAGAGTGTGTTCCCCTTTGTCTGCCTGCATGCTTCCTTCCGAGGGCATGTCCCACCTCTGGCCTCCAGCTGGTGTTTTCTAGTCTGGAGAGAGACCTGTGTTTCTGAGTTCCTTTCCAGGGTGTCAGAGAAGCCAGCACTCTGGGAAATTCCCTGCTAAGTTTGGATCCTTGTGCGTGCCTATATCTATATATGTGTGTACATATCTATATGTGTATATATGATTATTTTTATATAAACATAAAGCTAGTATTTGAGAGTGTACTGAAGGCTATTGTAGAACTGTTTCCTTTCACAATTCCTTGAATGAGGATTTTGGGATCATTGTTTTCCTTCCATTTATACATTTCATTTTTTTTTTTTAATTGCAGGCCCCTTCCTTTTTAGCCAAATGTTAATATTTGTGTATGAGAAACATTTTTAAAAATTGTTTTGCTTACTTTAAATGGAAATACTGTCACATTGAACATCAGGTTTAAATCACAGGGAAATAAAATGGGGTCCGACTGTTGAATGTACTGTCATTTCACTAGGAAACATCAGGAGAGGAACCAAGATGTTTTGAAAAGGTCAGAGACTGGGGAAGGAAGGGCTGGGACGACCATTTGTAAATGTTCAAAAAGCAAGACAATATGGTTATGCCTGGTTCAGAGCTCATCCATTTTTGTTTTCTTAAAGAATGTGGTTAGGGATGTGTTTTGGCTTCAGAAAAGCCCTGGTTTTCTTTGATGTTTAGTATAAATTTGGCTTGAAATGCCATAGCCCATCATCATCATATGCAGGCATGTGCTTTTTGTGTGTGCTGTAAGGAAAATGTCTACACTGGGTCATTTCCCTCCCGACCTGGGTCCCTTTTGTTGAAGTAGGAGCTGCTGTTTCAGTTCGCTGCCCTGAGCTGGCCTTGCAGTTAGCCACTGGCCCATTCAGCGGCCTGGTCTCCCCTTGCTGATTCCAGGCTTCCATCTGCCTCATGAGGGCCAGACTGGCCACTTTAGCTTCCTGTCAATTGTATTCTCACCCTGCAGGAATGGAGGCTGCAGGCTAGAGCCTGCCTGTTCTGTGAGGCTTAGATCCGAAGGCTTGCTCTCCTGGAATGGGGCCTCTCCTGTCTCTGTGCTGCCCCTCACACCTGTGGCCTTGTGCAGGAAGCGTCGAGGAGATAGGCGTGTTAGTTTTGGATTCCAGCTGCTCTGCTGCTGAGGGTTGGGCAACCTCCAGGGACCTGCTGTTTAACAAATAGGGCTGAGCAGAGCCTAGGGGAGGCTCCTGAAGATGGCAGTGGGCACATGTTGATGACTGGTGTCCCCACCCTACTCTGACTTCGAATAAAAACAACCCCAAAAATGGCTTTAGTGTAAAATGGAAAAGATGGTAAATTATTCTGGTGCGAGGGCTACGCTGTTGCTAAGAGTTAAGAAATTGTGTGGCTGCTGTTCTGATTTGAGTTGAGCCCCAGCCTGCCCTCTTTGTTGCAGTGTGACTTTTGGGAAGTTGCCTTAACCTCTGTGCACCTGCTTTCTCATCTGTAAATTGGACATGATAACAGCACCTTTGTAGACTGTGTGTATAGTCTTTGAGAAGGTGTATAAAGAGCTTTCAGTGCCAGAAGGTTCATAGTAGCCTTCAATCTTTAGTTCATATGAATCAGGAAAGCTAGTGTTTCTTGGCACATACAAATGTGTCAGGCACTATGCTCTGGGCTTGGGATCAATTATAGTAATCTTTATAGAAAGCAGTTTTGTTTTGTTGAGATGGAGTTTTTTTTTTGCTCGTCTCCCAGGCTGGAGTGCAGTGGCACAGTCTTGGCTCACTGTAACCTCTGTCTCCCAGGTTCAAGCAATTCTGCTGCCTCAGCCTCCCGAGTAGCTGGGATTACAGGCACTCACCACCACGCTCTGCTAATTTTTGTATTTTTAGTAGAGATGGGGTTTCACCATGTTGGCCAGGCTGGTCTTAAACTCCTGACTTTAGGTGATCCTCCCGCCTCAGCCTCCCAAAGTGCTGGGATTACAGGAGTGAGCCCCCGCGCTTGGCCAAAAAGCAGTTTTTGAGAGGAAATAGTGTTGATTTCAACTAAACAGTGGTTACAGTATTTCTATCATTGAAATATATTTGGGATGGGTACATTTTCATTGTGGATATTTAAGAAGACGTACCTAAAAACAAAACAAATTGGGAATGGCTTAAAAGCAGAACCTTTCCTGCTTGAAACAGCTCATTCAGCATAAACCACATGTAGGAGTCCTGGGGTTGGCATTTTTCTCTGCTGTTGGGATGCTGAGTGGAAGATTTGTTACTTGAGTTCATCATTTGCTTTTTTTTTTTTTTAAATGTCACAGCTTCCCTGTGTTGTTTTGGACTCCGTAGACACATTTGTGTAAGGTTTTAAAAGTTCAACTGTTCACTTAGGAGGAAGCTGAGCTCTGTAATTTTCCTTTTTGCCTCTGACACTAGGACACTGGAGTCTCTTATGCTGGGGGACCCTCTCTACTCTGGGCTATGCCACTTAATCCTCAGGTGGCCCTGAACAGATTATTAACTTGCCTAAACGTGATTAAGGATTTCCCCTCCTGTGGTCTAAAGAAACCACCCCTCTGGCCAGGAGGGTCTTTGTGGCCTTGCTGAATGTGTTCCCCTAGGAATAGAAACTGGGGTAACATAAAATGCAGAGAAGCAATGACCTCAAAGCAGCTGGATGGATGTGAGAGCTCCTAGAAGCCTTACCTGTTCTGCCTAAGGGGAGTATCCTTCATTCATACCTATAGAAACACTACTTGGCAATAGTGAATGTTCTTTGACACTTGTAATATGTTGTTAAGTTTCTCTATTTAGAGTCCATTGGTAGTCTGGGCCACCTGGGTGTTCTTTGAAAAAGATGACTATAATATAAGTATTATAATACTATACTATTGGTGTAATAGGTGTATTATATGTTGTTAATACAATAGAAATATTATATTGGAGGCTGGAAGCTGAAGCCCCTCCTTGTGGCACATAGATAACCTTTGGCTTTTCCCATAATCCTCTCCACCTTTTCCTTGGGGTGATGCCCCTCCAAGTGTGCTCTCCCCTGGGACTCAGCTGCCTGGGGCTTCCTTCTTTTTTTTTTTTTTTTGAGGCGGAGTTTCGCTCTTGTTACCCAGGCTGGAGTGCAATGGCGCGATCTCAGCTCACCGCAACCTCCGCCTCCTGGGTTCAGGCAATTCTCCTGCCTCAGCCTCCTGAGTAGCTGGGATTACAGGCACGTGCCACCATGCCCAGCTAATTTTTTGTATTTTTATTAGAGACGGGGTTTCACCATGTTGACCAGGATGGTTTCAATCTCTTGACCTCATGATCCACCTGCCTGAGCCTCCCAAAGTGCTGGGATTACAGGCGTGAGCCACCGCGCCCGGCGGGGCTTCCTTCTTACCTACTATTAGCTGAGATCAGAGGTAGCAGCTCTGGCTGGCAGTGGCCCCTGGAGCTTTGACATCTGGAGGGGATGAGGACCCGGTTTAGAAGATTCGTGCCCTTCCATACCCAGGCTGTCTGGCTCTTGATCTTGCCTGGTACTTTTTCTCAGTATCTGATTCCTGAGCCTGTGGTTGAGTTGTCCTGCTTGGACAGAGCCCTTGGTTGGATTCCACATGTGTGGTCTGATGCAGTGGCAAAGAAGTTGCCATTTAAAGATCTCATCTTAAGGGACCGTTCTGCCTTTCATGCTTCATGTATTGAAGACTGAAACTAATAGGAATCTTAGCTGTCCCTGTGTGTTTCCAAGGGCTTAATACATAAGTAATGATCAAGAGAACCTGACTTAACATTTTGCTCATCCTAGTAATAAAAAAAGAATTCTGGAGAAGGTAATAAAGACTGAGTTTAAACAGTGTCTTGGCAGTTGTTAAAGGAGATTTTAATTAAATCCCAAGCTAGTGGGTACATGAGACTAATCCCCTGTTTGAGGGTAACTGTTGGGTTTTAGTCCAGGTTTAATGAACTATAAGTCCATTAAACTTTTTTTCTTTAGAAATTACCTGGTCTCCAGTATTTATTCATAGCAGTATGAAAATACACAGGCCCTGCTCTAAAGTGTTGGGGATATTTGAGAAAGATGTTTTTAGGTCTGCTCTTAATTGGATAGAGAATTTGGAGAGGTTAATTAGTTTTCCCCACTGGCCAAACCCATCTCTAAAATGGCTAGACAACGCATTGTATGACTTTTGTCTTGTTGGAGAGTCAGGCAGCTTTCTATGCTATTTCTCCTAGAGCTTGTTGCAAATGCATGTGAAAATTTGAGATTCCCATAAACTATAAATCTCTGTTGGCATTTTCTGAAGTTCATTTTGGGCATGGATAGGGAAGGTAATGAGTCACATGATATGAATTTTCATCCCACATCCAGGTTTTCCATTGTGACCGTATGGCAGTTGGTTCCTTGGTTTAGCCAACATAGTCTGAACACATTCCACAGAGGACTGGGCTGACTTCTGGAAAGGGCTCTTCTTAGAAGCAGAGCTGGCAAGGATTTTGGCCCAGTGGGGCCAACTGTCCAGACGGAAGAGAGTGCATGCACCTTAAAATCTATAACATTTTAAAAGTCCTAGTATTTGAGCCTCCCTCCCAGGTAGACTGTGTTACTAATAGGAGATGGGACTTGGGCATCAGTATGTTCCAAAGCTTCTAAGCTGAGTCTAAGTATAGCCAGAATTAGATACCACTGCCTAAACCATGAGCATTGGAGGGTGATTACACAGGACCCTTGTGAATTTCCAAATGCTAAGCAGCCACTACAGTGTGCAGCTGCAGTGAGGATGGTCATACCCACCTATTACAGCAGTTTCAAGGATTAATTAACACCTTTTGTTAAGAGAGCAAACCTGAGTTGAGATGCCAGTGCTAGGCTTGGCTTACTTCCTAGCTGAAGGACTTGACCTCACAAAACAACATTGCCTTGGCCACACCATAAATTAGCACTTGCTGTGGACTAGAGAACTTCTGAATAGTGCCAATTTTGAGAGTTTAAATCTTTAAATGCCAAGGATCTCCTGGATTCATGCTCCAGAGCAGAAGTGGCAAACACATGGCAGTCGGTGTGCATTGAGCTGGGGGCTCTGGCCACTCCCAGACTTACAGGCTAAAGTGGAACTACTAGTGGGGAAAGTGAAGAAGGGATAGGTGTTTTATAGTGAAGGAGTGTGTTAGGCATGCCTGTGTGTTTATGATGAAAAAAAAAGCTAACAAATTGGTCTGTAGGTTCCATGATGGTGGAGACTGGGTCTACCTTGTTCATCTTTGTGCTCTGCAGCCCAGTACACTAGTAGTAAGACCTTTGTTGAATGAGAGGATCAGTTAGTGCCTATCAGGGTGATAGGGCTTGGCTGTGTCTCCACCCAAATCTCATCTTGTATTGTAGCTCCCATAATTCTTATATGTTGTGGTGAAGCATGAGGGTGAGTTTTCCTGTGCTGTTCTCGTGATGGTGAATAAGTCTCATGAGATCTGATGGTTTCATAAAGGGCACTTCCTCTGCACATGCTCTCTTGCCCGCCACCATGTAAGATGTACTTTTGCCCTTCCTTCTCCTGCTGTGATTTCGAGGCCTCCCCAGCCATGTGGAACTATAAGTCCATTAAACCTTTTTTTCTTTATAAATTACCTGGTCTCCAGTATTTATTCATAGCAGTATGAAAATACACAGGCTCTTCTCTAAAGTGTTGGGGCTATTTGAGAAAGATGTTTATAGGTCTGCTCTTAATTGGATAGAGAATTTGGAGAGGTTAATTAGTTTTCCCCAGGTCACAGAGCTAAAGTGTGGAACGAGGATCTTAAGTCTGGAATTAATTCCTGTGATACTATGCCAGATTCCGTGCCATAAATGTGTACATTATCCACTGGCCAAACCCATCTCTAAAATGCATTCAGTGGATGAAAGGGGATCAGCTGAGATCATAGTTTGGGAGGGATCAGTCTCAGTTTGTTACCTTCATACTGAAGCTGTAACACTAAAATCTCTTGGGGATCAAAATGTTTGGGGGGAAAAGATATATTTTGATGTCCTTTCTTTCTGGCAGCATGAGCAGTACTGGACACGTTAGAGGCATCTAGTGAGTACCTATGATCTGATTCAGAAAAGGAGTAACTATTCTTAAATTTCTTTTATCGAAGAGAAAGGATTGAAACATTTAACTCTTAGCTGTTAGCAAGCACATTTCAAAATTTGTGATCCTCTGCCAACAGGTGACTAAAGGAGTCTTTAAATTTTCTTGAGATTCATGGAACAGGGGCAGGTATTTTCTTCCTGAAATATGCTGTTGTAATGTTGTCCTTGCCTTGTTCTCTTCTGGTTTATGCAGAACTTTAAACCTCCCTCCCCCATAAATAAAGAAAAAAAACCAGATACCTCATAGCCTAAAAAGTTAGCATCCATGATTTAAAGAAGGGGTGGGCAGACTACAGCCTGTGGGTCAAATTCAGCCTGCCATTGGCCCATGAGCTAAGAAAGACTATTAAAGAGTTGGGGGGAAAAATGAAAACAGTAATATTTTGTGACATCCCAAAATGGTATGAACTTCGAATGCAAGAGTGCATCCCTACAGTTTTACAGGAACAGCCCATTTGTTCGGGTTTTGTCTGTGGTTGCTTTTGTGCTACAGTGGCATAGGTGAGTAGTCACAGCAGAGATCAAAAGGCCCTCAAAGCCTGACATGTTTACTAAATGACCTTTCCTGGCAAAATTTCCCTGATTTCACTTTAAAGCAAAGTACCTTGGGAAGGAAGAGCTGGGGGTGGAGGTAGAGGTAGAAAATATCTTTGCTCTTACCTTTTCCTTGCCTTTGGTAAAATTTAAGCGTTCCATTCATTCCTCTTACCTTTTCCTTGCCTTTGGTAAAATTTAAGCGTTCCATTCAAAATGAATTTTTTTTTAAAGTTCTCCCTGCCTCCTCCTGATTTGTGCACGCTTGAATTGAGAGTCTTGATTGGGGAAGACAAAAAAGAAAAATTAACAATTGATGATAGGGGAGACCATGGGAAGGAGGGCTTTGGTATTGCTTCAGCCAGAGAATTCACAGGCTTAGCCCTCCCTTGTTTTTCTGTGTGCCTTTAAAATTCTGAATATCCAATTTTTTATTTTTTGCGTCACATGGGGAACACAGTATGAGAATATTCATCTGACTGACTTTATTATGTATACAATGAAGAGTACTGGATATGACACAGTGCACAGTGCCAAGTCCTTTTCAGCAGCGTGTGTTTTGTGCCTGTGGTTGGCTGATTGATGGGGCTGGGTCTGGCAGGCCTGGTTCCTAAGGTGAGATTGCATTTTGACCCTTCAAGTAGCCTACTGCGATTACACTCACCTTTTACTGAATTTGAAGCCCCAACCCTTGGATTAAAAAAGAATTCAAGGCAATGGAGACCTTTTCACTTGACACTCGAAGATTCTTAATACCTAGAGGGAGCTGAGTCTCTTTGTTTTGCTGAAAAGTGGTCTTGGGAGCAAACAGTGACAATATTGATGTTGACAACATTAGCCTCTCCATTGCCTGAGTTTAGATTTGAGCATGCTCTTTCATTTGCCCAGACCTGTAGCAGAGCAGCAGAAGGCTGGCCAGGTTGCTTCACATTTGCGTCTGTCCACGTGAGGTTTTGAGCTGTGGTAGTGAAATACTGTCTCGATAAAAATGGCTCTGTTCAAAGAAACGTCTGAGTGTTCTGAGGCCATTGAATTGGATGTCAGAGAAGGAGAGGAGCTTTGCTTTTGTTCTCTCCTGTATCATTTTTCTTTCCACGTCCCTGCAGTGACTTTACTTTTTAGAGAATTGAATCTTTAATGCCGTCTTTGCATTTTCCATGCATGTTAGGAATAATGTCTAGTTTTGAAACAATCTTGTTACACATTCTGAGTTATGATTGATTTTTAAAAATCAAACCATTAATGAATACCTTTTTATTCCTTCACAGACTCTTCATGTGCCTGACTTAGCTTTAGAAGTTTTTTGCTGTTTTTCTTCTTATAAAAGAAGGGTGGGATTAGAAAGTGATGGATTAATGAGGAAAGAAGCACAACTCAAATGCTGTTTATTTGACCAGGGTCTACCTCACATACTTGTTAGAATCAAATGTGAAAGTGCCTTAAAAGACATCACCCGCTACATGAATTATTCACCATAACCAAAAGGCAGAACATCTCAGCTGGATGAATGATAAGTAAATTGTGGATGTACATAACGGAATATTCTTCAACCACAAAAAGGGATGAAGTGAAGATGTTACAACTTGGACAAAACTCAAACATGTGTTATGTGAAAGTCAGAAGACCAGAGGTCTCATGTTGTATAATTCCACTTATGGGGAATGCTCAGGATAGGTAAATCCATAGAGACAGGAAGCAGATTCCTAGTTGCCAGAGGCCCGTGAGAGTAGGGAATGGAGACTGACTGCTTAATGGCCATGGGGATTTATTTTGGGGCAATGAAAATGTTTTTGAACTAGGTAGAGGTGGTCATTACTGACATTATAAATGTACTGAATGCCACTGAATTATTCACTTTAAAAGATTAATTTTGTTTTATGTCAATTTCATTTTAATAACACACATGCATAATCTACATCAATGTCACTATATATGGTACACCCCATGCATCGCCAGGAGCTGTTAGCCTTGTGTACTTGGTCCCCAATCCTGTGTTAGAGAGAGAACCAAACGCACCTTTACACATGGGGGACCCAAGCAGAGCTCAAGGGCAACTTGCTAAAGGCCACGTCATTGGGAAGTCTCAGTTGTAGGACTGGCCCTTGGGTTTTCCATGCATCTTCATTCATTATTTATTTTTTTCTTTTTTTGAGACAGAAAAAAAAGCAGAGGAAAGCACTGTTTCTTTTTTTTTTTTTTCTCTCTCTCTCTTTCTTTTTTAAAAGCCTACGAGAAGTTCAGAAACGTAGCCATATTTCATGGAACCGACAACAACCAGAGCTATTGCCCAGGCTGGTGGGTAGTGGCACAATTTCAGCTCACTGCAACCTCCGCCTCCCGGGTGCAAGCAGTTCTCCTGACTCAGCCTCATGAGTAGCTGGGATTACAGGCGCATGCCACCAAGCCTGGCTAATTTTTTGTATTTTTAATAGACACAGGGTTTCAACGTGTGAATCAGGCTGCTCTCAAATGCCTGACCTCGTGATCTGCCCGCTTTGGCCTTCCAAAGTGCTGGGATTACAGGTGTGAGCCACCACACCTGGCATTTTTTTTTTTTTGAGTTGGAGTCTCACACTGTCACGTGGGCTGGAGTGCAATGGTGCGATCTTGGCTCATTGCAACCTCTGCCTCCCAGGTTCAAGTGATTCTCCTGCCTCAGCCTCCCAAGTGGCTGGGATTACAAATGCCTGCCACCATACCTAGCTAATTTTTTGTATTTTTAATAGATACGGGGTTTTACTATGTAGGCTAGGCTGGTCTAAAACTCTTGACCTCGTGATTCGCCTGCCTCAGCCTCCCAAAATGGTGGGATTACAGGTGTGAACCACTGCGCCTGGTCTATTCATTATTTCTACATGGTATTTGCTGGCAGGGGAGGCTGACACATTGGGTAGACTAGTGAAGGATCAGTGTTCCTCAAGAAGTTTCTAGTCTGCCCCTCAGAGGGCACGCAAAGCTCCTCCACATACCCGCCGTGAAGTGGAGGTAGCTCAGCTTTGTTATAACCCTACTTCTTGGAGCTGGCTTTCTCTGTTTGAAAGTAGAAAGAGCAAGAATGTTAAGGGGGTCGGGCATGGTGGCTCATGCTATAATTCTAGCACTTTGGGAGGCTGAGGTGGGTAGATCACCTGAGATCCGGAGTTTGACACCAGCCTGGCCAACATGGTAAAACCCCATCTCTACTAAAAATACAAAAATTAGCTAGGGATGGTGGCACACGCCTGTCATCCCAGCTACCCGGGAGGCTAAGGCAAGAGAATTGATTAAACCTGGGAGGCAGAGGTTGCCACTGCACTCCAACCTGGGTGACAGAGCGAGACTCTGACTCAAAAAAAAAGAATGATAAGAGGACTTATCTCATAGGATTGTTGGGAATTTTTAATCAGACTGTGCAGTGCCTGGGAGAGGTTTAATAAATGTAATCTGGCTGGGTGTGATGGCTCATGCCTGTAATCCCAGCACTTTGGAAGGCTGGGGTGGGTGGATCACTGTGGTCAGGAGTTTGAAACCAGCCTGGCCAACATGAAGAAATCCTGTCTTTACTAAAAATACAAAAATTACTGGGTGTGGTGGAGCATGGCTGTAATCCCAGGTACTTGGGAAGGCGAGACAGGAGAATCTCTTGAACCAGGAGGTGGACCAAATACATCAAGGCTGACAGCTGCTGGCGATGTGTGGGCTGTACTGTAAATAGTGACACTGATGCAAATTATGCATGTGTGTGTTTTATAATTGAAGTGAAATTAACCTAAGACAAAATTAATCATTTTAAAATGAATAATTAAGTGGCATTTAGTGTTTTTATAATGTGGAGTAATGACCACCTCTACCTAGCTCAAAACTCAATTGCAGTGAGCTGAGATTGTGCCACTGCAGTCCAGCTTGGGTGACAGAGCAAGGCTCCATCTCAAAAAATTAATAAATATAATCTATTCTGTGCTTGCCCTTTAGACAATCTGGTTTGTTAAGTTTCTTGGAAAGGATCAGGGAAAAGCCTTGTGCCCTCAAAGGTGGCCCGATGAGATGTGGTGTGGAGCCCCTTCCATGTTGAATCGTGCTCCAGCTTGGACCATTGCCCTGTCCTGCCTCCTGCTCTCTTAGGAAGAGGATCCTTCCTATGTCTGGAGCAGGGGATATGGGTTTCACAGTTGGGTGACACTGACAAAGCTGAAAAGGCTTTATTAGCAACTCCCCTTGTGCCATTTTTCAGGTAGATCTGGCTGTCGCTTCCATAAAATATCGTTACATTTAAAAGCTTACGCTTTTAAAAAAGAAAGAGAGGAAAAAAACAGTGCTTTCCTCTGCTTGACACACCACAGTTAACTTCAGGATGCCCTAACACAAGGCAAGAGAAACGTGCAGCTTTGAATCTGGGGCTCCTTCTCCTCTTGTAGTAACATAAATTGACGCGGCCCATCTGTGCTGCTTCAGAACAAACAAGAATGAAGTCATGGTGCTTAAAATAGCACAGGGTGGAGTGGCTGAGAGCAACTCTCACTCTTTCATCTCCCCCAGGGACTTTCACACAGGGTTTTGGAATGGTGGCTGTGCGTTCGGTTCCCTTGGCACCACATCTGGGTCATGCATATGCTCGTGACCAGCTTTGACTCCAAGTTCGGGGAGTAACTCTTTAAAAGGGATTTGTGTGTGTGTGCGTGTGTGTGTGTGTGTGTGTGTGTGTGTGTGACAGAGTCTTACTCTGTCGCCCAGACTGGAGTGCAGAGGCACGATCTTGGCTTACTGCAACCTCCACCTCATAGGTTCAAGTGATTCTCCTGCCTCCACCTCCCTAGTAACTGGGATTACAGGTGCCTGCCACCATGCCTGGCTAAGGAGTGATTTTCTCCAAGAGGGACATTTGCTGTGAAAATGAGTGTGGTCTCTTACTTGACGCTATGTAGCTTTCCCTTCTTCATATCTCCTATGCTGTCATTGTGCATTTCAGGGCCACTTTAAAATACAGCTCACCTTCCTAATGCAGTGCACCAGTTCAGGGAGAACACCCAGAAACTTCATTTGCAAACTTGGGGTGACCCCGAAGAAAATCCTCACTGCTTGGTCCAGAGCCAAGTGCATGATTCAGTTCCTGGGGCTTGGCTCTCTTTCCTGGACAATAAATGAGAGGTCACATTTCTTCTTCATCATGCTTTTCTTCCTTCTCTGTGTGTGTGTGTGTGTGTGTGTGTGTGTGTGTATTTTCAGATGGGTTGTTGCTGTGTTGCCTAGGCTGGAATGCAGTGGCTCAATCTCCGCTCACTGCAGCCTCGCCTTTCCTGGCTCAATAGATTCTCACACCTCAGCCTCCTGAGTAGCTGGGACTAAAAGTACATGCCACCACCCCCAGCTATTTTTTTTTTACAAATTTTTTGTAAAGATGAGGTCTCACCATGTTACCCAGGGTGCTTTCAAATTCCTGGGTTCAAAGAACCCCACGTTGGCTTCTCAGACTGCTGGAATCACACACATGAGCCATTGTGCCCAGCCCCTCTAGATTTTTTTTTTTTCTGAGACAAAGTGTTGCTCTGTTGCCCAGGCTAGAGTACCGTGGTGTGATCTCAGGTCACTGCAACTCTACCTCCTGGGTTCCACCAGTTCTCCTGCCTTAGCCTCCCGAGTACCTGGGATTACAGGCGTGTGCTACCACACCCAGCTACTTTTTGTAGTTTTGATAGAGATGGGGTTTCACCATGTTGGCCAGGCTGGTCTCGAACTCCTGACCTCAAGTCATCCACCCATGTTGCCCTTTCAGAGTTCTGAAATTACAGGCATGGGCCACTGCAATGGGCCCACTCCCCATATTTTTAGGTGAACAAAAAAACATTAACATGTTAACACTGTCTTTGTATCTTTTGTAGTCTGGATGTATCTTACTACTTCACAAATGCTGAAAAAAGTACATTTTTAATTAGTGTTCCTTCAAAAATTATGAAGCATGTATTCCAACTGCTATCTCTATGGATGTAGCTGCTGGATTTCTCTTAAAACTTTCACAGAATGGTACTTTATGCATGGAAACATGCACCCTTTGTGTGAGTTGCACCAGTTGGGAAATTTCCTGATGGTCATTGAATACAGCAAAAATTGAGCTTTTGCCTTGTTGCTTCCACATATAGTATTGATCATAATGTGTTTATAGACAGAGAATCTCAATCTCTTCTCCCTAAGTTATTCCGACACAGGAAATGGACGTTGGTCACGGTGTGTGTTTCCTGCGGGCAGAATGCTGTGTTCTTAATTAAGGTGGTACCTGGTGTTTGTCCTGCAAGAGCTGTTGTCTAGATGAAGTCAGTTTTCAAACTCGTATCGGGACATCTTGAACTAGTTTGCTCTTGCCATGAGTCCTTCTCCAATGTCTGAGCCACCCAGTGAGAATAGGGATGTCCCGGGACACTCTTATCTCCACTGAGGTCATCTTCAGAAAAGTTATCTTTCCTTTAGAGAAACTTTGGGGTGCTGTATCTGCTGTGCAGTTTTAGAGGAGGAGGCAGGGAGGGCGAGACTAGTGAAGGGATACTTCATTAGAGAATGGTGACTTTCCTGGCCCATGAGGACTCGGTGAGTGGGTGGAAGGAGGGAAGACAGGCTTGCAAGAGGGGCCCCATCATTTGATGTATCGTATCCATGCAAGACTGTGAGGAGGCAGGTCTCTGGAGTGGGGAACGGGGTTGGAAGCAATGGGAGAAAGAAGGTTGGTGCAAGTCATGAGGTCAGGTGGGGATTCAGTTCTGGAGGAGGGCTCAGTGGGACAATCTGGTGGTCAGAAATCTTAAGAGGGAGAAGTATTTGAGGGAGCCTAGCCTGCCATGGCGGATGTGGAAGGGAGGCCAGTTTAGAAGGGCAGTGGTTGGAGCAGTCTAGGCCCAATGAGCTTATTTATTGGCACTGGGATGCAAAGGCTTTTCAGAAAAAAAAAAAAAAAAAAAAAAAAAAGGAAAATGCTCTAGGAGGTTATAGCCATGATCCTGATGGCTTCATCAGGACTAATCACTATAGAACATTAAAGATGCCCTCGTCTTATATTTAATATGGTAGCTGTGTTTTCTTTTGGTTGACCTGGCCTTTTAGTACTCGTGGGCTCTGTACTGATCTAAAGCCATTTTAGAGAGATTATTTGACATCTTCAGAGGGAGAAGAATGCTAAAGCCACCTCTTTTAATCTACAGTCTCTGGAGTTTTCCTCTTTAACCACTTTGGAGACTGAATGAATTGGTTTCCTGGTAATTAAGAGCTAGGAGCTCTTTTTATTGCTTGTCCTTAACCTCTGACATCACTGCCCCCAATCTAAACATCCAGATGAGATGATAGAGGGAAAGCTCTTGGTAAGCCCTAGGGTGCTATACAAATGGTGTTTATCTGAAGCTCACTTCCTTGCTTTCAGTCATGCTGCTCAAATGATCGATCCTAAGTCTATCATGTTTGCTGAGCTCATACATACATTCATATTTAAATTTGTAGCTTTTTATTGATTTCCAAGACTCCGTTGCAAGTACAACAAAGTCAGGAGTCCCTAACCATGCCTGCAAGGCTGTGTGTGGGGGCCTCAGCCTAATCTCCTTTGCACTGGTCCCTTTTGTTTACGGAATTGGCCATATTCCTTTCCATCCCAGGATGACTATTTGCTGTTCCCTCTGTTTGGTTGCTGTTCTCTAGATCTTTGTGTGGTTTCAGCTCAAATATAACCTCAGGAGGGCCTTTCCCGAATGCCCAGCAAAAATACCCCATCCTCCTCCCACTGCGCACCCTATTTAGACTTTCTGTTCCTTAGCAGTGTTTTATGGCACTTAGAATTCTATGAAATTCTTTTTTTTTTTTTTTTTTTTTTGAGAAGGAGTCTTGCTCTGTCGCCAGGCTGGAGTGCAGTGGTGTGATCATGGCTCACTGCAACCTCTGCCTCCCGGGTACAAGCAATTCTTCTGCCTCAGCCTCCTGAGTAGCTGTGACTACAGGTGCACACCAGGGCACCCAGCTAATTTGTGTATTTTAGTAAAGATTGGGTTTCACCATGTTGGCCAGGATGGTCTTGATCTCTTGACCTCGTGATCCACCCATCTCCGCCTCCCAAAGTGCTGGGATTACAGGCGTGAACCACTTGTTTTGCCTGTTTCTACCCTCCTATTAGCATGTAAGCTCTATGAGGGCAGCACTTTCTTTTATGTTCTCTGTATCCACGGTACCTGGCACTTAGTAAATATTTACTGAATGAATGAAATGAATAAGAACTTTACATGAATGAATTTTAAAATAGCCTGTGCTCGCAGACACATCCCACTGCAGAGATATTTGGATACTATTAGTAGAGCAGGAGCAAGACGTACGTACCATCTGCCTTTATCTAGTGTAGGAAGACTCCTCTAGTGTTCTATAACTACCCACTTACTTTTACCAACACTAAACCCAAAAGAGTAAACATTAACTTTGCATAGCCAAATGGAACCAGCAGATTTTAGCACACGATCTATAAAGGTCATTGCTTTCCTTCGTGTCCCTGAATGCGTGTAGACAAAGGCACTGAATGTTAGTAGAAAGCAGCCAGAAATATGTAGGTCACTGTCTTTGACTCATTTCTGGCTGGTACCTTCTGCAGCATGCTACAAAACCCCAAAATAAGCAAAACTACCTTCAATGTATTCACTAGCCAGCTCTCTTTTTCCCCCCAAGTCCAAGAAATCTGGCTTTTGTCTAAAGGAACTGTTTCCTTATTTAGGATGTCAGTCATTCAGAGTGTCTGTTTCATGTTTGGAGTGAGCTGTACTGTAAATGCTGGGCTGTGTGGTTGTATCGGTTTGTGCAAACAGTAGGAGCCAAAAGTTTTCTTCACCCCTTAGTTAGCATCATTCGTCACGAGCTCAGCGGAATGAGATGGTGCTACCTACACAGTTTTTCAGGCTGTGCTTTCTACTAATTGTTTGTTTAATTAGAAAATGAGTAATTATTTATCCAGAAAATAGAATCCAAAACCGTGGGGCTGAAATCTTCTCTAATTGCACCGTATGATCACGCTCTTCTGAGGATTGTACTTTTGGTATGTGTAGATGGTAGGGGGGTCTTATTCTGTGGCTGGTGTTTACCGAGAGATCCATCTTTGGCTCCACATCGCAAGTGGAACAGAATGAAGTCAGCAGCAATCAATTTGCTTTCACAAAAGTTTAAAAGCCAGGTATAATCAGAATATCTGTCTAAACAGTGAGGCTTGTGTTCATTGGGCTTGTGTTCATTGAGCCGCTTTGGGAACCTGCTACACGCAAGACATCGTTGACAGTACACTAATGTGTGGGAAAGGGCCCGTGTGTACAAGAAGGTGGTGGTATTGTTTTGCATACCATAGAAACAAAGTGAGTCAAAACTTCATAAGCTTTGTGGAATTTGCTGGGCAAAAGCTTGTGTCGGGTGAGATCCAATCGATATAGCTAAGAATGGAGTTTGGGTTCTGAGTGTTGGTCAGCTTTTTGATGGGTGGCCAGACACACTGAGGTCTTCATTTTGGCGTAACTGCTGAAGTCATTTCATTTTTGTTTTCTGGTGCCTTTCAGAGGTGTGGGTTTTCCCTCCCTAATAACCAAGACTGCATGCTGTTGAAGAGTGTCGGGGTGTGTGCTAAGTTGACCTTGCAGGTCTGTTTGCCATCCTGACACAAAGGGGCTACTGGGAAGTTTTTAGCCAGCTGTGATGACAGGGAAGGAGGCATTCAAGTGCAGACCCAGTAGGGGCATGAATGAGAAAGGGGAGTTTTCAAATGGCACGAGGACGGGATGAATTCCTGCTGTAAATGTGAGCGGAGGTGTGGAGACCCGGCTTTGTGTCTGGTGGAGAAAGCAGCTCTGCTGACACCCCTGTCTACAGCATCACTCTCCATGAATACGTCGGTAGGGTTAGGACCCGAATAAAACATGCCTGGCCAGAGGGGGAAGGGGACCTGATTGTGCCTGTGAGAAAACAGAAGTAGAATCAGCACCTTCCTCCAGCCCACTGTGACCGGTCTCACTGTGGCCTCGTCAGTTGCTGTCCTGGCCAGTTGCTGACTTGGTTTTAGAGCCCAGCAGAGGAGGTGAAAGCTTTGGAGACTTTTTTTTTTGTTCTTGGTATTTTTTTTTTTTTGAGGCAGGGTGGTGTCCCCCAGGCTGGAGTGCAGTGGCACGATCATGGCTCACTGCAGCCTCAACCCTCCAAACTCAGGTATCTTCCCCCAACCTCCCTGCCTGAGTAGCTGGGACCACAGGCACACACCACCATTCCTGACCAATTTTTTTATACAGACAGAGTCTCGCCATATTGCCCAGGCTGGGCTTGAACTCCTGGGCTCAAGTGATCCTCCCACCCCAGCCTCCCAAAGTGCTGGGATTACAGGTGTGAGCCACTGTGCCTGGCCGTCTGGAGACTGTGAATCTTAGCTCAGAGCGGGGTAACTGTGTGACCTTGCCAACCACAGATTCTTTTAAAGTCCCAGTTTCCTCATGTGTCCGAAATGATAATACCTCCTCCCCGAGTTGTTGTTATTTTTTATTGTGGTGAAGTATACCTAACATCAAAGATACCATTTTAACCGTTTCTAAGTGGATAAATCAGTGGCATTACACACATTCACACTGTTGTATAGCTACCAGCACTGGCCATCTTCAGAATGTTTTCATCTTCTCAAACTGAAACTCTGTACCCGTTAACCCATCAGCCCCTCACCCACCACCCCTTAAAAGAGCTGAGATTTGAACCCAGGGATTTTGGCTCCGTGTGTCTTGTGTTCTCCTACCACATCATAACTCAAGAGGGTTTGTGGTCTTAAACGTTGAAGACATCTCCTAAGAATGTATTATGGTAGTCAGTGCTAGCTACAAAAATGCATTTTCTAAATGAACTAAGGCCTCATCCTTCATCTGTCCCTAAGGTTGAATGAGAGCCTGAACTAATGAGGTTTGCTGTATGATTCTGCTGAAATTCTCGCTGAGGACGCTGCAGAGTTCGATTGCCCCTTCTCTGGGCTCATCTTGCCGTGTTTTCTCTCATCACTGGATGCCTTGACCACCCCACCATGAGGGTTTTCCTCCGTTATCCTCAGGGACTTGCCTGTTCGTAGTTTGCCTCCTCTCTCTCTGGCTGTTCCTTTTTGGTTGTCTATCTCCCTCCCCTCGCCTCCCCTCCCCTCGCCTCCCCTCCCCTCGCCTCCCCTCCCCTCGCCTCCCCTCCCCTCGCCTCCCCTCCCCTCGCCTCCCCTCCCCTCCCCTCCCCTCCCCTCCCCTCCCCTCCCCTCCTTCTTTCTCTTTTTCTCCCTCTTTCTTTCCCTTTCACTCCCTTCCCCCCACCCTCTCTCGACAGAATCTCACTCTGTCACCCAGGCTGGAGTGCAGTGGTGTGATCTTGGATCACTGCCACCTCCGCCTCCCAGGTTCAAGTGATTCTCCTGCCTCAGCTTCCTGGGTAGCTGGGACTATAGGCGCACACCACCACATCCATCTAATTTTTGTATTTTTAGTAGAGACAGTGTTTTACCATATTGGCCAGGTTGGTCTCGAACTCTGAACCTTGTGATCTGCCCACCTTGGTCTCCCAAAGTGCTGGGATTACAGGCCTGAGCCGTTGCGCCCGTCCTTGGATTTTTCATTTTTTCTCCCCGTTGGTATTCTTGGAGGCTCTGTCCTGGCCTTCACTCAGAAATATGTCACCCTTCAACAGCTGCCCTGAGAGGTGTCAGAATCGTGCACAGCCCCAGGCCTGATCCCCTGGTAAGCTCTGCATCTCCCAGGGAGAGCACCTCTCCATGGAGGTCATGCCTTCTCCTCAAACTCACCATCTCAAATCAAATCCTAAGATGGGGAAAGAAGGCATGGCCTTCTCCTCTCCCCTCCACCTGAATCCCAGCATGCTTCTTAGACATGTTCTTCTGTTCTTTTTATATAGCTGGTGAGACTAGATTTGTCTTGGGTTCATTTGGACTTTTCCTTGCTTCTCAAATGGGAACTTTAATTTCTGTCCTTATTCCCACTGCCTTCTTCAGGTCTCCTCTTAAACTCTTCCATGACCTCCTCCTCTCCCTACTGCTGATGGATTTTCTCTCGTGTGGTTCAGATCTGATCACCCCTCTTCCCTGTTTGAAAACCCTCCCAGGACCCCCATTAACAGTCATGTGATAAAGCTCACAATCTGCTGACTGGCATTCTAACCCTCTGCCAGCTGGGCTTTCTCTGCACTGATGACCCTTCCTCATTCTCCTTTTGCCCTCCCTACCCCACGACCAACACCCTGTCACAGGGGCCCTTCATCTTCCTGGACCTCAGACCCCTTCTAGGAACTGACCGCTATGGACCGCCTCCCTGGAAAGGTACATGTTCACTCAGTTTTCCATTCAATTTCAAGGGGCCTGTAGGTCCCAGTGGTGATCTCAGCCCGATGCCCATGCTAGACCATGCACTCTAAGCCTCTGTCATTGCCTGTGCCATTTTCTCTTATGTCTTTGTTCCTGTGTTTCTCTCAGTATTTTTCTTCAGTGCGCTTTCTTGTCAGAGTTAATTTTTCCCTCTATCGTGTTTGTACAGCACATTACCAGAACCTGTATTTAGCATTTGTATTAGAGTTGATACTCTGCATGGCTGCCTTGCCCTTGTGTTCCAGAGCACAATGCCTTGCATGTGTTACACACATTCATGCGTCCATGTATTCATTCATTCATTCATCAGTTTCTTAAGCTCTTGTGAGCTAGCCACAGTGCTTGTCCTGGGCTATGCTAGGAAATTCAGATGTCCCTGCCCCAGTGAGATCAGTTTGATTGTATACAGATCAGCAGGACATCATCATGGAGTGGGACTACTGACAGTTTACTGTGTGTTGGGTGCTGATGAGCACATTGTATCCATATGTGTGTTGTCTAAATTCTCACAACAGCTTTGTGAAACAGGGTCTAATATTTTATGTGTGAAGCCATGGAGGCCACAGATAGGTTAGGTAACTTGCCCAACATCATGAGACTCATCTGCAGTAGAGTGGAACCTCAACACTGTAGATTGTTGCTGGGGGTCAGATTTTTTATTCCTAGGCTATCTAAGATCAGCCTGGGCAAGCCAGGGCCTGGCGAGAGCCTGGGCGAAAGGAGAAAAGAGAAGAGCCAGGGAGAAATCACCAAAGTCTTCCTGGAAGAGTGTGGAGAATTGGGGTGGAGGCAAGGTAAGCAAGGGCCCCGAGGTGAGATCGAGTGGGTGAACTGTGGGTGAGATGTTAAGAACTCAGTTCTGCAGAGCTGGAAAAAGGAAAGAAGGCAGTGCTCATGGAATGAATTGAGAAAAATAGAATTAGCCACTGAACCGATTATCAAATTGAGCAAATAAATCTTTAAAGAATCCCAAAGATAGAAATGTCTTAGACACAGCAGGACGAATTTTTGTTTCAACATTGGAAGGCAGCCCTGCTTCTTATTATAGACATGTTCAAATAGTTTAAGGGCTGGTGACTGACCAGATTATCTGGTACAAACATTTGTCTTACAGCAAGTTATTTACCCTCTCCAAGCTTGGTGTTCATATTAATAAGATGGGGATAAAAAATGTTTATTTCCTCAAATCCAAGAACTGTCCAATTTAGCTGCACCTTTATGTAGCACTAAGGAAAAAAAAATCCTGCCAACTAAATTATGAAATGCCTTTCAGAGATGTTAAATTGTGCAGGGGAAAGGATTAACTGTAAAATGGATTCTAGGATTGGTTTTAGAAGCAACGAAATAGAATAGTCTCCTTCGTAGTGTGAAGAGCGCCAGATGCATAGCAGTTGCTGACTTTATTTGATGGTGAGGATGGTGGTGGTGTTTATGTAGAAGGAAACAGGCCTGGAGGTTGAAGTGACTAATGACTTGATGTAAGCAAAAGCTAACTAGTAAAGTGCTCTCGCTGCAGATTTTGCTATTTTAGACTAGACAGGTCTCCTGACAAACAAGAATGCTGTTGCCTGTAATTCTGTGTTACCAGAGGCTGTTGAGTGTGTATGCTCTTAGCTATAATATGACCAAGTGGTCATAGGCCTATTTAAAACCTAAGGGGAAATGAAGGGCTCAATTTTACAGTGCGGCTTCTAATCTTGTGTGCTCCTAAACTCTAGTCTACACACTCCCAACGATTAGAGAGACATTTTGTAACCTGAAATGGTTGGGTTCAGACTAGAATGCTTGGGTGCTACCAAATTAAAGGTCAGCAAGAAGCTACTTGAAGAACCAGCCTCTGGCACTGTGGTAGAGGAGCATTTATCTGGAGACCGGCCTCGCTGGAAGAAGATGGCCACGCCTGTGTCTCAGGAGACTTTAATTAGGACCATTGGCTTGGCTGTCCATGATGACAGGTTGAACTTAGGCCTGTGGTTCTAAGCCATGAAACCATTCCTGGGAAAGCCCAGCAGAACTATAGGTGGCAACCCCAAGGACTGGAGAGGGGATGGCTCTGCAGGTGCTGGCTTCTGCCTGCCAGTCCAGCCACTCATCTCTCCTGGGGTTCCCCACCTGCACCTCACCTGCTTCTCCTGCTCAAGTGTGCGCCATGTCTTCCCACCAACCTGGGCACAGGTTACTTCTGTGCTGCGTTTTTGGACTCAAACTGGGTGTCATCTCCTGAGAAGCCCCCTCGAACTGAGCTTCTTCCTTGTGCTCCATGATGTCCTAGGCCTCTCTCTCCCATGGCATTTACCGTCCTGACTTTCTGTCTGTTCATGTGTCTCTGCTCTCCTTAAGGAATGGGACCATGTTTTACTAATCTTCGTATTCACTGTGCTTTGCCCGTAGGAGGCCATTTACAAAAGGACATGGGAATGGACAGAGCTGCAAAATATCAAATGCTGATACTTGGAGGGTCTGCGGAGTAAGAGGAGGAGGAGGAGCGAGGAGGAGTGAGGAGGGTGGCTTTTCTAAGTAGAGGAGTAAGGAGCCACATCTGTAGGGGAGCCAAGAAAGGGAATAGGAGAATTCACAGAATTTACTGCTTGAAAGAATGTGGGGAGAAAGGGGAGGTGGGACAGTCTTACTCTTGACCTTGGTGGGAGCATGGATTGGGCAGGTGGAGGGGTGGGGTTCTGGGCTGATGGGGCATGCTGCAGCTCGGTTTCCTAATTGGCCTCGGAGGCTCTGGTCTTGAGGAGGGGGATGGGGAGGGTGAGTGAGCACAGTGGGTGGCGTTTTCCTCCCCTCCGGAGGACACTTTTTTGTCCTGGGCTTCATTTGTAGGTCTTTGCCAAGGCGTCTGTGGGAAGCCTCCTTGAGCAAAGGGGCCCCAAGGCCGTGGGTGTGTGTGTATGTTGTGGGTCTGTGTCTGTCTCAGCATGAGGTTTAGCAGGCAGCCTCAGGAAAAACGTACAGTCCAAAATGGATTTTGTGGCCATGCTACTAGCGGCTTCCTCTTTCCTAAAGAGACGTGTGTGCAGGTGTCAGAGTGCAGGCTAACCACAGGTTGCCCGTTTCTGCACCAGAGCCCAGCCAAGCAGCTCTTGGCGCAGCAGCCCTGAGTGAGGTGTCAGCGTGGGGTGTGGGGAGTGGGGCCTGGATTTTGATATCCAGTGTCCTCACCTGGCTAAAGGAGAGCAGCTTCCCCTCGCTTGCCTGGAAAAAACAATCAGGAAAGGCTCGTGGTCATGTTTCTCAGTCTCTTGGACTGTTAGGTAGTTGCCCTTGATTCCTGTGAGCTTTATCTGACTGCAAGGGTCCATGACATGGTCCCCCTGGATATGACAACATTGTGCCTGGTCCGTTTCCTCCCAAGAATTTTTGAGGACTTTAAAATTTAACCTGTGGGAGGGCAGGGAGGGAAGTTTTGGTATTTACTAATAAAAAGGCATTACTTCCTTATTCTCCCACTCCCCCATATATTTATAAACATAATCATAGCTTTTGTTTAATCTCTAAAACAGGGGTTCTTAAATGTGGGAGTATGTGTCAGAATCACCTGGGTAGCTGCTGGGAAGTGTGTATGTGTAGACCCTGTCTTCAGAGGGTGCGTCAGGAGGCCTGGGGCAGAGCCTGGATGCTGACGATTGGGGAAAAGCTCTCCAGGTAATTGTGATGGATGCCCTAGACAGGCAACCACTGTGTTAGATGGAAAAGCTTCCTGGTGGCAGAGACTGAGGCCTCTCTTGGTGTCCTATGCTGTGTCTGGGATACAGTATGTTTTTTTCTTCATTCAGAAGTATTTCTTGAACACCTACTATGTGCCAGCCTCTGGAATATATTAGTATCACTGTTCTTGGTGCTCCTGGAGCCCCGGTGGAGGGGCCCTAATTGTGTTGGATGCCAAGAAACTGGACGGGCTTTTTATTCATTCTCATTGAATGGATCGTCATTGGATTCTGGTCTTCCTGAGTGGTGTGAGGTAGGTACCCAGAATTACAGCAATGCCATTGTCCCCTTTCCCAAAACCTGAACATAGCTCACCAAGCAGGGGCCCCTGGAACGTTGTAGCAGATGGAATCAGTAGATCTAACATGCCACCCCTGCCTTTCCCATTCACTTTTAGACTAAAGAGCTGAGCTTGGGACAAGACTGGGCTGGATCATTTCCCTTTCTCTTTAACATAAAAAGAACATGAAGCTGGCCACTTCCTTGGTTTTCATGGATGAATGTGAGCCATCTTCAGCCTCTCTGACCTGCTAGACACAAAGGATATGAAGATGAATGGAGCATGGCCCCCACACTTTACAAATATAGTCTAAGGGGAGTCAGATATGCAGACAGATGCGGCAGTACAGGGTGATAGGTCCTGCATGTGTGCTGAGCCAACTGGGAACAGGCGGTCACAGCTATGGTGCGTTATGGGAAATAGGGAAATCCTTTATGGGGCAGTGCTGGTTGGACTTCCCAGGTTCCCCGCCAGCCCTAGCCTTTAAAGAGTGGTATGGGTAGGGGGCAACTGACCAGGAAGGAAGCCTTGCCACCCCTCTCCTGGGTTGGGGAGGCTCCGCTTTGCATCTTTTCCAGCAGTGTCTGCAGCTTTGGTGTGGCTAGGACCCCACTACCTGACCCTGTGGCCTGTCCAGTTTTCAAGTTGATGGTCACACATATCTTCCCAGCTGAGGGCTGCTTTTGTGTTAGCCTGAGACAATCGTAGCTTCTGTTTCTAAGAGCGAGTGCTTTGATGGAAAACATGGCTCATGGACTTGCTCTTTGTCTAGATCCCATCACAGTCAGGTTGTGCAGGCATGAATTGTTTGTAAAAATTCATCGGGTTATAGAAAAAAAAAAAAAAGCCTAGAAGGAAATAAAGGGACATGTCTAATGTTGGTGTTGCTTCTGGGTAGTGGGTGTTTGAGTACCATTTTCCCAAGCTTTTCACTCTTCAGATTACCCTTTCATTTTGAAAAAAGATGATCAAGACTATTTCTTGAAACCTACATGTGTTGGTGAGCTGTTGTTACTGAAACCCTTTCCTCCAAGGATGAAGATTCTGAATGATAAACTTTTAATGATCAAGCTCATCCCACTGCCCTCTGGCATCTTATGGGTGGCTGGGTCTGGTTTTACTGTTCACTAAATGTTCCATTTGTCTCTGTCAATTGAAGATGCCCTCAGGGCCAAGAGGTGACTACTCTCAGAGGATAGAGTGTGATCCAAATTGTGTGTGTGTATGTACGTGTGTGTGGGAGGGTGTGTATGATGTGTTCCACCTGGTCGTTGGGGCCTAAGCCCCTCATCCTTTGCTCTTGTGGGGAGAACACTGGACCAAGCTGCTTAGTATAGAGAAGAAACAGTCTCATGGGGCACCCAGGAGGAAGAGAGGCATGGCAGAGTTGAGGAATGTTTCCATACTGCATTAGCACGGAAGCTGTACCACATTCAGAATTTTAGACCACTCCTATCATGTGCATTTAGAACAAGCTTTGTAGAAATATTGTGGCTGCTCTGATTCCTCCACTAAGCCAGAGCCTCATATTTGGTGTGTAGCAGGAGGCACCTCAGCCCCAGCAAGTGGGAGGGAGGGTTAACGCCCTAACCAAGGAACTTCCTCTTTCCGTCAGAGGCATGGGTTAGCAATCTGTGCTGGTGTGTGGGAAGCCTTGTTGGTTTATCCCCTTGATCTTGCCTCCATCCTTAAACTTGAGGAGGGGTGTGTGTGTGTGTCTGTGTGTGCAACTTTCTAAATACCAAAATACGCTTTCTTATTATAAACTAGTACCATTGGTTCCTTGCCCCACCCTCCCTTGTTTACTTTCATTTGGTTAAAGTGCTGCTCCTTTCGAAGGGCTCCTGTTTCTGTGGCACAGCCTATTCCAGATCACTCAGATGCTTGTGCATGATTTTCTGATTCCTAACTCTGGGCTGCTGAATGCTTTTTCTTCTCCCACAATTGAGCTCAGAGTCAGAGAAGGGCTTTTGAAAGTTCATTTCTGAAATGTACATAGGTGTACTGTCTTGAAGTCCAAGCGTATCCTTGGGACAGCTGTGTGGCTTTGAGATCTACTGAGAGTGGCCATCCCACCTGCCATGTTTTTGGGAGTGGTACTTTGCAATATGTGAAAAGAGAGACTGCTTCTAATACTCTGTGGCTCTTATTCAAGTTCAATTCCATGGGAACTGAATCACAAGGTCTGGTTTTAGGAGTAAGAGAGAGTCAGGAAGAGAGATGATTCCTTACAATTTTGTGTGCATGTATTTATTTCTATTTCGTTGTTTTATTTGTATTCTAGTTCTGGGTTGGGATAGCCCTTACTGCCTGAAGTAATTGTTTCTTAGAAATAGCCACTGCAAGGCCGGACACGGTGGCTTATGCTTGTAATCCCAGCACTTTGGGAGGCTGAGGTGGGTGGATCACCTGAGGTCGGGAGTTTGAGACTATCTTGGTTAACATGGTATAACCTCATCTCTGCCAAAAATACAAAAATTAACTGGGCATGGTGGTGGGTGCCTGTAGTCCCAGCTACTTGGGAGGCTGAGGCAGGAGAATTGCTTGAACCCAGGAGGCGGAGGTTGTGGTGAGCCAAGATCGCATCATTGCACTCCAGCCTGGGCAACAAGAGTGAAACTCCTTTTCAAAAAAAGAAAAGAAAAGAAAAGTGGAACGGCCCAGGTGTTGTCCCATCAATGCACTTAAGTAGAGAATCCAGGGTGAATGCCAGGCACATTACATGGTCCCCTTGGATGCGACAACAATTGTATCTGGTCTGTTTCCTCCTGAGAATTTCTGAGGACTTTAGAATTTAACCAGTGGGACCAATACAGTTTAAATGTATTAGCTGCTTGCCAGTAGGAGCCAAATCATAATTCTTAGCCTTTAATCTCCTGAGACACGAGCTGAGCAGCTCCATGTTATTTTTAGGGAGCTTTTCTGGAATAAGCCTAGAGTGGCCATTCATGTGTTTCAGTGCAAGTATTTCACTTTATTTAAAGGGTGACTTTCCTAAATATTATCAGCTAAAGGCATACCATATTTACACATGATTCCCGAGATGCAAGTCACAGAAATAGATTGAGTGTCATGGAGAAAAACTTAAACTATAAATTCCCAGAGACACAGAATTTGAACTCTTCCTGTGGTAGTTGGTACCGTTTAGCTATTATTACGTTATTATTTAAAGTACCCTCATTGTTCTAAACAGGGCAGAAGGGTACCTTAATAGTGCACTTTTCATTGTGCATTATTCATTTCATCTAATCATCCATGATTCTAGTGACATCTCAGGTTCTTAACTAGTGTTAAGTTCTTATAAAGGAATTGCTTCCTGAGTTCAGTTGGCAGGTTAATGATAAGAGGTATCCTCTAAAACAGAGTCCAAAAGTATTGGGGTTTGTTCAGATTCATTTGAAATAATGCAAAGATCTGATGCCTTAGTTCAGGCTATTAAAAGAAAAATCCATAGACTGGATGGTGTAAACGACAGAAATTTATTTCTCACAGCTTTGGAGGCTGGGAAGTCCAAGTTTGAGGTGCTGGCTGATATAGTCTAGATCTGTGTCCCTGCCCAAATCTCCTGTGGAATTGTAATCCCCAGTGCTGGAGATGGGGCCTGGTGGGAGGCGATGGGATCAGGGGAATGGTGTTTTTCCTCGGTGTCTTGGTGGTGTTCTGATGACGGTGAGTGAATTCTCAGGAGCTCTGGTTGTTTACAAGTGTGTGGCACCTCCGCCTTCTGTCTCTCCCTCCTGCTCCAGCCATGTGAAGCTCCTAGCTTCCCCTTTGCCATGAGTAAATGTTCCCTCAGGCTTCCCAACAAGCAGAAGCTACTGTGCTTCCTGGATGGCCTATGGAACTGCAAGCCAATTAAACCTTCTTTCTTTATACATTACCCAGTGTATTAGTCCATTTTCATGCTGCTGATAAAGACATACCCAGGATTGGGTAATTTATAAAGAAAAAGCGGTTTAATGGACTCACAGTTCCACGTGGCTGGGGAGGCCTCACAATCATGGCAGATGACAAAAGGCACTTCTCATATGGCGGCAGGCAAGAGACAGTGAGAGCCAAGTAAGAGAGGAAACCCTGTATCAAGCCATCAGATCTCATGAGACTTATTCACTGTCCTGAGAATAGTATGGGGGAAACCACCCTTATGATTCAATTACCTCCACCTGGTCCTTCCCACAATACATGGGAATTATGGGAGCTACCATTCAAGATGAGATTTGCGTGGGGACAGAGCCAAATCATATCATCCAGTCTCAGATATTTATTTATAACAGTATGAGAACAGACTAATACACTGGCTCATTTGGCTTCTGGTGAGAGCCCTTTTCTGGTTTGTAGACAGCTGCTTTCTTGCTACATCCTCACATAGTGGAGGGAGAGATCATCATTCTCATGTCTTTTCTTATAAGTGTACTAATCCCATTTATGAAGGTTCCATTCTCATGACCTAATTACCTCTCAAAGGCTCACTTTTAAATCTCATCACAGTGGGATTAGGATTTCAACGTGAGAATTTTGGGGGAGGACACAAACACTTAGTCCACAGCAGATTGAATGGGACTTCATTTTATAAAGCTTGCTGTAATTTAACCGCTTAAAATGGGCCAATAATGGGTATGTGAGCTGAGAGCCTCATGCTTTGTGTAGGGAGGTAGGTGCCTGGGGGCACTCTGTATCATCAGAAGGTCCCTGTATCCTGGCTAAATTTGAACTGGGTATGGACTGGGTGAACCTGCCCTGGTCCACGATGTGTGTACATTGGGCTTGGAGCTGACCCCAGAACCCTGTCTGTCACAGTGTTGCTGCTGAGTCTTCATGTCATGCCCTCTGTTTCTGCTCAGTGCAGAGCAAAGTAACTTCTGTTCATACCCATCTGTGACTAAGTAATGTGTGTCCTCTACTTTTTTTTTTTTTGCTGACTCTGCCTTTAATAACACATGTGTTGAGAAAAAGGAAAAAACATTTTCCATTTCATTTTTTGTGGCTTCATTTTTAAAACTTTATTATGGAAAGTTTTAAACACAAATGCACGCGCGTGCGCACGCACGCACACACACACACAGACACAGACACACACACAAGACAATACTATGACAAACCCCCATTTCCCCCATTACCTAGCTTCAGTAACCATCAACTTTGTGCTGTTCTTATTTTCAGACATGCCATCCCCAGTCCAAACCTTTTTTAAGTCCTGCAGTATTGTAAAGCAAAATGCAGGCATTTAGTGTCCACACATATACGCGGATGCATGGACTGCTAACAGATTCAGCCTCGAAATTATAGCAAAACCAACCCATAGCCACAATACTATTACCACTTCTAACAAAATTAACAATCATTCATTCACATTGTTAGTCTAGATTCAGTTTTCCCAGTTGACTCAAATGTCTTTTATACTGGTTTGTTTGAATCAAAGTATAAGTCCTGTGACCACATTAGTGGATATGTTCCTTAAATTTGTTTTAATCTAATCTATAACAGCCTTCCTGTTTTTGTAAAAATGCCATTTACTGGGTCATTTGTCCTATAGAATTTTCTGCATTCTGAACTTGGCTGGTTGCATCCTTATAGTGCCATTTAACACCTTCCTCTGTCCCCATGTTGCCTGCCGTTGGGGTATTTCAGGGGTGGCTCTAAAGGAACAACTCCATTTTCTTTCTCTCTCTTTCTTTTTCTGTTTTTTTTTTTTTTTTTTTTTTTTTAAGATGGCATCTCACTCACTCTGTCATCCAGGCTGGAATGCAGTGGTGTGATCTTGGCTCACTGCAACGTCTACCTCCTGGGTTCAAGCGGTTTCTCCTGCCTCAGCCTCCTGAGTAGCTGGGACTGCAGGCATTCACTACCACACCTGGCTAATTTTTGTGTTAGTATTTTTAGTAGAGACAGGGTTTCACCATGTTGGCCAGGCTGATCTTGAACTCCTGACCTCAAGTGATCCACCCTCCTTGACCTCCCAAAGTGCTGGGATTACAGCTTTGTGCCATCATGCCCAGCTAATTTTTGTATTTTTAGTGGAAATGCGTTTCTACCATTTTGGCCAGGCTGGTCTTGAACTCCTGACCTCAAGTGACCCACCCATCTTGGCCTCCCAAAGTGCTGGGATTAAAGGCGTGAGCCACCATGCCTAGCTAATCATATTTACATTTTTAGTAGAGATGAAATTTCACTATTTTGGCCAGCTGGTCTTGAACTCCTGACCTCAAGTGATCCGCCTACCTTAGCTTCCCAAAGTGCTGGGATTACAGGCATGAGCCACCCTGCCCAGCTTCCATTTTCATTAAAAAAAAAAAAAAGCTATGGCTCATTGCTGTTTTGGTAGCAATTGAGAGAGACTCATGTCTGCTTCATGATTTGTACTTTTACTCAAATGCCTTTCTCCTTTTGTGTGCTTGTTTTCCTCCTATTAATGGAATTGGGCTCATTTAGCTCTCTTAAGAACTTTACTTTGCAAGCTGGCCTCCCTTGCCCTACACTGTCCTCCTTGCCAGTTCAGCCTTTATTCTTTGGCTGATTTTCTCTTCCTAAAGGAAAGAGTTAGTTGGTTTTGAGTTCAAGTATTCTAGCCCCACTACTTAGGCTGTATAATGCTGGACAAGTTAGTGAGTCTGAATTTTTTCTCCTGGAAAATGGGGATCTATCTCTAAAGATAAAGGAGATAAGAAATGCAATAGTACATGAAAAGGACTTAACAGTCAGATTCAATGCTCAAGATATATTAGTTATTTTCCCCCCTTCTGATTATATCATTCCAGGTTCAAAGATTTTATTTTCTTCTGCTTACTGAAGTTCAGCCTCCTAAATGGGTTTTTTTTCCTTTGAGCAATTTCACCATTTGTTGTAAACACACCTTTCCAGCTTCTGTTCCTCTAAACTCTAGACACGCTATCCTAGGAACACACTGTTCACTTTACGTTGCCTTTGTCTGCAGTTTCCCTCTTGGAATGTGGTTCCCTCTGATGTCTGTCTCATGCTTCAAGGACCAGCTGAAACTCTACCCTTTCTCTACGTCCTCCCATCCCTGCCCCTCTCTCTCCCCAGTCAGTAAGTAGCCTATTGCTTGGGTTCAGTAGTCCCACAATGCTTTGTATAAGCCACTATCATTGCATACATCTCTCTTCAAACTGTATTATGGGTGTGGCTGTAAGAGTATTTATCTCGCAGGCAGCTAGTGGTAAAAAGAAAGTTTTCATCTTCATCTTTGACTTTTGCAGAGCAAGTCTGTGCTCTTGCACATGGCATGGTGCCAGATGAATATTTGCTGAGTTGGATGGATTCTGATTGCTCTCACCTGTGCAGAGGCCACTGTGGCAACCCCTCACTGTTCTGCTGGGATGAGGAAAGGCGTATCTGACTCCTGTGCTCTCGAGAACCTGTGTACCTCCAGGCCTAGGAAGGGGAAGTCTAAACTGAAGGTGCCAGAAGTGCCATTGTCTTTGACCACTAACTGTTGCAGCAGAGTCAGCATCTAACATGTTGTTTCTTAGAATCATTTGCAGTGACTTTGAGAACAAAAGCTCCCTGGGAGGATCAGCAGACTTGGTTTGTGCACCAGGCAGAGCTCCTGGCAGGTTTGCCCAGCAGGTCCCCAAGCCTGAGCCTGAGCCCTGACAGCGATTGCAGCCTCAAGGTAGCTGCAGTTATCAAAACTCCCATCTGTACGTCATTTTCCAATCCATGTTCTGCTCTGCTGTTTAGGGGGCTGGAGAGCAGAAAAGAGAGGGTAGAGAAGGGCTTCATTTGGGCCATGGTTTTATGATTAAGAATAGACTGCCGCCAGGCTCATGCCTATAATCACAGCACTTTGGGAGACTGAGGTGGGTGGATCACCTGAGATCAGGAGTTCCAGACCAGCCTGGCCAACATGGTGAAACTCTGTCTCTACTAAAAAAGAAATACAAAAATTAGATGAGTGTGGTGGTGGTGGGCACCTGTAATTCCAGGTACTCGAGAGGTTGAGGCAGGAGTATCGCTTTAACCCTGGAGGCGGAGGTTGCAGTGAGCCAAGATCTCGCCATTGCACTCCAGCCTGGGTGACAGTGCGAGATTCCATCTCAAAAAAAAAAAAAAGAATCGAGTGCCTTTGATATTAAAGCAGTATTATTAAATTATTAAATTAGTTAGAAGTTTTGGCATTGGAAAACTAGAGCCCAGTACCTTAATGTGTTACTTTCTAACTTCATGGCCTTGAGCAAGTTACTGAAATGATCTGCTCAGGGCGTTCTCTGCTGCAGGAGACAGAAGGTACTTCACAGGGCTGATGAGGAATGTCAAGAAGTTCTAACTGGCTGTGCACAGTGCTTATAACGTTTGCTAACAGCTACACTGCATTATGTTTGTCAGATAGTCATGGGAGGTATACCCTCCTTTGTTAGTAACATGGCTGAGACCCAGAAATGTACACAGCTGGCCAGGGTCACCTTCTAGTAGCCATGATACTGGGTTAAGGTCAGTGTTGTTGACTTTCTGTGTTCTTAGTATAAGGATATACTTCAGACTTCATATGGTTCTGGTATGAACCTTTGGGGAGGGAAGAAGACGATCATTTCTCTTGATCTTTGAGGAGGGAGAAAGAACTTCCCTGCTACAGAACTCGTTAATGTGGCTCATGTTTTCCAGAAGTTCTCCCATCATGGAAAGTGGCCGATGGGGAGAGAGTGGGTGAGAACATGTGCTTCTGTGATGCTTTGCATACCAAGGAATTTTTTCTTTGCTAATGATCTGTTTTGTTAAAATGAACACTGGATGAGAGAAGAAGGTGGAACATTTGACTATAGGTTAATAATTCATTTAGCAAAGATTTTCACCTTCAGGATTGTATCGGCAACTACCATGAGGAGTGTTTCAGGCCTGTTCCTCCTTTCTTTGGAGTTGAGGCTTGAGGAACTTGCTCCTGCTGCTCCCACAGCTGCAGGTCAGTGATGATGACATACCTCATTACCCTTGTGTGGGGCAGCAAAAAGACATTCCCAGAAGCATCTGTGTAGCAGGAGCTCTAGAATGTAAATAACCCAAGAAGTGGATGTTCTGTGATTTCTCTGTGATGGGAGTCTGTGATAGGAAGGAGGCCTTTTCCTGCAGCCAGGATGTCTGGCTGCTTCCTGATGGGCATGGAGGGGATCAGTGAGTTAAAGTTTCCAGCATCTGTTGAATGTGATTTGTGTCTGGTACTTCTCTTGACTGTAGGCATCCCCCAGCAGCCTCAAAGAAAGTCACACATGTTTGTATATCCTAGGGGGAAAGGGAGATATGCAAAGTAAATGTTATGGGGTCTGTTTTGTTTTTTATAAGTTAGCAAATAAGATCTTTTCTCTAGTGATACACCAGCATAGTTGTAATCAATAAAATGTTACAGAAGACATAACATATGAAAAGGTATTAGCTAACTATTTTATTTCAAGGTGATGGACCACACAGTGCATTTAGGCATAACTTTGAGTTGATGACTTCCTGTACTGTCCCCAACCAATTATCACCCCACAGAGGGCTGTCACGCCACCCTCTAACTGGCACAGGAATTGGTTGGTCTGGGCTTTTAAAATCAGATTCTGAATTCCTTCCTCAGTTTCTCTTCTATCTGCCTTACACCTGTGCCCCATCTGGGCCAGCCCTCACATGTCTGGCTACAAAACTGAGTATGTTTGGGATTTAGATCGTCTTTTGCTTTTGAAAGACACCCTACAATAGACAGATAACTTGGAATGCAGGTGAGGCAGAGAATTCACTGCCGTCAAGTCACAGTGTGAATAAGATCACAGAGGTGCTCAATAACTTATCACGGGTTGACAACATATTAATGAAGCAGAAACGTTAAGAGCGCTGTAGGTGGATATTCATTAAAGCAGTCTCAGTGGGCACAGGCTTTAGGAGCGCTCCTGATGGCTGTTCTTACAGGCTATACTATGTGAATTTCACTTACAGGCTAGTTTTTGAATTTTGTACTTTACTCCTATTTGAGAGGCATGCCAAAGCATGCCTGTGATTATTGTCCTTCTTTTCATTTTTGGGGTGCTATTCCTTTTATTTCAGCTAAGGATGGGAAGGGGAGCATGAGATTGAACTGGTGAGACTGAATTTTCTAGATCTCAGAAATTTGGGACTTAATTGGAGGAAGCAGAGGTGTGCTATTTTTCTGCAACAATCTTAATCTTAAATTAGCCATTGACTTCACAGAGTGGTGACCAAGTTGTGTGTGTGTGTGTGTGTATGTATGTGTATGTTTGTGTGTGTGTGTGTGTGTGTGTGAGATATTTCATACTTGAAGAACACATATACACCATGGAATGCTACGCAGCCATAAAAAACGATGAGTCCTTCATAGGGATGTGGATGAATCTGGAAACCGTCATTCTCAGCAAACTGACACAAGAACAGAAAATCAAACACCACATGGTATCACTCATAGGTGGGTGTTGAACAATTAGAACACGTGGACACAGGGAGGGGAGCATTACACACTGCGGTCAGTTGGAGGGGACAGGGGAGGGACAGCAGGGGGTGGGGAGGGATAATGTGGGGAGAAATACCAGATATAGGTGATGGGGGGAGGAAAGCAGAAAACCACCTGGCCATGTATGTACCTATGCAACAATCCTGCATGATCTGCATATGTACCCTAGAACCTAAAGTACAATTAAAAAAAAAACACCCCTACTTAAGATATCTAGACCTTCATCTGCTACTGCTGATCTATGTGACTTCAGACAATTTGCCTGTTTTCTGGGTCTCAGTCTCCTTGTCTGTCTTGTCGGAGGGTTACAATCTCTTAAGTCCTAGGGATCCTGGTCTATTGAGTTCCTAGGCAAATGCTGGGACTCCCGCATACATTGCGTTTCTGAGCCATGGTAGCCTTTGCTAGCTGACATGCTATCATGCTATCTTCATAGGCAGGAACTGTGATTTACCTTGTTTTAAGGTCCCATAGGAATTCCAGTGGACAGTGATGTAGAACTGGCTTGTCCCATTCTGTAGCTACTGGCTACCTATGGCTGTTGAACATCTGAAATGTGACTGATCGAAACAGAGATGTGTTTTCCAGTAGAAAAGACATGCTGGATTTCAAAGACTTAGAATGACAAAAAGATACTATGTTGTTAATATTTTTTGTGTTGGTTTCATATTGAAGCAACGATACTGTGCATATATTGGGTTAAACAAAATAGATTATTAAAACTGTTTTCAGCTGTGTTTCTTTTTTTTTTACATGACTGGCCATTAGAAATTGTTAAATGACTCATGTGGCCTGCATTGTGGCTCATGTTGTATTTCTACTGGGTATCGTTAATGTATAGAAGTCATTCATTGACTGGGCGCAGTGGCTCATCCCTGAAATCCCAGCCCTTTGGGAGGCTGAGGTGGGCGGATCACTTGAGGTCAGGAGTTCCAGACCAGCCTGGCCAACATGGTAAAACCTTGTCTTTACTAAAAATACAAAAAATTAGCCAGGCATGGTGGTATGCACCTGTAATCCCAGCTACTCAGGAGGCTGAGGCAGGAGAATCACTTGAACCTGGGAGGCGGAGGTTGCAGTGAGCCAAGGTCATGCCGCTGCACTCTAGCCTAGGCAGCAGAGTGGGACTCCATTTCAAAAAAATAAAGAAGACATTTCTCTACTGGCTAAGAAGTTGGAATAGATGTTTACCGAGTCCCATCCAATTATTAAAGAGTTTATGATTCTGAGTGAACAGGGAGGATTAGAAGAAGGGAACCCCAGGGTAATTGAAATGGGTGAATTGAGCCAGGAGAAGGTCTCCGAGGGAAGAGGAGGTGGCCTTGGAACTGAGTTTTGAAGTTGGAGAGTGAAAATCTTTTAGGGAGAAGAAAATTGACATAGTTAGCCTATGACAAAGAAGTACTAGCCCACTCCAGCCTCTAAGGAAGGCTGAGGTCTGGGAGAGGACCCAAAAGCCTCCTTCTGGGAGGGTATACCTGGAGCTCTGAGATACAAAAGACAGAACCTGGGAAAAACAGGATGTCACTGGGTCCTCAAGTCTGGGGCTCAGAGCAACCCAGGCTTAGAGAACTTTCTCATCTCTCAGCCCCTTAGATGAATTAGCGAGTTCTTCAGGGAGGGTCTTTTTTTTCCCTCTCTGGCTGGTACTGTGTGACTGGGTGGACACTTAGACCCAGGAAAACTGAAATAACTGCTTTTCTTGTGAAGGCTTTCACACAGCTCTTTATCTGGTCTGTGGTTTCGGGGAAGCGCCCTTTTGCAGCTGGGAATTGTCCTCAGGCTTTATTTAGAGGGCTAAACAAGGGAGAGAGTTTTGAATATGACATGTTTCTAACTGTAGTAATCTATGGGAAAAAAAGCCTTGTGGACTGTATTTGGTAGCCATAGGAAGGTAGAGCATTACAGTATAATGTATGTGATTGTGCTGTGTGTGCTCTGTGTGTCAAAGACACGCCCTTCACACAGCCATGTCATGCTCAGGTTCTTGTTTTGGACTGCCACACGTGACTGCCTGGTGCTATCAGCTTATTATGTGGCATGTTATCAGCTGAAACCAGATGTCTTTTTGAAAAATGTCATTGTTGCATGGAGCTTTAATACTGACATCCTAGGAGGCGGCCTTTCTTAGGTCATAATTTTTTGTTTCTTTGAGATGGATTCTCACTCTTGTCGCCCAGGCTGGAATGCAGTGGCAAGATCTCGGCTCACCACAACCTCCACCTCCTGGGTTCAAGTGATTCTCCTATTTTAGCCTCTTGAGTAGCTGGGATTACAGGCATATACCACCACACATGGCCAATTTTTGTATTTGTATTAGAGACAGGGTTTCTCCATGTTGGTCAGGCTGGTCTCAAACTCTTGACCTCACGTGATCTGCCCGCCTCAGCCTTCCAAAGTGCTGGGATTACAGGTATGAGCCACCATGTCTGGCCTTAGGTCATAATTTTTAAAATTGCTGTAATGTGTGTTTAAAGAATGACTGTACACACAAGACAACAAAAAGTGGTCCGAAGATTTGGGTGTAAGACAGGTAGATTTGATTCAGCAAGTAATAGAAGTCAACATTTAATGAGCAGTTGCTTTGTGCCAGGCAGTCCTCTAAGCACTTTAAATATATTAAGTTATTTAGGCCTCGCACAACTTTATATGGTAGTTTATTGTTTCCATTTCACAGATGAATTGGGCATAAAGTGGTAAACTGATATCCTCAGGGTCAACAGCTACTAGGTGGAGAAGTCGAAATTTGAATCTTTGCCATACACCGTTGTTAATTGAGCATTTCTGTTAACTACCAAGCACTTACTGGACCCTGGGGATGGCTCCAGAGCAGTGGATAAGTCAAATAGCTCCCATCTTTGCTGCCAAGCCATTCTACCATCTGAGCTTCAGTTTCCCCAGCTGGAAAACCAGCAGCCAAACCTTGCCTTGCATAACTACTAAGATTTGTTTGTTAGGATCAGTTGCCTTCATGCAGGAAAATGTGATGTTCATCCCTGGGAGAAGACTGGGTCCATGAAAGGCTATGCGTGGCTTCCGTTTGCAAATGTCAGAAAAGATGGGATGAAAATAGGAGGAATGGAGAGGACGAGGTGACGCAGCTTCCTGATCTCAGCACATCCTCAGGATTTGGTTGTCAGGTCCCTGCCCCTGTACCTTATGCTGGTGATCTCATTCTTGTCAATGCTGTGTGTTCTGACTGGAGTCACACCTAACATGTGGTGTCAAGTCAGTTGAAGCAACAGGAGTTGGTTTCACAGCCCTTTAAAACATAAGCTGTTTAATGCGTCTGCTGGCCTGTGTGCAGTTTGGCCACTGTCTGGGGTTACCCTGTACCCATTGCTGTCTGCTAAAAGGATAAAAGACATTAGGTGCCGAGACAGACCCTGGGTGACAGTGCTCTGTCTTGGTCTTTTCCATATCTAGGAGGCTGCTGTCAGTTTGATATTGAAAGATTACAACCTGAAACAGCTCAGTGTTTTTCCCTAAGCACAGAACATAAAGTCTTGACCTTTTGCCTTTCTATGACGCAGCACAGAGAGAACCTTGCATCCTTTCTTTTGGTTGTTGTGCTGTCTTTTATCTTTTCGAGGTCACGGCAGTAGGGCCCTTAATAACTGGAGATGAGTATTGCAGGGATTTACGTTAGTCCTGCGTTCTTTCTCAACAGTGGTTAGTCGGGTCATTACCATTAATGGATCACCTTGAGGAGGAATTTGCCTGTGCCAGGAGCTTTTTGTAATCTCTGTCTTGTCTGATCCTCAAGGCAGCCTTGTGAGGTAGGTATCGATGCCTGACTTGAATAGCCAGAGGTGCCAAGGCTTGCCAGGGTCATGTGATTGTCATGAAAGCTGGTCAGGAAGCACAGCTCCCACTTCAGTGCCCCTGACTCCGTCATCGCTGCTCGATGCTGGGGGTTTATCAGCATGGAGCTGCTTCCTGCTGTTAATGATGGGCACCTCTCCTTAGAGGTTTCAGTGCTTTGTACCATTTAGGGAAAACTTACTGTAAAAGACCGCATAGTAAATATTTTTAGTCTTTGCGGACCACCATGTCTCTCACAACGACTTAACAGTATCAGGGCTGCTTCCTGCTGATAATGATGGGCACCTCTCCTTAGAGGTTTCAGAGCTTTGTACCATTTAGGGAAAACTTTTGCCTTTGAAGGCCACATAGTAAATATTTTGGCTTCGCAGACCACCATGTTTCTCACAACTACTTAACACTCCCATTGTAGAGCAAAAGCAGCCCTAGATAATAGATAAACAGATGGCCCTGGGTGTGTTTCAATAAAACTTTATTTACAGAATCAGGCAGATTCGGCCCGCTGCAGTAGTTTGCCAGCTCCAGATTCAGGGTTTGGTCTAAATGGAAATGGTTATTATTAATACTATTATTTTTGGAAAGTTTATGAAGGATGGCAGGTTGCCTGCAACAGATAGAAAGGGAGACTCTGTTTTGGATGAGATTAATCTGGATACATTCCTGCTTGGAGGAATAGAGGCTGGAGGTTGTAGAATCTCCTTGAGGGTAGCCCATTTGCATCATGGTGTACTGATGGCCTTGTGATGTCCATCTCACAGCAGCCCCTACGGCCTTGGATTCTCACCTTTTCCCACTTACCTTGTCTTGGAATACCGCCTGGTCAGTATCTGGAGGTGGCTGCTATTTGGGATAAAGGTGCTTCCTATAATCTTGAGTGTGAGATAAGAGAGTAGGGAAGGTGTTGGACTTCCTTGGAGTCACTATGCTTCCTACCAACTTCGGTGTGGAGACCCCAAGCCTTTCCAAGGTAATGTATATCTAGGGCTCCCTCTTACAAATGCTGGCTTTGTCCCCCTACTAAGGAGCTGGGATGGGCTGCTTTGTGGGCTTGAGGAGCTGCGTGAGGGAGGGCAAAGTGAGCTCCCAGTGAAATGCAATTCGTTGTTGAGCTGGTGCTGCTTGGAGGATGTGAGAGGTTTTCTTAAACAACTCCTTATTGTGTAGCTCACCCAAAACTTTCATAACAGAGGGGAGCTACAGTTAAGCTGCACCCAGAGAGTCCATTGTTGCGTGTTGAAATACTTAAAAACAAAAAAAACAAAAAAAACACTAGGTAATAGTCACAGCAGACCCTTTTGCTGGATCACTCATCTGCTTCTGAGCATCGACTCATAATGTTCGGAGCAACTCCAGTAGCTCCTTGGTGTATTCTTTGAGTTTTCTTCTGTTAGTAAAAGGCTTTGAAATGCTGGGATAGGGTGAGTCTTGGCACCTCTTGATTTTAGACATTAATAAAGAATCTGATGGTCCCTGCCCACCATAAATAGGGTTGCAGCCTTTATAGAGGCTAAATCTGCTTTAGGCCTATGATAGACTGTATTCCTCTTGCCACTCTTGAAACACTGGATTGGTTGGAGACATTTGTTTTTAAGATTGGGGCCTCTAAGGACATGACCCGCCATTGGTGATGGGTTGGATCACACAGCCCATGGGGACCTGTAAGTGGCTCCAGAACGTCTTGTTCAGCCTCTGATTTCAGAGAGTTCTGGATTTTGATGCACATGACCTATACCTTGATCCTGTGTCCTGTTATTAAAGATATGTCTGTACAGTCATTCAGGTATTTCAAAGAACTTGAATTGCCTAGCTGACCAACTGTAACCATTGAAGAAGTGAGAAATTATTTATCTCTTCATGATTTTGAAATGAGCTAAAACATGATAGAAGAAATAGTAATATTTTAACATGCCACACATCTTTTTGTATATTAGAACATGCTTTACTGAGGATAAACACTGTTGTTGACTAAAAGGTACAAAGTTTTTTTTTTCTTTTTTTGAGACGGAGTTTTGCTCTAGTTACCCAGGCTGGAGTGCAATGGCGCGATCTCAGCTCACCGCAACCTCCGCCTCCTGGGTTCAGGCAATTCTCCTGCCTCAGCCTCCTGAGTAGCTGGGATTACAGGCGTGCGCCACCATGCCCAGCTAATTTTTTGTATTTTTAGTAGAGCGGGGTTTCACCATGTTGACCAGGATGGTCTCGATCTCTTGACCTCGTGATCCACCCACCTCGGCCTCCCAAAGTGCTGGGATTACAGGCGTGAGCCACCGCGCCCGGCCCAAAGTTTTAGTTAGGATGAATAAGTTGTGGAGATCTATTGTACAGCATGGTGACTATGGTTAATAATAATACTTGAAAATCTCTAAGAGGTTAGATCTTAAATGTTCTCACCACAAAAAAAAATTTTAGTCATTTCACAACATATACATATGTCAAAATATAACATGTATAAATATTAATAATTTTAATTTCTCAGTTATACTCTTCATAAAGCCGAGGGGAAAAAAGAAACTTTGAAATCTAACAAAGTCCACCCAAGTGAATTATATTTCATAAAAAACTCTAGATGTATCCAAACATGAGTCACATAGCACAAACAGAAGACATAAATAGTATGAAAATGTACTTTGAAGTAGTTTTTGAAAATGTAGGTAAATTCCTTTTACTTAAAGAAGAATGGCTGTGTGGTGGCTCATGCTTGTAATCTCAGCTCTTTGGGAAGCTGAGGCAGGAGGATCACTTGAGCCCAGGAGTTTGAAACCAGCCTGGTCAACATAGTGAGATCCTGTCTCTAGAAAAGGAAAATTTAAAAATTAGCTGGATGTGGTGGCACATGCCTGTGGCCCCAGCTGTTTGGGAGGTTGAGGTGGGAGGACTGCTTGAGGCCAGAGTTCGAGGCTGCAGTGAGCCATGGTGGAACCACTGTGCTCCAGCCTGGGTGACAGAGGAAGACTCTGTCAAAAAAAAAAAAAAAGGAAGGAAGGTAGGTAGGTAGGTTGGTGCAACAGTGCAGATTTTTCTTTAAGGAAGGGAGGGAAGGAAAGAAGGAAGGGAGGGAGGGAAGGAGGGAAGGAGTAATGGTGTAAAAAATTTTTTTTAACCTAGAAAGAAAGAAATGTGTAATGGTGCAGATTTTTTTTTTTAAACAAGAAAGAAGGAAGGAAAGAAAGAAAGGTAGATATATGTAATGAAAGAAAAAGAAAGGATGGAAGGAAGGAAGGAATGTAGGTAGATATGTGTAATGGTACAGATTGTTTTTAACCATGTGGAAAATAGCTGTTAGCTGCAGGTTATACAACATGTTTGTTTAGTGAAAAATAGATGATACAAATTTTCCTTCAAGATACTAAGCAGTAGCTTTCTAATGGCTCTGTTCTCTGTGGATGGTTTTAAACTCACGGGCATTTTGTCCTTTAAAGCACTTAAGACACCCTGTTTTCATCACATCCAAATTCTTTTGTTTTCTCAGTAATAGTTTCGAGGGATCTTGTTATTGCATTTCTTACAAGTTGTCTAAGTTATGAAACTATGGATGCAACTTGCTTCTAAAGGTCAGTAGAGGTGTAAGAGATGCCTTATCTAAAGATAATGTGAGAAGCCCCAAGATTCAGTTTACTCAGGACAATATTTTTAGGTTTTTAAAAAATGAATAAATGGTAGGCCGGGCACGGTGGCTCAATCCTGTAATCCCAGCACTTTGGGAGGCCGAGGCGGGTGGATCACGAGGTCAGCAGATCGAGACCATCCTGGTCAACATGGTGAAACCCCGTCTCTACTAAAAATTACAAAAAAAAAAAAAAAAAAAAAAATTAGCTGGGCACGGTGGCGTGTGCCTGTAATCCCAGCTACTCAGGAGGCTGAGGCAGGAGAATTGCCTGAACCCAGGGGGCGGAGGTTGCAGTGAGCCGAGATCGCGCCATTGCACTCCAGCCTGGGTAACAAGAGCGAAACTCCGTCTCAAAAAAAAAAAAATGAATAAATGGTAAATAAATGACTCTATGGTCATTTATTTGCCAAGAAATCCTGATTAGATGGCAGTTATATTCATTATTACATGTTCTCCCGCTTGTGAAGTGTTTGGTATGTAACTGGCTTAACATGAGATGGCACAGCCATTGAGATAAAAGACTAAGGTATATAATCCCATTTATAACCCAGGCTTGATAATATTCTAGTGAGATGAAGAAAACACAAAGGAATTTGATTTCTGGTTTCCCAAAGGAGCCTAGACAAGTTGAGGTTTCAACATGGCCCAGGAATGCCTTTAAAAAAATGAGTCAAGGCCGGGCGAAGTGGCTCACGCCTGTAATCCCAGCACTTTGGGAGGCCAAGGCCGGTGGATCATGAGGTCAAGCGATCAAGACCATCCTGGTCAACAAGGTGAAACCCTGTCTCTACCAAAAATACAAAAATTAGCTGGGCATGGTGGCACGCGCCTGTAGTCCCAGCTACTCAGGAGGCTGAGGCAGGAGAATTACTTGAACCCAGAAGGCGGAGGTTGCGGGGAGCCGAGATCGCGCCATTGCACTCCAGTCTGGGTAACAACAGCGGAACTCCGTCTCAAAAAAAAAAAAACAGTCAAATACAATTTTTAAAAACCCTCACTATCCATTAGGTGTTTCTAAAGTATGTTTTATTTTACATACTATTTTCTAAATAGACATTGACAGTGGAGAGGAGGGGAGAAATACAGCAGGAACAACTAGAATTCATTTGCATGAGCAGCTTCTGAAGGAAGATAACATAATTCTTTGAAATTGGGTGAGAGACCTTTTTGCCCTGAAAGAGCAAAGATTATTGCTGTCACCACTTAAGCCGAGGAAGCTGGGTGAGGGTTTTGTCTGTTTGAGAACATGGGCAAATACTTTCATTAAGAGCTTAAAGTACTCAAAATAGTAAGATGCTTATGACCCTTTTGCTTTCTGGATACTAAAGATAAAGAGTTTAAGTCAAAGGTTGGAGCTTAAAATTGAAAATCGTGCTGAGTGTCAGCTGAGAAAATGAGATTTAGGGAAAGTAGTTCGAAGAACAAAAATAGAGGAAAGCTTGGTAAACTGCTGTGCTTTAAGCTTATGGTACCCCAGCGGAAACACATTGGTGTACCTGTTCTCAGATCAGCATCCTTGGGGTTTTCTTGTGGGAAGAAGAATTTCAGTTTATCGTAAGATTTTTGCCATTGATGGCGATTGTGAAGATGGGACTAGCCACCCAGCAGGCATTGGAGCCTTTTATTTTCTTCTATATATTGCAAATTGTACTTTTAAAATAATTGGTGACAAGGTCTTGCTCTGTTGCCCAGGCTGGAGTGCAGTGGGGTGACCATCGCTCACTGCAACCTCTAACTCTTGGGCTCAAGCAGTCCTCCGGCTTCAGCCTCCCGAGTAGCTACTAGGACTGTAGGTGCACACCAGCATGCCTGGCTAATTGTTTTTTGGGTTTTTTTGTTTTTGTTTTTTGTAGAGACCAGGGTCTCTCCATGTTTCTCAGGCTGGTCTAGACCTCTTAGCCTCAAGTGATCCTCTCACCTCAGCCTCCCAAAGTGCTGAGATTATAGGTGTGAGCCACCGCGCCCGGCTGAAAAATGCATTTTTAATGCACTATTTTGAGAGAGTCCCTGGTTTAGGCGTTTGAACAGAAATGTCCTCTGCATTTGGGTCTCAAGACCTATCAATACCACATATATAGTAGAGCCCCAGGAAAAGTTTATGGCTGGATGAATCTGTGCATGACATACCTAATTTCATTGTTTACCCAGCCAGACATTTTCTTAGAAAAATGACTTAAGGGGTAGACACAAATTCCATAAAATGTTTTGAGCCCTCTTATACTTACTGAATCATAGATGGATGACGTAGCTTTCCCCATGTCCCTTTGGAATAATCTCCTGATTTCTTGTAACATTCTGCCAACAGTGTTCAGGGCTTTGCTTGCAGCCTCTGTAGCGGTATTTACCAGTTTGACATTTGCAGGTTAGATTTTAAGTCTGGAAACCTCCCCCACTTCCTGCTCAAGGGAACTGAGGTGGAGAGAGCAAGCAGGTAAATATTTAGACACCAGTATATTTAGCAAAATTGGAGACTTAAATGTGATTTCCTTGTTTCTTTCACTTAGTGAAAAAGATTAATTATGTTTATGTGATGCTAAAATTAAATTGTGGTAACATGAAAATCAGACAGCTCAGAACTCAAATGGTGAATGCATCAAGAATCTGTTCTCTAAAATCTGTTGTGGAATGAGCTTGGTGTGAAGAAATTCATTAATTAGAACTTCTTTCTTAGAGAATGAGCATTCTACCATGATCTGCTACTGTCTAGCTGGCAGTTGATCTCAGGGACTTTGGAGAACCAAGACCTTTCATCTCTGGTTGAGATCAAAGGAGACAGAGATAAGGTTGCCAAGGAAACCAAAATGCTACAGAAGCATGCGCAGCTCATGCATTTAAATGTGGTTTGAGGTTTGGGAAGCTTTCTGTTTTTTCTTTTGGCGCAAATAATACTACATGAAAATGAGCAATGCCCATGTGCCCAGGTCTTAAAGGAAATGACCGCAGGCTTAATGTAACTCAAACTGTGGGCCTAAAGGGAATCCTATTCTTTCTCTTCTTTCTGTACTCAAGCATCAGCAATTAAGGGCGTGCTTCCAGTTGGCTTCTGGGTTTCTCTTTAGTGTGCTTTGTCCCTCTCCATCACAGACATATACTCATACCCACAAACTTTTATTTATTTATTTTTTTTGAGACGGAGTCTCGCTCTGTTGCCAGGCTGGAGTGCAGTGGTGCCATCTTGGCTCACTGCAACCTCTGCCTCCCGGATTCAAGAGATTCTTCTGCCTCAGCCTCCCAAGTAGCTGGGCCCACAGACCTTTTCATAACTTTTTCCTGACTTTAAATAAATTATTTGCACAGAATTTCAAAAACACAAACAATTTTAACATGTAAAAGTTACCTGTAATTTCGTCATTTGGAAATACCTAATGTAGTATTTTGTTGTACTTATAGTATTTATAGACAGACTGAATACATATTATTTTAAATGACATGAAATCCCAAAGTTTTGAGTACAGATTTTTGTTGTTAAATGATCATATTGTAACCACTTTTCCATGGCTATAGAAATAAGTCATATGAACACACAACTATTTATTTGGCCATTTCCCCACGGTATGTTGTCTTTTTGTTTATAGAGTTACAGTATTCCAAATGATGCCGCTGAAAGCATTCCTGTGAATCTTTTTGCATATCTTATTTCCCTAGGATGGAGTCCTCATGGGGGATTGCTGAGTAAAGGCCACAAGTATTTGTAGGCTTCCATTGTATTGCCAAATGCTTTTTTGGAAGGCTTTGGTCATGTACTGAGTGGTGGGGGGGCATCTTATTAACACTAGGGGTTACCAATTTTTTTTTCCTCTCTGCCAAATTTTAATGATCAAAGATACTTAGTTTTTCTCCTTAATTATACAGAGAAGAATAGCAACTACCACGGATTGAGGAGTTATTGTGTGTGCTAAGTCTGTTATTGTTCTCACAACAGCTGGCTGAAGTAGGTTCCATTGCCCCTGTTTCACAGATGAGAAAACTGAGGCTTAACATCATGTTTAAGAACCCAGAAGAGGCCAGGAGCGGTCGCTCAAGCCTGTAATCCCAGCACTTTGGGAGGCCGAAACAGGTGGATCACCTGAGATCAGCAGTTCAAGACCAGCCTGGCTAACATGGTGAAACCCTGTTTCTACTAAAAATACAAAAAATTAGCCAGGCATGGTGGCATGCACCTGTAATCCCGGCTACTCGGGAGGCTGAGGCAGAATTGCTTGAACCTAGGAGGTGCAGGTTGCAGTGAGCTGAGATCGCGCCATTATACTCTAGCTTGGGCAACAAGAGTGAAACTCTGTCACACACACACAAAAAGAACCCAGAAGAAACATGGGGCTCTCTTAGAAATACAGGGCCATCTTAAAGACTTGTATTTCCAAATTGGGTAGATGAGTGTAAATATGTTACTAAGGAGATGGCTAGAGATCTAACAGTTTTAAAGCTTCCTTGGACTCCAGGTGAGTGATTGGCAGGAAGATGGGAGCTAACTGAAACTTCAAAGGGTAGGCTGACTTTGGGCTCCTTCCTTTGAAAATGGAGATGTTTTTCTTTCCAGAGTATCATGTACCCTCCCTAGTCTTTCGGTGTGTCATCTTAGCATGTTGAGCTTTTGTAAACAGAAAATTTACAGTGAGTGAAAGCTTTATCTGCTGACTGATTCATTAAATAAAAAAGAAAGCCGCCATTTCTGCCTACTTTCCATTCCTATCACATCCACTATTGAAAGCATGTATTCTGCACCTGCCTCATTTAGAGTTTAAATGTCTTTCCAGTGAACTGTGCCTGTTATGAAATGCTAAGAAGTACTTGAAACCAAAACCACATGGTGGTTATTCTGGAACTGTTTTCCTTTTAATTTTTTGAGACTTTCTGTTTACTGGAAACTAAGGGTAAATGTTTTATCTTTTTGTTGGATTTAGCTGTCTATAAATTTTTCTGTGCCTTGAAAAAAAAATTACACTTACTCTAATGTGTCCTCATTCTCATAACTACAGTTGGAGGGAAGAGAGGAAAAAAGATTTATCTTCCAGGGAGGCAGTTTTTTGTTTAACATCTGGGTCTGATACTTTTTAAATTCTCTTGATTGTCTCTTCGTTTTATTATTACTCTGGTCTCTCCAGGCTTATTGGTAAAATTAGAATTTGTTTATCTTCAGGTGGGGAACACTGTGACTCAGGCTACAGATACTTGATCTGTTTTAGGGGGGCCATTTGAGCCAAGCAAGGTACCGAACTGAAGGGTTTTTACAGTTCTAACACCGGATCATCTGTCCATCTTTCTTTCCATCCATCAGAGCTTCTTACTTCACAGCATGTTGCTAGACACTGCAGGAGAGAGGCACCATGATAAACCAGGCAGAGAGCCCGTGTATTGAGTAGTTTTCGTGTTCCAAGGTCTGGGCTGGGCACTTTCCATAGTTTTATTTACTTCTTGCAGCAGCTGCATGAAGAACCTTGTTTTAACTGTACATTTCAAACAAAGGCATTGAGGCTCAGAGAGACCCTGGGACTAGAAAAGACTTGTGGTTATTTGAACCCATTTTTATTGTGTGTCAATCCTTTTATTCTTTATTTTCTGTTGGGAATGTCTGCTGTTTTCCCAAGGTGCTCGCAGGTATATGGCAGGGGTGGGGGTGCAGAAGGCGCTCTCTTACCCAGCCTGCACTGGGCCTGCTGGCCAGAGTGACTGATGCCTTCCATCCCTCTGGTCCAGTGGACCCGGCAGGGCACTGGGGGCTGTGACTGCTCTCTTTCCTGTCACATGCCATGTTCACTCTCCCAAATGAGCTCTGTGCTTACTGGTGAGTTGTGGGTTTTCCCCCAAACTTTGTGGCTTTTTTTTTTTTTTTTTTGCCACATGTACTTGCTTTTGTAATTATGTAACCAAAATAGTATATACATGGATGAGATATTAGTGTGAAAAGAAAACTTGTTTTTTGAAAACTAAGTTATGTGTTTTGGAAAGAGATGCAAAGACATAAAGAAATTCGTGTTGTTTTAGGTGTGGTTGAGACAATCAGTATAAATAAAGAGGGGATGGTGCGTTGAAAATCTAGGATTTTCCACTTTGTAAGTTGTGAAACTGTCCTTGAAGGAACCTGAAATCTGACATTGGCACGTTGTGCGGATGGGTGTGTTGTTGCAGGAAAGCCCATAGAACTCCAGTCAGCAGGTCCCCACTCCAAAAAGAAGGCCTTGGCCCTTCACAAGATTGAGGAATGAATGTTTTCTGTTCAAGTAACTTGTTTAAGGTGTGTGTATATCATTTTTGAGTCCTTTCCTACCCTGACTTTTAAAAAATAATCAAAGAGCCATCACATGAGAGAATGCAGCTCTTCTATAGAACCAGAGGGACTGCATTTCTCAGCCTTGGCTCAGTGAAATAACAGCAGGTGGGGAGCCAGGAAGGCTGGGTTCGTATCCCAGCTTGATCCACCTACCAGTTGAGGCTTAGGGGAGGCCAGCCATTCAGTTTCCTCCTCTATAAAATGAGATGGACAACTGTCCAGCACTGCAGCTGGGGAGGATCCAGGGAATAAATACCTATAGCTGGATGAAAGCACCTTTCACATAGTAGGTGCTCATTAAATGTCAGACAAATGTCATAAACTGTTTATATTGTTCTGCCTATTTACAATGTTTATTCACTATTATGATTATTAGCTATTAGGGCAAGAAATTAAACAAAAAGGTTAGGCTTTCCAGATGATGAACATTTAATTAGTAACAGTCATAACACTACATAGAAAAGAAAAATCTAGGGCTGGGCGCAGTGGCTCATGTCTATAATTCCAGCACTTTGGGAGGTCAAGGCAGGCAGATCACTTGAGGTCAAGACTTCAAAACCAGCCTGGTCAACATGGCAAAACCCCATCTTTACTAAAAATACAAAAAATTAGCTGAGCATGGTGCCACAGCCTGTAATCCCAGCTACGTGGGAGGCCTAGGCATGCGAATCACTTGAATATGGGAGGTAGAGGTTGCAGTGAGCCAAGACAGCACCGTTGCAGTGAACCAAGATAGCACCAGTGCACTCCAGCCTGAGCAACAGAACAAGACCCTGTCTCAGAAAAAAAAAAAATCTAAGCAAAGTAAGACTATCAGCAATATGTAATAGTGTATTTAATAGAATATGTTCTAATAGCACTTTATAGGAACTGTTTACATTTTTGTTTTGTTGTGATAATTTTACATCTTCATTAAGGCAACACCTTGTTTTTTTTTGAGATGGAGTCTTACTTTGTCACCCAGGCTAGAGTGCAGTGGTGTGATCTCTGATCTCCACCTCACTCAACCTCCACCTCCCAGGTTTAAGCAGTTCTCCTGCTTCAGCCTCCCAAGTATGAACTACAGGTGTATCATCAACATCTGGCTAATTTTTGTATTTTTAGTAAAGATGGGGTTTTGCCACATCGGCCAGGCTGGTCTGGAACTCCTAACCTCAAGTGATCTGCTTGCCTTGGCCTCCCAAAGTGCTGAGATTACAGGCGTGAGCCCCCACTTAAGCCAGGGTGTGCCAACACCTTTTTTTTTTTTTTCCTTCTTGAGGCAGAGTCTCTGTTGCTAGGCTAGAGTGCAGTGGTGTGATCTCGGCTCACTGCAGCCTCTGCCTCCCAGGTTCGAGTGATTCTCCTGCCTCAGCCTCCCGAGTAGCTTGGATTATAGGCACGTGCCACCACACCCAGCTAATTTTTGTTTCTTTAGTAGAGATGAGGTTTCACCATGTTGGCCAGGATGGTCTCGATCTCCTGACCTCATGATCCACCCATCTGGGCCTCCCAAAGTGCTGGGATTGCAGGCATGAGCCACCACTCCCGGCCACGCTTTTTAATTTAGCTCCTTGCTATATACGCATTTGAAAAATAAAATTACTTTTTTGTTGCAGAAATGTATAGTAAATGCTTGCCAGTGCAGCCATTTGGTGAATTCAAACTGGCCCACCTAGTTAGTTAAAATTCTTTACCTCATGGGGATTGTTCTGTATTTCCAAAATGATATTCGTTTGCTTGTAACATGATAGTGATAATTACTAGTGATTAAGAAAAGCCTCCTCCTCTGCTCCTCATTCTTTTGTGACCTCAGGGCCCTTGTCACCCTCCTGCATCCTGGACAAAGTGGTGGTAATTGCATCTGTGATGGGGGTTACTCTAAAGACCCCTAGGTTATTAAATGGGAAGGCTTCGGAGATATTTCAGCCTCACGCTTGAATGGTGGTAATGAGCTCTGTGGCCCATTTCTATTCTCTGGGGAGAAGAGAGTAGCTCCAGGAATGCGGGGAGAGCAGGTGTCTGCTTATCCCATCACAGGCCCTCCCGTTTCCTGACACTGTACCGAAGGGCATGGATCTCCGCTGGGGAAGGAAATTTGGAAATGGAATGTCTGTGTGTGATCCCCTTCCTGTTTCAGCTGGGACTCTTCTCATTCCCAGCTTATTTTAGGATGATAAAATCCTTTGAAGCACCACTTATCAACATTACTAAACTCTAAGATGGGGGGCGGGGTTTGGGGGAGCGGATTTGATCACAGACACTGGTGTGTACCTTTTTAGCTCCATGGGTTGGAGAGAGAGGCCCTTAACAATTGAACTGCAGTTTCCTGACTTGAAGCCTTTTGTAGTTGTGAAATCTGAAATTTCCTTGGATCTCTTTGATAAGGTAAAAGAATTCTGATTAACATCTTTGTGAGATTTATTGTTAAAGGTTACATTCTTCAATGCATAGGACAACACCATCAGCAAAGTCAGTGTCTTCTGCTCTAAAAAGATACAGGAATTACAGAATTTTATTGGGGGGAAGGGACCCCACGGGGGAGATTTCTCAGGTGATTCTTCTTCTGTCCATTTAAGTTTGGGCAGTACTACGGTGCTCCCAGCTGGAATGATCTGTTCCCCCTAAACTGCCAAACCCTGCTTCACCTCGTTAGTTTCTCTAACTTGTGTGTAAGTCTTCCATAACAGGATATGTTCTTCGAGGGCAAGTTCAGCCTGATTTATTTTCATGTTCCCATAGCAACTTTTACACCTGGACTCAGTAAACATTTGCACAGAATGAATGAGTGGGCAAGTGTATATGTACAAAATATAACCACGAAAAGAAGCTGTTTAGCTTGTGGGGAAGATTACCCCATCACTTAGACACCCATCGGAAGCATGCTGCTTTGGGGGAAGAACCTGAGACCCAAATGTGACACATAAATTCCACCCCTTCTAGGGTGTGCGCGGAGGAGGTGACCACCTGTTTCCTGTAGGCCTCAGCGTGAAACAGCAGCTGGGCCAAAGCCAAGGGTTTGCCAGTGATCTCACCCCCTCCCTCCTGCTTTCTGCAAGTGTTCAGCACCCATCTTCCCAATACCAGATACTCAGCCTCCCACCAGCCTGCTCATGTCAGAGCCGTGTGTCTGGCTTCCCCGTTCCTGTGGGAGGAGGGCCTTCTGGGGTTGCAGCCCCCACCCCACGCTACTCAGGTTTCTTGTATATTCCTCGCTCTAGGTGGGCCATGAGTGTGCATCACTCAACTGTCATCCCAAACCTCCCCTGACTCTGCCTCCCTCTCTAGTTACCCCTCCATTTTTCTGGTTCCTTTCACCGAATAGCATTGAATGAATAAATAAGTCAACTTTAAAATTCAGCCATCTTATTTGAACTTCATTTTTTTTTTTTTTTGAGACTGAGTTTTGTTCTTGTCTCACCCAGTCTGAAGTACAATGGCTCAATCTTGACTCACCACAACCTCCACCTCTTGGGTTCAAGTGATTCTCCTCCCTCGGCCTCCCAAGCAGCTGGGATCACAGGTGTGTGCCACCCCACCCGGCTGATTTTGTGTTTTTATTAGAGATGGGGTTTGTCCATGTTGGTCAGGCTGGTCTCAAACTCCTGACCTCAGGTGATCTGCCTGCCTCGGCCTCCCAAAGTGCTGGGATTATAGGCATGAGCCACCGCACCTGGCCTGAACTCTTCATTTTGAGGGAGCATCATGGCTCTAGAAAAGCATGAACCAACACATATGCTTCAGGATCTGACAGTTCTGGAGACAAGTGCTTCTTTCTGTGGCCTTTGGCAGGCTCCGTTTCTTCATCTTTTAAGGTACATGTCCAACTCCCTGGGCCATCATGCTATTACATAAGGGAATGTGTAAGATACAGGGCACAGAGCAAAGGACTGAAAATTAATTCCTTCCGTAGCCATATTTATGGATGCCAGAGGAACATCCCCTCTTAGTTCACAGTCAGACACTTTTGAATTCAATAAATAAGGCCTGGGAGAGGATGGTATCGGCAGAGTCAGTTGCTGTTGGCTCTTTGCCCGCAGCTAATGCTGACTGTTGGTTCCTCTGCAGAGGATCTAAGTCCATTGTGCAAAGTCCCGATGGGGCCAAAAAGTCCTTATGCCAAAAGTAAAGTGATCACCTTTCAAGGACACCCTCTCCATTGGTGATGGGTGCTCAGGTACTTCTGACTGTCAAGGAAGACTTTAGGACTCTTGGTCAGCTGCGGTGCTAAGTGGACAGCTGGGTGCATTTCCTTAACAGGTGCATGAGGCCTCAGTGATCATAGACAAGTGGACACAGAGGCCATCAGGCAAATAAAGCTTCATTTGTCACAGCTATCGGAATGATCATGTTATCTTCTCTGCCCTTTGGAAAATGTTTTGGAGGTAAGCTCCCTTAGTTATTGACCTGTTACATTTTCCTAGTATTTAGAGTCTCAAAGACATTTAAAAAAGGGAGAAAGGCCACCAAACTTTGGCAGGGTGCAGTTGCTCCCACCTGTAATCCCAGAACTTTTGAAGACCTAGGCAGGTGGATCACTTGAGGTCAGGAGTTGGAGACCAACCTGGCCAACATGGTAAAATCTCATCTTGACTAAAAATACACAAAATTAGCGTGGTGGTGCACACCTGTTGTCCGAGCTACTCAGGAGGCTGAGGCAGGAGAATCGCTTGAACCTGGATGGTGGAGGTTGCAGTGAGCCGAGATTGTGCTACTGCATTCCAGACTGGGTGACAGAGGGAGACTGTCTCAAAGAAGAGAGAGAAAGATAGTAGCTGAGGTTACAGCACAGGAACCCATATCTGAGGCAGGCTGCACCCTTTGGACCCTGTGCTCCTGGCCTACGGAGCCTGTTGAATGTACCCTCCACTCTCCAGTGTGATGCCTTGTCTTTCTTGTCTTATTTTTTGGATGGAGTTTGGCTCTTGTTGCTCAGGCTGGAGTGCAGTGGCGCCATCCTGGCTCACTGCAACTGCCACGTCCCGGATTGAAGAGATTCTCTTGCCTCAGCCTCCTGAGTAGCTGAGATTACAGGCACGTGCCACCACGCCCTTCTAATTTTGTATTTTTCGTAGAGATGGGGTTTCTCCATGTTGATCAGGCTGGTCTCAAACTCCTGATCTCAGGTGATCCACCTGCTTCAGCCTCCCAAAGTGCTGGGATTACAGGCTTGAGCCATCGTGCCCTGCCGCCTTTGTGTCTTTTAATGGTAGAGAGCTGAGTGTTCAAGGCCTTCCTTAACGATGCGTTCAGGTGCTTGGTGTATGTAACAGGGCAGTTTATTTGACCTAGATGAGAATACTGAGAGAGGTAGCCTTTCTGGTTGTTTTGTTTAGCAATTAGATGGAAGGCATGATAGCAGTCCAATAAAATTGGAAATCCGGGAGCCATAAAATATAGTTGATTTCATCTAGAAATAGGGCAGTTACGTCGGAGAGGATAACAGCTCAGGACACTTGCAACAGCAGTGATTGAGCTCCTAATGTCTACTAGATCTTGCAATGCTACGGAGAGTATAAAGATGATTAAGCCATTCTCCTTAGCCTGAAGCAACTTTGCATGGCAGATGGGAGATAACCTGAAAGCTGCTAATTAGAATAGACCTACAGTGATAAGGACCTTCTGTGCTCTGGGTGGGGAGGCATGGGAGATCTTATAGGAATAGAGGTGTTCCTATAGGCATTTGCCTGAGATACGGCAAGCATTACAGATTTCTCTGTTGACATGTAAATGAACAGCTGAGCTTTGCAGTGAAGAAGTCCCTGAGTCTGCTCAGAATTAGATAACCACTCCGTGTTTCTACAACTAACTGTTGCACCTGCTGCCTGAAGCAACCAAACCAGCGCGTCTCTGTATACAGACTACTGACCTTAAGAGTTTATTCTCCAGGGTGATCTAGAGTTTCCTGTCATTTGACTCTGTTTCTTGTATTTGTTGCTTTTCTCCTTTTCTCTCAAATGGTGTTCCTTCACCTTCTCTTACCCTTTTAAACCCTAAAAGCAACAAAGAACTTTACTTATAGGAAGAAAGAGCCAGAGGAAGGAAGTGATGTTTGGAGGATAAGTAAATGGAAGTTTGAGCAGCTTTAATGCTCCAGACTTTGAGCTAGGCGTTCAGCATCAACTCTTAGAAAAACTTGGGGAGAACAGGCAGTCATTTCTTTTTGTAGATAAGAACAGAGAGTCAGAGGATAGTTTGTTATTTTGTAAAAAACAGTTCATTAAGACTAGTAATATTTTTAAAAAATCATTTGCTGTCTTTTAAACTCAGCATTAACTGGCACTTCTCAGACGCTGATGCACATGGGAATTGCTTGGGATCCTGTGGAAGGCAGGTTCTGATTCAGCAATCCAGTACAGATGGGTCCCCAGGACGCTGCGTTTCCGTCACGCTCCCAGGTGATGCTACTGCTGCTGCTGCTGATTCAGGGAGCGCACTTTGAATACCAAGGGCATGGACTGTGTATTTGCTAGCATTTTTTTTGAAGCTACAAAAGGAAAAAAAATTTAGATAAAGGAAATCAGAAGGTTTCTGGCTCTAATCAGCCCATCACAAAAATGAGATGAGTATTTCCCAGTTGTCATCACCTTTTAGGTGAGGAGTGTATCCTTGGTGACAGATCAAGATCTAATCAGTTTTACAAATATTTATGCAGTGTGGTTTGAGAGGATGAAGAAGAAGAGCATGTGGCAGCATAGGGCAAATTGGGACTTGTAAAGTCTCTCATTTAAAGAAAGACGTGTCAGCTTGGCAGCTCATGCCTATAATCCCAGTACTGTGGGAGGCCGAGGAGGGAGGATTGCTTGAGCCCAGGAGTTTGAGACCAGCCTGGGCAATGTGGTGAAATGCCATTGCTACAAAAAAACTACCAAAAAAAAAAAAAAAAAAAGAAAAGAACTAGCCAGGTGTGGTGGCATGCGCCTGTAGTCCCAGCTACTTGCGAGGTTGAGGTGGGAGCATTGAGCCCAGGAGGTTGTGACCGCAGGGCAACAGAGTGAGACCCTGTCTCAAAAAAAAAAAAAAAAATTAAAAATAAAGAAATAAGGATTGGTCTATATTTTATCCTTCTTAACTGGTTCAAAGGAAGCTTCCTAGAGTGGGTCATTGTTGTTTGTCATTTTGATGAATTTATACTTTGATACATAAAGTTTGAACCAGACCATATCTTGAAGTGTGAGGAAGTAATTTTGTGAATTACCTTTGGAGGCTAATCCTAACTGTTCTCTCAGTGTGGCCATTACTCATACCTTTTGGGGGAGCACTTCTAGAACCACCATCAGAAATTTAGGCAATATTAGGATCAACAAACATTATTTAAAAAGGCATTGTATATGATAAGTTTTTTTCTTTTTGAGACAGAGTCTCATTCTGTCACCCAGGCTGGAATGTGCAGTGGTGCGATCTCGGGTCACTGCAATCTCTGCCTCCCGAGTTCAAGTGATTTTCCTGCCTCAGCATCTCAAGTAGCTGGGACTACAGGCCACACCACCAGCCCAGCTAATTTTGTTTTTTAGTAGTAATGGGGTTTCACCATGTTGGCCAGGCAGATCTCAAACTCCGGACCTCAGGTGATTCATCCGTCTTGGCCTCCCTAAGTGCTGGGATTACAAGTATGAGCCACTGAGCCCAGCCTGTGATAGGTTCTCACCTACTGAGAGTGAACTTGATTTTTTCTTTTAGAAATAAGAGTCAGAGCCAAGTCCCAAGATCAAGGCGAGTGACAAAGCTGTTCAATACTGTATGTGAACAGGAGAGTTTGTGAAGGACAAGGACTCCTTTTATTGAGTCACTTAGAAACCTAATTTTGTATTTCTCTACTGGAAATACCAAAATTAGCTGAGTGTGGTGGCGCATGCCTATAGTCCCAGCTACTTGGGAGACTGAGGCAGGAGAATCACTTGAACCTGGGAGGCAGAGGCTGCAGTGAGCCAGGATTGCACCACTGCACTCCAGCCTGAGCAAGACTCCATCTCAAAAAGAAAAAAAACAAAAACGAATTCTGAATGCTGTTCTTAAAGATGAGTTCCCAAGAGGTTTTGACCAACCATAAAATTATTGAGGCCTTTGATGCCTAAAATGACAACAACTCTTTGGCTGGAGAAATTTCCAGGTGGTGGTAAAATCCATCTTTAGAAAAACTTTTTAAATTTTGTAATTTTGATTTCTTATAGACATGGGGTCTCATTATGTTGCCCAGTCTAGTCTTGAACTCCTTGCCTCAAGTATTCCTCTGCTTTGGCCTCCAAACGCACTGGAATTGTAGGTGTGAGCTGCCACACCCAGTGCCATCTTATTTTTTGCCGACCTGATACATGATATGTATGTGTTAATAAAAGGCAGGATTGAGAAGCTTGTTTCTTTTTTTTTTGAGACAGAGTCTCACTCTGCTTCCTAGTCTAGAGTACAGTGGGTGTGGCCATAGTTCACTGCAGCCTTGAACTCCTAAGCTCAAGGGATCCAACTGCCTCAGCCTCCCAAGTAGCTGGGACTACAGGCATGTACCACCACACCTGGCTAATTAAAAAAACTTTTTTTTGCAGAGATAGGTCTTGCTATGTTGCCCAGGCTACTCTCAGACTGCTAGGCTCAAGTGATCCTCCTGCCTCAGGCCTCCCAAAGTATTGGGCTTTTAGGAATGAGCCACTGCACCCGGATGCTCCTTAGCTTTCTCCTCTTTCTCTTCGCTTTCTGTTAAAGACCAAACAACACAACCACCATCATCAGCAGCAGGTCCAGAGTTCATATCTCTTATTCCAGTAGCTGCAGTGGAAAAGCAGAGTGGGTGGACCCCCAATGGGGAAAGCCTGAGCTTTGCTGCCCTTGCGTTTGGAGGGCCGTGGGTGTGATTCTGTAAGCAGTGGGGCGCCACCCAAGGCATGATGGGATCAGACCCACTGTAGGAGGTTGGCGAAGCAGTGGTGCTGAAAGCAGTTTGAGTTGGAGAGACAGAAGCTGGCAGCCCATAGGGCTTTCATAGTCACAACCGGATTGGGATGGCTTTGGGAGTGAAGTGAGTGGACTGTGGAGGGGGTCAGAGAAATTTCAGTGCTAGAGATAATCGGGATGAGATGAGGGGCAGGGAGGCACTGACCAGGACTTAAGGCCTGGTGCATGGTGAGGTCACCAGTGAAGCCTCGGAGCATGGAGAGAAAGCAGCATCCTGAGGAGGCAGTGGCCTGCAGGCTAGGACAGGGTCTGAGCTGTGCAGCGATGTCAGGACTGTCCTGCCTTTACCTAGCACATGGACGTGCTCTGTAGGGTCCAGAAGGGCTCACATCTTGTGAAATCAGCTTGCTGTGTTTGCTGGCTCTGGAAGTAAAGGGCATTTTGTGTCATTAGGGAGATTGTTGGGTCAAGGTAGTGACCTTTGTGTTTGCTGTCCTCGGGAGTACCCAGCTGTGGCATGTGCCTGGAATCCGAGTCCAGGAGACCTGGCCTGTCCCTGTTCCCTGCCTTCCCGTAGCTGCTCATTCCTTACTCTTTGCCTTTGACCTCTGTGCCGTGTGCGTGCACGCGCACACATGCACGCGCATGTTTCAGGCTCAAGGCCAAAGCCTTGAAGTGCAGGCCAGTGAAACGTTCAAGTGCTCCCAGTCATTATTTTCCCTTTCTTACACACGTATGTCTTTGGCTCCAGGTGTAGTCAGTAACTTTTTGTCTTAGTGATGATGCTGCCTTAAAATGTGTGTTTAAGAACATGCTGGTAGGTGGCACAGCATTGCAACATACCGAGCAGGTTCTAGAATTCCATGGCCAAAGTCTTCCAAGGGTTTCCATAATGATGAAAAGTAATGAGACGCAGGATCTGGTAACTTGGCTTCTAAGCTTTACATGTTGATAGAGCCAGCTGCTAATTTTTTGGTATCAGATTTTTGTGCTAAGTGCTTTATTTACATTCTTTTAATATCCCCTTACTCCTACCTTATAGATAGGTACTGCTCTACAAATGAGACTGTGGAGGCAAGTCGGGGCTATGCAGCTCACTGTAGGTCACATAGAAAGTGAGTGGTGTGGCTGGGGCTGGTCCCCAGATGTTTCTGACTCTACAGCCTGAGCTGTAGACTGGTGCTTCTCAAACTCTTCCATGCCTGTGAATGGCCTGAGTTGTTCAAAATGTGGGTAGGGGCCTATAATCCCAGCACTTTGGGAGGCAGAGGCAGGTGGATCACTAGATCAGGAGATAGGGACCATTCTGGCCAACATGGTGAAACCCTGTCTCTACTAAAAATACAAAAATTACCTGGGTGTGATGGCATACGCCTGTAGTCCCAGCTATATGAGGGCTGAGGCAGTAAATTGCTTGAACCTGGGAGGCGGGGCTTGCAGTGAGCCAAGATCGCGCCACTGTACTCCAGCCTGGGTGACAAAGAGAGGCTCCATCTCAAAAAAAAAAAAAAAAGTGAGTGATGATGCAGTAGGTCAGGCAGTGTTGGTCTCCATGATCTTGCTGCTGGCCCATGGGCCCCCTGGGTCACAGTGACCGTTCTCATCTTGTTCCTCTCAGCCTTTCTCCTCCTCCTCCTTCAGGTCCTCCCCTCTGCTCCTGCTCCCACCCCACCCCAGCTTTCCTCTCATGTGGCTGACAGTCACTCACGTAGCCCAGGCTGCTGGCCTGTGGTGACTCTGTTGATGGATGTCTTGCCAAAAGACTTGGTGGCCCCCATTCAGCCTAGTGGCATGGAGTGGGCTTAGACTGGGGCTCTTTAGGGTCCATAGCCTCTTTTGGCTCAGGGAGGAAATAGGTCAGTTCTGAAGGTGACCTATTCCAGGGGAGGTGGAGGGAAGTTTACTCTCCCTGGTCTTGCTATTAAATGTAAATGCCTTTGGTCTAAAAGCTTTAAACAATTTTAAAAGATGAATTATGTTCCATGGAGCAGGTGAATTATTTCAGGGAAGCCTCAGACAGGATGAAGCAAGCAGGGGCTGAAGCAGTTGGCTTGGCCTTGCCCCATCTGTCCTCAGGGACTCCCTTCTTTAAAGAGTAATGAGTCAACAGCCACTGGGCCGTAGGCTCCATTTAAGAACGCAGGATGTGTGTAATGTTTTTGAAAGATGACAGTTAAAACGATAAAGATTAGTTATTTGGATGATTCACTTTGGAAAGACCCCTCGTTCTTCCCGGAGGTAGGGGGTGGTCTTGTGGTGTGGTGTCTGGGAGAGAGAACCCTCCCCTCAGGCAGGCTGTGGCCTCTGGGTGTTAAAATGGAAACAGTACCTGCCCGGCCTCCAGACCCAGCCTCCAGCAGGACAGCAGGCCACTTATGGAGCCACTTGGCTGTGTCAGCAGCTGGGGATGTGGGAACTTGTGTTTGGGGTCTGTTTTAGGGAGGGGTCAGATCTTGGGCTTTAAAGTCAGGTACCCCTAGAGCTAAGTATCCAGCTCTAGAATTTCTTAGCCGTGTAACTTGAAGTGGCTTAACTTCCTTCATTAGAGCTTTAGTTTTCTCGTCTATAAAATGGGGGTGATGATAGCATTTATGCACAGGGCTGTCGAAAGAATGAAAATGAATGAATGAATGAGTAGACAGAGCTTAGGCGTAGATCTGGCTCTCGAGTGCCCACCACTTGTGAGCTCTCGTGATTAGCTCATTTCCCTTCTGCCCCAAGGACCCTCTTGGGAAATCAAACGTCCTGAAGATAGTTTGAAATGACATAAAATGTGGGTGTGTTACTTTCAGGGTCTGCTGTGGTGTAATGGGAGAAGGGGAGATTTGGGTGCTAGACACCGCCTGGATTTGAGTCCTAGGTCTACCCACCTATGGTAGGTTTCTTTTAGCCTCAGTTTCCCCGTCTTTAAAATGGGGGATGGGCAATGAAAGAATTACCTCAGAGCGTTGTTGCCAGGATTAGATGAAATTATACTAAGTGCTTCTTGCAGTTTCTGGCTCATTGTAGGCACTTAATCCATGAAAGTTATTATTTAGCTGACAAAATACCTATAATGAGATGTTAGTGAAATTGCTGTCATCGATGGGGCAAGTTCCCCAGTGGAGTTGGTACTGTTGGCTCTGGTGTCCTGGCTTCTCACGTCCTGCCATTGTTTTCTTCCTGCCCTTCCTCCCCAGAGCACCTGCCGCGGGGGCTGGTGGGAGCTCCAGGTTCCACAGCTGAGTCATGGGGAGCAGGAGACAGAGCCTTCCTGCTACTAAAGGATCATAAATGCCAGCCCCGGGCTGGGCAAGCATCCTGCTGCTGGTTCGTATCACTGGATTTAGCATCCTGTGGCAGTGGTTTAATTGGAAGAGATAATTGGTGCTGTGTCCTGGGGAGTATGATCTGGGAGTCGGATGATAAGACTGACGTGGCTGATGTCTGGGAGCTCAGACTCACCCCCTGGGACGGAAAGTACTGCTCTCTGCAAACTTTTGGTTTCTATTCATTTTAGTGACCTGCTCTGTACTTTTCATCACTGCCTTTTTTTTTTTTTTTTTTTTTTTTTTGAGACAGGGTCCACCTCTGATGCCCAGGTTAGAGTGCAATGGTGCAATCTCAGCTCACTGCAACCTCCACTTCCCAGGTTCAAGCGATTCTCCTGCCTTGGTCTCCCAAGTAGCTGGGATTGCAGGTGCCCACTACCACGTCCAGCTAATTTTTGTATTTTTAGTAGAGACAGGCTTTCATCATGTTGGTCAGGCTGGTCTCTAACTCCTGACCTCAAGTAATCTGCCTGCCTCAGCCTCCCAAAGTGCTGGGATTATAGGCATGAATCACTGTACCCAGCCACTACTAGTTTTCTATTTGGAAGACTTTTTATGGGAAATAGCAATGCCACAGCTTTCTTTCTAAAGCGCAGTTCACGCTGTCTCCCTGTGCTTCTTTCCTGGGCTCTCTATGGCCTGTGGAAATTTAGGCTGGCCTCTGAGATCCTTCACCCTCCTACATGAGCTTCCTCTTCTTGTATTACCCACCCTACTTAATGATCCCTGGGGGGAGTCCCCCCCATCTCCCGGGGCCACTTAGTCTCTGATCCCATCCTGTCCACTCCATGAATTCTTCCTGACACCTTCCTCCACTTTCCTGGCCTTATATCATCTCTGCCTCTTTGGCTGTGGCCCTGTACTCTGGAGGAAGAGTTGAGAATAAGGATTTGAAATCTGATAGTCTTAGTTTGAATCCTGGCCTCAACACATTCTCCTGTGGTGACTGTGGATCAGCAACTTAACCTACGTGAGCCTTGGTCTCCTCCTTTATAGGTAGAGCTGCCTGCCTTGAGGGTTGCGGAGAAGGTGACATGTTGAGTGCCTAATGCATGAAGTGGCTCCGTAAGTGTTAGCTAATATAATGACCATGCCCAGTTTCTCACTGATGGCCAGCACTCATCTTTTTGAGTACCAACTTGATAACTTCATTGAACTGGGTTTTTTAAACACTGTAAGATGATTCCAGCTTTTTAGACAGCTCAGAGGGCCATGGAGACACCAGGGTCAGAGGCCAGTGGTACCAGGTTGCAGGGGAGGATAATCACAGCCTCACTTTTTCTTTTGAGACCCTGGTGGCAGCTCTGGAAGGTTTTCTCAGTGCAAACTTTGGTGTGAGCCACTCAGCTGCTGACTGGTAATGGAAGTGTGCAAAGGACTCATGGAATGAAGCAATGTTGCGTGACAGGTTTATGTCCAACTGCTGTGTGCAGGCTGGGCAGGGGCTGGGTGCAGACTGTGGATTCATCATCTGCAATGACCAGGTCCTGCCTTGGGAGATGTTTCCTAGTGCTGGGTAGCATATATCGGACTCTGTGACCATCACCATGGAGACATGATTCTTGTTGGCTTTTCCTTCTGTCTGTTGCAGCAGAGGCTGGGGTGATGCCCATAGGAAGAAACCTGGAACCAAGAGTCCCAGACAGAACTTTTAGGGGCCCCTGATGGGTCTTCACTGCAGTATAGTCATTTCCAACCACACCCTTCCCGTGAGCGGGCGCATCGCATCATCTCCTTCCAAGGGCAGGTTGAAGGCCTCCTCACAGACCACCTTGTTGAAGGGAACCTCACTAGATCCTCTTCCCATACCCTGTAGCCCAGTGGCTAAGATTGCTAATTTCTGGATTTCATGTTTCTCAAAGTCCTTTTGACTGGAGCTACTTTGACTGTAGGATCATGGTTGGTTTGCTTGCTTGCTGCCTTATTTATTTGATGGAGTCTTGCTCTGTCACCCAGGCTGGAGGGCAGTGGCATGATCTTGGCTCACTGCAACCTCAGCCTCCTGGGTCAAGCGATTCTCCTGCCTCAGCCTCCTGAGTAGCTGGGATTACAGGTGCCCACTACCACACCTGGCTAATTTTTGTATTTTTAGTAGGGACAGGGTCTCAGCACGTTGGTCACACTGGTCTCGAATTCCTGACCTCATGATCCACCCACCTCGGCCTCCCAAAGTGCGGTGATTACAGGCGTGAGCCATCACACCCTGTGTTTTTTAATTTTTGTTTTGAAGCGTGGGTCTCTCTAGGTTACCTAGGCTGGTCTTGAACTCCTGGCCTCAAGCTATCCTCCTGTCTCAGCCTCCTGAGTAGCTGAAATTACAGGTGTGTGCCACCATGCCTGGCTTATAGGATCATTTTTTAGCTCAAGCATCCTGGCAGAAAAGCTGGTGGTGGGCTGGCCCGGGCCAGTGCTTTGTGTGTAGAATATTCCCAAGAAAAGAACTGGTGCAAAACTAGAATGGCTCAGTGTGGTCAGAAATCATTCCGCTCCTGGAAGACCTACATACCTGCAACTTCCTGCCCCATAGCCCTTTATATTCGCTGTGGTGTTGACTTTGTCTTGCCCTTTCATTTATCCTCATTATTACCGTCCTTTTCAACATAGTGCCATGGCTAAAAGTGCTGGCCCTAGAGTTCTATTTGGGTTGGATTTGCAGCCTCCCCCTTTTAGTCCTCGTCAGACTCTGCACAGTTTCCTGCTGCAAAGAGTAGGTGTTCACTATGCTTACGCTAAAGTCAGAGCCTACAGAAAATTTGACCCTGGAGCCAACTGAGAGGTGAAGGAGAGACAGTGGGGACATTGCACGGATATCATCCTGATGTCTGGATTTCTTGGAGGAAAGCAGTGTTACGGCTGAGGGTTTGCTCGTCAGAATGGATATGTCTCTCGCCTTCCTTCTTGCGGCAGTGCCTGGGAATCTGTTCATTATGAAACAAAAGGAACTAGATGCATTTAAAGAAGGCAGCGTAGCTATAGTTGCAGCTGGAACATTTAAGCCTCTTTCACAACAGTTCTCAAAGCTGCAGTTTTTGGGTGGGGGGAGTGCCTTAACTGGCCTTCTCGCTCAGAGCCTGGACTTGGCTGCTTCTGGGGGTAGAGTTGCCTCGCCAGCAGATGGCCTATACCAGCTGAACTTCGCCATGAAAGCCGCCTGTGTTGGAGAACTGAATGTCTGTGTCCGAAATGCTGGTCTGTCTAAAGTTTCAGCATTTGTGATCCTTCAGTTCTCAACCATGCACTCATTTCTCTGGACTGTAATCCTGCCTTCACGAATGAGCCAGAATTATTTTGATAGGGACAGTGGTTACATTAGAAGGATTCAATTACTTGCCAAGAAACCCTTGCTCATGTGGAGCTTCACATTTTATAGTATGTTCTCCTGGCATGTATTTTTGATAATCCTTAGAAGAATCTTACAAAGCAAGTACAGAGCTCCATGTTACAGATGAGCCCACCAAAGCTCAGAGAGATCAGGTGTCCTTTCCAGGATCGTTCAACTAAAGAGAGGCAGCGGCAGGACATGAATGACATGAATCTGATCCTGACAGACGAGGATGACAATCATTTGGACAATGCCTTCTCTTTCAGTCTCCTTTCTGGCTCCCAAGCCCAGAACCCTGCCCAGAAAACCATTTCTCTGAAAAGAGAAGATTTGCATTTTTGGATCTGAAATCCATACACCCAGGCCCTGACAGATTTGGGGCACGTGCTATTACATCGCTGAGGTCTGTGGCTGGGGAAATACGGGCATGTCATCTAGAGCATTTGTCTAGGAAACAAGGACAATGAGTGTCAGGAAATTTCCAGGCATTTGCCAGACATCTGCCATTTTAATGTGGAGGGTAGCAAACAGCTTTGTGTGCAGACCTCATTCATTCCTGTGCCTGCACTTCCCCACTCTGGGAAAATCCACATCTTGAGTCAGCTTCAGTTTCCCATTTCCAGCAGTCTCGTGGTTGGTCTCCATTCATCTGAACATTTATTTCAGTGCCATCAATATGGCTGGCATGGTGCAGGGATATTTGGCCTTCCCCTGGCGCCTGAGACGCAGCCAAACCAAACTGCCTTTTCCTGATTTCCCTGTATGTTGGTAGGACTTCCAGGTGGAGGTACCTGGGCTTCAGGTGTCAGACTGCCCGCAGGTCCCTAGTCCTGCCTCTGTCATCGCTCTAGAGCTACCAGGCTGAATAGATGCTGCCCCCTGCAGTTCTCCTGTACCCATCCCTTTCTTTTCTTTTTCTCTGTCATGTCATCACCTGAGTCTAGGCCGCTTTTGGTCACCAATTCTCTGAGTGTCTGGTCCAGGCCTCCCAGTTTCTCTTTTTACAAGCAGGGCTGAGGAGCTTCTGAAAACATCCCTTCCCTGCTCAGAAAGAGGGTGTGCTCTTGCTGTCTGAACACCGAGCCACTTGGGCTTAGAGCTCTCTGATAGTGCAAAAATAAACCATGGGCTTGCTGCTTTTCCCCCACACTGTGGCCCACTCATTGAGGACAGGAACTGTCCCCTTCTTCTTCTGCCCAGTATGAGTCTTTGCACAGTGACAAGCCTTTTCAAATACGAGCATGAGTAAAATGAGGGTTGCAAGTAAGCCTCTCTCCTTTGTTTTAAACTGGTATAACCAGCACATATCAGTTCAGCCACAGGAAGCAATGGTTGATAGCTTTGATGAGCTGACAAGAGAGGAGGCAGTTTCCTTACCTTCCCAGGGAAAGGCAAGATGGCAGTGAGTTTTAAAAGGTGTTTAGTGCGGGCCCCGCAAGGTGGCTAACACCTGTAATCCCAGCACTTTGAGAGGCCGAGGCTGAGATCAGGAGTTTGAGATCGACAACATGGTGAAACCTTATCTCTACTAAATATACAAAAATTAGCCGGGTGTGGCGGTGCGGGCCTGTAGTCCCAGCTACTTGGGAGACTGAGGCAGGAGAATCGCTTGAATATGAAGTCAGCAAGTGGTTATTGGACTGATGAGTTGTTTGGGGGAAGGGTCAGGGCACCAGACTCTTTTGGTGTCGGATTTGGTTATGTTTGGTAAAAGAAAATGTGGCATTCACAAAATTGAGCGTAACCACATTTTCCAATAAGTTTCACCTTTCCACGTTGCTGCTCACAAAGGTGGTTGATCAATACCTTACTGGAAAAAATGTCTGGGGACATATGACAGGTTTACTATAGACATATGAGCACAGGTACATGCAGTTTAGTTGTGTATTATCTTTGTAATAAACGTGTGTGAGTTCAGAGGACAAGAAATGGGGTTGAAGTGGCCGGGTGTGGTGGCTCACGCCTGTAATCCAAGCACTTTGGGGGCCAAGGTGGGCAGATCACCTGAGGTCAAAAGTTCAAGAAATGGGGTTGAAGTTAAGCAGATTTCAGTGGGGTCTCTGTACTCTGAAACAGCCAGTCAAGGCCTGTGGGAGGCTTTTCTTATTGGAATCCTTCAGTTGAGACAGTTCTTTGGATTAGGTACCACTTGAATGCTTCATTTCGTCGCATGACTTGCCCTCCTGGTAGGCGTGAGAAAGGCAGGCAGGCTGGATTGTTCTTGCTGTTAGACAGGATGGGCCCGTCTGTGCTCTGACCCTGCCTTGGGCCCCCCTCTCTGTACTTTCCGGGTCAGGGAAGACTGTCTTTTGTGTGTTTGTGTGTATATTAAGGTGTATAACATGAAGTTTTGATACACCTAGTGAAATGGTTGCTATATCAAACAAGTTAACATATCCATCATTTCACATAATTACCTTTTTTTCTGAGATGGAGTTCCCACTCTGTCGCCAGGCTGGAGTGCAGTGGCGTGACCTCAGCTCACTGCAACCAGGAAGGTTCTTAACTGAGAGAGTGAAACCACCTCATGCTAGTACATCTCTGAGAGAAACAAAACCACACCCAAACCTGAAAAGTACCAGTCAAGTGCCTAGAACCCAGTTTCTAGTTGAATCTTTTGACTCTCCAAGGGTTAGTAAGGATTTCTCTGGGGAAAGTGACAGGAACCAGGCAAGGTGGCTCACACCTGTAATCCCAGCACCTTGGGAGGCCGAGGTGGGCAGATCACTTGAGATCAGGAGTTCGAGACCAGCCTGGCCAACATGGCGAAACCCAGTCTTTAGTAAAAATAGAGAAATTAGCTGGATGTGGTGGTGGGCGCCTGTAATCTCAGCTACTCTGGAGGCTGAGGCAGGAGAATCACTTGAACTTTGGAAGTGGAAGTTGCAGTGAGCCAAGATGGCGTTACTGCACTCCAGCCTGGGTGACAGAGCCAGACTCCGTCTAAAAAAAAAAAAAAGGCACAAAAAGTGTTAGAGACCCATCCATCATGTCAGGGCTGTGCACTGTGTTTGGAATGACAGTGCCGTGATGCTTCCCTAGCAGACACCCGTCCTCCTCATGGGCCTGGCTTTCTAGTCCCTGTTTAAGGAAGACTCCCCACAGATCGACTGTCCCTCCTGGAGAGCTCCCTCCTTCTACTTCACTCCTGAGACCACGGCTGGGGCTAACCAGGCTGCCATTAACAGTGCTTCAAACAAAACCTAAGACCATTAAATATTTAATTGAATTATTTCACTGCAGGGATATTGTGACTCATGTTGAAAGCTAATCACCTGCCTTTTCATCTGGCCCTTAAAAAACAGATCTCTGGTTAAACATTTAAAGGTCAGAGTCATGGCAATTGCAGGATTGTCGTTGTTTTCTCTCCTTTGTGGGTTCAGGAGGAGGAAAGGGGAAGAGTAGGATGCCTGGGAAGGATGAGGAGTCTTTGGAAGTTGCCTATATCAGTGAAGGGATTCCAGGGGATCACAGGAGCTACACTGCTGCTTTTCTGGCCTTCCCTAGTCTTGATTCCCCAGAGGGATATGAGCAAGGGGCTGGAATGTGGGAGTGGATGGCCTCTGAACTAGGTGATCCTGTTTAATACAAGAAACTGCATTCCCTATCCAGCCATTCAGGATACCGTTTCGTTGGCTCCATCAGAGCTCAGTGAGGCGTTGAAATTCCATTGTTCTTCTTTTTAATTTAATTTTTTGTACAGGAAGATGAAAACATGTCTTAAAATTCTGATGGTTTACTCTTCCTCTTCTCGGTGTTACTATGTGTTAACAAGATAGCTGTTCCTTCCACTAACATCTGTCCTCAGCCTGTGGTCGTTGTCGGTGTTACTATGTGTTAACAAGATAGCTGTTCCTTCCACTAACATCTGTCCTCAGCCTGTGGTCGGGTCCTGCCTTGAATATTCTAGCACTAAAATCAATGGACTTAATTAGCTTTTTAGGTGACTCCAGCCTGTGCGGCTTCTTGCACCATTTGATGGGAATTCCAGGAGGAAGAAATTACGGCCCTTGAAAGCGAAGACATGTGGCCGACACAGGGGGTTTATGTGGGTGAAAGATCAACTGTGAAATACTTTGGGTGTCCAGTGCTTGCTGTGACCTTGCTGGACACCCTTGGGAGTTGCAGAGCCGGTCTGATGCCCTCCACAAACACTTTGGATTTTCTAGAGAGGAGCAAAAGCTATTCCTCTTGGAAGACTTCAGTGTAGCCTTTTCCCAAGGACAGAAATGCCCACTTGGGTATGAAGCCCCAACTGCCAAGTTTCGTTGCAGCTGTTGAAGATGATGAACAGGAGAAGGTTGAAGCAGTGGACAGAAAAACAGTCATTTTTGTAGTTACTCCCTGGCTAAAAACCAGACCTGCAGCCGACAGCCCTAAAGGGAGACGCATCTGCTAAGACCGACAGAGAGTCAGCGATGTGTGGAGCTTAGCACGGAGCACACGTGCTTCCTGCATTACGGAGCTGTTGGGCCATGTGACCTAGGAGCCGTTCTGCTGCCAGGAGTCTCAATTCTGTGATGCTTTCATCCAGCCTGCTAGTGATTTCAGGAAAACTTTAAATAAAAAATAAAATTAAAAAAGGGCCAGGCACAGCAGCTCACGCCTCTAATCCCAATCACTTTGAGAGGACGAGGCAGGCAGATCACTTCAGGTCGGGAGTTCAAGACCAACCTAACCAATATAGAGAAACCCCGCCTTTACTAAAAATACAAAATGAACTGGGCATGGTGGCGCATTCCTGTAATCCCAGCTACTTGAGAGACTCAGGCAGGAGATTCACTTGAACCTGTGAGGCGGAGATTGCAGTGAGCTGAGATCACGCCATTGCAATCCAGCCTGGGCAACAACAGTAAAACTCCATCTCAAAAAAAAAAAAAAAAGTCTGAAAAGATAAACCAAAAAAAAAGTCTGAAAAAATGTGTGCAGGTTTGTGTTCCCACTGGCTTTAGAGACACCTTCTCCCTCCCATATTTCCCGGTGATTTGTTCCTTTCCTCTTGAATATCATTTGGCAGGTGTTTTTTGAGTGCTGCTCTGTGCCATGCAGTGCACAAGAGAGGAGAGCCCCACCTGCAAGAAGCTTAGTCTTAGCAGAGAAGACAAAAAGTAGAGACAATGGCAGGACAGGTGTGATGGGGCACAGAGTCTGGTTCAGGTGGAAAGGAGGGTCTCTTGGAGGCAGAGCATGGGAAATGCTACTCAGTCTAGGTGATACCCAGGCAAGGTCGTGAAGGTGCGTAGAAGCCAGTGAGAAGGGCAACATCCCAGCAGTAGAGGGAACAGCATGCACAGAAGCCGAGAGGTAAGCAGGAGCAGGAACAGAGCGTTTAGGAGCTGCCGTGATGCCTGTCACCTGAAGTGCGTGTGTTGGCAGCTTGTGATGATCTTGTTCCCTGCAAAGACTCTCAGATGCCAGTTTAAAAGAACATTCACAGCTCTGCCTTTTTGTCTGTTAACTTTAATAGATGTCAACGCTACGAAATTCAGGTGAAATCCTCCTTGCAAGAATATTAATCACCTGCTGTTAACCACGTAAAGGAAAATTTTAGAAAGGCAAACTTAGTAAACATCTGTCCAAATAATTTGGAGCAAAGCACTGACTCCTTAGATCTTCCAGCTGTCATACCGTTCTGTTAGTGTAAAATGATGTTGAGGATGTGTAAAAGTTACTGGGTCTGAGATTGTTTTGCCTCTGTCTGTTTTCCTTCGTTTCTTAGAACCTGCTTTTTGTATTTGTTTTCTTCTTCTTTCTTTTCTCCCCGTATCTGGGAAAAGCCCCTCTTGTGGCACAGTGTTTGTTGTGGCCCAGTGTTGTGGATGAGCGGGCAGCTGTGTTTTGGAGAGCTGCCAGCTCCCAGGGTCATTGCAGAGCCACTGTGAAGGCAAATGCAGGAAACCTCATACTTGGTGTGACCTTTGGATTGGAAAGAATGACCTCGGGCTCCTGTTCCTAGTTGTTGTCCTTCAACCTGGTCCTGGGTCATAAAGAGCAGGTGTGGGTTCAGCAGCATGTTCACCAAGTGCACTCTGCCAGCTACCCAAGCGGTAGTTATGTCAACTGCAGATTAAAAATGAAAAATCTGGTACACAGACCCTGTCCTGTTGTTGCTGTCTTGGGGAATCTGTATTGTAATAGTGCAGAATGATGTGACAGTTGCTCACTCTTGGCATGAATGAAGGCCAGAAATGTGAAACAGGAAAGTGCATGTTGGTTTTGGGAGGCTGAGGCAGGTGGATCACCTGAAATCGGGAGTTTGAGATCAGCCTGACCAACATGGAGAAACCCTGTCTCTACTAAAAATATAAAATCAGCTGGGCATGGTGATGCATGCCTACAATCCCAGCTACTTGGGAGGCTGAGGCAGGAGAATCACTTGAACACGGGAGGCAGAGGTTGCGGTGAGCCAAGATTGTGCCACTTTACTCCAGCCTGGGCAACAAGGGTGAAACTCTATCTCAAAAAAAATAAAGCATGTTTTGGGTACTTGTCCATTTGCTTGGGAAAAATTGGTATGTGGAGGGTGGCGGCCTGGGTCTTCGAAGTGGACAGGCCTGAGCAGCAGCCTAAGGGATTTAGGTTATAAAAGGCTGAGGAGTCTGGTGCATGGGCTTTGGAGGCACATGACCTCATCTGAAGTCCTTGCATGTTAGCTTTGTGACCCAAGGCAGGTATCTTACCCTCTCTGTGCAAAGGCATCTTGAGAATGGTGTTATATGAAGTGTTTAGGTCCAATCCATTTGGAAGGAGTGAGTACTCTTACATAACACTTTATACAAAACAGAAAACCTTCATAACCCATATAGATAATTCCTCTCCCAAAAATAGAATCAGAACATAGTTAGGGCTAATGTGCCAGGCCAGCTCTTGGAAGTGCTATAGTCTGTGTGTCTCATTTTCTTCTTCTATAATGGGAATATTCATGCCTGCCACATAGAGTTGTCAGGGATTTTAGAAATAAAGTCTATACATCGCTTAGCACCAGGTTACTCTCCAGGCAAGGAATGTAAACCATGGCGGTATGCAGTGGCTCACACCTGTAATCCCAGCACTTTGGGAGGCTGAGGTCGGTAGATCACCGGAGGCTGGGAGGTCGAGACTAGGCTGACCAATATGGAGTAACCCTGTCTCTACTAAAAATACAAAATTAGCCAGGTGTGGTGGGGCATGCCTGTAACCAGCTACTCGGGAGGCTGAGGCAAGAGAATCACTTGAACCCAGGAGGCTGAGGTTGTGGTGAGCCTAGATGATGCCATTACACTCCAGCTTGGGCAAGATGAGTAAAACTCCCATCTCAAAACAAAATGAAACCATGGCGGTAAATTTTGCCAAGTGACTTTCTTGGATCTCTGAGGTCACCGACCTTCAGGTTGCTCTGATTTTGAGTGGCATGATCAAGTAAGTGAATTCTCAGAGGGGCCTGTGGTGGGGGCTGGAGTATGGCAGTCTGTGGAGAGCCCAGCACCCCCCTCTTGTCCCGTGAAACATCTCATATCAAAATACAGGGTTCCTGTATGAAGTATTATTCTCTTGAAAATCTCTGGTTTAGGTGAGATCACTCTTTAAAGTTCAAATTGATTTTTCAAGAACCTTCCCAGGTCTCATGGTTCTCGCATATGAAATGGAAGAACTGAATTCCAGGTTTTTTGTAACGTGCCAGGAAAATTAGGATAGATGGGTTAAAGGAGTCAGAGGCCTTTGGGCCTCAACGTGTCTGTTCCCAGTGTGAATGGGAGCCCCCTGGGACCCAGCGGGCTCTTTGGTGGGTCCTCAATCTCCTAGAAATGGAAGCAAGGGGCGGACACCCTGCCCCTTAGAGGTACCTCCTAGTTTCCTTCACAGAAAGGCAAAGAAAGAGATGCCCGGCCTGCCTGAAAATCATTTTCTTGCCACTGGTATTCTGGGAATGGTTCTGGGAAAAGCATTAGGCATGGACTGGAAGTCTGACACACTCATGTGTGGTAGAGGCAGACACTGCCCTCGTTCTCTGACCAGACAGCATTTCCATCTGTTGGTTTACCACTTATGTAATCCTGATTGGAAAAACAGTAGGATGTGTGGCAGGCCACAGGTCAGGTGAAATGCTGGTCCCTAGACGAAATGCCGGTTCCTAGACAAAATGCCGGTTAATCTGATTGTTTGTTCATCGATCCCTATTTTTGTAAATTTCAAATTTGAAATTGAAAGGTTCACATGTGAAATGAAAAAGCAATCAAAATTTCAGCAACTCAGTTGCCTCCTTAGATCAGTAGGCAGCACATCGGTCTCACAATTTGAAGATTTCAACAATTGAGTGCCTCGTTGCTCAGTGAATTGAGAAGAGCTTAGTTCAGTCCCTGATACTGTCAGTCAAGTTTCTAAGTTTTAGCAACATAAATCACTTCAGAATCAGACAGAGAAGTTGCTAAAGAATACGGGGAGTCCATAGGATCCCATTCTTCCCTCTGTTGTGTGTTCCCCTACTGTAATACCTGGGAACTGTAGCGTGCCCGTCTGCTTGTGTATCTCACTCTCTGGTGAGACCTGGACTGACAGCAGGGCCTTTCTTCTTTGTTGTTATTTTTCCTCTGCCCAGCACTGACATACGGGGGTTGAGTCACATCATCCAGCCCCGGGCAGGATGTCAGAACTTACTGAAGCATATTGGTGGGCTGAGCTCAAGTAATAAAGTAAAGTTGATAGGTTTTTTTTCTGACTGCCTGAAACAGGCACACTTAACAACAGCTGCAGCAATGACAAAAACATAATGAGAAGATGCCTGAGTCAAGGGTCTTTCTTCCAGCGACTTCCCCGTGAATCTGATGCAAATAAACATAGACGCTGCTTTGCAGTTTGTAGCAGTGGAATCTTGTCTGTTGTGTACTGAAGCCTAGGATCTAACACCCCTCCTGATGACGCAGCAGAGCGTTTGCATGTTCATGTTGAATGTGTTGGTTTATCTGTGTGCTGAATTTGGAATCCTGAACTTGCCTTCTTGGTTCAGTTGGAGGCAGAGGTGGTCCAGAACCATGCAGATCTGTGCTGCTGTCACCTCTGATGGTGGCATAGGGAAGAGTGACGCTGAGGAGGAAGTAGGAGAATCCTGAAGGTCGAAGGCCATGGGGCTGTCATAGCAGCCATAGTATCTAGGGCACTGACCAGGAGAAGGGGGCTGTCCTTAGCCCTTCCTCCTGTGATCATGAATGGCTGGTTCTAGGGCCACGAGTAGGCCGATTTGGTTAGGGAAGGAGATACTTTTTGTTCTTGCCTCAGTTTCCCCTCCAGAATCATCCCCAAAATATCAACCAAAGCTATGATAAGATTGTTGGTTTTTAAAAAAAATTTAATTTTTAGTTGTGGTGAAATGTGCATAATATAAAATTTATTGTCTTAACCATTTTAGGTATAGAGTTCAGTAGTATTGTGCCATAGATCTCCAGGACTTTTTCATCTTTCAAAACTGAAGCTCTGAACCTATTCAGCAGCTCACATTTTCCCCCTTCCCTACAGCGCCTGATAAGCAGCATTCTCCTTTCTGTTTCTGTGAATGTGATTCTGCTAGACACCTTGTGGAAGTGGAATCACACAATATCTGCCCTTTGTGGCTGGCTTATTTGACTTAGCATAATGTCCTCAGAGCTCATCCACTGTTGGAGTCTATGTCGAGATTTCCTTCCCTTTTTAGGCCGGAATAATCCGTTGTATGTATTATGTTTATCTGTTCATTCCCAGTGGATATTTGGGTTGCTTCCATCTCTTGGCTACATCCCTTTTAGTCCTTTCCATGACTCATTTGTCTTGGGGTGAAGGCTCTGCTTACCCCAGAGCATGGCCTCCTGCAGCCATTTCCAGGCCTGGCCTCTTCCTGCCTCTCATTCCAGCCTCATCCTCTCACTGCCCCGCCCACATCCATGGCACTCCAGCCACACTGGACTCCTTAGAGACCCCCTCACCCCCGGCACACACTGTTCTCTTGTACTGCCAGGCCTTTTCTGCACGTGCTCTTCTGTTCATCTGGAATGCTGCATCTTCCCACCTTCTGGAACCTCCAACAGACACTGTCTTAGCCTGGCTGGGCCCCTTCCATCTCAGCTTAGACAAGCCCTTCTTGCCCTCCTCCAGTCACATTGCATCTTCCAGTACTATTTATCTGTCATTTTTGTATCACTGGGCCTGTGTTTATTTTAAGGCAAGGACTATTTTACTGACTAAAATAAAATATGTGCATGGTAGGTATGGATGATTCAGTAAACACAGGAAGAATGTCGTAGTCAGGAGCCTCTTCCTTTCCTCCCTCTGCCCTTTTCTCCACTAAAATCCATGTCCCAGGCTGAAATTGGGTACTTTTTTCCTACAGAAACATCCTTATGGGACGTGGTCAAGTTCAGTAGTATCTGATGTAGGTATATAGTGGATTAAGTTTGTAAGCCAGCCTGAGAACTTAACTACCATTCATGATATTGCTTCTTTCGGGAAAAAAACATCCATTTCCCAAACAGCTGAAGTATAATCTTCTGGATCCTGTGCCTTTTTGGGAAGTTGGGCTTTGCTGGTGGCTCTGCCATTGGTTTGGAAATCAGAGATGATTTTCCATGCCCATCATGAGGACAAAGGTGAGTCTCCCCCATCTCTACATCCGGAAAAGAAACACACCCATCCCCTTAGAAAGGAGAGGAAAATGGTATTGCAGCCTCACCCTGAGATGAGCAAAACCTCCTGAGAATTAAATGTGTGATTGTTTTTATAAATGTGTCAAGCCATTGGTGTTAGCACCTGGCTTCCATTTGAGCGAGGTTCAGTAGCAGGTAATTCCCTGTTCTTTCCCCTAGCTATGTGGGGCTGGATCCATCTCTTTACTACCACTTCTTGCCACATTCCTTTTTTTTTTTTAGGCAGCTATTTGCTGTCGCCCAGTCTGGAGTGCAGTAGCACGATCACGGCTCACTACAGCCTCAGCCTGTTGGGCTTAAGCCATCCTCCCACCTCAGCCACCCAAGTAGCCAGGACTACAGGTGCAGACCGTCATACCTGGCTTGTTTTGTAACTTTTTAGTGGATATGAGGTCTCACTATGTTGCCCAAGCTGGTCTTGAACTCTTGAGTTCAAGCCATCCTCCTGCCTCAGCTTCCCAAAGTGCTAGGATTACAGCCATTGCACCCAGCCATATCCCTAACTTTTAAACCTTGCCATGGCTGAGAACAAATGAATCTAGTTTGAAGTTTACCAAGGGCCAAAACAAAAGGAAAGAAAGGGATGGGGCAGCAGAGCAGCCAACGCCATGACTCAGTACTCCTCAGATCTCATTCTGGATTTGACTGGGGTAGAAACCAGGCTTGAGGATACCTATGACTCATTGTCTATGGAAATAGCATTCTCTTTGACTTGTGCAGTGAGTTACCTGTGGAGCTGTACATAGCAGCCCCCATAGGCTTGAAGGACCTTTCTGTAGCTGTCTTTGGAAGCAGTGACACTCTCCTCCCAATAGTTACACACATTTCTACAAAGGAATTGATATATGAAACAGGAAACTCAAATACATTTTGCAGTGAGTTGAGAAGTAAATCCAGAACCAGATTTAGCTGAGAGTCTTTTGTTGCATGAAGCTGTGCATACAGAGGCAGTGAAGAGTTCTGGAATCAGACAGCTGTAGGTTTGCATGTTAATTGCATGGTGATCTGACTCTTTGTGCACAGGGCCTGGTGCTCAGCATCCTACTTGGATGATCCCATTCATTCCTTGTTAGCACTGTGGAGCAGCTCCTGTTTGATGACGTCAGAGTGGACATCACCCAAGGTTATACCATTGGTTGGAGGGAGAGCTAGAACAGGGATCAGGGATATCCTGCTCCAGAACCCTGAATCTTAACCTCTGTGGTATACTCCTGCTCAGTAGGTTGCTCTGAGCAAACTGTTCTGCTCTCTGAGTCTTGCTCCTCATCTGTAAGATGGTCCTCGGTTGGCTGAGTGTATCAAGAGACAGCCTGGGTATAGATGCATACCTCCAGCATACCTTCAGGAATCAGGCCATCCTTCCAGGGCCACAGAAATGCCCCCGAGACTTGTCTTCCTGTCATAGCACCATGCTTTGTTTTCTGAGAACTGAAATTTGCAGGGATAGCCTGCCTACGGGATTTGTCCACTTGTCCAGTGGGGCTGAATGGTAGTTGTCCTGTTTATTTAATTCACTTGATGGGTTTCAGTCTTTTGAACTTAAAAAAAAAGTAAGAAAATTGGATTTGTTTAATCTCATTTTCCAACACAACGGTCTTAATCTGCTTTTGACTGTTTGTTTGTGGGCTGAATACAATTCAGTGTTAATCTAGTGACCCAGAGTTTCCTGGTGATGAAGTCTGTCCCTGCAGTTAGGTTTACAAGTCTGTCCCTGCAGTTAGGTTTACTTATGTTTCTTTGTGTTTCTCTCTCTCTCTCTCTCTCTCTCTCTCTCTCTCTCTCTCACACACACACACACACACACACACACACACACACACAAACAGTCTTGTCTCTCTCTAAACTTGATTGTTAAAATCTCCTGGTTTTTCCTACTTGGGACGAGAAGATCCCTGATGCCAAGATTTCTACCTCAAAGGTCAGTTTCAGCTTTATAACAACTGGGTAATTGTCTCCTAAAATAAACCAGCATCTCAGGGCATGCAAGCTTGTCTTTTCAGTTATGTGAATGTGAAGCTCTTCTCTCCTAATGACTGCCCTGCCTGTGCCGTTTCCTGTGGGCATGTGCAGTCATCTGGAAATGGCGGCCACCAGTCCCACAGCTGGGGACGGTCCTGGCTTCTTTTCTGTAATGAGGATGTGTTTGCCCCTGCCATCACCTCTGTCTTTGTCCTCTGTCTTGTGGTCAGGAGCTGCTCTTTGTGCTTTCTTTCTCCCCCAGTTGTCACTGCTGGTTTGGAGTGGTCTAACATTGCCCCTGTAGGATGCTCACCAAATCAATACTAATTCCTGCAGCAGCTAATTCCTGCCTGAAACATTAGTAACTTTGCTAGTTAAGTACCATTAAGATGATTTGCTTGGTTCTTCCCCAAATGAGTGCCGAGTTCCTGATTGGGAACCTTGGTGGAAAAGCTCAGAGGCTGCATTCCAGCGTTCTGTGAGCTCCACCAGCAGCGCAGCCCTCCCTGGGGTAAGTGTTGGCTCTGGTAGGTCCCTGTTCACAGGTGCCATCTTCACATCAAGTCTGCTTCTGTGGGAATACGCTTGGGTGTCTACTCAGGTGTCTGAGATCAAGATCACATTGTAGGTCATGCAATCTTTTTGTTTTTTTTTCAGTCTTCTTTGGGGTTGTCGACATTACTGATAAGGTACTAAGTGAACTGGAGTTTAAAAAACAGGGTATTTCCTTTTAATATTTCTGATTCTCTTTCTCACTTGAAATGGGCCAGTAAGCTTGTTCAGGATGGTGAACAGTGTCTCACTATGTCAGCCCAGAGTGATTACTGAAAGATGCCGATGGTATCTAAAGGCCATCTGGAAAGTGTCGAGGTGGGTGGTGAGCCAAGGAGTGTGGTGAATTGCAGGGAGCCGAGGGTCTGTGGGGTCTGTGCTGTTCTGCGTGAATGGAGGTAGCCTGTAGGAGCGTGTCCCAGGCACCTGTCTCAGTGGAACCTCACTGTAATGGGGGGATGCCAGCTGACAGTTGGAGGCTGTGTGCTCAGATTGACTGAGCCTGAAAGGCTCCCTGACAGGTCACAGCACTCCTCATAGCAGCAACACATGGGCAAGGCATTTACTTCTCCTTCGGTGGGGCTCGTACCCACTTCCCTGTGATGCATGCTACTTACTCAGCAATCCCCTCAGCTCACCCTGGCTCTTTCTCCAGTCTTGGTCTACACAAATGTGTTTCCCTGTGAGTTACCTAAGAATCCACGTGCATTCATCTCAAGGGGTAATTGATGGACGAAGCCATCTTTAGTGGTGCTCTACAGAGGCGGCTGTTAAGAGTCATGTGCTGGTGGGGGGGTCTCTGGTGGGTTTGTGCACACGTGTACTCATGCAGATGCACTGTTTCTACAGCACGGGGATACAGGCGCGTGCCTGTGCTTTTTCCCATGCAGCCTTCCACATGGTTCACGGAATACCACCAGGGTCCTTGGTGCTGTTTCCGTGTAGCATAACAGTGACAACCATGAATTTCCCGGTGGCATTGAATGGGTAGAATCTGGGAGAAGCTCCCTTGCAGGCACGTTTTTTGTTTGTTTTGTGTGGCCCCTTGAGCTCATGGCAGGCGCTGTCAAAGCCTAAACCTCCTGTTCGGAAAGGGGAAGGTCCTTCAAGTAATTACTCCCTTCCTTGTACCTCTGCTCACCTCACTCTGGGATTATTGAAGAAAGCTCCCTACCTTCTTCCTCCCAGCATGAAGGGGAGCAAGTTCTCTGGCCCTTGAGATGTTTTAGCTGAGCCCAAATGACTATTGGCAGGGACGATAAAGAAGAAATTCTGGTGTCATGTGAAACTAGCTTACCCCTAAGGTCTCATTCAGCTTTTAGATTCTCCTAGATGCTGACGGCTCTTTAGAAAGTGGCTTTAAGAAATCCCAGGGCTGATGGTTGAGAATACCATTTGGTAGGTCTCCCGCCCTTCTTTATATGCAGCCAAGTGACTGTTGTCATGGCAACAGATCTGTTCCTCTGAAGGCTTTTTCATAGCATATAAGGGGACCTGAAGCTTCCGAGATTGTTAGTAATTATCTTCTAACAAAATATGTCCTGAGTATTGTGAGAATTTTAATGGGCCAGGTTCCAGCCTTATAGGGACTTTTGAGGTCTGTACCAGCCCCATGTCATAAAATAAAAAGACTCAATTCATTGTTTTGTTTTCATTTTTTTCTTTTGAGCATGTCTGATATGGAAGAAGCAGCATGATCCTGTTGTTAATAATGCCTTGCACATAGTAGGTGCTCATATACAAATTTTATTTGAAAGGCAGGCAGAAAAGCCGAGGATTGATCTAAATATCATTTATTAGATGAGCCACTTACATACGTTCTTTCCTTAGGTGAACTTGACTCTCAAACTAGGCAGGCCTCTCAGAGCCCACAGCTTTATGGTCCAGATCTCCTGTCCCTCTTGTTTACACATCACCAGGGAGAGGGGATCCACAGGTGAGTCTGATTGGTATAAAGAACCTCTCATGTCCCTCTCCTGGGAGCTCAGAGTTAGTTCAGCTGCCAAAATGTTAGGCGTACCTGCTCTTCACAATAGGATATTGTCCAGTTTACAAACTTTTTCCCCTTTATCTGCAAACATCAACTGAATCTTTATTCTAAGTCATGCATTTTGCAGGTACTGGGAAGTCAGGAATGGCTCCCACGTGGTTGTTCGTTCAAGGTGGTCACTGTCTAATGGAGGACAGAGGCCCATGGAGCAGTGAGCCCAGGACAGCACAGTAAGTGTGAGAATGCACTTGGTCCCCTTAGTCTCCCTTTCCCTCCCTGCCTCCATTCTCCCATCTTTATTTGCAAGGACTGGAGGCCTCTGAACCACTTCTAATCCTCTGCAAGGGAGAAGATAAAAGCTTACTTCTTGCCCACCTTTTTTTTTCCCCTCTTGGAATGGAGTCTCACTCTGTCTTCCAGGCTGGAGTGCAGTGGCATGATCTTGGTTCCCTGCAACCTCCACCTCCTGGGTTCAAGCAATTCTCCTGCTTCAGCCTCCCGAGTAGCTGGGATCACAGGCGCGTGCACCATGCCTGGCTAATTTTTGCAGTTTTAGTAGAGACGGTGTTTCTCCATGTTGGCCAGGCTGGTCTCAAACTCCTGACCTCAAGTGCTCTGCCTGCGTCGGCCTCCCAAAGTACTGGGATTACAGGCATGACCCACTGCACCTGGCCCCTTGCCCACCTTTGTATACAAGGTCACTCTGAGACGCTACCTAAATGTCCTAGACATGGGGATGATGGGAGCAGGTGGGAACCAAGGGGCTCTTTCTGACCCTCACTCATCTGCTGCCACACTGCTTTGCCCTCAGACATTGTCAGCCCTCCCATCCTCTCTCCTCTAGACCAGGGTTGCCATTTCACTCGTTGGTAGGAGGGCCTCTGGTTAAAGGGAAGAGTGCGATATGGGATGGGAGCCTAAGGCGAGGGTTTGAGAGCTTCATCAGCAGGAGCCTGTCCCAGCAGCAGACCCCACGTCCTTCAGTGGCACAGCAGGCAAACAGTCACGCTTACTGTCTCAGGACAGCCAGTCCAGTTGGGTTTCACCTGACAGGGGTCTGCATGCTGATGGTATTCTCAGGGAGCTTAGGGAAGTATTCTAGCCCCTTTCACTGCAGGTGTGGTTGGTGGTCTAGCAGCAAGTCAGCATCTTGTGGAAACCTGTCAGATATGCCAAATCTCTAGACCTTCTGTATCAGAATGTGTATTTAGCACAATTCCCTGGCAATCCTTGTGTATACTGAAGTTTAACAAGTTGTGTCTTGAGTTCTCTCTTGAGATCTTAGGCGCAGGGTGGCAAATACAGAGCCTGCACCCTTCCACTGCTCCTGCGATTGGAGCAGACATTACTAGCTGATGTAGGCAATCCATTTTCCATCAAGTGCATAGCCAGCCATCGCCCCCTCCCCACAGTGCCCCAGGCATCCATACAGCTGATCAGAATTCGCCCAGGAGAGAAACCCATTTACCATCCTTGCCTTTGTCTGTGAAGAGTTCATTCTAAAAAACAAAAAAACCAGGGAAATAACTTTTTGCATAGGCCTTCAGGGTTGGGAATTAGGACCCTCATCATACCCAAGGACAGAGGGAAGGAACACTCAGGCCCTCTCAGTAAACAGATGTCAGCAATCCGAACGTGCTCGATACAGTGGTGACAAATCAGACCCTACTGGTCCTCTGCGGCTGGGCAATGACCTTGCTGGAGGAGGCGAGGCTATCATGTTATCCTGGCTCCTGTGCTTATGCTTAGGACATGTGGTCACCCCGTGTCCCACAATCCCATTGCCTTCTGGCAACTTCCTGATGACTGAGCAACAGTCAGGTTTCAGTCATTCATTGGTAATTATTCTCCTCATCTGCATTCTATTAGAACACAGTTGCTAAAGTGGATGTGGGGAGAACAGTGCAGGAGAACTGGGGGAGGAGAACAGTGCAGGAGAACTGGAAGAGGAGCAAGAGTGGCTTGGGGTATCTAGAAAAGTCTTCATCACATGATATGACCAGCTCTCAGGGGCATCTAATATACAGCAGTTTAGTTTAACCTCAAAGGGCCATCAGGATTCTAGAATTGTGTCCCATTTTTGTGGTAATTGGACAGGAAAGGGAAAATGTTTTGGGATACACATTTTTTCTTCCATTTACAGCCGCGGCTTCTAACCACTGAGGACGCTTTGCATTTTACCAATCTCTACCAGACCTACCTCAAGCTTTGTAAAATCTTATTTACCGAACAAATTACATTTTTAAGTAATAATTAAGCCCCCCCTTTTCTTTAAAGATACATAGTAACTTAGGGGAGGGACAGCAGGGGGTGGGGAGTTGGAGAGATAGCATGGGGAGAAATGCCAGATATAGGTGAAGGGGAGGAAGGCAGCAAATCACGCTGCCATGTGTGTACCTATGCAACAATCTTGCATGTTCTTCACATGTACCCCCAAACATAAAATGCAATAAAAAAAAAAAATTGAACAGACCCAAGGTGGAGCCCAGCTCCGCCTCTTGATTTGGGCATGATTTTAGGCCAGTTTCCTACTCACCCCATGTATAGTTTGTCTCCTTTGTAAAATGGGCATAACACTTAGGTCACAGAGGAGTGGTCAGAACCAGCAAATCTGACTCACAAATTAAGCACTCAGACATGCTTCATGTGCTCACTTCAGCAGCACATAGATAAAATTGGAAAGATACAGGGGAAATACATGGCAGCTGTGCAAGGATAACACACAGATTTGTGAAGTATTCTGTATTTTTCATGTTCGTGGATTGGAAGAGTTAATATTGTTAAAATTTTCATACTACCCAAAGCAATCTACAGATTAAATGCAATCCTTATTAAAATACTAACAACATTACAGAAATTTTAAAAAAAATTCTAAAATTTATATGAAACCACAGAAGACCCAGAATAGCCAAACTTATCCTCAACAAGAAGAACAAAACTGGAGGGATCACATTAGCTGACTTCAAATTAGACTGCATAGCTACAACAATCAAATCAGCATTGTACAAAAAAAGATATATAGTAACTGTTACCTTGGGGTCATTTTTATCAGGTTTTATATAATTCCAACAGAAAGCAAAGGACTGTGGGTGCTTAAGTTAGCCTGAGCAGTAAAGAGGCTTTTAGACTTACTGAGAATAGATTTTGGATTCACATTACCACCGCTTGACCTGAGACTCAACTGGGGAGCTAGAAACTAAAACCAGTCATGCCCTTTGTTGAATAGATGGAGGCTGGGAGGCTGGGGCTTGCTTAGCTTGTAGGGGACTCAAGGGAGCTTGGGTTATGGCACAGTGCTGCTTTCTCTCCTGCGAGAGCCTCAAACTTGCTTTCTCTCTTGAGTGGTAAGAGCCAGCCTCTTGTTGGCTATTCCAGGGTTAGAATTTCAGTTACTTTTTTTTTTTAACTTCTGCTTGGATCAGAAACCATCTAGATACTCATTCCCATCTGGGAAGATATGACTTGAGATAGAAATGGAAGAGGTAGAGAGGAGAAGATAGTAGCTGAGTTTAAATGACCCCAGATGAGTCTGGCCAGGAAATCAGCTGCAGAACACATCCTCTCTCCCTGGCCTGCACCCACCAAGGGCCTTTGATAGAGTCTTGGCTTAATTGCAGCCACTTTTCCTCTGAAACTTTAACTCAGTAAAGGTGTACAGTGAAAATGGGGAAGAGGGATGAGGAGGAATGGGGAAAGAATCAAGGAAGAGCAAATATTACAAGCCTAGAATGCGAAGCTTGGTGTGTCTGCCCCATTCCATTTATTCACGTATGTTGAGCTCCTGCTATGTCAGAAGCTGTTTCTAAAACATCAGTTTCTAGAAAGCAGGATCCTGAATTCAGCTAAGCATGAGTAGTAGGGGGCCCATCCCTGGGAAGCTGTACTCAAGATGCCTCCTGCTAAGATGGGTTACAGACTGGAGTCAGTAGCTGAAAGGCTAATTTCAGGATCGATTGTCCTGGCAAATAGGGAGGTGTCCTCTGCATGAATAAGCACTGTGCCCTGCCAAAGCAAGCCGGCAGGAGGTGATTCATGCTGAAGCCTGACAGTACAGGTCCACCCTGAACTCACGGCCTTGGATGTGGACTGGCCAACTGTTCACAGTTTACTGAGGAAGTGGCGACAGCATGGTTTGAATCTGGCTGATAAAACAGATGTTCAGAGGAAAGGGCTCTTATTTTCTCCCAGTTAGAGGATGGGGGTGGGGGAAGAAAGCCTAACTCCCTATCTGCCAAATGTTTCTGTTCGCAATGTCCTGGCAACAATGAGATGCCCCCAAGAATGGAGTAGTTAAAAGTTCTAGCTGTAGACTCAACCCTGGATGTAAATTCTGAATTCTGTGTGACTTTGGGCAAGTTACTTAACCTCTCTGAGTACCCTTGTCCTCATCTGTAAAACAAGGATAATGATACCTACTTTTGGCTGGGTGCAGTGGCTTATGCCTGCAATCTCAGCACTTTGGGAAGCTGAGGCAGGTGGATCACTTGAGAACAGGAGTTTGAGATTTGGCTGGCCAACATGATGAAACCCTGTCTCTACTAAAGAATACAAAAATTAGTGGCCAGGTGTGATGGCTCACGCCTATAATCCCAGCACTTTGGGAGGCCGAGGTGGGTGGCTCACTGGGGTCAGGAGTTTGAGACTGGCCTGACCAACATGGTGAAACCCCGTCTCTACTAAAAATATAAAAATTAGCTGGGTGTAGTGGCAGGTGCCTGTAATCCCAGCTACTTGGGAGGCTGAGACATGAGAATTGCTTGAACCCAGCAGGCGGAGGTTGCAGTGAGCTGAGATTGTGCCATTGCACTCCATCCATCCTGGGCAACAAGAGCAAAACTCCGTCTCAAAAAAATAAAACAAACCCAAAAATTAGCTGGGTGTGGTGGCACGTGCCTGTAGTCCAGCTACTTGGGAGGCTGAGGCACAAGCATCACATGAACCTGGGAAGTGGAAGTTGCAGTGAGCCAAGATTGCACCACTGCACTCCAGCCTGGGCCACAGAGTGAGATTCTGTCTCAAAAAGAGATACCTACTTTATAATGATACCTATAAGAGGAGTATAATGAGATTTTTTAAAACAACATTCCTGCAAGGGTTTGTCACATTGCAAGCGCTCAGTAAATCATAGCTTTTCCTAATAATATGGAAGACCGCAAGATTGCCTCCTAAGAGATGATGATAAAGTCATTATATTCTGGCATAGTTTGGGGATGTACAGAAACCTCTTAAAGGAATAAAGTAGTTCTTAGGCCAGTGACACATGCATGAAGCCTGATTTTAGGTGCTAGTGAGTTCAAGGATGTTTATCACAGGGAGTTCTGATCCCAAGTGGGAGCCCAGCAAGAAGCCAGGGAGCGAGGCAGTACAAGGGCTCTTTGCAGAGTCCCAGCATACAGTAGTCCCTTTGTGGGGAATGGATGTAGCAGGTTCTTACTCTGATCCCTAAAACATTAACTCCCTGGTACTGATTCCGTATTCCTCTGGCCACCTTGTAAATTATCTGACAATCCAAGAAGACTGCCTGGGAGATAAAGCCCTGATCTGAATACTGTGCGCACCTTATCTACCCAACAGTTCAGTTCTGTGGACTAAGAAAACGACATGTGGTTTCTGCATCAGGCCACATCTGCTTTGCTGGCAGGAGCTGGCGTCATTGAGTCGTTTCAGACCTGGCTTTAGCAGGAGCCTCTTTCGGTGCCCATGCAGCAGAGGCAGACCATGGCTGTGGGGGGTTCATGGTGGCAGATGTCGGGGAGCCAGCCGGCATTTCCCAGGTGACGCCCCACAGGGTTTTGCAGCCAGCCACCATTCCATCTAAAACACAGACAGGGCAGCCTCCCTGTCGGAATGTGTTTGCTCCTAATGTGGTTTTCCCATAGTGTGAGCGCATCCGTGTTTTTGTGTTTCCCTATTACCGTTCTCGCTTTGCTTTTAAAACAGCAACAAAGAGGAATATTGGTCTTTGTGGCTGCCAGTATGGTGCGTGCCAGAATCTCGTGCTTGCTGGTCTGAAGCCGCCAGATGGTGGTAGGATTGTGTGTGGTTTTGTTTCCTCTGCTTTTTGAGAAGTCGTGAAGTGGGAGAGACTGAGAAGTGAGAGATTGGCTGGAAGATTCTCATCTGATAACAGTTTGCAGTATCTTCTACCCTGTGTGTGGGCACAGTGGTGTCTTCCAAAAATGTGCTGCTGACCCTACCTAGCGTTTGCTGAATGTGCAGTATTAGCTGTCCCGTAAACACCAGCTGGGTTCTTCATTACATACTCAGCTATATACAGTAGCTGAATAAAACCGGTTTAAAAACAAAACAGGAAATTCTACATGTTTTTCTCTTCCTTAAAGATTGAAACGAGTTGTTAGGATTGCCATTGTAGCGAAAGGGAAGTGGTATTTCCTTTGTTGGGGGCTCTCTGGGTTTATTTTTGAAAATCTTCTTAAGTTCTTTTACTTTTGTTCTAAGGAACCTCTTTTCACAGCTTAAAGTACTAATGTTTCTCTTCTGTTAGTTTCCTTGAGATCAGATTGTGTGTTTGTTGCAAGAACATTTAGATCGAGCTTGTCCAATCCACGGCCTGGCCCAAACTTTCTGAAAACATTATATTAGATTTACATTTTTGTGTTTGCTTGTTTGGTTTTTAACTCATCAGCTATCATTAATGTATTTTATGTGTGGCCCAAGACAATTCTTCTACATGGCCCAAGGAACCCAGAAGGTTGGACACACCCACTTTAGATTATCTTTTAAATGGCACAAGCAAAAACGTTTGTGTTTTGAGACTATTTCCAAGGCAAACATAAGGTATCAGGATGCTGCTCAGTGACTTATGTGTGACCAGGGTCTCTATGGAGTAGAGGGGGATGCTTGTCTCATGTGAACAGAGTCTGGTCTCTATGAAGACTTGCGATACCAGAAGCTGGTCGCTTCTCCCATTTCCTCCCTTTCTCCCTCCCCTCCCTGTAGTTAAACAAATGTAGGGCATCAAGTGATGGCACTTTCTCCTGGTCGTCTGTCTCTCCATGCCCAAGGGTAAAAATAAAATGCTGATGAAGTCAGAAGGAACATAGTTTGCTCATTTGAAGTTCTTAATATCCTGAGTGCTGGCTTCAACCTTTAATGAAAATGACGGTCCTCCCGGCAGGGGCCGGCTACCTCACAAATGTGCAGCTTAAAGAACAGGAATGAGTTTCCCTGAACAAGAGAAAAAGCAGCAGGTGTGGAAGTCCTGAGTGCATCAGGAACACTCGGCTAATTAAAGGCAAGAGTGGGATGCCTGGCCAAGCACAATGGCTCATGCCTGTAACACCAGCACTTTGGGAGGCTCACTTGAGGTCAGAAGTTCAGGACCAGCCTGGCCAACATGGTGAAACCTCATTTCTACTAAAAATACAAGAATGATCTGGGAATGGTGGTGCATGCCTGTAATCCCAGTTACTTGTTAGGCTGAGGCTGGAGAATTGCTTGAACCCAGGAGGTGAAGGTTGCAGTGAGCTGAGATCGCACCACTGTGCTCAAGGCTGGGCAACAGAGCGAGACTCTGTCTCAAAAAAAAAAACAAAAAAAAAAAAAAAGAAGAATGGGATGCCCAGCAGCAAGGAAATGCTGGTTTGTTGCTTTGTGAGTTTTCTAAGGCACCTTCCAGCTCTAAGTCACCGTGAAAATCCATCATTTTGGCTGGGCATGGTGGCTCACACCTGTAATCTCAGCACTTTGGACCATGAGGTCAGGAGATCAAGACCATCCTGGCCAACATGGCGAAAACCCGTCTCTACTAAAATACAAAAAATTACGTGGGTATGGTGGCGCATGCCTGTAATCGCAGCGACTTGGTAGACTGAGGCAGGGGAATCGCTTGAACCTGGGAGGCAGAGGAGGTTGCAGTAAGCTGAGATCGTCCCATTTTACTCCAGCCTGGGAACAGAGCAAGATTTTGTCTCAAAAAAAAAAAAAAAAAAAAATCCATCATTTCCAGTTATAGGAGATGTCCACTTTATGAGGGCAGGGGCTTTTTCCTTACTTCACAGCACAATAATTGGACCAAGGTAACGTTGCCTAAAAATTTGCTGACTTTCTCTACTCTAGTATTTTGGCTGCCAGGAAGAGGGGTCATCCAGTCTAACTTGGAGGTCACAAAGGAGATCCACCTTACAGACCTCTAGCTGAGGTCTGACTAGTGCCTTGCCTGGAGCTTCCTTACTGGTAGTTATTTTGTTGGTTCGGCTTATAGTTGTCCACCGACTAGCCTTTTGGGTTTTGCCCCTTGGTCTAGATCAAGCTTGTGGCTCAGGACAGCTTTGAATTAACACAAATTCGTGAGCTTTCTTAAAATGTTATGAGCCTGGGCGTGGTGGCTCACACCTGTAATTCTAGCTGAGGCGGGCAGATCACTTGAGGCCAGGAGTTCAAGACCAGCCTGGCCAACATGGTGAAACCCTATCTCTACTAAAAATATGAAAATTAGGTAGGCATGGTAGGCTGGAGGATTGTTTGAACCCAAAGGTGGAGGTTGCACACCGTGTGTGTGTGTGTGTGTGTGTGATGTATTTGTGATTTTTTTTTAACAAATTACGTTAGCTATTGGTGGTGTTAGTGTATTTTATATGTAGCCCAAGACAGTTCTTCCAATGTGACCCAGGGAAGCCAAAAGATTGGATACCCCTGGTTGAAATCTTTGGGTAAAGTATGGTCTTTTTTAGCTAGGGAGTCATGATTGAACTTTTCCAGGCCTAAGAATTGAGCTCCTCTTCTCTTACTAGAATTCAGGTTCACACTCAGTGTTTGCCATTTGGAAACACTCTTACTTTTCTTTAAAGACTGTGTCCCGTCATTTCACGTTACAAACGAAAAGAATCCTGAAATGCACAGTGTGACTGCAGAAGTGGGGCGCCCAGCTTCGTGGTCAAGTCTGACGCTCATGTGTGCTCATGTGTGACCCAGGCAGAGCCGGGTCAGCCGTGGCTAGTGCTGGCTATCAGGCATCCCCCGGGGCAGCAGATGGTATACCCAGCCTTGCCCTGCTCGGTCCAGCCACAGTGGCAGCGATGCACGCTGAGGCAACTTCTGTGACACAACCCCTGGGCAGTCCTCCAGCCCGCCGTCAAGGTGAAAAGACCCCTGCCAATTCAGGACTTCTGGGCTCTCTGAGAGCAAGGGCTTGAGAGACAGGAGAGGCTGTTTTCTCGTATATGAAACTAAAGTATTACAACCTGCCATGGGCCATTGCAGATGTGTCCCTACATGGCCCTGAGTGTCCTATGACACAGTCCTGAGCTCTGGATTTTGTAGGAGCTTTTCTTTTCATTCTTGGCTGGAGGGAAGCTGGTGATGCAACTGTTGTGAGCTCTGAAATATAAAAATTATCAGTCACGGGAGCCGGTGCAGTGACTCATGCCTGTAATCCCAGCACTTTGGGAGGTCAAGGTGGGTGGATCACCTAAGATCAGTAGTTCGAGACCATGATGAAACTCTGTCTCTACTAAAAATATAAAAATTAGATGGGTACGGTGGCACACGCCTGTAATCTCAGCTACTCAGGAGGCTGAGGCAGGAGAATTGCTTGAACCTGGGAGGTAGAGGTTGCTGTGAGCCAAGATTGCACCACTACACTCCAGCCTGGGCAACAGTGTGGGACTCTGTCTCAATTTTTAACAGTCAAGGGAGATCTGGGGGTCAAGGTCACTTTAAAAAGCTGTTTAGCCTTTCTGTTTTGAAGGGGAGGGGGCAGAGGATGGAGGCTCACTGGAGTTGGTTTTCATGAGCCTCTTGGTGCCCCAGCTTCCACTTCCATCAAATAACCATGTTGTTGATGCGTAACTATTAATAAGTACAAACAACTTTGCAGACAGCCCTCTGGACGGCTCCTCCTAGGCCGCTGGTATTCTGAGATGTTCGGGAAGAGGGAATTGCGCTTTCCTGGAAGCTGCCCTTTGCACTGTTACTTTGCCCTCTATGTACTGATTTGCCAGCTCCTTGGAGAAAGTAGATATTAGATGTGGGAGGAGTGGGGATCCTGATCTGGTGTTCACTGTGTCGTTATGGACAGATGCCCCAGCCCGGCCAGAGTTAATTACTCCGGCCTCTGCCTTCCTGTAGGACTCAGCTTGTTATTGCTATATCACAGCTCTGCTTAATTGGACCATCAATGTAACCAGTGCTCTTTATTTTCCATATAAGATATTCCAACCCCTGCCTTCAGGAAGTGCACTGCCTCTCTCTAGCACGCACACACACTTCTCACACCTGAGCTGTAGACTTCACCAGCACCCACTGTGTGCGCTCCCAAACGTGTATGTGCCAGTTGCACACACTGTTGTGTAATAATTTAATTATAAGATGTATAAATGTTTGCAATGTGAATGTGAAAACCAAGATTTGTCATTTCTACAAAAGAATTAGAATGTTTAGAAAGATATGATATTAATACAAGTTGTTTTCGTGAAGAAAAATGCCGTCAAATTAAGTATGGATGAGGCAACTGCACAAGATTTGGGAACAAAATTTGCAAAAATCTACAATATTCAGATTGCTTCACAAGCAGCCCAACATGGAAATCCCAGATGATGCATTTCAGGTGTGATTTATGCATCAAAGATGGCGTGAGACACTGGTCAGCATATTCGGGTTGTTTTGGGAGCACAACCATCTACATTTGAGCCAAAGCCAGTCAGATCCTTGCAGAGGCCATGCAGGCTGCAGACACGGGAGCTGGGCTTCGAAGCCACATCGGCTGATTTCAGAGCTCGGCTTAGAACCCTGTGGTTCTTCTGTTGATCCTCCTGCTCATTTAGAAGATAGTAAGGAGTCTCTGCTAAGATTCTAGATAGCCACGGTGAGAGACTGTGCTGCTACCGAAACTCTATGGTTTGCAGGCTGTGTGGGATGTGCCCGCCATCCAAGTGTGTGGGAAAGAGGGAGACGGGAATACGGCTGCTAAGGAGCACCAAGGCCCTTGTGGAGGTCAGTTGGGGGAGGCGAGGGGGTCACCTATCTCAATAGGTTAGTTTTTGGTGTGCATCTATTTTAGAAAAAGATTCCTGATGCAGTATGTCACAGGGGAACCTTCACTAATGTTTGTTATATTTGGTGTGTGTGGTAGCTGTGTGCCTGGGAACCATAGATTATAGATTTCCACTTTACTTAGATCTTTCTTTTTTTTTTTTCTTTCTTTCTTTCATTTTTTTTTTTTTTTTTTTGAGACAGTGTCTCACTGTGTCCTCCACACTGGAGTGCAGTGGCGTGTTCTTGACCCACTGCAACCTCTGCCTCCCGAGTTCAAGCAATTATCCTGCCTCAGCCTCCCGAGTAGCCAGGATTACAGGCACACACCACCATGCGGGCTAATTTTTGTATTTTTAATAGAGACAGGGTTTCACCCTGTTGGACAAGCTGATCTCAAACTCCTGACCTCAGGCAGTCTGCCCACCTCAGCCTCCCAAAGTGCTGTGATTATAGGCGTGAGCCACCGCGCCCAGCTACTTAGACGTTTTCAACTTGAGCCCTAGCAGATGCAGTAACAGAGGAAGGGTACATAACTACCACACACATCAAATAGAACAAATATGAGCGTAGGTTTCCTTGTGACATGTTGTATCAGGAATCTTTTTTTCTTTTTTTTTGAGAAAGAGTCTCGCTCTGTTGCCAGGCGCCTGACTGGAGTGCAGTGGCGCAATCTTGGCTCACTGCAACCTCTGCCTCCTGGGTTCAAGCAATTCTTCCGCCTCAGCCTCCTGAGTAGCTGGGATTACAGGCATGCGCTACCATGCCCAGCTAATTTTTGTGTTTTTAGTAGAGATGAGGTTTCACCATGTTGGCCAGGATGGTCTCGTTCTCCTGACCTTGTGATCCGCCCGCCTCGGCCTCCCAAAGCGCTGGGATTACAGGCGTGAGCCACCGCGCCCGGCCAGGAATCTTTTTCTAAAACATGCACACGTGTTCTAGTGCACACGCTCTTCCATCAGCAGGCAGCGAGGGCTTTGGGGAACGGAGCAACTGCTGGTGTTGGGATTCCAGCTGCTGTTTTCTGCAGATCTTCAGGGACACTTTGGGGCTGGCTGTTCATTGGTGGTCAGTGTTCAGACAGAAGTCCCAAGCCAGTGAGTGGGGAGGTGGCTTTCTTATCCACCACCCATTCTTCCTCCACGTTCTGGCTGGGTGCCGTGAAGGAGCTCTTCCTAACCAGACAGCTGCTGCCTTAGATCCTGCTGATGTATCTTCTCGGGCTCCCTTCCCTAGTTATTCGAGTATTTCCAATACTTTGGACTTGCACACAAGCTGCCTCTAGTTGAATTAACGCATCCCTAAGGCTGTAGAAGAGGGGGTTAGTGCCTGATGACTTTGTGGGGAATGTCCGTTATGTGTTTTTAAATTAGTGTTTCTTTAATGGCAAGTAGAATATTTTCTTCATTATGAGAACACGAGTTGCCTCTCGAGTTACCTCTGTGCTTATGAAGCTGGGAGTAGGCAGCGAACTCAAGAGCTTTTCAGAGCTTCTGCAGTGAGGGTTTGCGGAAAGCCCGCTGGTGCAGGGAGCGGGTCGAGTGGCTTCCTGGTGCCAGCACTGGAAACAGCGAGCCCTCCTGACGGGAAAAGGACGCATGTTCCCTAAGCCTGCACTTCTCTCCAGGGGCAAGTTTGCCCCCTGGGGACATTTCGAGTTGTCATGACTTGAGGAATGTTCCTGGCTTCTAGAGGATAGAGGCCAGGGAAGCTGCAGAACATCATACAATACACAGGACACAAAAATAATCATTCCTTTCTTTTTTTTTTTTGGAGGCAGGGGCTCAGTCACTCAGATTGAAGTGTGGTGGTGTGATGATTGCTCACTGTAGCCTTGAGCTCCTGAGTGCAGGTGATCCTCCTGCCTCAGCCTTCTGAGTGGTTGGGACTGTAGATGTGCACTGCCACACCCAGCTAATTATTTTTTTTTGTAGAGATGGGGTATTGCTCTGTTGCTGGCTGGTGTCGCTTAAAGCCAGAAGTTTGAGACCAAACTTTACGTGATCCTCCTGCCTCGGCCTCCCAAAATGTTGAAATTATAGGCATCGCCAACATGCCTGGCCAAAAATGGTCATTGTTGATTACAAAGAATGATCCGCTTCAAATGTCAGCAGAGCAGAGGCTGAGATGCCCTAACCCTAGATGAATTCCCCTGTCCTGGGCCCCTCTCCTGCAGAGGTGCCTGAGTGAGAGCATTCTCCTTTCCATTGGTTCTGTCTGGCTCCTGATCAGCCTTCGAGTAATGTCAGCTCTCGGGAATAGCAGAGACGCACAGTGACTTACTGTCACGGCGGCACACTTTTGCCAAAGCAGCTCTTCCGTCTGGCTTCCTTCAGCCCTTCCCCTCCACGCCGTAGAAGCTGGGCCTGACAAAACGGCTTTTCAGACCTCGCTTGCCACCTGCCCACACTGTAGCCCCCGAGAATGCCTGTCATTAGTCCCCTGCTATGCAGGGAGATGGCAGCTGCCTGCAAATGAGGCCGCTTGGGGGGACGGGACAATGCCCCTCGATGGACCCGCTGTCCTGCCTGTCGCTGCCAGGTCTCTGCGGCAAGGGGCAGTCTGACTTCAGACTTGAGGGGGCAAGGAAACTTTGCTTTTCTTATTTCCTCCCTAAACCTCCCCCCCAAATATGCATTAAACAATTTGTATTCTGTTTGTGGCTTTAATGTGCCTCTTTGTCCTCAGCTGGGAATGTCTCCAGCTTGTCATAGTGGGAGAGAGCCCTCGGGATCTGTAGAAGCAGGGCTTGGATTTTGGGTCTGGAGCTGACCAGCTCGGTGGCTCTGAGTAAGGCAGTAGATGTTCAGGTGTTTTCATTTGTAAAATGGGGCTGATGGTGCCTTTTACAGCGGGTTGCTGTCAGGACGGTGTTCCTTGCACCATTTTATCAGTATCCCTCCAACCAATCTTTGTAAGGTGCTCAAGGGCCAGGCCCCTTTCTTCACCGTCCTTGAAATCACATTAGTCCTTGCTTCACAGTACGACACGGGCCACTGAATGTAGTGCACCCTGGAAGGATATGTTGATATCCTAATCCCTGGCATCCGGGAATGTGACCATTCGACACATGGTCTTTGCTGATGTCATTAAGTTAGGATGATGTCATTAGGAGGACCCTAATCCAATAGGACTGGGGTCTTTATAGGAAGAGGGACATTTGGACACACACACACACACACGAATGCCTTCACACGTGTCTCTTGGGAAGATGGACACACACAGGCGGCAAGCCCAGCACAATGGAGGCAGAAATATAAACAATGCGGCTGCAAGCCAAGGAATGCCAGAGGCACCAGAAGCAAGGAAAAGGCAAGGAAGGACTCTCCCTGGAGGTTTCAGAGGGAGCGTGGCCCTGCCAACATCTGCATTTTAGATTTTTAGCCTCCGGAACGATGGTTGCTTTAAGCCAGCCAGTTTGGGATGCTTCGTTACAGCAGCCCCAAAAAGCCAGTACAACTACTCAATGGACAATTGTGGAGCGGGTGTCTTCATATGCAAAATATCTGGTGCTGGGCCCCAGCAGTCATGCTTTGGCTGCCCAGCGTGTGGATGGTTCGCTTCTTTGTTTTCATGGAGGACTCCTTCACAGATCACCCCGTGTAGATACCCACTGATTTTATGCTGCTTCATTAGAAAAGCATTTGCTCCTTATGGGAGAAAGTTTCTACATGTACCATGTGGAAAAGGGTGACGTTTTTGCCATAAAGTATTTGTGCGTCTCTAAGCAGTGGCATCAAGTGACCGACCTCTATTTCTTTTAGCAACTCATTGGCTCCTGGTTCTGGGAAGAAGCATGAGAGGCTATTGCTCCCTTCTCTCTTCTTCCAAGAAGCAGAACCAAATCAAAGTGGCTCTCACAATTAGGAAATAAGGATATGCTTGCAAAACAGGGGTGCCAGGCCCAGAGGAAGAGCGGGTTCAGGTTGGTGGCTAAGGGAGCTCACCGGGGACCCAGGATCTTTCTGTCTTCTATCCATAGGAGTGTCATCCTGAGGCAGGTATCCCCATGGCCTCAGGATGGTTGATGGCAGCAGCTGCACAGCCTGCTTCTCTGTTTGTGGCCTTTGGAGCCCTTTGGTGTGTTTCTCTTAAAATGAGGAAATCTTTCCCCAGAGGCCTCCTCAGCAGCCTCCTCTCTGTGTCTTTGTCTCATCCCTGAACAGCCACTGCCACAGGGGATGGAGTTAGCATCATGCATCTAGACTAAATACATGAGGGTGAATGGGTGCTGCAGTCAGCCACAGTGCCCGGCCACACTCTCCACATTCACAACTACTACCCTGTTTTCAATGGCCATGGTAAGGGTGCCACAAAGATGTCTACGTTCTAATCCCTAGAACCTGTGAATGTTACTGTACGTGGCCAAAGGGGTCTCTGCTGATGTGTGCTGATGTGTTGAAGGGTCTTGAGACAGGGAGGTGATCCCGGATGATCCAGGTGGGCCCTGCCTCATCGCAAGGATTCTCATGAGAAGGAGGCAGGAGAATCAGAGGCAGAGAGAGATGTAAGGACAGAAGCAGAGGTCGGAGAAGGGAGAAGATGCTGCATTGCTGGCTTTGAAGATAGACGAAGGGGCCACAAGCCAAGGAGTGCAGGCAGCCTCTAGCAGTGGGAAAAGGCAAGGAAATAAATTATTCCCTGCAGCCTCCAGAAGGAATGCAGCTGTGATACCTGATACCCTGTTGTTAGACCAGTGAAACTGAGTTTGGACTTCTGACTTTTGGAACTATAAGGTAATAAACTGTTGTTTTAAGCCACTAAGCTTGTCGTAATTTATTACAGCAGCAAAAGAAAACAAATACAGCATTGTATCTCTAGGCTGACCAGGAATCAAGGTAGAACCTTGCTAAGATGAAACAACTTGTTTTTATTTTGAATCTTTTACATAAGTATCTGGAGATTAAACAAAAGACAAACCCAGTTCCCTGGTCCTGCCTCCAGATAGGGCCAGCCTGGTGATTTTCTCTGAAAATGATAAATGTCGGTTCCTTTATCCAACACCAGTGCTAGGTGTGGAGAACACAGAAGTAAGTTCTTATCTTTACTCAAGCTGTTGCGTGTGCCTCAGCCAGCCACTTGATTCCACAAATATGCCCACTCGCAAGTGGGAGCTCTTCCAGACGTTTTCTCCATCTTTGTAGCTCAAGCCAGTTTCCTCTGAAGCATATTCAAACCTGCTGATTTTTGTTTAAGTTCTTGCAAGGGCTAGGGAGAGCATAAGATGTGAAGCACTTCCACAGATGGACCTATTTTTAGGGTGCCCATGTTGCTGAGATGAGCAGTGATTCCAACAGCTCAGTCCTGGGGTCCACAGTGGATGTCGTCTGCCTCCTGTCTTCGTGCCAGCTGGACACAGAGATGCTGCTGTTTGGAAGGTTTTTTTTTTTTGTGGTTATTTCCCGTCCTCTCTAGGGCTTCCTGTTCTACAGAGGCACAGTGGTGGAGCCACATACATTATGTCTAGAAATGGATGTTGTATCATAGTTCAGCTATTTTTTTTTTAAATTTTGAGACAGAGTCTCACTCTATTGCCCAGGCTGGAGTGCAGTGGTGTCATCTTAGCTCACCGCAACCTCCACCTCCATAGTTCTAGCGATTCTCCTGCTTCAGCCCTCCTGAATAGCTGGGATTGTAAGCATGCGCCACCACACCTGGCTAATTTTTGTATTTTTAGTAAAGACAGAGTTTTACCATGTTGGCCAGGCTGGTCTTGAACTCCTGACCTCAGATGATCTGCCCCACTTGGACTTCCACCCTGCTGGGATTACAGGTGTGAGCCACCACACCCAGCCAGTTTGTTTGTTTCTGAGAAGGCTTGGGCTTTCCTGGAGGTGATAAGTGACCAGTGGCAATCTATGGGAAATACCTGGGAAGGTGACAGAAGTAGTGAAGCAGAGAAACGGAGTGGGGGAACTGACATTTGAGATGATCTTTTCCAACATCATAATCTCAAGGAAACAGAGGCATGAGTTATCCATGAAGCAGCTCTCCATCCCTGAACTCCCTGTAGTAGCTTAGCAAGGACGGAGCTCAGTCCCTGTGGTACCGATTAGACAGGGCTAGGCTCAGGGCTAGGCTCTAGAAGCAAATGTGAGAGCTGGCTGTAAAGCAGTGACATCCATAATAGTGTGCCGAACGATAGATTTGGTGTAGGTGGTTCTAGGCTCTCATCTCTGCTCTATCCCATCTCCTTTTATCTATAACAAGTACAATATACCCGAGGGGATAAATGTATAGAGGCGGGAGCATCAGCCTAGCTTTGAGTTCCACTTACTAGCGATGCAACCTGTGACAATCACTCAGGCACTTTTCCTTCCTATACCATAGGATTGGTCACAGTACTGACGTGCTGGAGGTTCGGCAAGGATTAAATGAGTTGAAGTGTGCTCAACTCACAGCAGTGCCCGGCACATCAAGTGCTGTACATCTTCCTGTACCCTTAAACGCTCTCCAGCATTTTATTTTATTTATTTATTTTGAGACAGAGTTTCGCTCTTGTTACCCAGACTGGAGTGCAATGGCCCGATCTCGGCTCACTGCAACCTCCGCCTCCTGGGTTCAGGCAATTCTCCTGCCTCAGCCTCCCGAGTAGCTGGGATTACAGGCACGCGCCACCATGCCCAGCTAATGTTTGTATTTTTAGTAGAGACGGGGTTTCACCATGTTGACCAGGATGGTCTCGATTTCTTGACCTTGTGATCCACCCGCCTTGGCCTCCCAAAGTGCTGGGATTATAGGCGTGAGCCACCGCGCCCGGCCCTCTCCTGCATTTTAAATGACTGCGTACGATTCCATCACATGGTGGTGGTCTGTGGTTGGTTTAACATGATCTCTGCAATGGAATTTTGTTCCTGGTCTTTTGACGCTGCAAACAGTATTTCGATGACTGCCCTCGTGGGTAAGGGCTTGTTCTCACTCTTAATCATTTCTGCAGGTTACATTTCTAGAATTAGAATTGCTGGGTCAAAGAAAAATATTTTCAAGGCTTTTCTTGATAGAATGTTTTCTTGATACATTTTGCTCCAGGAAAGTAGTTTACACTCCTCCCATTAGTGAGTGAGTGTGCCGGTTTACTTGTGAGGCCAGGTTATTAACTTTTAATCAAATGAAGGCCCAGAAAAAAAAGTAGGAAATATTTCCCTGGGGTAAAATGTTCCTCATCTTTGCTTATAAGCAGCAAAAAGCTCAGGAGAACTTGGGAGAGTGCAGGAGGCAGGGCAGAGTGTGTGAAAACAGCGCCCTCTGCTGGCTCTCCCTGGTGCGAACGGTGGAGGATGGCAATGCTGAGATAGGTTTGGCATCCCCTCCTTTTTGGAGGCAGGTACATTTTAAAGAGACTCTGCTCATTTAAAAAGTCAAACTCGGGCAACAGCTAGCCCTTGCTTGGGTTCTTTTATAGCAGTGGTTTCAACAGGTGTGATGTTTTGCCCAACACTTGGTACTCTCTGGAGATATTTTGGAGGATCACAAATCTGGGTGTGGGGTTAAAGGAAGTCAGCCATTACTTCTGGTGGGTAGAGACAGTCAATGCTAAACATCGCACACCACACAGCACAGCCCAGCAGCAAAGCAGCATCAGCCCAGACTGTCAATGTCATCCAGATTGAGAAAACCCTGTTTTCAGAGGAATAGAGGCATTGCCCTAAGGTTTCTCTTTTCAGTATGAAATAAAATATAAAAATATTAATATACAATATATATGTCATAGTTACTATTATTTGGTTGTAGAAACCTGATGGTTTTGCACAATGAAATGGAAAACAGGTAGAACTGGAATAGCAAATGGACATTTCTAGAAGAGAGGGCACAGGAAAATCCAACCCATAATCATGTCACAAGTACTAACAAGAGAGGGAATGTTCTTCTCGTAATTCGACATGGTGAAACCTGCCACAAATTCCTGTGGCTTTCCCTTTAAGGTCTTGTCTGTTAAAAATAGTGCTTATTGGATACTTTCCCCCGAATTCACAAGCACCAGTGTTTTCATAACGTTTATAATTGTGCCCTCCAGTGTTCGGTGCAGAATTACTATGTGTGGTTATAATTTGCTCTCCCACGCCCCAGTAAATTCTGATTCAAGCATTGTTTTTAAGAGAGAGAAGGAAGAGAAGAACTTCAAAAATAGTCTTAGAGAAGGTGTGCCGAAGGGGAAAAGTATGACGAGAATTTCGGGAAAATCAAATGGGCTGCAGCTTCCTTCAGAATTTGCTGAGCTTGAAGACCTCTGTTCCTGGTGTTACCCAAGCCCATTTGAAAAATGTCCTGTTACTGGCTGGGTGCGGTGGCTCATGCCTTTAATTCTAGCTCTTTCAGAGGCCGAGGCGGGTGGATCACCTGAGGTCAGGAGTTCGAGAGCAGCCTGACCAACATGCAGAAACCCTGTCTCTACTAAAAATATAAAATTAGCCAGGTGCGATGGCACATGCCTGTAATTCCAGCTACTTGGGAGGCTGAGGTCAGGAGAATCTCTTGAACCCGGGAGGCATAGGTTACAGTGAGCCAAGATTGCACCATTGCACTCCAGCCTGGGCAACACACACAAAACTCTGTCTCAAAAAAAAAAAAAAAATCCTATTACTGGCTGAGCATGGTGGCTAACGCCTGTAATCTCAGCACTTTGGGAGGCCGAGGCAGGTGGACCACCTGAGGTCAGGAATTCGAGACCAGCCTGGACAACATGGTGAAAAACCCAGTCTCTACCCCCTCCCCCTGCCCCACACACAAATCAGCTGAGTAGTGGTGGCATGTTCCTGTAATCCCAGCTACTTGGGAGGCTGAGTCAGAAGAATCACTTGGACCTGGGAGGTAGAGGTTGCAGTGAGCTGTAATCGCACCACTGCACTCCAGCCTGAGCAAAACCCCATCTCAAAAAAAAAAAAAAAAAAAAAAAAAAAAGTCCTATTACCTCATTTTACTTTAGTCTTGCTATTCTCTGAATTACTTGTATTCCAGAACATTTGTCTTGAAATAATTAGCTAGCATGGCTGCCTTAGCTGTTCTAAATAATATTGAGAGGATTATTTTGTCAGAATCGGTGAGAAAACTATAGCTCTTCCCAAAACAGCAGATACTATCTTGATTATCTTTCATAAGAACTGTTTTTCAAACTACAGGTCATGGTCGATTTATAGGTTGTAAAGTCAATTTCTAGATCACAATCAGCATTACAAAAAAAAACAGATGAAATAGAAATGCACAGAGTATGCTATATAGTAAGAGCAGCCTTTTGTGATAGTTTTGGTGATACAGAGATCTGTCACCATACATACATATATGTTCACATGTGCTTGTGTGAATGCACACATGTGCATGGTGAGAGGTTTCTAAAGATAGTGGCTTAGATTTTACAACATGGTAAAATCTGACTTGTCAGTGATCCCTGCTAGTCCTCGTTCCCTCACCTTTACCTCTGTTGCTCTTTCAGGTGGGACCAGGGAGATTGGATCTGCTCTCACCAGGATGTGCATGAGGCACAGAAGCATAGAAGCCAAGCTGAGGCAGTTTTCAAGGTAAGGCTCATGTTTTGTCCCCATCTCAAACAGCCTTGCAGATTTCAGGTTAAGGAGGCAGTCATGCGTGGCACACAGCATTTAAATCCCCACAACCTATCTTTTTCCTGACTTGGCTCATTTATTGGATGAGTATTTGTCAGGCATCTGCTGCATGCCAGCCACTGGTTGAGGCCCTGGGGATGGAGCAGACAACTAGCCAGCCAGGCCCCTGCCTTCACGGAGCCTGCCATCCTGCATGGGTCACTCCTCTCCCTCTGCTGTTCGACGAGCTGGTGCAGCCTGCTGAGGCCTCTGAGGCCCCCACTACCCTGCAGGAGCCTTGTAGGAAGAGGGGCTGTGAAGTTGGAGAGTGAGATGTGCCTTGCTATCCTGTGTGCTTCCTCCAGACTCACCTAGGGATGTGGCAGCTTACATCCCCCTCCATACCGCCAGCTTCCTGTCTGGCTTGCAGGCATCCAGAGTAGGGAGAAATGGTAGTAGCTAGCACTGGAATTGAGTTACAAATGTTCAAGTGAAAGTGGACATTTTTTTCCAGGCAGATGAGCGTCATTCAGCAGTTTCACATGATTCTGTTTGGGAGACTGCACAAAATGAAGGGGCGCATCTGCAGACACCTTCACCCCTCAGTGACCCTGAGGCTGGCAGTGCAGCTCGAGAATTTTCTGGGTCCTTTCACTCTTCTTTCTCTCAAGGCTGTGAACACTTAGTCCATATTTATGACCTGTCAGGCTGCATGCACATCAGAACCTTGTGGGTATTTTTTAAAAATAGTGACGCTGGGCCCCACCCTTAAATTCTCCACTGAGGGTGAGGTAAGGCCCAAGTGTCCTTGCATTTTGGGGGTCCCTGTTGTGACCCCTATGGTTCTGCAACTTGGCTTGTTAATACAAGCACTGGAACATCACAGGGAGAATGGGAAGAAGGGTCACTCCCACCTGTCATGTTGGCAGCTTCTTAATAGTCATTGAAAAGCATTCTTGGGGTTGGGCGTGGTGATTCATGCCTGTAATCCCAGCACTTTGAGAGACTGAGGCGGGTGGATCACAAGGTCAGGAGATCAAGACCATACTGACCAACATGGTGAAATCCTGACTCTACTAAAATACAAAAAATTAGCCGGGCATGGTGGCATGTGCCTGTAGTCCCAGCTACTTGGGAGGCTGAGGCAGGGGAATCGCTTGAAGCCGGGAGGCGGAGGTTGCAGTGAGCCAAGATTGCGCCACTGCACTCCAGCCTGGAGACAGAGTGAGACTCCGTCTCCAAAAAACAAGCATTCTTGGAATATGACTGTTTGGGAGCCCAGGGGTTTAAATGAGAACGTCAGTTTCAGGTAATTGTGCTTTAGGTATATTTTGACAACCACATGTAAATCCTGACAACAGAATGCATCTATTTAATTTTTTCCTTTTTTTATCCCTTCTTGGTAAAAGTGCTTTAATTGATTGTCTGATAAACCCACTTCAAGAACAGATGGAAGAATGGAAGAAAGTGGCCAACCAGCTGGATAAAGACCATGCAAAAGGTACAGAATCGAGAGGTCTAGTGCATTATCGCACACCAGGGGGCGCTGTGGGAAATTGCTGCCTGACCCCTCTGCTAAGTTTATTGGTGTCATCACAACAGCTAAGGGCGGGCTCTGTCCCTGCTTCTCCTGTAGGGACATCCCTGTCAGGGGAAGAGGAGAACAAAGTGATCCCCTTGCAAGGCTGAGTGCAGTTTCTTTAGTGTGAACTAACATTCAGCAGGTGATACTTTGATCCCTCAGTGGCATGAATTGTATTCAGCTGAATTAAGAATAAATCACAGGGTGGGCACGGTGTCTCAGGCCTGTAATCCCAGCACTTTGGGAGGCTGAGGCAGGTGGATCACTTGAGGTCAGGAGTTCGAGACCAGCCTGGCCAACATGGTTAAACCCCATCTCTACTAAAAATACAAAAATTAGCCGGGGATGGTGGCAAGTGCCTGTAATTCCAGCTACTGGGGAGGCTGAGGTGGACGGATAACTTGAGGTCAGGAGACCGAAACCAGCCTGGCCAACTTGGTGAAACCCCATCTCTACTAAAATTTAAAAAATTAGCCAGGCGTGGTGGTGCACGCCTGTAATCCCAGCACGTTGGGAGGCTGAGACACGAGAATCACTTGAACCTGGGAGGCAGAGGTTTCAGTGAGCCGAGATTACACCACTGCACTCCAGCCTGAGTGACAGAGCAAGACACTGCTTCCCCCCAGCCCCCCAAAAAAGTATAAATCATAATGACAGGTTTAAACGTCACACACTTAAGGCATTTCAGCACATTTTGAAAGCCAGACTTTAAATGATATTAGCTTTAAATGGTGTCCTGCCCATTCTCTTTGTGCATTGTCTCAGGTAGGTGAGACAGGTCGTTGTGAACTGGTTGAGTCAGTTGTCAGGGACCTTGACAGTATGTGAAGGAATTAAGCATAATCTGCAGAGCAGATAGCACTGTTACTCTCAAGTGAGAGTGTTTGTGTTCCCTTCACACAGGCCAGCCAGACCGTTTTGTTAGAGCTTCTCATCCCCTGTTCAGGTCATTCTGGTGCTTTTTACGTGGTGGGGGCTGTGGGAGCTACACAATGATGAGTGTGGTATCTACTGAGACAGAAATATATTAACCCTGTTACAAAGCAAAGTAAAAGACTACAATGAAGACCCAACTGGGTGCTCTGGGAATGTCAATGGGAGCTCCTAAAATAGGCCTCTTTGTGACTATGAGGATGGTTTATTCTGCCCACTACAAGCTATATGATGAAAAATCATTCTGGGCTGGGCTCAATGGCTCATGCTTGTAATCTCAGCACTTTGGGAGGCTGAGGTGGGCGGATCACCTGAGGTTGAGAGTTTGAGACCAGCCTGACCAACATGGAGAAACCTCATCTCTACTAAAAATACAAAAATTAGTCAGGTGAGGTGGTGCATGCCTCTAATCCCAGCTACTCGGGAGGCTGAGGCAGGAGAATCGCTTGAACCCAGGAGGCGGAGGAGCAGTGAGCTGAGATTGCACCATTGCACTCCAGCCTGGGCAACAAGAGCAAAACTCCGTCTCAAAAGAAAAAAGAAGAAAATCATTCTGTGTCCTCAGCAACTATGAGTAGCCTCTAGAAAGTTGCACTTTCATTCAGATAATTCATTCCTCCCCTCGTTCAGGCACTGACGCCACTGAGACCTTAACGTATCCATGCCTGTGCAGGCTCTGGAGCCACAGAAATAAACAAGTTGGTCTTGGTTTTAGGTGCATGTCCTTTAAATTTGTCTATTACAGACAGTAGACTCTGCAGTCATGTCTTCTTTTTGATCAGAAATCACTTGTGTGGAACTTCAGCAAACCGTTTTGATACAGGAACCAGGAGGAGTGATGGCTTATTTGTGTTGAGATTCAGAAGTATGGATACAATAGCCAAATATTTAGCAGTTATATAAAGTTAATAGAGGCCAGGCATGATGGCTCACGCCTGTAATCCCAGCACTTTGGGAGGCTGAGGCGGGTGGATCACTTAAGGTCAGGAGTTTGAAGCCAGCCTGGCCAACATGGCGAAACCCCGTCTCTACTAAAAACACGCACAAAAAACTACCTAGGCGTGGTGGCATGCACCTGTAATCCCAGCTACTCGGGAGGCTAAGGCAGGAGAATCACTTGAACTCAGGAGGCAGAGGCTGCAGTCAGCCAAGATCGTGCTGTTGCACTCAAACCTGCAACATAGCAAGACTCCCTCTCAAGAAAAAAAAAAGTTAACATATAAACTTTTATCCCCTCTACCTTCACTTGAAGTTAGGGAGAGAGGCAAATTCAGAGGGGTAACTGGATCCCACTGTATGTTAATCAGGTCATGAGTTTTCTTAGGCTCACGAGATTTACCCATCTATACTTTTCATTGGGTAAAAGAAAATAGAACCATTTGAAATTTTTTCAGATGGGGAAGGAGCTGATAGTTTATGTTTGGCCCAGTTCAGTCCGTGCTGGCTGACTTGGCTGATTCATTGGCTGAGCATTTGTCAGGCATCTGCTGCATGCCCACACCAGCCGCTGGTCAAGGCCCTGGGGATGCAGCAGATAACCAGCCAGCCCGGCACTTGCCCTCAGGGAGCCTGCACTCCTGCTTGGGTCTTTCTTCACCCTCTGTGCCGTGAGGAACTGGTGCAGCCTGCCCAGGCCTTTTGGGCCCCCACCACCCTGCAGGAGTCTCCTCCTCCTTCTCTATTAAATGTTCCCCTTTGCTAGTGCAGGAAAACTGAGACTTCAAATTGGATGTGTAAGGCCTTTTGTAAGAGTGGTTGTGCTGAGCCCACTGGAGAAGGTAGCAAGTCTTTGCAGAGAGCTCTACTCATCCCATAAAACACAGGTCCCTTGATTTTCATGGAATATTCCCCCTCCCTCCCATCCCGACTGCATACAGAGAAGCATGTCTCAATTTTCTTCATAGGGGTCACATACAGAGACGAAGATCCTAGGCCTGAATGTGAATTGAGACTCATTATCTTGCCCTGAATTCCTGCTAAGTGGCCTCTGTGCAGAGAGGCCACGAATTTGTGGTGTACCCAGCCCCTGACCCCCAGCCTCGGTGACACAGCACTTCCTTCGTCTTTTCAGTTCAGCCTTAACTCAGAGAGCGTGATCCAAGTAGCAGCGACACACAACCCACCCTGCTAGCCCAGGATGCTCAGATGTGACCCAGATACTGCTCCTGCCCTCAGGGAGCTTACAGGGAGGGGGAGGAGAGACTGCAGGGCAGAGCACAGGATGTCAGGGGAGAGAGATACAGGGAGCTCCAGAGGTCGGAGAGGTTTGGCTGAGGCATTAGAAAACGAGATGCTGTGTGGAGGGATCCCAGTGGATGGACGTGGTTTCATCATGTTGATGTTAGGACGGTGAAGGTGTCCTAGTCAGAGATGACCATGCAGATAGGCAGGGAAGATGCAGGAATAAACAGAAGAGAGTGGAGAGCCGTCCTCCATAGACTTCAGTTCATCCTGCAGAGGCTTTGGGTGCCAGTGTGAGGGAGCCTGAGAGTTATGACATGAACAGTGTTGTGCTTTTGGAAAACTCTTCTGGCCACTGTTTAAGCCTTCCACAAATGTATCTCCATGACCACGTGCCAGGCTTTGTGCTAGGCATTGGAGACAGAGGGTCCAGAACGATACAGCCCCTTCTTTCTGGAACCAAAGTGTGCAGATGCTGGTGGGTCAGTGAAAGGGGGAGACGTGGATCAGAGGATCCCATACCTGCAGTGAGTGAAAGGAAGAAGAGAAGGCCTGCAGGTCGAGCTAAGGAGGAGAAACTGAAGAGAGAGGGAAGGAGAGGAAGGACTGGCTGCAGGGTGATTCCAGGTGCATATAAATAGGCTTAGGGCCAGTGGAAGGGAAACCTCAGAGCTGGCTGCAAGGGAGCTGGCCAAGGTGAAATGTACAGCAGCTGGCAATTAATTCACTCTGGGGGCAGCAAAGGGGAGAAGGGTCAGAGGTGACCGTCATCCCAGGTGTCTGTGTCTGGATGATGAGGATGCCAGCAACAGAAATGGGGCAGTCTGTGAATGGGCCATTGGTGGAGGAGGAAGCAGTTGGTAGGGAATGTGGTGCATGTGGACTGCCCCTCTGAGGTGTCCATGGAGCTAACCACATGATCCATGCTGAAAATAAGGCAGCTGGCTCTTGCCCAGTATCCCCACTGTGTGATCCAGCTTCTCCTGCTGTATGAGACACTTTTTTCTGGATTTTAACATCTGGCCAGCATCTTTTCCATGTAGAGTTTTATTTTATTTTGTTTTGTTTTAGCAAAATACTGTGAATTTGGGCTTTGGGAAAGTAGATAATATTGAAAAATCTTTCCAGATACTTGAGCTGAGAAATTGTGAATTTTTTTCATTTTTATTGAAGTATTCCTGGCTGGGCGCAGTGGCTCGCCTGTAATCCCAGCACTTTGGGAGGCGGACGTGGGTGAATCACTTGAGGTCAGGTGTTCAAGACTAGCCTCCCCAGCATGGTAAAAACACATCTCTATTAAAAACACAAAAATTAGCCGGGCGAGGTGGCAGGTGCCTGTAATCCCAGCTATTCGGGAGGCTGAGGCCAGAGAATCACTTGAACTTGGGAGGTGGAGGTTACAATGAGCCGAGATCACACCACTGCATATCCGCCTGGGTTACAGAAAGAGACTCCATCTCCAGAAAAGAAAAAAAAAAAAAAGTATTCCCAAATGGAGCCTCCCCTGAAAGCTGGTATGAGTGAATATGACAGGGCAAGACCATTGTGCAATTTATTTTTATGTCCCTAGCACCTTGGTTGTAAAATGTTCTGATAAAGCCATTGACGGCATTTCACAGTTAATGCTTTCTGAGATAATGGCTGTTCCCAAAATATTTTCTGTTAAGCAAAGTGGTAAAAATATTCCATATTCTGCTTTCTCTTAGAATATAAAAAAGCCCGCCAAGAGATAAAAAAGAAGTCCTCGGATACGCTGAAACTGCAGAAGAAAGCAAAAAAAGGTAACTCCTAAAATTCTGCCACCGATGTTGTTACTGCTGATGGAGTGTGCTTGGTTTGTCTTTGAAGCAAAAGGTGCTCACTTCAGAGACTTCCTTAAGTCTGATGGCCCTGGGAACCCAGAGGGGAGCAAACAGGACCTGTCTGAGTGAAAGTTCTCACAGTGCAGAGTAGGTATTAATTTGAGGCCCTTGCCAAGTGGCACTTGACATGTTCCTTCCCCAGCTTTGTCTTCCAAGTTTGACAGTTTCCATGCCTACTGTGCTTTGTAATGATACCTATAAATTTCTTAGAAGCCTTGGGATAATGCAGAAAGGCCTTTATGCAAATGTTCTCTAGTAATTATTACAGAAATTATGTCATTTTCTCCTGCAGCTTTCACAGCCTATAATCTCTGAAACCCTTTATTAAGTCTTGTGAAAATGCTAGGAATGGGTGCAGGGGAAGCTGGAAGTCATGACCATACAGGGGATTTTCCATGGTGTTCGTGTGGGGAGGAGCTTGATAATCTACCACTGAGCAGAACCAGGCAAGATGCCTTCCTCCACGTCCTCATTTATCCTCCCTCGCAAACCAGTGAATTGTCAGATCTTTGACCCACCTTTGTTCCTCCAGAATGGACTGGGAGTTTGAGAGAAAAATCTAGCAGCATCCAGTTTGCAAGCACTTTTAACTTTTTTTTTTTTTTTTTTTTTTTGAGCTGGAGTTTCGCTCTGTTGCCAAGCTGGAGTGCAGTGGCGTGATCTTAGCTCACTGCAACCTCTGACTCCCTGGTTCAAGCAATGCTCCTGCCTTAGCCTCTCCAGTAGCTGACACTACAGGTGTGTGCCACCATGCTCGGCTAATTTTTGTATTTTTAGTAGAGATGGGGTTTCATCATGTTGGCCAGGATGGATTCAATCTCTTGACCTCTCATGATCCACCCACCTCTCAAAGTGCTGGGATTACAGGCATGAGCCACCGCGCCCAGCCTGCACTTGTAACATTTTACTACCATCTAAAAACATAGGGACTTTGTCCTGAGCTGGAGAAGGCAACATTCCTTCCAGTCTGTTCTTCTTTGACATCAAGTTTCTTTCTGAATCTGCTGCTTCACCACTGACAAGATGGGGTTCTCCCGTCAGGCTGCTCTGTGGGTGGTATTTACCATCAATTTGAGACAGCAACCTTTTCCAGTTGGGATCCCCCACACTGAATTTCCTCTCCCCCAAACAAGCAGTTCTCTGTTGGGAATAGAAGAAAACACATTTGGAGGGATGGGATGGAGGAGAGAGGTGTGGGGTGGGGTGGTGATAGGACAGTTTTTAACCTTGAACATTTCTAAAAAATGAGGCCCTCCCCCCAAATTTTCACAACAGTCACAAGCCCATTTCAAGATAAAGACAGCAGAATTTTCACCCACATCAGATTTTCCATCAGTGTTGGCCCCAGCAGTTTCTTTTGGATGTTTTTTTGGTCTGGAGCTCCTCATATTTGTATCCTGTCTAACCAAGGCACCTGGGAGCTAGTGTTTGATAAGTAATAGGGTTTATGACATAGCAACATTTTAGTGACTCTAGAGGGAAACATTTATAAGTAAAATTACTACCGTATTCCATGAAGTCCGAGGCCCACAGGAGAGCAGGCTGGTCACAGTTCGGTGCTGAACTCCCTATAACTGACAGGTTGGCAGCTTTCAGAGAGGAGGGATTCCTGGGCTGAGAGAGATGGTCCAGGGAAGATGCTTAGGTTTAGAAAAGGTTTGGGAGTTTGGTGAAAAGGATAAGGTAAGAAAAAGTAGCTATTTTGCCTCAGCTCTTCCACAGCTCACTTTTCAGAGGCCCAAAGTTCTTGGCTGCAGTGATAATCCTTTTATCTAAATTCTGCATGGAGGCTGAATTGGTTCTCATCTCTCACTCAAAGTTACTGACGTTGCCCAATTAGTAGAATTTATACCTCTGGGTGAAGCCTGATAGGATGATTGCAGTGCAACATCAAAGGAAGTTTCTGGCAATTAGACCTTCCTAGCACTGGCTTGGGCTGCCTGCAGGATTACCAGCTCCCCATTGAGGCTGGATAGAAAGACTTTGGACCCATAGGATGCTGCACTGTGTATAACGTGAAGAGGGGCATCTGGCCCTGGGACTTGGGAATGACTGGCATTTAGTTGTGTTGTTCCTTAGGGTACATGGGCCTGAAGGCTGAGAGAGTGGGCTGAGATCAGGAGTTTCTGAAGCATCCGTCTTCTCAGCTAGAGGTTTATACCAGCAGCCTCTGGCACCATGTCAGATGGTAGACTTATGTCCATGAGATCAGTCAGATCAGTAGCTTGGAATGTTCTGGAGAATTTCTAGTTACTTTAAGATACAACCAGAAAATAATTTGTATTTCTATCCTTTATAAAAACCTTTTTCTAAAATTTGTAAGTGCATTTTCGGATCAGGTGTTTCTATTTGTATGTTTCTGGGATGAAAGCAGCCTTCTAAAAGGTACTAGACTAGAGTCATATCCGGACTGGACTGGTTTATGGAGAGGCACACATATGGCTGAGAATGGACTGAGAAAAACACAGCTCACTTAAGGGCTAAAAGAAATCTGCTTATTTGAGGCTTTGAATTATTAGGGGTCTGGTTAGCTGACATTTCCCTTTCTCCTAGAAAATCTCGAGGGATCTGTTTCATCTCTTTCAAGTGGCAGATTCCTGGACCCTTGGTTTGCAAAATTATTAGCAGTTTCTTTTAACACACCATGCGTTTCAGATGGAAGAAGGCTTTGGATACATTTTTTTTTTTTTTTTTTTGCCCTGATAGATGGAATCTAATGTATGCAGCCAGATAATCACTTCCTTTTTAATACCTTTCCAGGAGATTCTCAAGCAGCTTTCTGCCATGCCTTTTTCAAAAACTGTGATCTTTAATCTAAAAATTCTTCAGACTCTCCTTTTAGCATTTCAGGTGCCTTTTGTGTGTAAGCGTGGTTTTACCACCATCCTTGACGTGGGCAGACATGCACGGATGTGATTTTTGTGAGCGGCTCACTTTCCTTCTTACTCTGCAGATAACACCTTTTATCACATTCTTCGACTCTTACTGTAGAGAGAGGTAGTTTGTAATCTAAAGGTATTTAAATATTTCCATCAGGAAACTTTCAATGGTTTGCCTTTGGTAGGTTTTATCTCAAAATCGCTGTAAAGCAATTCGGGATATGCTATTGCTGTGGGTGAGTGGGCCTGTTTTTCTCAAAGGCAGGCTTGTCGGATGCCTACTGAAAGTAAACACAAGGCAGGGAGTTAGCCAGTCCTCACCGTCAGAGAAATTCTGGGCTCGTGCATAGGTCAAGAGTGCGGGGCAGAGCCAGCGTTCCCAATAGGTGGAGGGACAGAGGTGGCAGGATGCTGGGGAGATGGTCTGGAGCTGACTCTGTAGCTGCGGGCTCTGGACAGTGTCTTTTGAGCCCTCTGCCTGCTTCATGATGTCAGTTCATTGCCGTGGAGGTCTTGGAGTTGACCATGACCCAATGGGGGAAAGTAAGAGAATATCAGAAATGAGAGGCATTTTACGTTGTATTTACCTACATGAGCCACCCGACTGTATGAATGGAACTCAGCAGACTTATTTTCATTTAATTCCCATATTATTACCAGTGTAAATTAAGAATTCTGGGATGGGTGTGGTGGCTCACACCTGTAATCCCAGGACTTTGGGAGGCTGAGGTGGGTGGATTATGAGGTCAAGAGATTGAGACCATCCTGGCCAACATGGTGAAACTCCATCTCTACTAAAAATACAAAAATTAGCTGGGCGTGGTGGCACGTGCCTATAGTCTTAGCCACTCGGGAAGCTGAGACAGGAGAATCACTTGAACCCAGGAGGCAGAGGTTGCAGTGAGCCGAGATCCTGTCACTGCACTCCAGCCTGGTGATGGAGTAAGACTCTGTCTCAGAAAAAAAAATTAATTCTAGTAAAGCCTTCTGTTTCCATCTGTAACTACTAAAAGTTTATCATGGATTTTTAAAAGTAATAATGGCCAGCATTCATTAGGTGCTGCTTATGATAATTGTTCCATGTATTACCATGAGATCTTACACTGAAGAAGTCTTGATTTTTTTTTTTTTTTTGAGTCAGCATCTTGATAGTTGGCCTAGGCTGGCCTCAAACTCCTGGGCTCCAGGGATCTTCCCACCTTAGCCTCCCTAGTAGCTGGGATTACCACTGCACCCAGTGGGGACTGTTTTTGAGAGACAGAGAGAGAGAGAGAGAGAGAGAGAGAGAGAGAGACAGACAGAGAACTGACCATTATAATATATTAACTGTACAGCTGACATTTAAATAGTTGACTCTTTCCACTAGATGCTGCAAAGCCAATGTTAGAAATGTAATAAACAGACTCACAGAGTTCTATACTAGTGTAATATTTGCTGTTACACTGCAATTTTGAGTTCTTTAATTTTTTTTTTTTCCATTTTCATCGCTCCCTAAGCTTTGTTTCCTAGGATTCCCTGGATATTTTTCAAGTGATGGTAAATTACACTTGAAAGGTTTTCTTGCCAAAGCTTGGCTTCTTCTGGGTATATATTCTTCATCTCTCTTTTAAAAAATCCTTGCTGTATTCTCTAGGGTTTTTTTTTTATTACTAATGAGGAAGGTTTTGTTTAGATGAGAAGGAACAGATATTAGTAAGACAGAGAAGGGGAAGGTGGATGTGAGCTCCTGGGGGATGTGGGTTTCATCAGCTGTAATATCAAATTTGGTGGCGAGCCGTGGACTGCGTGACACATGAAACAAAGGTAAGACTGCTGCTGCTTGGACACCGGTTTGACTTTATTATTTTCCTTTTTGTGTCAATTGTGTATCCTGCACTTTCTCACCGTGTGCCCCCCGCCAGTGGACACTCTTGGTAAGTCTACCATCCCAAATCTCTGGTGGCTGCTCACGGTGTGGTCCTTGCTGTGGGCTTTCCGTGGTTGTCCAGACCTCTGCTAGCTGCCCAAGTTTTCCTACCAGCTCAGAACAATCAACTGTGCCTACTTAATTTTCCACAACTTTAAGAAAATTGTGTGTGTTGTGTTTTGTTTTCTTTCTTGGATGTTTGGCCATTTACAATGTTAGCACGACAGTCTGAGAGCGTTTGAGTCATCATAATTCAGTATTAGCCTCATGAAAAAAAGAAATACAGAGCGACTTAAACTGTCCTTTCCTCAGGAAATAAGCATTTTTGCGACCACATCTACCTGCGTAGATACATATGTGTATATTTACACCACAAACTAGACCTGCAAGCCTCACAATAATTCTCAAATCACATTTGGTTGCATTAAGCTTGCAAAACATCTTTAACTTTGTCCTTTCCGCAAGACCATATAGTTCTTTCCATAACCAATGATTAATTTTTAAAAAAATAAACCCAGCCAGGAGCAGTGGCTCACGCCTGTAATCCCAGCACTTTGGGAGGCAGAGGTGGGCAGATCACCTGAGGTCAGGAGTTCAAGACCAGCCTGACCAACATGGAGAAACCCCATCTCTACTAAAAATACAAAATTAGCTGGGCATGGTGGCGCATGCCTGTAATCCCAGCTACTCAAGAGGCTGAGGCAGGAGAATCGCTTGAACCTGGGAGGCGGAGGTTGTGGTGAACCCAGATTGTGCCACTGTACTCCAGCCTGGGCAACAAGAACGAAACCCCCTCTCAAAAAATTAATTAGTCAATTAATTATTTTTACAAGTATTTCTTATTTCAGTAGAGTTTGTGAAATGTTTCATTTCAAAAGTATCAGATCTTCCAATGAAGTCATCAGAATGATTCTTCTTGACTGAATGTTGACCTTCACTCTGTGGGTGATCATGCTGCTAAAACTTCAAGTTGCTTTTGGAGTCCTGTTGCTGTCCCTCTGTCCCGGGAGGTCTGTCTGTGAGGTGTCTGTGTGGTTCATCTTGCCTGAGTGTGCCCAGGTGTTCTCTGAGCATTTTACTAAAGAGCTCCAAAGGGGCTTTTGAAGTGGATTCTGTCATTTACAGCAAACCCAGTGCACAAACGTCTCCTCTGATGGCTGGGGCTGGCACGGCCCACTATCTTAGGGGACACACTTCTGCCTCTATTTCCTTCATGGTGATGTTGGGCTAGTGGTACCCCAACTTTAAAAATGATCATCCTTTCCAGTTCTGAACATTGTGATTACGAAACAGCTGGCACAGTTTCTAGTAAACCTTTGGAAGGAAGGTAAGACACAGCCACTTTTTTGCTTATTGCAGTAAAATTCACATAACAGAATTTATTGTTTTAACTGTTTTAAAGTACAAGTTTCAGTGGCTTTTAGTACATTCATGGTATTGTGCAACCATCACCACTGTCTCATTTCAGAACATTTTCATTAGCCCCGAAAGACACCTGATGCCCATTAGCAGTCACTCCGTCTCCCAGTCTCCCCACTCGCCCAGACCCTGACCACCACTCATCTGCCTTCTGTCTCTGGATTTGCCTATTCTGGACATTTTATACAAGTGGAATTATACAGTACAGAGCCTTTTGAGGACACACTCCCTCAAATCTTGAGTTTTACTGGAACCTTTGCTGAGAGCCTGGCATGAGTCAGTTCATGGAGTAAACAGAGCATTTTATTTGTTTGACATGACGGGAAGTCAGTTTGGAATGAATATAGAAACTGTATAGCCTTCTGACTTTGTAAGTTCTAAAGATTCTGCTTATTTTTCAAAGAGAAATCTCTGCAGTCCTCTTTAGTTTTTTCTCTTGTAGGGGCTGGTTCATAGAGCAAAGTCACAGTGAATTTGGCTATAGAGACACGAGAAAAGCTATATGACTTCTAGCTCTTATAAATTTTTAAAATATATATACACAGAGAAAAATAATTCTTTAATTATTTTTAGGAATTGGCTTGGCTGGGCATGGAGGTGTGGTGGCTCACGCCTGTAATCCCAGCACTTTGGGAGGCTGCAGATCACCTGAGGTCAGGAATTCGAGACCAGCTTGGTCAAAGTGCAAAACCCCATCATGATCTTGGCTCACTGCAACCTCCACCTCCTGGGTTCAAGTGATGATCCAGCTTCAGCCTCTTGAGTAGCTGGGATTACAGGTGCCTGTCACCACACCTGGCTAATTTTTATATTTTTAGTAGAGAGAGGGTTTTGCCATATTGGCCAGGATGGTCTCCAACTCCTGAACTCAGGTGATCCTCTCACCTTGGCCTCCCAAAGTGTGCCCGGCCAGTGCTGGGAATAATATAAGCAAAGGTGTAACCTGGGGGTCAAGAGGAAGGAGCCTCACTAAGCCTGGGGATAGGGTAGTGATAAAGAGGAGGATGATGAGGGGTCAGCTTGCGAAGAATGGGGAGGGGGTATTCATGTAGCGGGGACAGCATGCACCAAGACATAGCTCTTGCCATTTAGAGAGGAGCACCAGCAACGGTGGTAAAGGGTAGTCATGTCACGTGTGTTTGATGCTTTGAGGTGGGGCTGTTGTCCCACCAAGTGTGGACTGTGTGCTTAGAGAATCATTAGGGACTCCTGGCTACTCAGCCTCTGGCTTCCTGGACCGCACCCCTCCCCACACACTGACCTGCCTCCAGGATGGTTCAATCACTGGGCCTCAATTCTGATCAGACCCCAAAGTGGACCTCACACGCCTCTCCACATCATTCTTCCTTTCTTGGAAAAAGCCTGTGAAATGTGAATCCTTTTCCCTATGTGCGGTGGTCTGCTCATCCCTGAGCATATCCAGCCTAGGCAGTCATCCACACGAACGTTTCTTATGTTCACAAAACCAGCAGAAAGCACTCTCAGAATGACCCTGAAACCCACAATCAGACCTTCAATGCCCTGCCTCAGTCGTAAAAATTGAATGTGTCTGGATTCCCTGCAACCCAACCCCCTTGATTTTTGAAGAGGGATAGTGCTCGGAGCTCCTCTTCCCACAGGGATGTTGGTGGAAGAAGAATAAGGAGCAGACAGTGGGATGGTTCCAGCCATTTCTTCAAGGCCACTCCCAGGGCTCAGAAGGCTGATGGGGAAATGCAGAATATGGGCACAGCCAGAACCCTTCCATTTGGGTGGAAGCAGGGGTGGTAGAATTTTGCCTTTAGACCTAGTGCGACAATCAGGAAGCTGGCCCTGACCTGAATCCATAGGTGTTTGAATTTAACTCAGAAATCTCCTGCAAGGCTAGGCTTGGTGGCACACACCTGTAATCCTAGCACTTTGGGAGGCCAAGGCAGGCAGATCACTTGAGGTCAGGAGTTTGAGACCAGCCTGGCCGTCATGGCAAAACCCCATCTCTACTGAAAATACAAAAGTTTTTTGGGCATGGTGGCATGCACCTGTACTCTCAGCTACTTGGGATGCCAAGGCAGGAGAACTGCTTAAACCTGGGAGGCAGAAGTTGCAGTGAGCCAAGATTGCACCACTGCATTCCAGTCTGGGCAACAGAGTGAGAACCTGTCTCCAAAAAAGAAAAGAAAAGAAAAGAAGTCCCCTGCAGAAGGATGTTGCATTTCAGGTGAATGCACGTAGCCTTCAGAGGCTGGGCTATTTATTAGCTGTATTTCACAAGTGAGGATTCTAGATAAACACAGGCCAAACGCATCCACCAGAGGCCTGGAGCTGTGAACTCTCTTCCTTTGCAAAGCTCGTGTCCAGTAAAACCTCACATAGACACAGCTCCTTGAGTGCCTTGCCCATGACTCTGGTCTCAGAATGCCCTGGGTGTCCTGTGCACAATGGAACTATTATCAAGGTGCAGTGCACCTGACTACCCTGTGGCTGCCTTCAGGGGCCAGGGGAGAGGTATGTAGAGTGTGGAGGCATGCCAGGAGCTGAGTGCTTTTCTTAGCATTAATTTTTGACCAAATATAAAACAGCAGAGAAGGAAAAGGCCTAAGACAAAGCCTGACGGAGTAGCAGGGTGGGGAGGTACTTGCTGCCTCTCTTGAGTTGCAACCTGTCAGCCATTCATGGTTTTCATAGGTCTAATTGATTCATGCCTGGTGCCATCCTTCCATTCATAAACGTCCTTGACTACTGCAGATGAGTCCTGCACAACATTCAAGCCTCCATCTATTAGTTCGTTCTTTCATTCATTCAGGAAAGGGGTATGACCTGCCTCTTCAGTGCTTAGACTCTGCTAGCTGCTAAGGAGATAAAAGTAGCATCCACCCTTAAGCTGTCCTCAGAATGAAGAATGCATTTATGTTCCCACATCAGTTCTCTGACTGCAGCTGGCTGTCCTGTTAAATTCAGTTATGACACTACCTAGTGTTAGTGCAGACCCCGTAAGAGTTAAGTCCTGTGAGACTGCCACAGATTCAGTCACCAGCCACAAGTGGGGTCCCCAGAGTCCTCACATTAATGCCCAGCTGACCACAAACTTGGGGTTTCCTATGACACCCCCCCATCAAGTTTAATAATTTTTTTAGGAGGACTTGCAGAACACAGGAAAGTACCATATTTGCAATGACTGGCTTCTTATAAAGAATGCAGGTTGTAGCCTTGTTTACTATATTAAAGATGTTCAGGACTCTGCTGAAGTCCTTGAAGCCTTTTTGGCTTCATAATTCCAAATACACAGTGTGTATTTGGATTAGACTGTGGCTTAACTGGAGATCCAGTTAGCAAGTGGTAGTTGTTGTCTGGGTGACAGATGTTGGTGGCCTGGGCTCAGGGAAGTGGCCACAGAGATAGAGAGGAAGACAGGTGGATTCAGGAGCTACTTAGGAGAAATGCAAAGGAAAGAAGAGTTGAAGATGATGGTAAATTTCTGGATCTGGTAGCCAGGTTTGCAGATGGTGGAGCATATCTTTACCTAGAAAGGAAGAAGCATTTTGGAGCCATGAAGATCCTCTGTTAGAGACACTCTGGATGGTGAGCCGCAGGTTGACATGGGACGTTTTCTGGTTGTTCTCTGAGCTGTCTCTCTCTTTTTTTTTTGAGACGGAGTTTCACTTTTGTTACCCAGACTGGAGTGCAATGGCGCGATCTCGGCTCACCGCAACTCCGCCTCCTGGGTTCAGGCAATTCTCCTGCCTCAGCCTCCCGAGTAGCTGGGATTACAGGCACGCGCCACCATGCCCAGCTAATTTTTTGTATTTTTAGTAGAGACGGGGTTTCACCACGTTGACCAGGATGGTCTCGATCTCTCGACCTCGTGATCCACCCGTCTCGGCCTCCCAAAGTGCTGGGATTACAGGCTTGAGCCACCGTGCCCGGCCTGAGCTGTCTCTCTTTATCCTTTGCTTGGATAAACAGCTGATTTCCCAGAGACTGGTGAAGAATCTTGATGATAAAACTCTTTTAGTGAAAGAATTATGGGATCTTTTGCATTTTCTTACAACTAAAAGGACCTTGAACTGAAAGTTCTCTTTAAAAAACAAAACAAAACTCACCCTACCCTGCATATTATCGCCTGCTAAACTCCCCAGTGTCAGAAAGTACAACTTGAGAGATGCCGCAGTGGCAGCTGATCATGCCTGACCTGTAGTGAGTGCTCAGCGTGTGCTGGGCGTTGTTCAGAACGCCTCATGTGGATTAGTTCATTCCCGGAATCATCAGCCCTGTGAGCTTGATACTGTTATTATTTACATCCCACAGGTGAAGGGAAACTGGGGCACAGTCAGTTGAAAAAATAATGGAAATTGAGTTTGAAAATTTTTAAGGCTAAAAGCCTTCCGTCTTATCTAATCACATCTATCTTTCTTTTGATTTGGGGGTGGTTTTTTCTTTTGGGAATCAGTCAAAACCCACTGTGGGTTATTAAGAGTAGCAGATGACTTACAAAGGGATAATGAGGATAGCCTTCTTTTTCTGGGGAGAGAAGTTTTCTCCAAATTCTGATCTCCACTGTCACCTTGCATGTCCATTTCCAGATCCTTTGTATTTTATATTTTTTGTATAATTTTGCATTTTAGTATTTTATATCCCATGTTGCATTTGGCTCTGGATACCAGCAGTTGTCAGATGCACCATTATTTTCCAGGCCACTAAGAGAGAAAAAAACCTACTGATTAAACCGTGACACACCCTGATTGGTGAGGTGTAAAAATGGGGGAAAGTGGCTGTCTCAGAATGAAATGCAGTATTTGTGTGAGTGAGAAGCAGGTGAAAGTCGTTTTGCAGGATTCTAATGGCTTCTCCATATGTCTTGTCTCAGAAGAAAGAAAGGACTTGGGGTGTTTTGCTGACTCCCGGCAGCATTCTTGGCCCAGCGTGTCCTGGGTTTACTCTTCCCCATTGGAAAGCCCTTTGCCAGAGAACACTGGCTTGGTTGAGCCATGAAGCTTACCACAGGAGTGCAGCCCGTGTATAAAGAGGCTGGGCCAGTATAGATAACACTAATCACATTTCACTGGCTTTCTGATTGGCTGTTTAGCTGCTGGCAGCTTGTTCCCAGCATTCATGTTTGCTGTGAGCAGGAAACACAAAGAACCCTGTCTTCAGAATGGGAAGGACTTGGGGCTGGATTCTGGCTGTGCTGGTGGCTAGCTCCATGCTTGGGATCATGGCCTTGTGCAAGCCACTTGGCCTCCCTCCATCTCAGCTTCCCTATCTATCAAAAGGAGTATTCAGTCCTGCCTTGAATGTGTATGTAATGATTAAGGAAATAAAATGCAAGTGTTGAAGTTGATAAAGGATCTTCATTTTAATCCAGAAAACTAAACTTAGCTCACTTAAAAATTCCTTCCTTCTATGGCCAGGCGCAGTGATGGCTCACACTTGTAATCCCAGCACTTTTGGAGGCCGAGGCAGGCAGATCTCTTGAGGTCAGGAGTTCGAGACCAGCCTGGCCAACATGGTGAAACCCCGTCTCTACAAAAATTAGTTGGATGAGCTACTTGAACGCAGGAGGCAGAGGTTGCAGTGAGCAGAGACTGTGCCACTGCACTCCAGCCTGGGCAACAGAGCGAGACTCTATCTCAAAGAAAATTCTTTAGGGGTGCTGCCTTGGCCCATGTCATGGTACATTCACAATGCTTTGCCCCAGTAACATTTTCTGCAAAGAGAATAATCATGATTTCCCCTGGGGAGGGGGGATAAGGGGCTCCTGGCTGCTGTGCATCAGAATTCCCCAGCGTGAATACACCAGGACCTGCAAACCAGCAGCAGGAAAAAAATTCTGAAGACTGAAGATGCCTAAGATATTACGAAAGAAAGCCGAAAGCAATTGTTTGCACAAGAATTTTGTCTGGGAGGCCCATCCGAGGCACCCCCGCCTCCTCCCCTTGGCTGCTTGATGATCCTGGAATTTGCTGATCCTGAAGCATTAGGACATTTAAGGGCATGATGGCTGAGGCCAGGGAGCAAACTTGGTCAAGTTGTATCAGTGCTCAATTCAATTGCAAATATTTGAATACCTGCCACTTCCAGGCAAGTGTGCTGACTGCGGAGATAGAGTAGGGAGCAAAAGCATTCATGGGTTCTGCCCCCGTGGGACTGCCCCTGAGTAGGGGAGACTGATGTCAGTCAAATAACTAGAGAAATAAAGATGAAATTCAAACCGGAGCAGCCCTGGTTTACTTTCACCTGGAGTGCTGCAAATGATAAGTATAAGGGACTTCAGAGATCAAGTAAGAGAAGCCTAATCTGAGGAGGAAGTCCACGGCGGGATTCCCTGAAGGATTGAAAATTCTGTGAGACCTGTAGGATAAACAGGTGTTAGGAATGTAGCAGAGGGGGAGTGGAGTGAAGGTGGGAAGGGGTCCAGTCCCTGGAGGATGAGAGGGAGAGGAGAGGGGGACAGAATGGCTCACAAAGGCTGAGGTTATGAGGTGGACAGGCAGTGACCTTTCATGCCTTGCAGGGCAGGCCATGTTAAGGACATTGGACTTTTCTTGAGAGCAATGGGAGCTGTTGAAAAGCATGAGAATATTTGCATTTTGAAAGTAATCTATGGCCATGTACGGTGGCTCATGCCAGTAATCCCAGCACTTTGGGAAGTCGAGGTGGGTGGATCACCTGAGGTCAGGAGTCGAGACCTGCCTTGGCCAACATGGAGAAACCCCGTCTCTACTAAAAATACAAAAACTAGCTGGGTGTGGTGGTGCACGCCTGTAATTCCAGCTACTTGGGTGGCTGAGGCAGGAGAATCACTTGAATCTGGGAGGCAGAAGTTGCAGTGAGCTGATAGCATGCCACTGCACTCCAGCCTGGATGACAGAGGGAGACTCCATCTCAAAAAGAGAAGAAAAAAGAAAGTAACCCAGGGCTGCTCTGGGTGAGCTAGTCCAAGTGCAGTCTGGGGTGACACATTAGGGGCTGTTGCATTCCTGGCCAACACAGTGAAACCCTGTCTCTACAAAAAATGCAAAAATTAGTCGGACATGCTCTCTTGAACCCAAAAGTTAGAGGTTGCAGTGAGCCAAGATTGTGCCACTGTACTCCAGCCTGGGTAACAAGAGCAAAATTCTGTCTCAGATAGCGATGGCCCAGTGAGAGTGGAGGTAGCAAGGGTGAGACAAGAGGATGGAGTCAAGTCCGTGGGAGCCGGAATGGCCAGGACCGGTGCTCAATGAGCCAGTGGTGACTCTCCTGACACTGCCGATGGAGAGAAGTGAGTGGGCTTTTGTATATATTAAATCAGCACTAACACCAACTCTGAATTTGTGGACTTGAAAAGATCACTCTATCTTAAAACCAGTATACTCAACTGGGACATGAAATAATTTCTTTCACAGTTTTATTTTAAATAAATATAATTACATGTATTAGTATAACATGTAATTTATAAAACACATGAAACCAGTGGCTCGGGTGGCCACATTAATGTATGGTGATGATTACTCCTACATCCTTGAGGAATATGTTGAAGACATGGCAAAGAATTATTCTGAGGGGTGGAGGTAGTGACTACATGGAAGAATGAGTGAGTAGGTCACCTTGAAAATTTGCTGAGACAGTCAGGCTTGGTGGCTCATGCCTGTAATTCCAGTGCTTTGGGAGGCTGAGGTGGGAGAACCACTTGAGGCCAGGAGTTCGAGACCGCCTGGCTAACAAAGCAAGACCCAATCTCTACCAAAAAATGGAAAAATTAGCAGGGCATGGTGGTGCACGATGGTAGTCCCCACTGTTCAAGAGGCCGAGGCTGCAGTGAGCTATGATCGTTGCATTGCCCTCCAGCCTGAGTGACAGAGCGAGACCCTGTCTCCAAAAAGGAGAGTTATGCAGAGACTTCTCAAGCTCAAGCAGCAAATTTCTTTTTCTTTTTTTCTTTTTTTTTAAAATTCAGAGTCTCACTCTGTTGCCCTGGCTGGAGTATGGTGGTGCAACCTCAGCTCACTGCAACCTCCGCTTCCCAGGTTCAAGTGATTCTCCTGCCTCAGCCTCCTGAATAGCTGGGACTACAGGCATGTGCCACCATGCCTGGCTATTTTTTTTTTGTACTTTTAGTAGAGATGGAGTTTCACTATTTTGGCCAGGCTGGTTTCGAACTCCTGACCTCATGATCCGCCTGCCTCAGTCTCCCAAAGTGCTGGGATTACAGGTGTGAGCCACCATGCTTGACCCAGCAAATTTCTTATATATAGTAGTTCCCACTTCTCTTCAGGGGATCCATTCCAAGACCCCCAGTGGTTCCTAAAACTGCAGATAGTACCGAAGCTTATGTGTATTGTGTTTTTTCCCATGCATACATGTCTATGATAAAGTTTATAATTTAGGCACAGTAAGAGATTAACAATGATAATAGAGCAATTATAATGATATACTGTAATAAAATTCATATGAACGTAGTCTGTCTCTCTTTCAAAATACCTTATTTTACCACACCGTGGGTAACTGAAACTTTAGAAAACAAAACCGCAGATGGGGGACCACTGTGGCGTAGCTGTTGGACAGCATCCCTCCTTGCACTTAGATACTCTCTGCACATTTCTACTCACTCGACTGGTGAGAGTTATATACACAGAGCTGTGCATACTGTATTTATCGGCCATCTAAGGCATTTTCAAGGGTGATCTTCGACTATCTGTAATTTTCTTATTATATGCTAACTTAAACTTATTCCGTGCCCGAGAAGTGACTTTTCCTTACTGAAATCTGACTACCTTTTCTATTGGGATGTGCTTTAAGCCTGATTGCTTCTTGCTCCAAATTAAACATTCTCTTCTGCTTATGAGAGAAAAATACAGGATATTTTCCCTGACCCTTTCTTTCATCAAACCAAATGGTCCATCTCATCTAATGTTCTCTACATCATTAAGAAGGATGGAAAGGAACTGCAGGGCCCTTCCTACGAGGTGGTGGGACAGAGAATAGGCTCAGTGTTGAGGGAATGAGGCCGTGTGGCTCTCCCCTGCCTCTCTACCATTCTTTGTGTGACCTTAGGTGAGTCCCTCGACTTCTCTAGGACTTGGTGTCCATTGAAACACGAGCAGATTGACCCATTTGGATAACCCCTTTCTGCTCTAACATTTTATGTTAAAACTATTAAACAGACATTGATTAAGCACTTGCTGTATACACACATGACACTGTACTAGGGGCTGTGCTGGGAAAGACCAAAATCCTGCCCTGACGGAGTTTAGAAATTGTCTGGTTTGAGCGATAGGTGAGGCCCCTGCATAGGCAGCCCAGGGTGGAAGCTCATGAGCTGCTGTCCCCTGACCGTCACGCTGCTGTCCCCACATACAGATCAGATTTGTAGTAGCTGCTCCTTTGGACACAGTGCCTGTTGGTCCATGTTTATCTTCTAGGACAGCAGACTTGTTATGCCAGGGGCCATGGTCTGGGGGCCATATTCTCAGTGTCACACTACTCTGCCATTGTGGGGAGAACTGGTACAGGCAATATGGTAAATAAATGGATGTAGCTGTGTTCTAATAAAACTTTATTTGCAAACACAGTTTGCTGACCATGTGGTAGTCATTTAAAAGATTAACACCCCATCTTAAACTCTAGAAATGGTTGCCTCTACCTAACTGGGGTCTGTGCACCTGGCCAGATAATTCCTGAACGTGGGCCAGGCTCAGCATAAACCCCACTTTCAGTTTTACCGACAGAGACCTGTCTGGAGGTCTTGTTGTTACTGGGCCTGTTTCACAGGAAGAGCATTCTGGACTCCCAACTGCCAAGGATTCCCATGGCCCCCAGAGCCAGGAGAGCGGATGCTTCTCACCTCTGTCTTCAGGAACAGAAAATTCTATCCAGACAGAGGCTCTTTGATTGAGGTTGACCCAATAAAGCCAGCTGGGGCCTGTTTTTGGAAACACCCACAGGCTCTTACCTTGTTTCCGCATCCCTTTGCCTCTTCAGAATGTTCTAAAAGGAAAGAATGCTCTCTGGCTCTGTGTCCCGGAGTTTTGTTGGCAGAAGGCTCGGTGGGTTTGTGCAAATGCGAGAAGGCAAGTCATGAAGGGTTGCCAGGAAATTTTCCTTGTCACGAATAAATCAGGCTAAGAGACCCCTATGGGCATTGGAAATTGGAAATGGCTGTTCCTAGAAAAACAGCCATCTTAAATCCTTTTGGGGCATGAATAAATAATTTTTTTACGTCCTGGAAAATTGTGGTTATTGACTCCAGCAGGGACCCCAGGGAGGAGGGGCACTTGTTCCAGAAGCTGGCGTTTCAGCAAGCCGTGCTTGAGTCTATGTTTTGTTTGCAGGGAGAGGTGATATTCAGCCTCAGTTGGACAGTGCTCTCCAAGATGTCAATGATAAGTATCTCTTGTTGGAAGAAACAGAAAAGCAGGCCGTCCGGAAGGCTTTGATTGAAGAACGTGGCCGATTCTGCACCTTCATCTCTATGCTGCGGCCAGTGATTGTAAGTTAATGGAAAACTCCAGAGATTTAAAATGCAGGTGTGGAGGTTGCTTCCTTCTAATTTTATCCATCCACTGTTGAGTCATTGAGGCTCTACTGTCAGGAATCATGATGGTGGAATCTCTTGTACAGACCAGTGATTCAGTGTGAGTTGATGGCCGTGATAGCTCATTCTTCCTTCACTGTTCGTAGCACTGTGTGTTCCACATTACTTTTTCTCACCAAGTCAAGAAGGCCCAGCAGAGTGGTTCTCAAAGTGGGGTCCCCAGCTCAGCAGCATCACATGGGAACTGGCTAGAAATGCAAGTTCTTGGGCCCAACCCAGACCCACCAAATCTAAACCTCTGGGGGTGGGGATCCAGCCAACTGTGTTTTAAGCACTCCCGGTGGTTTGGAGACTCACTGTTCAAGCCGAGTACCAAGGGGTGACTGTGAGATGAGTATCTATCGAAGCGCCTCAGTGAATCTGTTTAAACTTAATTTTTAAGGAAATCATTTGCATGCTGTAATTGAGAACTCACAGTGCAGGCGTTCTTGAAGCTGACTCAAAGGTGCCAGCTCGTTTCCTTCAGCCCTTGCAGACTGTCTGAATTTGAGTTGTTCTCCTGAGTGTAGAACTTTCCCATGGGTCATTCTAGCCAAGCCCCATAGTACCAACGTGGCACTTTGATAAAGCACATGGGATGTTTCTTTTATGGTCCCCAGCTCCTATGTTACTTGTCTTTTATCGAGTTGGTGGAAAAACACAAGAAAGAAGGGGAAAAGTTGGCATCTGTTGAACCACACAGGCACTGTCACAAAGATCTGAACCAAAATATCTCCAAGTTGTGTCATCCATTGAAGCTAAGCAACTTCAGCAAAGGACCACTTTGTGAAGGGGGCTGTGCTGCATGATCCCGTGGGGACACACAGACCATCGCGCAGGCCTGGGAGCCCCCAGGCCCTGGGAGGGAGGTCCGTGTGTTCCCCATTGTCCCCCATGTACAGGTCACTCCTCGATTATGGCGGATTTCTTTTTCCCTCCCATTTCCCAAAAGAAAGGGCATGTAGTGCCTTCAGCAAAGATTCGCTAGTCCCAACAGTGCCTTTTCGGAAAAATGGAAAGGGTTATACAGAGACCTGAATAAAAATAGTTGGACTAGAGCAATGAAGGGAATCACTCATGATAATAACATTTCATGAATGACTTTTCCTTCAGGAAGAAGAAATCTCAATGCTAGGAGAAATAACCCACCTTCAGACCATCTCAGAAGATCTGAAAAGCCTGACCATGGACCCTCACAAACTGCCCTCCTCGAGTGAACAGGTAGGGGTCAGGGGTTAAGCACTTACAGGATCAAAACAAAGAGGTAAAGTTCAAGGCCCTGGCTGGACGTGGTGGCTCACGCCTGTAATCCCAGCACTTTGGGAGACCGAGGCAGGCAGATCACGAGGGCAGGAGTTCAAGACCAGCCTGACTAACATGGTGAAACCCCGTCTCTACTAAAAATACAAAAATGAGCCAGGCATGGTGGCACATGCCTGTAATCTGAGCTACTCAGGAGGCTGAGGCAGGAAAATCGCTTGAACCTGGGAGGTGGAGGTTGTGGTGAGCCAAGATCATGCCGTTGCACTCCAGCCCGGTGACAGCGAAACTCCATCTCAAAAAAAAAAAAAAAAACAAGACCCTGAATGCTCCTTGTGACATTTGTCACATCTTAAACTGTAGTCATATTCACCATGTCCTTTACGATGTAATATACAGAATGAGAGAGCTGTCACGTAGGACCTGTTGTGTGTCAGGCACTGTCCCAGGCATTTTACATAGCCTGACTTCCTCCATTCATCTTCACGATTATGCTTGTTTTATAGAGGAGGATGCGGAGGCAGAGAGATGGAGTCCCTTAACCAGGTTCACCTAGCTAGTAAGTGGTGGAACTGGGATTTGAACCAAGTGGTCAGCTTCCAGATCCCAGGCCTTTAATTGCTGTGTTCATCTGTCCCCTAGAAATCAGCTCTCATAAGAACACGTCACTGGTGTGTTTCAGTTGACCTTGTCAGCCATTCTCCATTTCTCTCATTCTAATTGAGCAATACATGGAGATCTCTCTCGTCTTATGGAACAGATGACATTTTTATGCTTTATTCATTTAATTCACATCACACAAACACTATGTCAAATGGGAAGAGACATATTTGGGGGAACCACTGATGAATCATACGCTGGCCATTGCACTTGGTGACAGTGTTTTCACCTCTTTGGAGAGCCAGCTCAGAGGGCAAATTTGGGAGCTCGTGCTTTCTCTTCTATCAAATTACATTTATTAGACCAGAGCGTGCATGCATTCACTCAAATAAACATTTACTGAGTGCTTCTTATGTGAATGAAACATGAACCTTACACTCCTGTGGCCCTTTGTCAAGCAAGGGAGACAGATGTAGAAATAATGGTGAAAGAATTGGCTTGCTCTTGATTCTGTTAGGCTTTAAAATTTCTGGTGCTGGTCAAATAGGGCAGAAATGACTACTGAATATCAAGTCGATAATATGCAATATCAACAATTCTGGGAACCATGATATGGTGTTATAAGAGGAATATCCTGCAAATTCTAGCCTGGGGTATAAATGGCTCTTGTAAATTGTTAATTGGTCACCGTATTTCTCTCTCTTAGCTGATATTTCATGATTTTCCTTTTCCCTTCCCTCCTTTCTCCCTATGAATTATGGTTTTACTTCTCTCAGTAAAAGGACTATGACATTGATGGATTTGGTAGTGTGGCTCTTCAATTAAAAAATACTGTTTAACATGTTTTCCTTTCATTCCCACCCCCACGATGGCAGCCTTTGGATGCTTTGGTGGATGTTAAGCTTTGATGGCTAATGTCTCCCTTCTCAGCACCTCCCTCACCCAGCTGGCTCTGTCCCCTTAGGTGATTTTGGACTTGAAAGGTTCTGATTACAGCTGGTCATACCAGACGCCACCCTCTTCTCCCAGCACCACCATGTCCAGAAAGTCCAGCGTCTGCAGGTAAGTGAAGTTGGGGTCCGCTCCTCCTTTCAGACAGGTCATTTTTCTTTATGCCAATGTGAGCAATAGAGCCAGTCTTTATCCCTTAGAATGGCTCATTTTTAAACAGGAAATGGGGGCATGATAAATTCAAACAATGGTAATGATTTTGGTCTTGCTTTTTAGTCTCTGCATTAATTTTGGATCAGAAAGAAAAACCCCATTAGCCCTTGACTCATGGATGTAGCTTGTTCTCTCTCACTTGTGTATTGTGGGAATTTCCCATTCTATGAGATCACATTTGATTTTCCTGTTTAGCAGCATGAAAACCTGCTAAGGCCTAAAAGACAGTGAAACTAGGTTGATTCTTATATAGGCTGATCTCACCGTTGCCGGAACAAATGAAGGAAGTAACAATGGCTTATGCTTTCATTTTGTCCCATATTTTTATTTCAGGGTTTCGTAAAGTAAATAGAGTTCTTGCTCTATCAGTGTCTACTACCATGACTCCCACTACCACACCCACACTTCTGTTAATTAGTACTGTTAACAGAACTAATCAAACAAAATCCTTTGGAATAATTCTGCCATCTGCAAAACTGTTATTTAGCAGTTTTCTGTTAGAAGTTCTTTGCCGACTAGGAAAGTTTATTCTCCTCTTCTTGAAAGACGGAAGCGTGATGTACCACTTAACTCTCTTGGTATACTAGTCCTGTTACTCTTTTAATTTAACTTTTCAAAGCCAAATGAATTTCCACTTGCTGTGTATGAGCATTGAGAGCCAAGGGCAGGATGGGTCTGCTAAATCTGTACATGGTGATGTTTGGTACCTGCTCATGTGTATTTCCTTTCACTGCGGAGCTTGTACACTGTACACTTAACAGGAAGTTCAGACCTAAGATGCTACATCCTGACATTCTGCCCTGTGAAGATGTTGGTTTGTTTCTTATCTTTCATCAACTGTGTATGTGTGTGTGAGAGAGAGAGAGAGATGGGGGGGAGAGAGAGACCTTTTTGTTGTTGTTGCCAAGAAAAGTCTCTCTTGTTCGTATAAAACAACGTGGCATGAGTAGTTTTTCTTTCTTATAATTTTAGTTTGAGTAGAAAGCCGTGTTGCACTGACATCTGCAACTCTGAGGCTGCTGGGGTGGAGCTGCTGGAAGCTTTACTGTCGGTCCCCAGCTGCCCCCTTCTGGCTGATTGGAGGAAAAGCAAATCATGATATTTATTCTTGACTGCAGCAGTTTGCTCCAGCACGCTCCTCTGTGTCTGAACATTCGCACCAAGTAATTCTGGCATGGAACAGTCACACGGCCCTTGAGTACCTTATTAGCTGCCAGATTTTGCAAACCAGAATCTCTTGCAGGCTTAGGAGCAGAAACCATGAATTTTCCAATCCCAGTTGTTTAGTTCATCCCTACTGGTGCCTCTACAACTGCTCTTTTTATTTCAGCTCTGTTTGTTTGGACCATGGGAGTCTGTTTTCTGCTTTTTATGATCTAAGTTATTATACAGAGTGTGGGGCATGTCTCTTCTTCTTCTTCTTTTTTGAGATTGGGTCATGCTGTCATCCAGGCTGGAGTGCAGTGGCACAATCTCGGCTCACTGCAACTTCCATCTCCCGGGTTCAAGCGATTCTCCTGCCTTGCCCTCCCAGGTAGCTGGGATTACAGGCACCTGCCACCATGCCTGGCTGATTTTTGTATTTTTAGCAGAGACGGGTTTCACCATGTTGGCCAGGCTGGTCTCTAATTCCTGACTTCAAGTGATCCACCCACCTTGGCCTCTCAAAGTGTTGGGATTACAGGCATGAGCCACTGTGCCTGGCGAGGAGCATATTTCTTATGAGTGGAGGTGGAATACAGACAGAAACCCAGAGAGGGTGTGTCATTATTTGACACTCTGTTTACTGTGCCATCTTGAAAGCAAACAGCTGAGCATTGATTGCCCTTAGTCTCTGAAAGCTGCCTGCCTCTTGCCAGGTGTGCTATTGTGCCAGACCCACAGGTATTTTAACAAAGAAACAGCTGGAGTCAGAGTAAAACCATTAATTAAAGCATCACTTTGTTAACCAAAGGTAAAACCCATGTACAACACATTGAGTTGATTTGCTGATGTTCTTTACAGCAGGCTTGGCCAGACTCACCTAGGTGAAATCACCTCAGCAAATCCATCGGTAGTATGGACGCAGATGGTCCATCCGAGAACATTCCAGTCACACTGAAGCCCCAGAGGGCTTTGCTGCAGGCTCATGGTTCCTGCAGGCAGATGGCCCTGTCCCTGTTCTTGCTACTGACATCAGCTCCCCTGGTTTTGGTGGGAGGTGAAGCAGCAGAGTTGGGTGGCAGTTGACTTTTTAGAACCCCAGACCTCCCTCCTAAGAATGCCACATGGTTACCATCAGAGACCTGAGTGCTGGCAGCTGTATTTCCCCCGGGTCACCTGGAAAGCCTTTTGTTCACTAGCTGATTGATTTGGTGTTTTGAAAACTGTCTCGTGGTTTGTACTGCATCTCGGGCCAGAGAGCTAATTGCATTATGTTGTGCTCCTCCCTCTTCTGCCTCTTGTCTGTTCCCCTCCTTCCTCATTTCTTTTACCACGGCCCCTGCTCTCTTTATCTTCCTTGCCCTCCCCTCACCCCTGCTTGTCCCCCACAGCAGCCTGAACAGTGTCAACAGCAGCGACTCCCGGTCCAGCGGCTCCCACTCCCATTCCCCCAGCTCACATTACCGCTACCGCAGCTCCAACCTGGCCCAGCAGGCTCCTGTGAGGCTGTCCAGCGTGTCCTCCCACGACTCAGGATTCATATCCCAGGACGCCTTCCAATCCAAGTCACCATCTCCGATGCCGCCAGAGGCCCCCAACCAGGTAAGGGCACCCTTGGCTCCAGGAGTGGCTGTCACACCTGGTGCCCTGACCACCATCGATGGCCAGAACCAAAGAAGTACCTTGGCTTTGACAAGCCCCTGCCTCCTGACTTGAGAAACCTCTGGTTTAATTTCTCATCTTTAGATGTGTTGTTCCCCAAAGAGAGAGATGCCCTAAGTGGGTTTGAAGCCTGTCTCCATGGTGGTAATAGTTGCCTTACCACATCGATTTGGGGAGCTCTCACATGTAAGTAGATGGATTGAGAGGTTTGACCACTCTCAGGCGTCCCTGTAAGTGCCCAGCCAGGCATAATTAAATGCTCTAATTAAAGGGCATTTCACAATGGGGATACCTCCTCCCCCACATCTTGGGTTCTCCCTGAATGACTGAGATTCTAAGGTTGAATTGTGCTTTCGATACCATTCCTTGGCACGCTCAGTTTCTCTTTATCAATCTGTGTTGAGAATGAGAATGGACCATCAGAGCTTATGCACAAAGTTCTGTTGGCACTTTGATTCTGGAAGGGGAGGTGGGGAGAAATCTCTTCAACTACTGTTGGGTTTAATGGTGCTAGGCCAATGGTTCCAGCTGGAGCAGAGAGCAAGAGCTTGGCAGGGCCTCTGAACACCCTTCATGTGCGTCATCAATGTATGTGATCCCCTCTCTGTCCTCTCTCCCTTAGTGTCACTGGGTTGGTGTGTGCCTTGAACTTGGCGAGTAGCTCTACATACAGAATGCTGGGTGCCCCACAGCCCCACCTGCTGGGAAACCCGTGCCAGAGCTCTGCGTTACTCTCCTCACAGCTCAGCGCTCCTGTTAGCATTTTTCAGCCATTTTGGGGGACTGTGGACTCTGTCTCTCTTCCTTGGATACACACTCAATTTTAAATGCACTCAGAGCCAAGAGCCACTGTTATAGTTTGAGTGCCTGAAAGTGAGTGTCCCAGGTGGGGTGATTGGCTCGGTCTGTAAGGAGTCCCCTCTTCCCTACTGTGTGCTTCACTAAACCGTATGTGCTGCTCATAAGCAGAGAGAGCCAAGGGTCAGGAGGAGAGTGGGAGTGTGCAGCACAATTGTGTGTGTTTAATTGACTGACAAATTAACATAGTAGTGTGCACTGACACCCCTTTCTGAAAAGGAGAGGCCACGTGCTACAGCCTTCCCTTCTAAGACTGAGTGTGGATGGGGCTAGAGCAGAGTGTTTCCTGTGGCATGGAGGGAAGCGGAAGGGGGCATGTTGGGTTTACTTCGATCTGAAAACCCGTGCCCAAGATGTGTGTCTGGCAACTCTAGGGTAGGTTTTTGTTTGGTTTTCTTGGGTTTTTGAGATGGAGTCTCGCTTTGTTGCCCCAGGCTGGAGTGCGTGATGTTGGCTCACTGTAACCTCTGCCTCCTGAGTTCAAGTGATTCTCTTGACTCAGCCTCCCAAGTAGCTGAGACTACAGGCACATGCCACCATGCCCAGCTAACTTTTGTATTTTTAGTAGAGATGGGGTTTTGCCAGACCGGTCAGGCTGATGTCAGGTGATCTGCCCACCTCAGCTTCCCAAAGTTCTAGGATTACAGCCGTGAGCCACCACGCCCAGCCACCAAGGTAGTTTTAATGAGCTCAGGGATGCAGCAAAACTTAATAGAGAATTCTGTTTTTTTAAGAAAAACATTACAACTGCTTATTACTATAAGATAAAGGGGAAATTAAAGGCAGTTGTCCAGATCACATTAGCCAGAGGCTACCATCTCCTGAAGGCAGGAACCTCTTCTTTATTTAGGGTGAGGGAAAGGGGGGCCCAGGAGCCCTTCATTTCTCTTCTGAGTAACCCAGGTCTGAGATGAAAGCTGAGTGATGGAATTTGTTCAGAATTCTCTGGTTTACCTCCCCTCCACTCTTCAAATTGTGCCTTCACCCATCAGTGCCCAGGAGTGGGGCCATGTCTTCAATAAGGGTCTCACCCTAGAGCCATTTACTACATTTGAATCAAAAGGTTATTCATAAAAAATGAGCAGAAGTCCAAAGAAATCTGTACCTGCAACCCTATGATGGGTTACTGTTTTATTCATTTGTTTTTGTTTTTTGAGACAGGGTCTCATTCTGTAGCCAGGATGGATTGCAGTGGCGGGATCATAGCTCACTGTAACCTCGAACTCCTGGATTTAGGCAATTCTTGTACCTCAGCCCACCAAGTAGCTGGGACTATAAGCATGTGCTACCATGCTTGGCTAATGCTATTTTAGATTTGAGAATACATGTGCCTTGCATACCGGTGGGGATGGGGCTTCTGGTGTACCCATTACAAATACTGAACATTGTACCTGATGGGCAATTTGGGCGATTTTTCAACTCCCACTCCTCTCCCCTTTTACATGTTTTATTTTTTGTAGAGATGAGATCTTGCTGTGTTGCCCAGGCTGTTCTCCAACTCCTAGCCTCAACAGTCCTCCTGCATTGGCCTCCCAAAGGGCTAGGATTACAGGCATGAGCCACCACACCTGGTTGTTTTTTGTTGATAAAAAAAATTTGAGGTTTAAAGGGCTTTTAGTTCACAGTTTCTCTACTAGGAAGTGGCAGAAATGTGACTTAAATTCAAACCTCCCAGCTTCAGATCCTGGGCTGCTAACCAGACACTGAGCTCGGGATGCAGCTAGGATGTCCGTCCACCGTGGAGCCTCTCCTTGGTTCACCGAGCCCCACACATTGTTGAGTGTTTGATTGGTTCCTTGCCCTTACAGAACAGGAAAGCGAAATCTCTGTTCCTTTGTAGGGACCTCTCTTTTGTTGGTGAAAGAGACAGAAACATGAATCTGGCCTCCTTGATGGTGAATACAGGAACACTTTCAGAGAAATTACAATAGAGAGAGGAGTCAGCTTATTAAACAAACTGAGGTTAAGCCAGAAATTGCAGTTAACAGCGAAAAAATGTAAAGCAAGTACCCGGATGGACATGAAGCAGTGCCCAGGAGACTCAGTTAACAAGAAAGAGATGATCACTGTCTCTCCTTAATTATTTTTTCAGTCCCAGCCATGTGCCAGGTCCAGGACTAGAAGAAACCTGGGTGTGGGTGTAGCTGAGGTCACAGAACAGTCCCTGCCCCAGCTGAACATCAGGAAGCCAGGCTGGGAGCGCATGCCCTGGCTGATATTTAATACAGATCAGTGTAAAGAAATGGTTTCCCAAATGAGACCTCTCCAGGGATGGTTCATTCTGCCCCACAATGGCCACCAGAAACATCGTGCTGAGCAGAAGGCTTCACTGCCCCAAACCCCAAAATCACACTCCAGGATGTGAAACCTAAAAGTATATCTTAATGAGGCTTGATAGCGGGAAACCACCCTTCCTGGATCCACAGGCTGCATTTGAGGAAGGCAGAGTGCAGGAAGTAGAGCTGTTCCAGGCAGACATGTAGCAAAGCCCAAGCCAGGCTCTGCCTTCATGCAATAAATTATGCCTGTGCACGTAAGAGAGGTGACAGGCAGGGCCTCCCTGGGGACCTGGGCCTGTGGCATGTGAAGAAACGCCCAAGAGAGGACAGCATTGCTGAGAGTTCCAATGCCATGCCTAGATATTCTAGTGCCAGGCATGCTTTCTAGGTCCCAGCAAAAGACACACAAATGTGTGTCCTTAGGGACTGACAGTCTAGTGATCTAGGGCTGGCCGGGTCACATACTTCTTTTCAAGGGCTTGAAAGCCTCTGCATGGATGCAACTTTGGGTGAAAAGTAACCCTAACCCTCTGCTTCTCTCATCCTCCCCTCTTCTGTGTATGTCTGTCTCTTTCTCTGTGCGTGCGCTTCCCCACTCCTGCCCCCATTCTTTTCTTTTTATTTATTATATTTTGGTGGCGTGTGGTTCGATTTCTGTTGGTTCCCTTGTGTGGCCCCTCCCCTGCTGCAGAACTCGTCCAGCTCGGCCTCCTCCGAAGCCTCGGAAACCTGCCAGTCAGTGAGCGAGTGCAGCTCCCCCACCTCTGTCAGCTCGGGCTCCACCATGGGCGCCTGGGTGTCCACAGAGAAGGTGACCACCCGGGTGGCAGCCACAGCGGCCCCATTCCCCTGGTCCCCCCGCCTGCTGCTTACACAGCCCTCACAGCTGTGGCAACCTGGAAGCTCAGAATAACACCAAGAGTGGGGCTCCTCTTGGGGACAGTGGGTGGGACAAGGCTGAGGGGATTTTCTAGAATGAGTGCCTGGCTGCTGAACAATGACCGTCCCGAGGGAGAAGAAGGGATATGGGGAATTTGGAGGTGTGAAGGCTTTCTCCCAGACCAGGTGTTGCGTGCCTATCCATCCTTCTCCCTCCCTTCCCGAGCAATCCACCAGCCCGTTGGATGAGCCATGTCACTGTGTCAGAGGCTGCGTGCTTTTCTGCTTTTTAGTTTGCACCCCCCCACCCCCACTGCCCTCGATTGAGAATCTGCTCCTGAGCAATGCGATGATTTTGGAAACCTAGAATGAACAGATTCATTTGAAGACGCTTTGGAATTTTTAAATTTACATAATGAAATGAGCAAATACTATCACCATGAAATGAGTGAGGCTTCTTTCGTTACATAATCAAAAACCATTGAGAAGGCCACAAATTGAGAGCACTGATCAGTTTCCAAACTTCTAACATGTAGGTCAAACAAAGATGCTTATTTGGTGTCAAATCGATGTGCATTCTTTGCACCCCGGCTCTTTTCGCTCGCATCACGGATCATGCATGAGCAGCGGAGCCCTGATGTTTGTTTTATTTATAAATATTCAGGTTTCCCCTCCCTTGAATGTCAATGCCATTTTGTATCTCCGCACTCATCCTGTTATATTAATTTTTTTTTCCTTTTTCCCCCTTTTTTGTTTGTTTCCAGTTGTCTAATGGGTTTTCTCACTATAGTTTATCAAGTGAGTCCCACGTGGGGCCCACGGGTGCAGGCCTTTTCCCTCATTGCCTGCCTGCCTCCCGCCTGCTCCCTCGGGTCACCTCTGTCCACCTTCCAGACTACGCTCATTATTACACCATTGGGCCCGGCATGTTCCCGTCATCTCAGATCCCTAGCTGGAAGGTTTGTGTCTCTCCCCCTCCTCCTCTCCTCCTGTCATTGCCTCTGTACTCACCCCTCTTCTGTTCCACCCCCCTCACCCGACTCTCCCCTCACCCCCTTCCTTTCACACTCTGCCTTCTTCCCCATAATGCCTCTCCCTCAGGAAACTCCCATTGCGGGAGAACCAGAAAGCAGCCAGCTGCTCTAAGACAGCTATTTCCATGGGTAGCTGGGGCTGAGGATCTTCCTTCAGGGGATTTTGGTCAGTCCCTGATAGATGGCAGCACAGTGTGCACTGCAGGCAGCGGCAGTTCCAAGTCGAAAGGCCCAGTTTTGCATCAAGTTGAAATCTGTGGGTTGATCCCTTCCTGGGGGCCACCTGAGGGTGTCAGCATGATCAGAGAGCTTCTAGGGGGTCTGTCCTTCTGGCCATGTTTCCCATTTTCCCTAATGAGTTCCCTGCTGGGTTGTGGTAACAGAACCGTAACCCAAAGCAGGTTTGGGGTGATTATATTGAACTTAAAAGTACACGCAGACTTTAGTTTTAGTCTTGAGTGTTCAAACATGTTTGCTTTAGTATAAAGACAAAGTTTGAAAATGATCCCCCAGCAAGTCCAATGAATGCTCCTCCAGGACGAGAATCTGCTCTCTTTTGGGAGGAGGACCCTAAGTAGGCCCCTCGGCTGCCAGCATTTTGAGCAGGTTTTGACTTCAGCCTTCACAGGCTGTTTGGACCTCTCAAGTCTCCTCAGAATCTTTCTCCTGCCCCTGGGAGCCTTCCTTTCCTTCTGAGGGCTTGAGAGGTTAGGGAGCCTGCCATGCCCTTTGAGGCTGGTTTCCTGGGAATAGAGGGAGAGGTGCTGACATTACTCTAGTGCTCGATGATGGCCGCTCCCCTAACGGGAAGCCATCCAGATTGTTAAGGAGCGATGGTGCCTTCAGACAGGAGAAGCAGGACGTGCTGTCCACTGGTGGGTGCCCTTAGCTTACATGGGTCACCTGTTAGGTGGCTGCTGGGTCTCCTGCTGCTGCCTGGTGGGTGAGAGTTTTCAATCATTGGGCAGAGATGAGGAAAAGGGAGGTACACAGGGGGCCCCCAAAGGGTTTTCCATTGCTTGCCCTTTAGAGGCTGGAGAGGGCATGCGGAGGGCCTGTGGCTTGTCCCAGCCAGAGTTCCCCTTAGGGGACCCAGCTGCCGTCTCTGGGGAGCTGTCTGTGGGGTCCCTGCAGCCCTCCTGTGGAGGCAGAGGCCCTGGCTCCTGACCACAATTGTTCTGCATAGGACTGGGCTAAGCCAGGGCCCTACGACCAGCCTCTGGTGAACACCCTACAGCGCCGCAAAGAGAAGCGAGAGCCGGACCCCAACGGGGGAGGACCCACCACCACGAGCGGCCCACCTGCAGCAGCTGAGGAGGCTCAGAGACCACGGAGCATGACTGTGTCGGCTGCCACCAGGGTGACGCTCTTGTTCTCGATAGTTGGTTGGGGCCACCTCCACCTGGCTGGGGGCCATATTCTGGCCAGCAAGTCGGGGCCGAGGCAGCCTTGCAGCTGGAGGGACCTGGGCTCCATTCCCTGACTTACTGCTCTATGGCAAAGTCCCTGGGAAAAAGCCTTGTGTGGGAATCAGAGAGGCAGAACTTTCTAGGGTCTGAGTGGGACCTAAGCAAGTCAGTAGCCCTCTGGGCCCACAGACATGGAGTGCAGAACAGGAGTGACATTGAGCCCCACCCCCAAAGCAACATGTGTGTCTCTCCTCCATCCTGCAGCCTGGTGAGGAGATGGAGGCTTGTGAGGAGCTGGCCCTGGCCCTGTCTCGGGGCCTGCAGCTGGATACCCAGAGGAGCAGCCGGGACTCGCTTCAGTGCTCCAGCGGCTACAGCACCCAGACGACCACCCCGTGCTGCTCTGAGGACACCATCCCTTCCCAAGGTACGGGGCAGCCTGGGGTGTGCAGTTGGTCTTTCTGAGCAGCCCCAGGTGAGGAGATAGAAAACTCGTCGTCCATTTTACCCACAACCTCAGCACTGGCTAACACGCATCAGGATTGTTTCCGTCACCTGGGAATGCCTTGGGGAGCTCATCTGTAGTTGTCAAGTAGCTCCCATATAAGAAAGGGATCTGGACTTTCACAGCCTTTTGCGTTTTTCAGCATCATACTCAGCAGTCTCCAATTTGAATGGAGACATGTGCTGTAATAAGAACGGCTTCAGGCCAGGGGCTGTGGTTCACTCCTGTAATCCCAGCACTTTTGGATGCTGCAGTGAGCAGATTGCTTGAGCTGCAGAAGTTCAAGACCAGCCTGGGAAACATGGCGAAACTCTTGTCTTTACAAAAAATGTAAAAATTAGCCAGGTGTGGTGGCACACACCTGTGGTCCCAGCTGTTCTGGAGGCTGAGGTGGGAGGATTGCTTGAGCCTGCGAGGTTGAGGCTGTGATGATCCAGATTGCGCCACTGCACTCCAGCCTGGGCAACAAAATGAGACCCTGTCTCAAAGGAATAGCTTCATTTTTGTTTTAGCACTTTGCACTACACACTTTATGGTTAATTTCCTATTTAATCTTGACAGCCACTTATGGGGTAGGTATTTTTATCCCTGTTAAACGGAAGTGGAAATTAAGGCTCAAATAACTCGCTCATATTCACACAACCAGTAAGTAGCAGAACTGGAGTTGGAACCTAAGTGTGTTAGAGTGTAATCCCAAGCTCTCAACATATTTCAGCCAAATCCCCTCTCAAACCCTTCTCCTTCATCTCCATGTCCACTACACACCCAAGTCAGGCAAGATTAAAATCCAACAGCTGGAATATCTATGATAATTGACCAAAAGCTATGCAGTTCATCAGTCAAAACCTCTAAGACAGTGAGTCTCACTTGAGGGTGATTTGATTTCCCAGGGGACATTTGGCAGTATTTGTAGACATTTCTGGTTGTCACAGCTGGAGGGGTACTACTGGCATCTAATGGGCACAGGCCGGGGATACCACTTAAACATCCTGTAAAAAACCACAGCACGGCCCCTCCCCACCATGTCCTCCGTAACAAAGAACTATGTGGCCCAAGTTATCAGTAGCATGACGGTTCAGAGTCAGTGCTGTGAGCTGTTTAATCTGTAAGCTCCACATCATCCTGAGATTGGTCTTATGAGGAAGCGAGCACATGACACTGATGGAAACTGTCTTTGTCCCTTGTCGTCAGGGACTCACGGTTAGTAGCTTTGTTCCTTGTCTAGCCCTTGCTTTGCCAGTTAATTATCAGGGAGATGTTGTAGCCTAGACTAGTTTATTTGAGGTTCGATCTTCATGTTGAATTCTGGACCAGAGAATTTGTCTTCTTTCATCCCCCTTATTTCTCCCAGAGATGCTTGGAGGTAGCTTTGCCACAGCCTAGCAGCTTTACCTTCTTCCCCATTGATGGTATCTGAGTGGCAACCATGCCCAGCACTGTTCTAGGTGCTCAGGATACATCAGTGAATAAAGCAAAGCTCCCTGCCAGGGAGTTCTTAGTTGGTGAAGCTTTCTGAAGATGGTAGAGAAACCTGGGGGAAGCTTGGGATGAGATTGTGTGTATACCCTGCCTTGCGTGCCTTTTGTCCTCCAAGCACAGAATAATCAAAAAGCAAAGCTGCTGTCTTGAATATGTCTAACCAAATCCTATAATCAGTTTCAGATTATGATTATTTCTCTGTAAGTGGTGACCAGGAGGCAGATCAGCAGGAGTTCGACAAGTCCTCCACCATTCCAAGAAACAGCGACATCAGCCAGTCTTACCGACGGATGTTCCAAGCCAAGCGTCCAGCCTCAACTGCTGGCCTCCCCACCACCCTGGGACCTGCTATGGTCACTCCAGGGGTCGCAACTATCCGACGGACCCCTTCCACCAAGCCTTCTGTCCGCCGGGGGACCATTGGAGCTGGTCCCATCCCCATCAAGACACCTGTGATCCCTGTCAAGACCCCAACTGTCCCAGACCTCCCAGGAGTGTTGCCAGCCCCTCCAGATGGGCCAGAAGAGCAGGGGGAGCACAGCCCCGAGTCACCATCTGTGGGTGAAGGCCCCCAAGGCGTCACCAGCATGCCTTCCTCAATGTGGAGTGGCCAAGCTTCCATCAACCCTCCGCTTCCAGGCCCGAAGCCCAGTATCCCTGAGGAGCACAGACAGGCAATTCCAGAAAGTGAAGCAGAAGACCAAGAACGGGATCCCCCAAGTGCCACTGTCTCCCCAGGCCAGATTCTAGAGAGTGACCCCGCAGACCTGAGCCCAAGGGATACTCCACAAGGAGAAGACATGCTGAACGCCATCCGAAGGGGCGTGAAACTGAAGAAGACCACAACAAATGATCGCTCAGCCCCTCGCCTCTCTTAGGCTCACAAGAAACGCTGCCAGTGGGGAATGAACTGTTTAATTAATGAAACCTAGTTTGTCTTGATCCATTCCAATCTATAATAAAACAAAAGATTTTGTAGGCAACTCGGAATATAGCTCTTTTGAAAGTACTTGACACCTTTAGATAAGAATTAAAACCAACATACGTAACTGACATAATCTTGATCTTTTTTTGTAAATATTGACAATTTTGTTTCTGCACATTTTAATCTTAGTTTCCCTTTTGATTTTTCTGAAGGTGCCAAATTCCATTTAACTTTTTTACAAGTCTTTGTAAAATTTTAAATGCATAAGGGGGGGTTGGGGCAGGGGAACCACGAAGTAGTTAATTTTAGAAAAGGATTTACTATACTTCACTCTTCTTTTTTCCCCCCACAAGCTTTTGTAGATGCATTGTAGTAGTCTAGCTTAGAAGCAAATGCAACTTATTTTAATGTACAAACTAAATGAGTAAGAGGTAAAAATCCTCATTTAAATATACAATGTTCTGGACGAAAAGAGCAGGAGTAACCATTAATGAGCAATATTCAGAGTGAAGTAACTGGAAATGGTAGACTGTGTTGGGATTGGGGGGAGGGCTATGGGAGGGGCACACTGTCAACATAGCCGATCCTGTTACATTTAAGAGTAGCCTCGTAGGTTGAATTTCTTCTAGTAGCTTCATGGTAAATGCATCCGAATAAGCCATACTGGATTGCAGTGTTTGTTTCTGTAGGGTGTTTAAGGACTTCCTTTCTTCCACGATTCCTCTTGACTACACACAGCACCCACCTCCAGTCCCATGCATGCTGCCACTGGGTAGTTGTAGAATCCCCCACTTAAGTTTCTCTTTGATTGTACTCACCTCCATGGAATCCAAATACATCCAAAAGGGTAAGGCAGTTTTAAAAATGTGAAAACATTTAAAAATGATAGCAGGGAATTCTTAAGATTATAGTAAATGCCTTTCACTTAACTGTGCCCAGCAGGCTGGGTGTGTTAAAAAGCCCAAATATTTTGAAAAAACTTAGAACGGATCTGACAAGGGTAGCCAGCTTGGAGTTTAGCAACTTGCCGACGTGTTTACCAATCTGGGGGCTTGTTTTTCTTCTTTTAAATAAATGGCAGTTAATTGGCTTCATAGTAAACATTGAAGAGAAGAGGATTTGTTTATTATAATTGGGAATCTGACCACTATACACTGTCCTTTTTTGTATTGTGGGTAATGTTTTTTGGAAAGGATTTGTCTTTACTTTCTTAAGTGGAAGTTAAATTTGTTACAATGCCCATTCCCTAATGCCAACAGAGATTTGTAGATTTAAAGGGATCACATTTGAAGACAATAGTATTTGAGAAAGCAAGGAAGTTCCTTAGCAGTCAGGTCAGTTAACAGGGCACACTTCTGACTGAACCTCTCAAGGAAGAGGAGCTTGGTGGGTCTCATACACCCTGCAGATTTCTGTTGGCTCTAATCCTCAATTAGCTAATCTTATGCTTTAACACATAACTGCATTGGATGTGAGAGTAACGTACCTGTATGGTCATTGTTCTATATATTAACATTGAACACTGCTGCGATTGCTCAAGGACATTTTATGTTATGGCTTTAAAGCAAAGGCATGATTATTAGAAACTAAGCGTTTTTTCTTTGAAAAACAAGCTCCTTCTACAGAATATAAGCAACAGTAGTGCCTGTGGTTTAGCCCACCAATCTTGATGACTAAAAGTAGCTGATGCATTGTGCATATGATGCTTGAGATGGTTTTTGCAAAAGCAGAAATCGCTGCAAGGTAATCACAATAGATAAAAGTGGTATTTTAAACCTTTGAAATAAATGGATGTAACTGTACCTTGGTACAGCTTTTCACTTGTTTAGTTTTTAAACGTTAGTATAATCTGAATAAATGTTGCCAAATTCAATGTAGAAAGAATGTGACAACACACCTTGGGTAGTTCTGCTTGTGTTTTTGCATATTGTAAAAGCAGTGTCACAGCTAAAAATAAATCGTTTCTAACTGTAAATTATTGTGGTTTAGTTGCTAGTTTGTACGAGAGTTGACCTCTCCCTGTGCAGTTTTTTGTTCTAAACTTGTATAAATAACAATTGTGTAACGTGTCTCCCTTCTACATTGTAACAATTGCTTCAGCCTATGTTATAAATAAAGAACCACTAGATTAAAAAAGTCCTGGATTTCAAGTCTTGTTACAATTCAGTCTAAGGTCTTAGTCAAACATTAGCAGACTGAGACTCAAATTGAGCTTGCACAGAAAAGCAACAAAATATTTTCGTGATGGTTATAAGATCACTAGTTTCTGGAAACTATTTGAAAACAGTCCTATCTAATGAGGTATCAAGAACTAAAAGCAGCTGTTTTAGGTTGACAGTTTTAAAAACTGCTTTATCTTTAAAAAACAACAAACAAAGCTTTTGAAACATTTAAGGAGTTCTGTTACACCCTTACCTTTGAGTCTGCAGACAATCCAAGCTACAAAGCTGGAAAACTGGTTCTAAAGTAAATGCCACAAAAAGTTTCATCCCAGATTGGACCCCCCAACCATCAAACCTCCACCCCTGAGAGAACGCCACAAATTCTCTGCTTATTTGTTGACTATGTACTACTTAGGGAGAGTTCTAATAAAAACTAAAATTCCGTTAGTGAAATCTTTAGAAAACCAAAAAGGTTATTTTTAAGTCCTAAGTATTTCTGTTCTTGCCTTTGTTTATTCCTTCTAATCCCCATAGCTAATTAGGCCTCTGACTAAGAGTTTATTCACCTCAGTCCTGAATAAATGGTGTGTCTGGTTCTGCCTCAGTTTTTCCTTACTGGTAACATGTGCTATCAGATTTATTGCAGAGGGTAACACAGCTCACTGACTACATGTCCCGTCATTTTCTTTACATGCACAACTGATGAAACAGTGACAGTGGTACAGTCATTTGGCATCATGGTAATTCTTAAAAGAACATCAGTCATACCAGACCATTTCACTCATTTTTTTATTAGGGCAAGTGTATGTTCGGTAATGTATTTCACTTGCAAGCATGAAAGATTTTTTATTAGGGCAAGTGTATGTCCTGTAACGTATTTCTCTCTACACCGGCCGTTCCCGGGGTCTGGTCACAATATGCCACCACAGTGGGGGCAAATCACCTTCCTTTCGAGCAGGAGGCAAAGCTTCAGTCAGAGGACCACCAGGTGGCGTTTCCTCCTCCAGCTGCTTAATCTAGAAGGAGGCAAGGAAGGAATAATTACCAAAGGAATCTAATTGACTATAAAAATCTGCAGTGAAGGGTCAGCTTTATTTCTATGGTGTGTCACTGACATTTTTACACACTATCTGATCTCAACAATGAAAAGTGTTTTTTACATAAACCTGCTTTATTTTCATACCCACACAGAAAAGTCTCCGTAAGGGTTTTCCCATTCTTTTAAATAGCAAAACCTACCCTTCCTATTCTTTCCCCTCCTTTTCATCACCTCCTTATATACCTGGACCTCCTCTTATCCTGTAGACAGAAACATGACAACTACCATTGCAGTTCTCCTTGTCACAGTCTCCTGCCCACTGACCAGAAAAATATTTATTTTTGTGTCTCAGTTAAGTGTTCTCCAAAAGTACCATGCATTAAGAAACCTCAGTTCATAATATGTTGGGGATGTTCATTGTAAGCCCTCTTCCTAGCAACCAAGGACAAAAAACTCAAAATCACATGTAAAAATATGCCCAGTTCTGCCCTGGAGTGTGGCTGCGCTGGGCCTCCAGACATGTGCTGCTTCATGATGTTGAAGTGATGGAATATGGAAAGGAGGAATTGTTTGAGAAGTTATCCCAGTGATCAACTGCAGAATGAACCTGCGGTGGCTCACCATGAATATGCTTTAAGCTTCTAAACACTGAGACATTTCTGACAAAACATTGCCCTCTGGCCACAGTGCCCTTCCTTCTGCTCCTCCTCGGCCCAACACTGTCAAAGGTCAATATCCTGGGTGTCATCACCAGAACCAGCACAACTTGCAAAATCATGACTTCAAATATCCCATTATCCAGCCACGCTCTCTCTTTCCCACTCATTTGTTTAAATGCCTCTGTGAAAGATTATCACAGATCCTCCCAGCTTGGCCTTCCCTCTCTGCATCTGCATCTGCCTCCCCTGGCTCGATTTTTATTTTTTTAAATCTAGCTTAGATTCCATCATGACAATAGCTCCTTTTCAAATAACCTCAAGTTCCTTGTCACTCTCTGAGCAACAGACAAACCAAATCATTTACCCTCAGGCCTGTGCCCATTGCTAAAGAGAGAAGATACTAAAGCAAATCGGAGTCAAAACTCACTAATTATTCCCAACCTCAAATGGGCCTTCACTACCTGGCCATCCTACTCTCCAGCAAGCTCTTCCTCTCCCTATGAATGACTATCACACCTTGTCTATGTTCTCCAAATATGCTGCCCCCACTTACTGGCTTTTCCTCTTATTTCACTCGAAAAATGAAGCTATCACAGAAGTCTGACATCTTCAAGACTTCTAACCCAAATGTATTTATATACAATCTTTTGCCCAATTATAATGGACAAAGAATCCTTTCTTCTTTTCTTCTTTCTCTACAATCTCTCCTACGGATTCCATACATCTCTCCATGGCTTTTAAAACTGAAATCTTCCAAGTTTCTGCTTCTAGGCCAAATCTCTCCTTGGAGTTCAAGATTTCCACATCTAAAGTTGCCTTCTGACATGTGCACTTGATGTTTCACAGGATTCTCAAACTGCAGACTTCCAAAATGAATTCTTGATTGCTGCTCTGACACCTGTGCGCCCTTCCCCATCTTCCCTATCTCAGTAAAAATCACCACCAATTCCAGATGTTAAAGCTTAAAACCCAGAAACCATTCTCTCTCTCTCTCTCTCTCTTTTTTTTTGAGATGCAGTCTTGCTCTGTTGCCCAGGCTGGAGTGCAGTGGTACAATATCAGCTCACTGCAACCTCCACCTCCTGGGTTCAAGCAATTCTCCTGCCTCAGCCTTCCAAGTAGCTGGGACTACAGGCGTGAGCCACCACACCCTGCCCTGGAAACCATTCTTAATTCCTCCCTGTCCCTCGCCCACCCCAACATCCAGTCAGTCATCACATCCCTCCAAACGATGTCCTGAGTCGACTTCCTTCCATGTCCACTTCATCTACCCTAGTGCGGGTCATGACAACATTTTGACCACACTTCTGCAATAATCCGAGAAGGGTCTCTGCATCTCCTCTTCCCCTCTCCAATGTATTCACACTACAGCAAGATTGAGCTTTTAAAAATAGAACTGATCATCCTAACATGACTGAAAAATGCCTAAGACTCTAGTGGAAAGGAAGGTTAAGGGACAGTAGAAGGCAAGAAAGTCGGGCAAAGGACTAAAGAGAAGATCCGAAGCAAAATCAAAGACAAAGCTAAAAAGACCAAGGTTTGCACTTTAACCTATTTGGAAGGTGGTTACGTTACATTGATACACTTAGATACTAACATATATCTGAGAAGCAAGATCCCAGAATAACTGTCATGGCAGGAATCTGGACCTCTGCATGTGGGGAACAAAACCTGACTCCATCTACGTAGCCAAGCAATAACAAAGTACGAGTAAGACGCACCTCTCGTTCCCAGCTTTCTCTCCGCAGTTTCTTCCACTTTTCTCTCTTGGCAAAGTAATCAGGATACATTGCCTTCTCGGAAGGATGCCAGGCATCCAAGCAGTTTTCAGGAAGCTGTCAGGAGAGGAAATCATGGTATCAATCCACAGGACACATTTATATATCACTGACAGGGCTTGCTCAGGAGACATAAGACAAAGATTGAGGCACATTTTTATAACCACTCCAACTACCAGACTGTTTGACTCTAAGCAAGGAACAGCAGAGGATAAGCAGGAACCGAAGATAAAAGAAAATGCCTTAGAATCGAAGATGGTGCTGAAAAATAGCACCATCATCAGTCCAGGGAGAACTGGCATCATTCTTCTCCTACCTGCCTTCTCTAAACATTCAGGGTAGTCTTACCTTACTTGGGACTCTTAGTATCTCAGAAATATTAAGCACCAATCCAAGTTGGTTAACTTTAAAATGAACTTTGTTACAGTAAAAAGTATACTGTATGACCTTAAATTTGAATGTAGAAAGAAAAGTCTTAATGACATCTCAGAGAGAGAAAACTCGACACCTAAAAACCAGTCCAGGCACACCTTACAGATACTGTGGGTTTCGTTCCAGACCACTGCAATATAGCAAATATCACAATAAAGCAAGTCAGCTTGTTTCAGTTTCCCAGTGCATACAAAAATCATTTTATACCATACTATAGTCTGTTAAGTGTCCAATAGCATTATGATGTCTATTGAGATGGAGTCCTTAATAGACTATAGTATAGTGAAGATTTTGTGAACATTGATGAAATGACAAAAAGGACTTTGAATAGTTAAACTTAGTTGATTAAGCAGCAGCAGGGTTTGAGACGATTGACTCCAATTTTGAAAGAAGTTATTCTGTGGGTAAAATGCTATCAAATGGTATCACACACTATAGAAATATTTCGTGAAAGGAAGAGTCAATTGATGTGGCAAACCTCACATAATATACATTAAAAACGTATAAAATGGGGGCTGGGTGCAGTGGCTCACACCTGCAATCCCAGCACTTTGGGAGGCCTAGGTGGGTGGATCACGAGGTCAGAAGATCGAGACCATCCTGGCCAACATGGTGAAACTCTGTCTCTACTAAAATAAAAAAAATTTTTTTAAATGTACAAAATTTAAAAATACATCATGGGTTGGGTGAGGTGGCTCCCTCCTTTAGTCTCAGCGCTTTGAAGGCCAAGGTAGGGAGATTCTATGAGGGGAGGAGTTTGAGACCAGCCTGGACAACAAGCAAGGCTCATCTCTACAAAAAATAAAACAAATTAGCTAGATGTGGTGGTGTGCACCTGTATTCTTAACTACGTGGTTGGCTAGGACAGGAGGACTGCTTCAGCCCAGGGGGTCCAGGCTATAGTGAGCTATGATCATGGCATTGCACTCCAGCCTGGGCAACAGAGGGAGACCCTATCTCCAAAACAAAAACAAAATGAATACGTTATTGATAAAAACTGTCAACAATCACCTAAGCCTTCAGCAAATCAATCTTTTTACTGGTGGAGAGTATTGTGCCAATGTTGATGGCTGCTGACTAATCAGGCTGATGGCTGCTAACGGTGGGAGTGGCTTTGGCAATTTCCTAAAATAACAATGAGGTTTGCCACATGAATTGACTCTTCCTTTCACCAAACATTTTTCTAGTATATGATGCCATTTGATAGCATTTTACCCACAGAAGAACTTTTTGCAAAACTGGAGTCAATCCTCTCAAACCCTGCTGCTGCTTAATCAACTAAGTTGAACTATTCAAAGCCCTTTTTATCATTTCATCAATGTTCACAAAAATCTTCACCAGGAGACTCCATCTCAAGAAATCATTTTCTTGATTCATCTCTAAGCAGTAACTCTGGCCAGGAGTAATGGCTGACAGTTGTAATCCCAGCACTTTGGGAGGCTGAAGCAGGTGGATCATGAGGTCTGGAGATCGAGACCACCCTGGCCAACATGGTGAAATCCTGTGTCTACTAAATATACAGAAATTAGCAGGGCGTGGTGGCACACGCCTGTAGTCTCAGCTACTTGGGAGGCTGAGGCAGGAGAATCGCTTGAACCCAGGAGGCAGAGGTTAGTGAGCCAAGATTGTGCCACTACACTTCAGCCTGGCAACAGAGCGAGAATCCATCTCAAAAAAAAAAAAAAAAAAAAAAAAAAAGCAATTCCTCAAACTCAAACTCCTCATCTGTTCAAGATTTATCATGAGATTGCAGCAACTTAGTCACAACTTCAGGATCAACTTCTATTCTGGCTCTCTTGCTATTTCCACAGCATCTGGAGTTACTTCCTTCCAAAGTCATGCACAAGGGTTGGAATTAACTTCTTCCAATCCCGTTAAAGCTGATATTTTGATCTCCTCCCACGAATCATAAATATCCTTAGTGGCATTTAGAATGGTGAATTCTCTCCAGAAAATTTTACTTTGCCCAGATCCATCAGCAGAATCACTATCTATGGCAACTGTAACTTTGAAATCACTCCTTGATCTTGAGCCCTTCAAAGTCATGCACAAGGGTTGGAATCAACTTCTTCCAACCCCCGTTAAAATTGATATTTTGATCTCCTCCCATGAATCATAAATATCCTTAGTGGCATTTAGAATGAATTCTTTCCAGAAAATTTCCTTTCCAGAAAATTTTATTTTGCCCAGATCCATCAGAGGAATCACTATTTATGGCAACTATAACTTCGCAAAATATATTTCTTAAATAATAAGACTTGCAAGTTGAAATTACTCCTTGATCCATGGGATGCAGAATGGATGTTGTGATAGCAGACATGGTAGCAGGTCTCAACAGTGGGCTTGAAAGATTCAGTAAACCATGCTGTATAGAGAGGTGCTGTAATTCAGGCTTTGTTATTCCATTTCTAGGGCACAGGTAGAGTAGGGTTAGCAAATTCTTAAGGGCTCTAGGATATTCAGAATGGCAAATGAACAATGGCTTCAACTTAAAATCACCAGCTGCATAAGCCCCTAACAAGAGTCAGCCTGTTCTTGAACTTTTAAAACCAGGCAGTGACTTCTAACTATGAAAGTTCTAGATGGTATCTTCTTCCAATAAAAGGCTACTAATCTCCACTGAAAATCTGTTGTTGAGTATAGCTACCTTCATCAACTATCATAGCTAGATTTTGTGTAATACCTTGCTGCAGCTTTTCCACCAGAACTTGCTGCTTCAGCTTGCACATTTGTGTTATACAGATGGATTCTTTCCTTAAACCTCATGGACTAATCTCTACTAGGTTCCAACTTTTTTTCTGCAACTTCCTCATCTCTCTCAGCCTTCACAGATATGAAGAGTTAAAGGCTTGCTCTGGATTGGGCTTTGGCTTAAGAGAATGTTGTGGCTGATCTTTTGTCCCAACTACTAAAACTTTCTCCGTATCAGCAATAAGACTGTTTCACTTATCATTTGTGTGTTCACTGGAGTAGTACTTTTAACTTCCTTTGCATTCACAACTTGGCTAACTAGCGCAAGAGGCCTAGCTTTCTGCCTACCTTGGCTTTCAACATGCCTTCCTCACTAAGCTTATTCATTTCTAGCTTTTGATTTAAAGTAAGAGATGTGCAACGGATTTAAAGTGAGAGACATGTAACTCTTCCTTTCACTTGAACACTTAGAAGCTACGGTATGGTGGTTAATTATCCTAATTTCAGTGTTGCTGTGTCTTAGGGAATAGGAAGCCCTGAGGAGAGGGATAGAGGCAGAGGAACTATTGGTTGGTTAAACAGTTAGCACACATACAACATTTATCGATGAAGTCTGCTGTCTTATACGGGCATGGTTTATGACGCTCCAAAACAATTACAATAGTAACATCAAAGGTGACTGATCACAGTTCACCACAACAGATAGAGCAATAATAAGTCTGAAATACTCCAAGAACTGCCAAACTGGGAAACAGAGACATGAAGTGAGCACATGCTGTTGGAAAAATGTGAGCCCACAGACTTGCTCAGCATGGGGTTGCCACAAACCTTCAATTTGTAAAAATATATCTGCAAAGCACAATAAAACAACATGCAATAAAGTGAGGTAGGCCTGCATTTGACAACTGTTAGGAAGGAAGTCTCCTAGCTGCCCCTCAAAGGGCAAGTGATTTCTAAGGCTGAGGTTTGGGACTGGAGAAACAAAGTCTCATCTCTCAGAAGGCAGTCATCATTAACTCTCACCTACCTTGTAACACTCGTATCTCTCATATGAGGTACCCCCAGGAGAGTCAGGGAAGATGTATGGCTGTGGATGCTGACGGTACCAGAATTCTTCCTCGGCCTCCTTCAGCAGCAGGGTGGCCTTCACCATATCCTTTTCATTCTTATGTTCTTCAAACCGGGCTCTCATCAAACAAGCGAAGTATCGGTACTTGTCCCTTAAACCAAGATGATTTTGAGGATTAGAAATGTCACCTACTGACGTGGTCAGTGTTGCTATCTGACAGGAGGCTACATTCCTGATACCTTTTGGATGAACAGTGGACTTCCCCCAACCCTGCCAATCGAGCAGCTGTTTCAAGCCCACCAAACAGCAGCAGCAAAAAAATACTGTATTAAATACACAGCCTAACCATTCCCCCCTTACATCCAACAATGGAAAGAGGATTTAAACAAACAAAAAAGAATTCGCAAAACAGAGAAGCTATAGAACCTCTGTAGGATCATTCAGTATTCATCAAATGACAACTTCGTCCATTTGCTTCTATCTTGTGCTAGTCACTATGCTAAATTCTGGAGACAGAAAGATGAACAAGAAAGGTATGACTTGGCAGAAACAGTACTGCTTGGCTCATACAGAGCTGAGTTTGTATCCTGACTCTGACACTAGCGGCATAACCTTAGGCAAGATAAGGTCAAGTTCTAAAGAAAGTGGGCAAAGATCAGTTAGGAGGTTTTGACAATAATCTAGGACAAAGATGACAATGGCCTGAAAGTCCATTCAGGGAGCTGTGATGGTGACAGGAGACAGGAGAGACATTGAGAGACATTTAGACTTCCAAGTTACGAGAACGGGCTCTCCAATCAGACTGTATGGAGAGCTCTGCCACTACTACCTGTGTAATCTGGGGTAAGTTAATGTCTTCTGGCCAGGCGTAGTGGCTCACACCTATAATCCCAGCAACTTTGGGAGGCCCAACTGGGTGGATCACCTGAAGTCAGGAGTTTGAGACCAGCCTGGCCAACATGGTGAAACCCCATCTCTACTAAAAATACAAAAATTAGCTGGGCTTGGTGGTGGGCACCTATAATACCAGCTACTTGGGAGCCTGAGGCAGGAGAATTGCTTGAACCTGGGAAGCGGAGGTTGCAGTGAGCCAAGATTGTGCCATTGCACTGCAGCCAGGCAACAAGAGTGAAAAAAAAAATATTATATACACACACAAAAATCAGCTGGGTATGGTGGTGCATGCCGGTAATCCCAGCTACTGGGAAGGCTGAGGCAGGACAGTTGCTTAAACCCAGGAGGTGGAGGTTGCAGTGAGCTGAGATCACACCATTGCACTTCAGCTGGGCAACAAGAGTAAAACTTCGTCTCAAAAAAAAAAAAAAAGAAAAAAATAGTCTTCTAGGCCACAGGTTCCTCCCCTATAAAATAGTGATAGTAACAAGGTGTATATCTTAAGGTTGTCATAAAGATTCAATAAGATAAACATATAAACACACTTCAAAAAGTGCCTGACACATCCCAAGTGCTCAACAATGTCAGTTACTAATATCATACTGGAAAGAGAATTTACCAAAACCAGTGTCCAGTTATACATGGTATATGAGTATATGTGTTATTGGCAAAGGAGTAAGGAGCAAATACTTGAGAACAATTCTAATCATTAAAGCTGGATAGGCCGGGCGAGGTGGCTCACGCCTGTAATCCCAGCACTTTGGGAGGCTGAGGCAGGCGGATCACGAGGTCAAGAGGTTGAGACCATCCTGGCCAACATGATGAAACCCCATCTCTACTAAAAATACAAAAATTAGCTGGGCATAGTGGTGGGCACCTGTAGTCCCAGCTACTCAGGAGGCTGAGGCAGGAGAATTGCTTGAACCTCGGAGGTGGAGGTGGCAGTGAGCTATCAGACCACTGCACTCCAGCCTGGCGCCTGGCAACAAAGCAAGACTCTGTCTCAAAAAAAAAAAAAAAAAAAAAAAAAGGCTGGATAACTAAGTTATCAATGATACCATTGGGAATTTAGGAAAACAGAATGGGGAGTGATAAGAAAACAAGTTTGATATCAAAGAATTTAGCTAAACTGAGTTTCAGAGAACAGTTGATCTTTTAAAATTTTTATTATTATTATTTTTTGAGACAGAGTTTCACTCTTATTGCCCAGGCTGGAGTACAATGATGTGATACTGGCTCACTGCAACCTCCACCTCCCAGGTTCAAGCAATTCTTCTGCCTCAGCCTCCCGAGTAGCGGGGATTACAGGCACCCGCCACCACGCCTAGCTAACTTTTGTATTTTTAGTACAGACAAGGTTTCACTATGTTGGCCAGTCTGATCTCAAACTCCTGACTTCAGGTGATCCACCCGCTACGGTCTCCTAAAGTGCTGGTATTACAGGCGTGAGCCACCGTTCCTAGCTAACAGTCTATGATCTAACAAACAATTCAAACTATAGCTCTAGGGACAAATGAGCCCAGGTGGTGACTCAAGTCCCAGCACTTAACGAGGCTGCCCAGAGTACATACAGCAACACAGTAAGCCTAAGATGAAACCACAGAAAACAGCACTATGAAGAAGAAATTAAGGTAAGGATTGAGAAAGAATGTCAGATCTAAAAAATGTTGAGCCATACCTGTCACAGTAGCTAGTTTATATCATTTTCCTCTAGGACTAAGGACTTTAGTATTCCCAGCTGTAGTTCAGTATTGCTTGAATTCTTTTTTTCATGTTATACTTTTTTTGGCACATAATAATTGTACCTATTTATGGGGTACATGTGATATTTTAATACATATATAATGTATAATGATCAAATCAGGGTAATTAGGATATTCATCACCTCAAACATTTATCATTTGGGTTGGGATACCTGAATCCTTGAAGGCTCAACTTCCTTCATCATCGATTAGTTTACATTTCCCCTACTAATCCATGAGCTGCTGCAGCAGATTTACTAAGATTTACATATTTAGCATAGAGCATAGAATCTTAATTGCAAATTCTGTCAATAAATAAGGAAAACTCAAGGAGGAAAGTAACAATCCCACCACATTGTACTTGGCCATCTTCCTGCCAAATCAAGATAAGCATGTCTGTGATTTTCTAATAGTCATATACAATGTAATCTGGGCTTCAAGGATACCCTTTGCAATTCTTCCAGGCCTACTCCATTTTCCACAGTTTAGAGATTTTTCCCAGAAGCCCTTCCTATGAAACTAGGTTTAGGGAGTCATAAGAGTGGAGTGGAGGCCTAGCATTCACACATCTTGGGTTGTTAGCCCACCATGCATTGAATTTAGGTTATCAAAATCTACACATTTTAACACTATGTTCTAAGACTAGTCTTGGATGGATAAAGGAGGAAGGAGAATTATGTAAGAGGTGAAAAAAGATGAAAAGGACTTGATGAAGCTAAAAAGAGAAAAGCTAATGGGAGAGGTGGGAGAATGATGATGCTTTGGAGTCAGATCTAAATTTTAACCCTGGCTCAGACGCTCACAAACTCTACCACCTTAAGCAAGTTACTAGCTGTGCTTATATCCTCATCTGTAAAATAAGCTTAAGATAATTCCTAACTCCTAGAGTTTTGCAGACTAAAGAAAATAATGCATATTTTATGACTGTTAATATTAGAAAGAAGAAGATCGTGAAGAAGGCGATTAATGAGTGCTGGACCCGTGACAATTACCCCTTTAGGCACATTCCTTTATTTCTTCCTGCGACCCTCTGCGCTGGTCCTACGTTCGTTTTACTCAAATACTAAGGCCCAGACCGGATAACCAACTCTACAAGGTCTCGCGGCTATGAGTGGCGAAGCCTAGATTCAAACCCGGGTCTACGAGATGATTCTCTGGAGCTAGAGGCCGCCTTCCAATTCCGTCCCGAAGCCCTTGAACCTCCCGGTACCCGGGGGGCCTCTCCACTTCCATGGGACCCCCAAGGTCACCTCCCCTGAGCCCTGGGTCCCCATCCCTCACCTGTGGACACACCACGACTCGAGGTGGCGCAGCGCTCGCTTATAAAGCCGCAACACCTTCTGCTGATGGGTCAGGTAGGCCACCGGCGCGGAAAACGCCGCGGGCGCAGAGAACGCCATGGCTACGCCGACCTTCAGCGGCCGCAGAGGTAGTCGGGAAACCGGATACCTGCGGCTGGTGACGGAGCGGTGCCGGCCGGAAGGGCGGAGCTGCCGGCGGCCACTTCTGCTTTCGCCGGCGGAGTGCCCCGGACGCAGTCATGAGTCGCTTCAAGTTTATCGGTAAGAGGAACGTTTTCCCCGTCCTTGTGTCCTTCTGACTGGTCCCAGGCGTCGGTCATCAAGGTCACAGGGCCCAGGACTTGCGCCCTCCTGCTTTGTAAGGGTTGGAAGGGCCGCTCAAAGGAAGAGGGCGCGGGGAGGTTTCTGGATGCTGATAATGTTCCGATTCTTGATCTAGGTCCTGTATTTACTTGTGAAAGATACGCCGGACAGTTGTGAATTTTTGTGCTCTTTTCAACGTGTGTGTTGTATTCAATTATTTAAAAAGAGAGAAAACTCCAAAAACGCAATCATTATGTTCCCATTCATCCCACCTGCACCTCCCGGTCCTTCCGCTCTGCCTTTGGCAGAGAGGATGACCGCTTCTAGGCACCAATTCACTCTACTATTCATTCGTTCATATCATAGTTACCGAGCGCCTCAGGTGGGCCTGGGACTGGCCTACGAACACACGGCACAAAGCTCTCAGTTCTACTGGCATCACAACTGGTGGAGAAACTAGAGAACACAAGTAGGGGGAGAAAAACAAATTCTGTTACTTGGCAAGTAAAGTGATCCAGTCAGCATCAGTAGAACAAGAAGGAGAATGCTGCAGGGATTTAAATGGGAATGATCCTCGTCTTTGTGGGGTTTCCAGCTACTTGAAGATGGGAAATGACAATGATCACATCTCTGCTTTAGCACGGTAATCCTGATAGCTTAATTATGTACGTTTGGTGGAAAATAGGGAGAAGTAAGGAAGCATTTCAAGAATTTAAACTATGGTAATGGAAAAGAGAAATGGAAGAGATGTGTGCAGCATTTAGCAGCTGAATGTTCACGGCAGGTAGTAGAGAGTGAACTATGACTCAGGGTTTGGAAAAATACTTGAATATGAAATGGAAGCATGACTAGTTTGGTGGTGAGGAGAGGTACCCAGGTCCATTTTGATTAGGTTAAGTTTGAGATAATCATAGGACATCCAGGGAGAGAGATCTGGGCAATTGGAAATGTGGTCTGGCAATCACAAGAGAGATTAGGATTACAAATTTAGATCTGTGAGTTATTTTAAGCAGGTTTTTTTCCCCCAAAGACGTTGTGCTAAGTACTGTGGAACTGTAAAATCTGGTGGTGCAGTTTTCAGACTGGAGATCTAAGACCTATGTACCATACAGTCAAAAGCAAATGCAGGGGAGAATGTGTTAAGTGCCAGGGAAAAGGTTTTGAAATTGCTGTGGGAAAGCCGAGGGTAGGGGTTTAGGAAGGGGTCCTCAAATAAGACATTGTCCTGTCTTAGCCTTTCCATCCTAATCGCTGGCATTATTGATGAGGGAGCCATGAAGTATTGCACAAAGAAAGGCCACGTAAGTTTTTTAAAGTGTGTTTATGCTGTACAGCCAAATCCCTGCCTCAAGTTAATGTCTTAAATCCATCCTCTATGTAGATTCCATTTTAGTGTATCTAAAATACAAATGAGCTAAATGTTTCTTTTGCTTCAGATCTTTCACTTACTCTCCTCAGGACAGTCTAAGTGCTTTACCACCACACAAAGCCCTTCCTTTGTCCAGTCCCGCCCACTTCTCTAGCCTCATCCCTGGGCTGCTCTATCAGCACTTGTGCATGCTGTTTATTACTTCTGACAAGGTTTTAGAGTGGCAGTTTGGGGCCAAAATATTCCCTCTGTTGCCTGTCTGCCTACTTATTCCTTAAATCGTTATAACTCTATTCTTTACCACATTATTTGTAATTAAATATTTATGTATCTGCCTTTCCCTCTAGACCAAACTCTTAAGGCAGATCTGATATTTATATTTTTTTTCTTAGAGGCTTAGTGCAATGACTGCTGTTTGGCGAAGTATGAATGAATGGCTTTAGTGCTTTGGTGATAAGAAAATTAGGAAAGGGATTAGCAGCAGATAAAATAAGCAAGAAGAGGCTTCTTAAAGAAGGTGACTTTATTGGAATAAATAATTGGAATAAATTTTTTTCTGCATAGTCTCCTGTAGCCTAAAGTAACCATGTTAAAAGCTTAAAGTATATATTTCCCTACTTTTTAAATAAAAATTCAAAAAAATACAACATATCAAGGTTTTTTTATTTTTAAAATAGAAATGAAATCATACTGTGCATTCTATCCTTGGTATATGACTTACTCTGATATTTAATCTTTCGGTCTGTGTCATTTAAAAAATTCTGCCCATGAATCACTATAATAATTTCTTAACCTAATAATGAGTTCTGCACAATACTTTGAAAAACACCATATTAGATCCGTGGAAGATTGGTCCACGAACAAGCTTCACAGGGGACAATTGCATGAAAAATTAGACTAGTATTGTAAGAGTAACTTTAGATTTTGGTTTGGAGCAGCTGGCCATTGTAATCTTTTTAAAAAATATATATATTTTATTATAATCTTTATACATTTATCTCTTTTCTGATTGCATAACAGGTGGCTGCCCCTTAGAACTATACCCAAACAGTGGGGAGTTTTTTGTTTGTTTTGAGACAGGGTCTTGCCCTGTCACATAGTCTGGAGTACAGTGGCTTATAGATCATGGCTCCAGCGTTGACCTCCTGGGCTCAAGTGATCTTCCTGCTTCAGCCTCCCAAGTAGCTGAGACTAGACGTGCTGACCACCACACCAAGCTAATCTTTTTTTGTAGAGACAGTGTCTTGCTATGTTGCTCAGGCTGGTCTTGAATTGCTGGCCTTAAGCGGTCCTTCCACCTCCGCCTCTCAAAGTGCTGGAATTACACATGGAGACACCAGCCAGCATTAGAATTTTTTTAGCCTAATTTATACTCTCTTTTCTTTCTCCACAAGTGGAATTTTTGATATGCTATTCCCTGGGTGTTATTTGCAAACTCTTCCACTCTCAAAAATACTTTTACCTGCAACCTATTATATGCCAAAGTCTTTATTGCATGGATCTTTAGACTACACAGTACACCAAAAATATATATATATATATATCTGTGAAGAACAAAATGCAAAATGCAGACAACAGTGAAAATAAAAACATCGCTTTCCATTCCTGGTATAGTTTAGATATTTGTCTCCTCCAAATCTTATGTTGAAATTTGCTCTCCAACATTGAGGTGGGCCCAGTGGGAGGTGTTTGAGTCATTTCCCACCGTCCAACTCACGGGGATGGATCCCTCATGAAAGGCTTGATGGCTTCCCCATGGTAGTGAGTGAGTTCACCCTGGCTCCCTGTCTCTTTCCACCAGGATTGGAAGCTTCCTGAGATCCTCATCAGAAACAGATGCTGATGCCATGCCTCTTGTACAGCCTGCAGAACCATGAGCCAAATAAACCTCTTTTCTTTATAAATCACCCAATCTCAGGTATTCCTTTATAGCAATGCAAAAACAGTCCCTATAAATCACACATAACACCTCCATATCTATCTTTCCAGATCTTTTGTAGACATACCAAACAAAATGATCATACTGAGGCTACTCTTGTAATCTGCTTTTTTCAATTACAGTCTCCACCTTTCCATTTTAGGAAGTTTTCGTCTTAATTAATACCAAAACTGTACTCAAATTTTTCCTGTTGTTTGAAAAATGTCCCTTACCAGGTGGTCATTTCCAAAATAGTATCCCATTTAGAGCCACACATTTGGTTGTTAACTTTTAAAATCAAGTGCAGAGGTTTGCAAACGTTTTCTTTAAAGGGCCATATAGTAAATATTTTAGACTTTGAGGGCCATGTGATCTCTATTGCAGCTATTCAACTCTGCCCTTTTGTGTACTGTGATGCCATAATAAATACATATTTGTTCTCTGCTTCCATTTTTTTGTGCACAGCTCCTGACACTCTTGAATCTCTTAAGTGCTAAGTGTCTTTTTGCATGCTACTAAGATGACTGATGGCTGGGGATTCCTAGATAGCCTCAGGATGGGGTTTGCATGAGATTAGAGAGGGAAGTCTCAGTCCTTCCCACCCACTCCTACCTCTGGGGAAGGGGAGAGGAACTGAAGATTGAGTTGTTCACTAATGGCCAATGATTTAATCAGTCATACCTACATGTTGAAGCCTCTATAAAAACCCATCCATGTCTCTATGCATCTCTTCCACTTGGCTGTTTTTGAGTTGCATCTTTTTATAGTGAATGGGTGATAGTAAATAAAGTGCTTTCCTGAGTTCTGTGAGCTGCTCTAGCAAATGATCAAACCTGAAAAGGGGGTGTGGGAACCTCTGATTGTAGCAAAGTTAGACAAGTTGTGGGTAACCTGGGAACCTACTGCTTGTAATTGGTATCTGAAATGGGGGAGTCTTGTGGCACTGAGCCCTTGACCTCTCCAGTCTGATGTTATCTCCAGATTAGGCAGTGTGAGAATTGACTTAAATTGTAGGACATCCAGCTGGAGTCAGAGAATTGGTTATTGGGAGGGGAAACCTCATACATACCTGTTATCAAAAGTGAATGGCTGGGCAAGGTGCCTCAGGCCTGTAATTCCAGCACTTTGGGAGGCCAAGGTGGGAGCAGTTTTTGAACCCAAGAGTTAAAGATCAGGCTGGGCAACAAAGTGAGACCCCATCTCTATTAAAAAAAAAAAAAAAAGAAGGCTGGGCGCGGTGGCTCAAGCCTGTAATCCCAGCACTTTGGGAGGCCGAGGCGGGTGGATCACAAGATCAAGAGATCGAGACCATCCTGGTCAACATGGTGAAACCCCATCTCTACTAAAAAAAATACAAAAAATTATCTGGACATGGTGGCGCGTGCCAGTAATCCCAGCTATTCAGGAGGCTGAGGCAGGAGAATTGCCTGAACCCAGGAGGCGGAGGTTGTGGTGAGCCAAGATCGCGCCATTGCACTCCAGCCTGGGTAACAAGAGCGAAACTCTGTCTCAAAAAAAAAAAAAAAAAAAAAGAAGTATTTACAGTATTGTATGAGAATACAGTAGGAAAAAGCAATTTGTGTTTTTTCCAGTCTCACGCCTTGTCATTCAAAAGCAGATGATAGACAGTATGCATATAGGTGTGGCCACGTACCAGTAAAACTTATGGACATTGAATTTCTTATAATTTGGATGTATCACAAAATATTCTTTTGATTTCCTTCAACTATTTAAAAATGAAGGTCATTCTTAGCTTAGAGGCAAACAAAAGTAGGCAGTAGCTTGTGAGCCTTAATTTACCAACCCCTTACTAGTGCATTTCTTTTTTTAATGACACTGACTTGCCAAAGCACCTGGACTAGTTGTCCTGTGAAATAAAAATAAAATTCTAATCCCCCTAAACTGGCTGAATGGACCCCCTCTTTGGCCAAGTAGACCCCAGAAAAACGTGAAAAACTAAGATTCCCAAACATGACAAGATGCAAGGTTGGTCATGGCCCCCTTACTAACCAATACCAGACTTTTTTCCTAAAAGTTAAACAGAAACCAGCCCTGGAAAAACAAAATGAAAAACAAAGAATGCTCCTCTGCTGACTTCAGCCAACTGTCTGACATTGTGACCAGCCTTCCCCCCTTTTTTAGTTTCACCGTGACAGCTGACCAGTTTAACCAGGCTTTCCTTCCTGTGCTGACGGCAGTTGCCACCACCTCAGCCTTCATCAAGGCTACCAAAAAATACTCCTGAAATCCCTTCTCATTTTATATGTTTCTCATTCAATTTAGGCCCTTTGCACCTGGGCATCTTTCAGCCGGTTGATTGACCTCCTATGAAATAATTTTCTCCTCCTCTTGTAACCTAACCATAATTTACCTCCTTAATCCAGCTACCCTTTTGCGTTTAATAGGAGATGTTCCCTATGACTGCGCTGTCTTTACAGACCCCCTTCTCTCACCTCATATAGACTTAAAGGAGACCCCCTTACCCAGGAGGGGACCCTTTCTCAAAAATTCTGCTGGCTTCCATTTTGTAGCCTATGTTGTGGTCTCTCTGATGGGAACCATTGAATCAGGTCTCCAGCCAACTGCCTGGAGTTAGTGCTAGAATTAGCATGCCCTCACTTGGGCCTGCCTACTGGCCAGGGATGAAATGGCTAACATTTATACGGACAGCACATATGCCTTTGGAATTGCCCATGATTTTGGCATACTCTAGAAACAGGATTTTTTACTTCCTCTGGACAACCTATTAAGAACAGAGACTAGGCCGGGCGCTCATGCCTGTAATCTTAGCACTTACTCACACCTGTAACCTTAGCACAATCTGGCCAAGGCATGTGGATCACTTGAAGTCAGGAGTTTGAGACCAGCCTGGCCAACATGGTGAAACCTCATCTCTACAAAAAACACAAAAATTAGCCAGACGTGGTGACACGCGCCTGTAATTTCAGCTACGTGGGAGGAGAATTGCTTGAGCCTGAGAGGCAGAGGTTGCAGTGAGCTGAGATCATGCCACTGCACTCCAGCCTAGGTGACAGAGTGAAACTCTTGTGTCAAAAAACAGACTATCTTGTTTCTCTTAGACACCATTTAGGCTCGTTGAGCCCTAGCCATTATCAAAGTCCAGGAATATTTCTCTGACAAGATGGAAGACAGCAATGGCAACCACCTAGTGGATACGGCAGCTAAAGCTGCCACCCTGCAAGTGGCTCCTTCTCTCAGTTATGTGTACTCAACCCACTCCTCCTCCTCCCCCTGGTCTTCCTTCCTTGTTCCCCTCCCCATCTGAAAACCTCCTTTCCAGACTCATTTTCACAAAAGACAGCCTTGGAGTCTGGAAGAGGGAAATGAATGAAACAAGATTGCACTTCCCCGGACAAAATTGTGGAAAGGTCCAAATGGACACCCAGTCCTAACCCAGCACCCTGCAAAGACAGACAACCTTCATACATAATCTAACCCATTAGAATCCAGACACAATGATTCATCGGGGTAGACTGTTTTTGGCTTTCTCCAGCTCTTGCCCCTCAGGTATATCCAGTGATACAGGCACTCATTTTACCTGCTGAATACTAGTACAAGTTTTTAAAAATCTGCCCATTTTAAAACACTTTCACTGTGCCTGTCACCCCTAGTCCTCTGGGCTAGTTGAACAGTCTAATGGGATCATTGAAAAACAGCTGGCAAAAGTTACAAAAACTTTTAACCCATCCTGGCCTAAAGCTCTCTCCTTAGTGTTACTGATTCTGCAGTTCACTCCCACTGGGAAATATCAGGTCTCCCCTTTTGAAATTGTTATTGGTTGGTCTGTGCACTTAGACCAGGAACTATTTTCTCCCACCCAATTACAGGGGGAGCTGTTGGCTTATTGCCGGCGGCTTGTTAAAGCTACAAAGATCAATCACTGCAGGTTGTAGGATCTTTTTACAGCTTCCCATCAGGCCTAAATTCCAGTATTACCACCTCCAGCTTGGTGATGACAAGTACTGGAAGAGACAATTAAAATACCTCCTCCAGCCTACTGGCTGGGTGCTGTTAACTAATCCTTATACTGCAAGTTAGAGAGTTGACTCGTAGTTGCACTTGTCTCATCTGAAAACAGCAACCCCTGCTGAATCTTGGAAGTTGGTGCCAGTCTCTGACACCAGACTTCAGTTAACCAAAGCCTCATCTTTAGACCCAGAAAAAGGCAATAGTCAACATAAACCGCTTTCGTGAGATCCAGGGCCAGGACTATATTCAGAGACATTGGGACTCATTTAATAATTTGCCTCTTAACTAATAGAGTTTGTTCCATGCCATTCTACTAGATAACTTCAGTGCCTAGCTAGCTACTTGTGTGCGCCCTCTTCCTGTCTTTATCAGAACTAAGCAGGGCTTGTGACCCCTCCAACTCCCGAGAACATCATTGCTCTGTTCCTCTAGTGAGGTGTTCTCTTACTTAAGGACAGTCCCTAAAGTTTGTCAGATAATCCCCTTGGATTTATATGGAATTTATGGTTTTCCCTTGGTTCAGTTTTCTGAATTGTTAAATGTCTGTTCCCTCCTTTCCTTTTACTCTCAGCCCTACTGTCCCCTTCCCCCTGTTTGCGATTGTCTCAATGCAGAGAATGGCATAACACTTTAGTTAAGCTGTCCCAAATATTGCTAGTGGAAGGAAACCAACTGGACTGCTGGATTTGCCAACCACTTTCCTGATCCATTCATGATAAATATATGCCATTGGTAATATCAGTCACTGACTTCTCAGATGTCCGTAATGTCACCACTTACCCAGACCAACCCCTTTCCCTGTTGACTTTCCAGGTCCAATTGCTTCAAAGCCCAGATATTGTCACCCTTTGTTTTGATTTGTCCTTGGTTTTTAACATTTGAAACCTATTCTTTACCATGGAGCCTTCTTTGTTGTTGTTGTTTGGTTTTTTCGAGACCAAGTCTTGCTCTGTTACCCAGGCTGGAGTGCAATGGCGCAATCTTGGCTCACTGCAAACTCCGCCTCCCAGGTTTGAGTGATTCTCCTGCCTCAGCCTCCCAAGTAGCTGGGATTACAGGCACCCACCACCACGCCTTGCTAATTTTTCTATTTTTAGTAGAGACTGGATTTCATCATGTTGGCCAGGCTGGTCTTATCCTGACCTCAGGTGATCCACATGTTTTGGCCTCCCAAAGTCCTGGGATTGCAGGCGTGAGCCACTGCCCGCAGCCTATCATGACACCTTTTTGATCTATGAATTACTGGGTAGACAAGTGTCATCTACATCAGATAAATAAAGTTAAAAATATATCCCTACAGTGACAACAGTATTTGCATTTAAAATATGTGAGTGGATTCTGGAAAGCTTGCAAGAGAAATGGCCCATGGTTCAGTTTGGTGTGGTCAGCACTCCCCATGAATGCATCTGCTAATGAACACATCATCAGGAGTATCACTTGTGCCCCCCATTCAGGCTTGTGTTTGTATGTGGCATAGGATCTGAACCACCTGCACAGCTTTGGGCACACTGTTGCCTTGACAGCCTACAGTTAGAAGATTCATGCTTGCTGGGATATTTTGTAACCCCCTTATCCTTACACAAACTTACAGAAGGACCCACTTTCTCTCTTCGTTATTAAACTAAACGGTCTATGCTGGCAGGGTATGAAGATGATACAGATCAAAGCATCCTGGGAATATTAATTCCAAGTGTTGGGGTTTATGCCAATAAGGATATGATTTGAAAAGTCTCTGCCACTATTGTTCAGAAAGCTGCAGATGCTGCAAAAAGCCTTGTAGCTCAACCAAAGTCTCTAAACTCCTTGGCTCCAGTAATACTAGATGATAAAATTGCTGTAGATTTTCCCCTAGTCAGACAAGGAGTTGTTTGGCTCATGCTTCCTGTTACAATTACATAAGTACTTAAGGGGAAATAGTAACTGTTAGAGACAGACTATCCAAACAAACTTAAATGGTTACAAGAGGTATGAACTACTAATACTCTCAATGATCTATTTAGTTGGCTTCCAACTGGCCTGGGAAATCCCTTTCAAGCTGCTAAGTGTTTGTCATATTCATAGTCTCCATCATACTTTCTTTTTTAATATTTAAATTACTTTTGATAAGACTGCAAGAAGTCCCTTGTTACAACCAGAATTCCGATGGCTCAGTGCATAGAACTTAGAGGCAAGTTAATTCTGTAGCCATTTCTTTTGGCTCTTATATCTCTTATGCCTTATGGGTCAATGAGTGCCTGCCGTCTCTATTCCTTCCTGATCTAGGATGTCCACTTGGCTATCCTAGGGAATAGATGGATCTGGGACAGGTAGCCACACCACCGTGGCAATGCATGGGACAGAAAATAAAGATTTGGCCATTGGTGCTGGCTGCAGCAGATCTTGGCCACACCAGATCGTGGCCAAAAGTGGGAAATGTGAAGTAAAAATAAAATTTTAGGCATCCCCCTATCCTACCCGACTGACTGAATGGACACCACCGTGGCCAAGGAGACCCCAGAAAAACTTTTAAAGCTAAGTTTTCTAGCCATGATGAAATGAGAGGTTGGTCACACCTCAGTACACCCCTTCCTCACTGATACCAGGCTTTTTTTTGTAATCATGAAGTAGAAACCACCCCTGGAACAGAAACAGAAGACTCACTCCTCTGCTGACTTCAGCTGACCACCTATCACCACACCCAGACTCCTCTCCTTTTTTGTGGTTTTGACATGACAGCTGATCAGTTTCATGGCACATTCTTTCCTGACAAATGACTACCAGTCACAGACTAGTTCTGGCTGGGTTACTTAGGCTATGTACCTTTTGACATATAAAGCTTAATTTTACTGCATTTTAATGTTAAATCTCCACCACAAAGCGAAGATGGGGTTTATGTAACTTGTATGTCATGTATGTTTGTTTATCATACATGCACAAATCCACCTTTCATGAATAGGCATAGCTCCTCCTATAACGTGTTAAATATGTACATTAGCAGCCCATTTAGTGTAAAACTCCTGTTCCCCACTTCTTGCCTTGAAATGCTTGGTTTTGGTCTCAGCCAAAGGCTCTGCTTCCCAGCCTGCAGGTTGCATCTCAATATAAGAAAGTTTTAAGGCTGGGTGTGGTGGCTCATACCTGTAATCCCAGCAATTTGGGAGGCCAAGGTGGGTGGATCACCTGATGTCAGCAGTTTGAGACCAGCCTGGCCAACATGGTGAAACTCCATCTCTACTAAAAATACAAAAAATTAACCAGGCATGGTGGCAGGCGTCTGTAAATCCAGCTACTTGGAAGGCTGAGGCAAGAGAATCGCCTGAACCAGGGAGGCAGAGGTGGTGGTGAGCAGGTATCACGCCATTGCACTCCAGCTGGGCAACAAAACTCCGTCTCAAAAAAAAAAAAAAAAAAGGTTCTTCCCTCTTCCCTAATGTATAGATCTCATGATTTTAAGTCAACATCCTACAGAAAGTCTTATATCCTGGCTTTGCTCATTTGCTAAATAGTAATATCATTGAGCTTGTTCTCTAATCCCCTGTATTTGCTATAAACTTGAAGTTATATCTAAAGACTAACAATATCTTTTAAAAAGAAAAATTGTGCCCTATTTGCTGTCCCTTGTTATCCCTAGATCACAAGTGACAGTGACGTGACATGATTCAGTGACCCCCAATACTGAGGCTTCAGCTTGAGAGTTGTGGTTTTCTCCTGGTTACAAACAGTGCTGTTTTCTACTCTTACTTTGTTTTAAAACTAAAACTCAGTATTTGAAGAACTCTTAAATAATAAAGTATACTGCTTTTCAAGCCAGCTATTTGAAAAAAAATTAATGAAAAAGAAACATTTCTGATCTACATAGGGTGACATGCTACTGAACGTATGAAGCCTTCGGTTTCCTCCCCTAATCAGAAGTAGTAATTTTCCACATTGCCTTGTTTTCCTTCCTGTCATTCCCTCCCACCCGTATCTCTTACTGTCTTAGCTTTTCAAGCTACTTACTGTCTTTAGCTGGATCTGGCTAGACATTGGTTTTCATACAGTATTTGTCTACTTTGAGTTTACATGCCAATAGGCATACATCTAGTAGAGACTTTTAATTTAAAAGATAGTATTGTCAACCTCAAATAATCAAAAAGGTCAGAATCTAGTTTACAGATTCATTCAAGCACAACAGTTGAGGACTGCAGCCCAGGACACACTTCCAAGTTGCCTTAGGGAGTGCTCCTGAGAACAAAAAAGAGGCTCAAGTTTTAAAGGACAAATCATAAGGAGAGGGGTGATTACAAAAATTGTTACTCAGGGATTCTCACTGGTTTATAGAAATAACATTGGTTAGTGATTGGCTATGTATTGTTGAACTAGAGAGTGTATGGCATTTTAGGGCCACTTGGTGTCAGTCTAGAGCCCACATAGCAAGTGGCTTCAGGAAATAATTATTTAGCTCAAAGGGGAGTGAGCTTGGACTGCTGTTTACATTTTAAATGCCTTTCTGGGCTTGATATTTTGAAGGGCTTGTATTTCTCAGTTACTAGGTTTTTGTTTCTCACTATCCCTTAATAGATAAGAATGTTTTGAACAAGTTAAATAGGATTTTGAGTGGTTTTATTTTTGTGATTACATCACGAGTCTTAATGTTCAAAACATATTGACTCACATTTGGGTATTTGATAATGCATTCTTGGATCAGGAGCCTTTGACTACGTAAGGTGGTATGGCAGTATAGCTAACGCTGATTCAAATTCCATTTGTTGTTGGCATATTACAGTGTTTATAATAACACTGTTCCCAGTAATTACATGTTAATAGGAGTTATAATTTGCAAAATGGCTTTCACATTCGTTTTTGGATTTGAGCCACATGTTGTTGCTGGAAGGAGAAATGTTTTGCCCACCCTACTAGTGAGAAAACTGAGGCTTAGAAAGACACTTGTGGCGGATGAGCTTTGACTATCTGGGCCAGCAGTGCGAGGGTACAAGAATTTACCAAGACTGGCTGGCTACAGTGGCTCACGCCTGTAATCCCAGCACTTTGCGGGGCCAAGGTGGGTGGAGCACCTGAGGTCAGAAGTTCAATCCAGCCTGGCCAACATGGTGAAACCCTGTCTCTACTAAAAATACAAAAAGGTAGACAGGTGTGGTGGCGGGCACCCATAATCCTAGCTACTTGGGAGGCTGAGACGAGAGAATTTCTTGAACCTGGGAGGCGGAGCTTGCAGTGAGCCGTGACTGTGCCACTGCACTCTAACCTGGGCAACAGAGTGAAATTCTGTCTCAAGAAAAAAAGAAGAAAAGAAGAATTTTCCAAGACAGTTGTAGGTGAAGAAAGGCAGACTCATTAGAGAAAGTATGAAAATGCATTGCAAGGTTGCAACAGTCAGAATCAGCAGAAGAGGAGCTGACTAAGGAAATAAAGGCTTGCTGGAGATTTTGTAGGATGGCTCTTAAGCTACAGAGTGCCACATGCAGTACTGATAACACCAACGTTGCAGGGAGCTGACTTGCATTCTTCTGTCAGCCAAGGTATTTGATAAGAAGCAGGAAGTTTGTGAGGTATGTACATTACCTCTGTGCTTTCCCCTGGTCCCACCAGCCTGACTCCTTTCCCCTAATTCCGACTCCACATTCCCTCTTCCTGACAGAGCCAACAGTGACACATCTTTGGCATGTGGGTGAAGGGCTCATCTTCTAGCTGACCTGCTGACCAGTGGTATAGAGTTGGCCCTACCTAGGACTGTTAGTTGGGAAGTTACATGGGCCCAGATCTTTGGGTTGGGAGTTAAATTGGGCAGAGTTGTAGGACCATGGGGGAACAGCGTTTGCAGCCTAAAAATTTTGTCCTGCTGCCTCCAAAAGAGAGTCATGGAGTTCTTTTACTGGCTGTTGTCCTCACTGCAGTAACATTTTGGTTTGAAATTGTCGTATTCTACAAGACACAAAACAAGATACTGCGTTAACAGTAAGTGGTGCAAATAAATATGAGCATTATTATAGGCAGGAGAAGTGGGATCTGACAGATGAAATTTCTAAATATTAATAGGATAAGGGAAAAATCGAAGAAAAGTTATAAATGTATTATTAGTGAGATTGAGAAGTTGCCCAGTCTTCATTTCTATTTCCATTTATTCTATCCCAGTTGCTGAACTATTTATAGGCATAAGGGAATCACTATAAATTTTGTTGGCATTAACTTTGTTGTTTCTCCACCACTTAGCTTATAATTGGCAATGCCAGAAATTCTGGCATCCAAAGCCCATTTTCTTTCCATACCTGCATAATTGTACTTTCTCCATTTTATTGTATTTCTTGAAACTTGTTCACAAATGGAATACTTTTAGTGATCAGTTTGAACTTTTCTTTGGCCCTTCTGTATTTATTTGTTAATTATCTTAATCACTCTGCAGGTGTTTGCTAGTGGGTAGGTAGGTGAGAAAGTGGTTTGTCCCAGAGATTGTTCCCTATAGGAGAGAAGAAACTTCCTAAAGGAAACAGCTGTGAAACACAGAATCCAGAAAAGGATACTTGCCACCGAACTTCCTGGCTTAGGTGAAGCAGACTATTCATCAAAGCACAGAAGCAGCTATTAACAACTGGCTAAGGAATACACTGTAGGCAAACCATGTGTCAGAAAGAAAAAGGCTGTAAGTCACCAGAGAGTCTCAGAGAAGAGGGAAGGAATTGGTTACTGAGCCAGTGCAGGGCATCCTGAAGGCCAAGACACACCTGGATCCAAATCTGCATTTAGAAGGTACACTGTGATTCAGGGCCTGAACAACTGACCCTTCAGAAGCCAGTTCTAAGAGAAAGTAGTATCGCCTAGAGTAGACCTCAGCCAGCATCTGCTTCAGGGTAGGCATTGTAAAACAATTTAGCCTTCCCTTAACACTCATTCCTGTTAGGGCAGCAAGGAATGGCTTTATAAACTAAGCCTCCAAGCTAATCTTCAATTAGCTTTTAAAATTGGAATCAGAAATGTTTACTTGTTAAATTTGCACACTTCTCAGTTGCGTCTGTTTTTCACTTTGTATTCTAGTGAGAGATTGCTTTTGCTTGGAAAAATTCAAATCTCTTTACTGCCGACAAAGACTCTCCTTTGAAGCCTGAATTATACTGCCCTGACTTGGCTTCTGGAGTAGGCCCCAACCTTAGGCTTTGTCCATGGCCCACTGGGTTCAGTTTTAGCCGGAATTCTGTAGGTCAGTTTAGTGAAAATCCCTACCTTGCTATCTGATCACTTCCTTATCCCCCATCTTTGGTATCCTGTCACTCTGTCCTGCCTTCAGCAGGAGTCCGTCAGGTTGGGTGTACCCAGTCTTCCCTTCCCTTTGATTACCTTTCCTCTTAGTAATTTTTCATCTGTTGATCCCCATTCTACTTGGTGGCAATAAATGTTCACTTGTCCTTGTATTCAAAATTGAGCTCAGTCCCTCCCTTCTGCAAAACCTTCACTCCCGTCAGTAGTCTCTCTTGAATAAAGGCTTCCTCAAAGTCTTTGACAAGTGTTATGAATAATTGTTTGCTTAACACTGTACAAAGAGGAAATGGTCTAGAAGAGATACAGAACATTTCTCTTTTCCTAATGAGCAGTGACGTTCGGTGACCCTAAACTAAACCTCTGTGAAGGATTATTTTAGGCAGAAAAGCCTCTCCTCTCTTCTCTGGGTTTCCTTTCTCAGTCTGCCTCCTTTATCTAATTTCCTTTCCTTACTTATAAATAAACTAGAGCGTAGTTCTTCTGATTGGGCCATTCCATGGAACCCCGGTACTGTATGTATAGTATTAGGTGATATTTGTATGTTAATAGCCCTTCTAATTAAAGGGTGCCAGTTGTGAATTCATCACCCTACCCATCTTTGTTGACATGTTGGTGCCCAAATATCTTTGTAGTTTTCCACATTTTGCTTTTTCCCCTGTTGTTTCAAATGCCTGAAATACTCTCCACATCTCTTAAATTCTCTAAACTCCCATTCACTTTCAAGGTGTGTCTTATTGTTGGAGCAGACATTCCTTGGGACCAGCTTGGCAGAAATTAGAATGAGAACATATCAAGAAGCTGAAACTTGACAGAAATAGTCTAGGGAGTCTGTTGATAATCAGCTGCCTACCACCACTGCAAATTTTAAGATTCTCCTTCTGCTAAAAGCTAAATGATGTGTATTTTAAATAAGGGAGGCATTTTTTTTCTTGCCTGTGACTAATCACAGTCTAAGTTGATATCTTGTTCCCCATATTCCCTTATATTTTACAGCAGGACAGAGCTTCCTGTTGCATCCAGTATTTTAAAGACAAGTGTCTGTACCATAGCTGGATCTGGCATCTTCTGTCCTCTCCCTTCCTTACACTGTCTTCCCTTAGTATCAGCAGGAAATTGGCTCCAGGACCTCCTGCAGATACCACAGCCCTCAGATGTTCAAGTCCCTTACATAAAATGGCATGGTGTTTGCCTATAACCTATACATATCCTCATGTATGCTTTAAATCATGTCTAGATTACTTAAAATATCTAATTGATGTAAATGCTATATAAATGGTTTTTATACCTTACTGTGCTTTTGTTTATGTTATTTTTTATTGTTGTATTATTATTTTTATTTTCTAATATTTTCAGTGGACCTCTGGTTGGCTGAATCCACAGCTTCAAATCCAAGAAATACAAAGGGCCAATTGTTCTCCCCAGCAGCAGGAACAGCCTGTAGCTCTTTACAAGCACTGTGCTCTTTCCTCTCCTGAAGGCTTTGCTCCTCCTGCTTCCTGTCTGCACTTACCTCTTTTCCACAGGATAATAACAGTCACTCATCCTTTAAGATTCAGTTCAATGATTACTTCTTTCTGGAAGCCTCTTCTGTGTCCCATAGTACCAGTGTTTATTTCTAATATTTCATGATTGTCCGATAATGGATCTGCCTTACCAATTCTGCAGTGAGTTTCTGGAAAGCAGGAATTATATCCTATTGATCTTCATGTCTCGTGCTTCTAGCACATTGGTTGACAAGTGGTAGGCACTTGGATATTGTTTGAGTAGATGAGTGTGTGAACAAAAAGTTTAGTAACAGAAGCTTTTGTGTAAGTAGAAGTTTCGCGTAGAGACTCAATGATTAATCAGCGATTTTTGCTTTCTACAGATATTGGTATCAACTTGACTGACCCTGTGTTCAGAGGAATTTATAGGGGGGTTCAGAAGCATCAAGGTAAGTATTTCCTTTATTAATGCAAATAGTTTCTCCTTGAAAACAAATTTTCTGCCTCAGGAGATCTTGAAAAGCATAAGCCAAGCTGGGCCTTGTGGCTCACACCTGTAATCCCAGCACTTTGGGAGTCTGAGGCGGGAGGATCGCCTGAGCACAGGAGTTCAAGACCAGCCTGGGCAACATAATCCACTCTTAAAATTGAAATAATAAAGAACCCATGGCCAGGGGCGGTGGCTCACGCCTGTAATCCCAACACTTTGGGGGGGCCAAGGTGAGCGGATCGCCTGAGATGAGGAGTTCAAGACTAGCCTGGCCAACATGGTGAAACCCCATGTCTATTAAAAACACACAAAAAAATAGCCAGGCGTGGTGGTGTGTACCTGTAATCCCAGCTACTTGGGAGGCTGAGGCAAGAAAATTGCTTGAACCCGGAGGCAGAGGTTACAGTGAGCTGAGACCATGCCATTGCACTTCAACCTGGGCAAAAAGAATGAAATTCCGCCTCAAAAAAAAAAAAACTCATTATGCATCTTGGATGAAACGAAACAAAGTGAAACACGTACATTGATAAACTACGATCATGAACAGTTAATAAAGTTTAATCAAGGTCTTCTTACCTGTAGAAGTTTATAGTTTTGAGTATGAAACTTCAAATAGCCATTTGCCCAAAAGTTAAAAAAAAAGTCGAATTGTTGTCTCCCAGGTTTTCTTCATGTGGAGTTTCTCTTTTACAGATGACTTACAGGATGTAATAGGGAGAGCTGTTGAGATTGGTGTTAAAAAGGTAACATTTGTTTTGTTATTCTTGAGATTGTTTAAATTTATTTTTTAACTAAATTTTAGTTAAAATTTTGCAAAGTAGAAGGGAACAAACCAGTGCCACACTTGGGGTACATATTGTCTACTTGTGATATTAGAAAGTTAATTGAAATATCAAAATATTCCATTGATAGCAACTATACAAACCTCATGTATAGTTCTTATATATGATAAATGGGAAACCTCTTTGAAAAAAAATTTTAAACCTATGTGAATTATCAGGCTTCTTAAGAGGCCACTTTTAATCAACTTTGTAACATAACTTAGCATTTGTCAGAATTAAGTAATAGTCAAAAAGACATGTATCTGACACCAAGTATGGCTATTTATAGTTAGGGTTTACCATTTCAAATAACAGAAATAATACTTTAATTTTTACAGTAGTAAGATGCCTCTGGTTTTTTTTTTTTTTTAAGAGAATTCTAGTAAGCAAATGAATAGATATGTCTTTAAATTAGCTTTAAAACAGGGAGCTAGCTCACATATTCACATAGGAAATAAGGTTGAATTCCACAGTGTGCTCTCAGGACAATTGGTAGCCACAGCCTCCAAGTTGAATAACCTGTTTTGGAAAGTGACATTGGTGGCTAAATAAGTTCTGCAGTCTCCAATTCTAAACTTTTATTTGTTATTATTCACAAATAATATGAAAAGTTAGAAGTTACATTCATTTCTCATTATGCAGTCACGCTGCTTGGAAAATCACTTTAAACAGTGCTTTTCTGCAAACTCTGAAATACTAAGCTCCTAAATTTTCATGTTTCAGCCATGAGTAATTTAATCTTAATGTTTATTCACACACACACACACACACTCTCTCTCTTTGGAATGACAGAACTGAAGTGATTTTTCCTTGGGCATGGTTCCAAACGGAAATTTAACTCAATACCTTGCATTTATGTTCTAGTAGTTAAGAGCATAGGTAAGGCGTAACAAACCTGGTATCCATCCCATGCTTCATTTTTCTTAGCTTTATAACCAGGGGTATTTTATCTCACTAGACTTCAGTTTTCTCATCTGTGAAATGAGAATGATAATAATATTTAATTAATAGAGTTGTTCTGAAGGCTAAATAAAATATTCAATGTAAAGCATTTGGTATTATACCTAGCATAAAAGAAACAACCTACATTCTGTGTATGATGGAAGCCACCACCCTGAGATCATCATCATCGTTATCATCTTATACACTGGGAGAGGACATGATGCCATCTAGTCTTGCCATTCATTGCCTTTTATTTTTTTTTTTTTTGAGACGGAGTTTCGCTCTTGTTACCCAGGCTGGAGTGCAATGGCACGATCTCGGCTCACCGTTCCTCCGCCTCCTGGGTTCAGGCAATTCTCCTGCCTCAGCCTCCCGAGTAGCTGGGATTACAGGCATGCACCACCATGCCCAGCTTATTTTTTGTATTTTTATTAGAGACGGGGTTTCACCATGTTGACCAGGATGGTCTGGATCTCTTGACCTCGGTATCCACCCACCTTGGCCTCCCAAAGTGCTGGGATTACAGGCGTGAGCCACCGCATTCATTGCCTTTTTAGAAAAGTTACAGATAAAATAAAAAGTAGACTTGGTTAGTATTTTACATAATTTAAATACTGGATGTAGGTACTTGTTTTAGTATTAAAGTTTTAGGTATGTTAGTAACAAGAAAGTTTTCCCAATATTTTTATTAATGTCTTATATCAGTTACAGGTAAAATAAAAAGTAGACTTGGTTAGTATTTTACATAATTTAAATACTGGATGTAGGCATTTGTTCTAGTATTTAAGTTTTAGGTATGTTAGTAACAAGAAAGTTTTCCCAATATTTTTATTAATGTCTTATATCAGTTACAGGTAAAATAAAAAGTAGACTTGGTTAGTATTTTACATAATTTAAATACTGGATGTAGGCATTTGTTCTAGTATTAAAGTTTTAGGTATGTTAGTAACAAGAAAGTTTTCCCAATATTTTTATTAATGTCTTATATCTTTTTTTCTTTTGAGACAGAGTCTCGCTCTGTCACCTAGGCTGGAGTGCAGTGGCATGATCTCAGCTTAATGCAACCTCTGCCTCCTGGGTTTAAGCGATTCTCCTGCCTCAGCCTCTCAAGTAACTGGGACTACAGGGACCCACCACCATGCCCAGCTAATTTTTGTATTTTTAGTAGAGATGGGGTTTTGCCATGTTGGCCAAGCTGGTCTCAAACTCCTGACCGTAGGTGATCTGCCCGCCTTGGCCTCCCAAAATGCTGGGATTATAGGCGTGAGCCACCATGCCTTGCCTTATATCTCATGTTTTACAGACAGTCAAGGATGTAATTATGGCTATATGTGTCCTGAATGGATACTCAGTGTCTAATCATATTAAAGGTTTAAATAGCTGTATGAAAACATCTGTTTATCATTTGCAATTCTGTCTTTGTGTTGGGTTTTCTTCCTAAGTTGTACCTAAAATGAATTCATTTTTGTTAAGACTCTTGAAGTATGCTTTACAAAAATATATATCATTGTGCTTGAATCACATCTTTAGAAGAACGTGCCTCTTACACAGCACTGCTTCAGTGCTCTATCAACACATAGCTCTTGAGTGACATTTTCATTTTAACAGATTAGGAAAGAGGCATTGTAATTACTGGGGGGACCCTAATGGTTGTCTGTGTAGAAGTGTGCTTATTTGCCAAAAGCCATACGTTTTCCTACAGAATATTCATTAGTATGCATTAACTCATTGATTCTCAAACCTTTTGCTCTCATTATTGAGGACCCCCAAAGAGCTTTTGTTTCTGTGAGCCTTATCTACTGATATATACTATACTAAAAATTAAAACAAAAAACTTTAAATATTTATTAATGTATTTTAAAATGACAAACTCCTTGATAACATAAATGGAATATTTTTATGAAAAAGAAGTATATTCCAGAACAAAGAAAAGTTAACAACATGAGTATAGTTGTATGTTTTTTCAAATCTCTAATGACTGGGTTAATAGAAGCCTGCTGATGTTTTTTTTTTTGAGATGGAGTCTGACTCCATCCCCCAGGCTGAGTGCAGTGGTGCAATCTTGGCTCACTGCAGCCTCTGCCTCCCGGGTCCAAGCAATTCTCTGCCTTAACCTCCTGAGTAGCTGGGATTACAGGCGCCTGCCACCATGCCTGGCTAATTTTTGTAGTTTTAGTAGAGACGGGGTTTCACCATCTTGGCCAGGCTGGTCTTGAACTCCTGACCTCGTGATTCACCCTCCTTGGACTCCCAAAATGCTGGGATTACAGGCGTGAGCCACCGCACCCAGCCAGCCTGCTGAATTTTCATATCTTTTTCTGTATTTAGTCTGTGGTGGTATCACATATTGTGTAGCTTCTTGAATACCTACGGACACTTGTAATAGAGTGAGGGTGAAAAAGAAAGTGTCGTATTATTATTATGAAAATAGTTTTGATTTCACATACATACTGGGAGTTACCAGACTACACATGGAGAACTGTTTAGTCAGTCAGCACTGTTGAATCACTGATTTAATTATTCACTCTTTCATAACACCTGATCTCTGTCCTCAAGGAACTCCTTGTGTAGTAGGAAAGGTAGACATTGTAAATATATTTTAACAAACTCTAGTGATGAAATCTATACCTCTACATGGACACACACCTACATACATACATACATCCCTGAGGTATAGTCAGGTACCACTCTGCATAGGAGGTAATCAATCTCCCAGCTGAATTTTAAACAGAGGGTAGGTGTGTGACAGTCACAGAGGAAAGAGCATTCTGGAAAAAGGAAGTGGTAAAAAGGCATGTTTAGGAAACTGTTGATGCCCTATTAAAGTCAGCTTATTTTATTTCTTTCTATTTCAGTTTATGATTACAGGTGGAAACCTGCAAGACAGTAAAGATGCACTGCATTTGGCACAAACAAATGGTATCTTCATATTACTTTTACCAAAAAAAATAGGAATTAAGTAATTTTGAAGAAGTCTTTCTGAAAACTGCTTCAGGTACAATACAATGGATCAAGACTGTGGAAACAACAGGAAAATTGACTGATTTCAATGGGACATGATTAAGATGATGAAATTCAAAGTACTCATTGGTATATCAGATGTTTATAAAACCATGTCATAGTACTAAACAAAGATTATTTTAAGATTTCAGTTAATGAGAACGAAGTTCTCCAGCTACACAATATAACCTCAGGTGTTTTTGATGTGGAATTTGTGTGTGTGTTTTAACGTGTTTAAAATACAAGTTGCTTTTTATTTCATCTTTTTTAACTTCAGCTGTGAAGGATCATTAAATTAAATTTTTACTAGGTGGACCAGATACTGTTCAGGGTACCAGGAATGCGAATAATAGTGCTGTATAATCCCTCATATGCTCACTTTATGTTCATACATTTTGCATTTGTTTAAAATCTTAAAGTTTTAGGAATGATTGTTAAAAGATTCCTAGTTATGTAAAACCTCTTTTATCTGGCATTCACATATTTAATTTTTTTTTTTTGAGATGGAGTCTTGCTTTTGTTGCCCAGGCTGGAATACAATGGTGTGATCTCGGCTCACTGCAACCTCCACCTCCCGGATTCAAGCAATTCTCTGCCTCAGCCTCCCGAGTAACTGGGATTACAGGCACGCACCACCACACCCAGCTTAATTTTTATATTTTTAGTAGTAATGGGGTTTTACCATCTTGGCCAGGCTGGTCTTGAACTCCTGATCTCATGATCCACCCTCTTTGGCCTCCCAAAGTGCTGGGATTACAGGTGTGAGCCACCACACCGGCTAACTTCTTTTGCATATTTTACATGCTAGTCACTGAGGAATTAAACATTCTACGTAATTTTTAAATTTTGTAATTTAAGATACTGTATGTTTCCTTTATGTATGAAAACTTACTAAAAGCTATATTTTTGTGGAAATCTCTCTAAAATGCACACTTCTCTTTAGGATCCATTGACACTTTTTCTTAGAGATTAAAGATAGAATATCTTCCAGGGAGTTTTTGAGTTTTATCCTTACTTTTAATCCCCAAACATCTATGCTTTTTAAAGTTCTCCCACCTCCATTATCAGCCCTTTTCCACTCTTCTCCATGTAACTTGTGTTCTTATAGCTTTAAAAGTGCTGCTTCCTTTGTTTGTAAATGTTTGTAAACATCTGCATGAGAGCCCAGGAAGGCTAGATACCTCTCCCAAGGTTCAGGCTCAGCTAAGCCATTCAAAAAGTGTTTTTGACTCCCCATTTGTATTCTGTATAAGTAAAGCTGTCAGAGTATCCTCCAAATAAGTGAACCTCCTTCTTTTTATTATTTTTTTGGAGACCAGGTTTCACCATGGTGGTCAGGATGGTCTCGATATCTTGACCTCATGATCCACCCACTTCGGCCTCCCAAAGTGTTGGGATTACAGGCCTGAGCCACCTCACCTGGCCCTCCTTCTTTTATTAGAAAAACAAATCCCCCTTTCCACCTCTTTAAATCACCCCCACTGTTAACCTTTTTAAGGGAATACATTTTTATTGCTATATTAAATACATAAATCAATAATGGAATAATTGGTGTTAAAAATATACAAATCAAGATAGTCACATCACTGGTGAATATAAAAGATAAAATTAGTGCTGGTCATGATGGCTCAGGCCTGTAATACCAGCACTTTGGGAGGCGGATCGCTTGAGCTTAGGAGATCAAGACCAGCCTGGGCAACGTAGTGAAACCCTGTCTCAACAACAACAAAAAAACAATTCAAAGTTAGCCAGGCATGGTGGCATGTGTCTGTAGTCCCAGCTACTTGGGAAGCTGAGGTGGGAGAATCACTGGAGGCCAGGAGGTCAAGGCTGCAGTGATAGCACCACTGCACTCCAGCCTGGGTGACACAGTGGGACCTTGTCTCAAAAAGAAAATGTTCACTTTGCATTCTACAGCCCTAAATGCCAAGCTTTAGAAAAAGTTGAATTGATTATTTTATTAATACATTAAAGCAATTTTCATATTCATATCCTACTTTGTTTAGGTATTCCAGAAATTGTCATATAATTAACATAATGCAGTTCTTATCATTTGAATAATTTATTACCATTGTTGAAAACCAGTTGAAATTACTTGATATCCTCTAAAAATCATAATAAATATAAATATAAGAAAATACTTTGAAAATAATTCTAAGACATTATTTTGTGTTAGATCTGTTTTTCAGTACCGTTGGATGTCATCCTACAAGATGTGGTGAATTTGAAAAGAATGACCCTGATCTTTACTTAAAGGAGTTGCTAAATCTTGCCGAAAGCAATAAAGGGAAAGTTGTAGCAATAGGAGAATGTGGACTTGGTGAGTGCCAGCCTGGCCTCTTAGAATGACTTTCTTTAAAAATAAATAATTTGTTCTGTATAAGCTATGAATAATTATTCTTTTTTATTTTTTTAAAGATTTTGACCGACTACAGTTTTGTCCCAAAGATACTCAACTCAAGTAAGAAAATTTGTTGACTTTACAAATTTTTGTAACATCTTGAGTGATTTTAAAATAACTTTTATCAGTTGAGACTATAGTTGGATTAAGCATCAGGATATGTTTGTTTTTCCCTTTGTATATCAGAAGTTAAGTGAAACAAATTCCATGCATACCTGCATGTAATTCAAACGGATGGAAACATGTCGTTTTCTGGTTGATGAACCACTTAATTTTATTTTAATGGTAGAAATAAGGAATGGGTTTTACATGACTTTACATTTTTTTGTTTCTTTAACAGATGCATTCATACATGAACAGTTCCAGGTCCAGAGGAATGAATTAAATTATTTTGGGGAATGTGATTGTTTTGTTTTGTTTTTTGAGACAGAGTCTCTCTCTGTCACCCAGGCTGGAGTGCAGTGGCGTGATCTCAGCTCACTGCAACCTCCATCTCCTGGGTTCAAACAAGTCTCGTGCTTCAGCCTCCCGAGTAGCTGGTTTTAGTAAAGATAGGGTTTCACCATGTTGGTGAGGCTGGTCTCAAACTCCTGACCTCAAGTGACCCATCCACCTCGGCCTCCCAAATTGGGGGATATAATTTAACAGTAAAGGATATTAAAAGTGTGTTACAAGCCAGGCACAGCAGGCTTTACCTGTAGTCACAGCTGTTTGAGAGGCTGAGGCAGGAGAATTCCTTGAACTCCAGACAAGCCTGAGCAATATAAGGAGACCCTGTCTCTTAAAAAAAAAAGCAATAAAAAACCCACAAAAGTATTATAGGACCAATTACCAAAGCTAGAAAAGCGTATTTTACTCTTGCTGGATGTTGAATATTGTTAGTTTGGAACTGTGAGATGCCTTTAATAGGAGCCATGTTGGCTGGGGGCTTCTGAGAACACTCCAAAGCTCACCACCCTGTAGGACTTCCTGTAACCCCTTGCCTATAGCTAAATTTGGAGCTCCTGTCATTATACTGGTGAGTGAGTGTCATAAATTGAAAAGAAAACTTAGGTCACAGTCTGAATTTAAAACATAAGCATTTTGTCAAATTTCAAAAACATCTTAATTATGAAGATGATTAAACATTAGACTGAGCTTCTATATGGGGTTAATTTAGTTATTTATCCATTCAACAAATATTTATGGAGCACTATGTCTCAGCACTGCTGAGAACTCATAGTATGCAGAAATTTGAGTAAGGTATATCTATCCCTAGATATCTTTAAGAATAAACAATCCTCTGTCCTCCTTAGTTTCTTACACACAAAGAAGAATTAGGATCAGATTCTCTCTTAAGATACTATCCAGATAGATATAACACTATCTCTATTAAGATACTATCATAATATTTAATAATGAATAATTTTGTCATGTGGTGTATGAGCATATGATTAAACCAGTGAGTTGATGGCCTGAAGGGATTTCTTTTAATTACACACGCTAAAAGTGTACTTCCTCCCCCTTCCCTCCCTGCTCCCCACAAGTGGGATTCTGATATGTCCCCACTGGTTGAAAATCACTGGCTGAGGGGCTGATTTACTAGTAGAGTCTGTCATACCCTAGACCTCAAGCTCCAGAGTTCTGGAGTGTGAAGATCTATCACCAAGTAGAATAGGATGGGTTAGAGTAATTTCTCTGTGGATACACACTCTCTCTTTTACGTCACTCATTTATACATCCCTTTTAGAACTGTTTAGTTTGTGGTATATTATTTGCCGTGTCTTTTAGGGACATTCATGTGGTTACTAGCAGGGTTTCTAAAACCCTATACCTCTGTCAAATATTATGTAGGCCAGCTCACTTAACTTTAAAAGTTCTCATGTTCACATTGAAATAGGAATACAGTTCTCTTTAATAGTTCTTAAGGTTAAGCCCACAGATCATATTCCTCAACTTTAATGTCTGTTTTTGGCCAGGATGAGCCTTGTAAGTCTAATAGACTGGGTGTTATCACGAGCAAGGACAGTGGCAGAGTCCCCAAGGTTTTTTGCCCATATGACTTTTCATTTAAAATGAGTTAGAACTGATTCTAAAACGCAACTTGAATACTTTAAACTCTGTTTTAGGGTTAATTGAAAACATTGACAGTATCAGTTTAATTTAACTGTTCTGAAGATTATTCACCATCATCACAGCATGTTTGAAATAGTGTGTGATCTTAGAATATGCATATCACAGCTTGTGCTTCAACTCACTTGCCAGGTGTTAATTGCTAATAGAGAGGTTCTTTCATTCAGTAAGTGATTACCGAGTGCCTCCTCAACATGATACAAAGAAGACTAAGACTTTATCCTTAACGCCTCTGTAGACAAGAGAGGACATAAATAATGAAAATAGGTTGGACCTACTGTCACTGAAGTGTGTGAACAGCAGAGTGAAAGACTGACTTTCTGGGGGAGGATTGAAGGTGACAGCAGGTGACATTGGCTTCTTCCAGAGTAGATAAGCTACTGACAAACTAATGTAGGAGGAAATTTTGATAAGATAGACAGTTCTACTTGAGATTTAAAAATTTTTAATAATAAAACATCAAATGACTTGGTTTAAAAAAATAGCTAGGTGTGGTAGCTCACACCTGTAATGCCAGCACTTTGAGAGGCCAAGGCGGGCAGATCACCTGAGGTCAGGAGTTCAAGACCAGTCTGGCCAACTTGGTGAAACCCTTTCTCTACTTAAAATACAAAAATCAGCTGTTTAGAGCTCTGTTCTCTTGGGTAGGTGAATTTGTTTTTTTTACCACTTGGCTTCCTTTTGATACCTAGCTAGTATGAATTCAGGGACCTTTGTTTTCTTGAATTATGTAAAATTCTGTGAGTCCATTGCTTGGGCTTCTGTTTTCCTTTTTTTTTTTTTTTGGAGACAGGGTCTCTGTCATCCAAGCTGCTGGAGTATAGTGGTGTGATCATGTCTCACCGCAGCCTTGACTTCGATAGGCTCAAGCAATCTTCCCATCTCAACCTCCCCAGTAAGTGGGGCTATAGGTACATGACACCACACCTGGCTAATTCTTATATTTTTTGTAGAGGTGGGGTTTCACCGTGTTGCCCAGGTTGGTCTTGGACTGCTGAGCTCAAGCAATCTGCCCACCTCAGCCTCCCAAAGTGCTGGGATTACAGGCATGAACCACCACACTCAGCTGGCCTCTGTTATTTTCATGAACTGTACTTTTGCTTACCTTGAGATAGGAAGCCAATTTTCCATCCCACCATTAGATACTGTTAATCCATAGCTTGGTCATGTGGTTTGGTCCATGGAATCGTGTGTGGAAAAAATAACCAATGCAGTGTAGAGCAGTCCACACAATGAAGAGTACTGCCTGCTGTGTGTAGCCACAAGCCAGATACATCAGTAAAGTTGACATAATGACTAGAGCACACTTCATTGCTAACATTTGGATTACTTTAGAGGCTTTGGAAATAGTGACTGGTAGTATTATTGAAGACTTTTTTTGTCCAAGTTTCATTAATATTTCCTACACTGCAAAATGTCAGGACTTTGTTAATGAAAGGAAAATATTTTTGCTTATTCTAACCCAGCAGAATCTGAAAAGGGGATTTTAGGATCCAAACATTTGGTAATAAAGACATAGACCACCAATTTTAGGAAGACTGTTTCTATTTTTTTTAATTAATTAATTAATTATTATTATTATCATTATTTTTTGAGACAGAGTCTTGCTCTATCACCCAGGCTGGAGTGCAGTGGTACGATCTCGGCTCACTGCAGCCTCTGACCCTGGGTTCAAGTGATTCTCGTGCCTCAGTCTCCTGAGAAGCTAGGATTACAGACATGTGCCAACATGCCCGGCTAATTTGTGTATTTTTAGTAAAGATGGGGTTTCACCATGTTGGCCAGGCTGGTCTTGAACTCCTCAAGTGACCTGCCCACCTTAGCCTCCCAAAATGCTGGTATTACTGGTTTGAGCCGCTATGCCTGGCCTGAAGACTGTTTCTTAAGAAGTACATTTCTATTTCTAATTTTAAAATTTAGCATCTTTAAGAGTGCAAAGGGTAAAATAATCCTACACATCAGGAAAGATGACATAGGAAAATAGAGCAGAAGAGGTTTAAGTTAAACAGAGAAATTATATCAAAATTAAAGTACTTAGAAGAGGTAAGCACATTTAAGAAAATAAGAAGCCAACTGTTATCCTGATTCAGCTGAACCTACCATTTCTGAGAACAAGAGGGAGCACTGTGTTGAAGTGAAAAAACAAACAATGAACATTCATTATATCCTCCGAATATTGTCATTATACTCTGGGACCAGAAGGAAGCTTCTTGAAAACCTAACAGGCTTTTGTCATTTCTGCTGGGACTTGGAATTAGAGCACTGAAGTTCTGGTTTCAAGTTGGCCATGCCATGTATTGTTATCTTGGAGAAAGTACTATAACTCTCTGACACCAGCTTTTATCCTTAGGTTATTTTGAAAATCAAATGAGACAATGATGTGTGGTACTTGAGAAAACCTTCTTATAAAGTATTCTAAGATATTCAGGGCTATCACTTTATCATGTACTTTTCGTTTTGGTTTTTAAGTAGCATAATTGAGTTATTCGCTATTTAGCAAATACTTAAATTTTGTTTTTGAGGGAAACCTTGTTCATTTTGCTCAGTGGCAGTAACTTTGTAACAGCACATAAAAAAACTGGTTGCAAAGTGGAATAGATTAGCATGCAGGATGAAGTGCTGCCGGGATTCTGACTTGGTGAGTTGACTCCCATGGATGGTGCTCTGCTAGCTTGAATGGCAAGGGGCCATTGGTGTTACTTTCTGAAAATCATTTTGTAAGCCCAGAAAAGGAAGTATTTCTTTCCAGAAGTTGTAAGTTATAAAAGCCCCTTTCAAACTCTGACATGCTTTATATACTCATAATTTTTGTCCTGTAATTTCTAGAGAATAAAATACCTTTAATTTAAAACATCTTTTAACGTAATTACCTTTCTCATGCTAAAATAAAATTTAGAATGAGAATTTTTTTTGCATTATGCAGATATTTTGAAAAACAGTTTGAACTGTCAGAACAAACAAAATTACCAATGTTTCTTCACTGCCGAAACTCACATGCTGAATTTTTGGGTGAGTTAAAACTAGTCTCATTTAGAATTTAAGAATCAAGCCTGTAGAAATCAAGCTATTTGCTAAAAGTTCTTGTTTTTAATTCACAGACATAATGAAAAGAAATAGAGATCGATGTGTAGGGGGAGTGGTAAGTATAAAATAGTCATTTTTAATATAAGTCAAACATCTCTAATCCGGAATCCAAAATACTCCCAAGTCCAAAATGCTTGAAAATCTGAAAGTTCTTAAGCATTGACATGAGATAGTGACATCTTTGCTTTCTGATGATTCATTGTATACATTTTTGTTTCATGCACAAACTTATTTAAAATATTTACCTTCAGGATATGGTATAAGGTATATATGAAAAATAAATGAATTTCATGTTTAGACTTGAGTCCCTTCCCAAAGATTTATTTTTATGTATATGTAGATATTCCAAACTCTGAAAATATCTGAAGTATGAAACACTTTTTGGTCCCATGCACTTGGGATAAGGGATACTTAACCTTTAAGTGACACACAAAGCATCTTGGTTATTAAGGATGGCCTCTAATTCACATGTCAACATTTCAATTTTTTTTTAAAAGGAAAAAAAAGAAAAACATATGACTTAGGTAGAATTCAGTAGAATTAAGAGCTGCTTTTCCCATTCTTTGAAAGACATGTAAATTCACTGTTGAATTTATGGGCCAGATATGGTATAAACACGAATCAGTTTTAGTTTTAGTTCCTTTGTTCAGAGTACAAGAATGAATACAGAAGTCCATTCACGAGGAAACCCTGGGAATTCTTTTTTTGGTTATTGAGACAGGGTATGGCTCTGTCATGCAGGCTGGAGTGCAGTGGCACAATCTCAGTTCACTGCAACCTCTACTTCCCTGGGCTCAAGCCATCCTTAGCCTCCTGAGTCGCTGGGACTACAGGAACACGCCAACATGCCCAGCTAATTTTTTTGTATATTTTGTTGCCTAGGCTGGTCTGGAACTACTAAACTCAAGTAATCGGCCCACCTTGGCTTCCTGAAATATTGGGATTAGAGGTGTGAACCACTGTGCCTAGCCCCTGAATTCACATCTATACATCCTAATACTGTGCATGATATTCTGCATCTCTTCCATCAGCCATTCTTTAATGTTCTTCCATCCAAATTTTTAGCAAAATATCAACTAATTTTTGTTTTGAAATCTTTTGCCATTTGTTTTAGGTTTGCCTTCCTCATTTCTTATTAGCTGTATTCACCTACAATTATCGTTCTGATCTACAGAGTCATTCTCCTTTCTGTAATTTGCATTCTGCCCTAAACACTTCTCCAATATAGTCATTTTCGTCATTACTCTGGAGACATTTCCCATAAATATTATCTGCTCACCACTTACCTCAGATACCTATGGCAGTGATTTTTAATCTCTTGTATCATGGACTTCTCTGGGAATCTGGCTTAGAAAAATGCTCAGATATACAAATACTCACATGCAATTTCAGGAGAGACTTCGTGAGTGGCTGTGTCTAGCAAAAGTACTGTAATCCAGGTATATCAAATCACAGTTACACTATGCCAGCTGCGGAAAGAGGAAATGGCACCGAGCACTTGCATTCCCATGCTGCCTCACAGTGAGAGGTTTATGCATAGTCTCTCAGTTTTCAGCCTCTACCTCATTTATACCACTAGTAATATGTATGCATCCTGCATTGCTGTAGTGTTCATATTACTGTGTACTTTTTTCCTGTTTTTACTGATTCTGTAATTTATCCTCTAGGAACTGTACTTAAGAATTGAGAGAGGTTTGAATTTTAATTAATGCCCTTGGGATTATTACTGGTATTTATCATAACCTTCAGACTCTACCTCTCAGCCTATTTGCTTTCTTTCTTTTTTTTTGAGACAGAGCTTTGCTCTGTCACCCAGGCTGGGCTGGAGTGCAGTGGCGCAGTCTCAGCTCACCAAAACTTCTGTCTTCCGAGTTCAAGCAGTTATCTTACCTGAGCCTACCCTGTAGCTGGGGCTACAGCCATGTGCCACCACACCTGGCTGATTTTTGTATCTTTAGTAGAGACAGTGTTTTATCATGTTGGCCAGACTGGTCTTGAACTCTTGACCTCAAGCAATCCACCTGCCTCGGCCTCCCAAAGTGCTAGGATTACAGATGTGAGCCACCGCACCGCCGATTTCTAAATAAGTATTTACTTGGGTTCTATTAACAGTTTTTGAAAATGAACAGAAGCAACAACAAATCTAACCACAATGTTTGATTTTTAGCAAAAAAGAAATTGCCAAATAATTTATAACTAATTTTCTGAAACAGCTTATGAGGAATCACATTTAAAATTATTTTGATATTAATGGAAGGTATCTTTCCTAGTCATCTGGAAATGCTGAGGGAAAGAATAATGCAGGCAGCTGTGCAATGCAGACTTCCTTATTGTTGAGAAGTGTGTTATCCATAGTGTATTCGGTATCTCTGGACTCAGTAGTAATGTGACATCACTTGTTTAGGTGACCCTACTTTTTAAAGGTGGCTGGTTGTTGTTATATGTTGTTTTTGATTCCATAAATATATCCAAACTATTAAAAACTGCATCTTCACCCCTATACCTTTGAAGAAGAAAAACACCATCTCAATCCCTTCTGCCTGCTAAGCTGATATATTGATTATATAATGGTTTGTGCTTTTTGAGCAACAGTCTCACCCATTTATAAGAATTTCTTCAGCCTTGCCTCTTAAAAGTGATTTCTTTTCTAGAAAAAAGTATCCTCTAATAGAAAATTCATCAGTATTTTAAAACATCATTTTTTTTTTTGAGACAGAGTTTCGCTCTTGTTACCCAGGCTGGAGTGCAATGGTGCGATCTCGGCTCACCACAACCTCCGCCTCCTGGGTTCAGGCAGTTCTGCTGCCTCAGCCTCCCGAGTAGCTGGGATTACAGGCACGCGCCATCACGCCCAGCTAATTTTCTGTATTTTTAGTAGAGACAGGGTTTCACCATGTTGACCACGATGGTCTCGATCTCTTGACCTCGTGATCCACCTGCCTCGGCCTCCCAAAGTGCTGGGAATGGTGCCATAAAATTTCTAAGCTTTCCTCATGTTTTTGCCTAAGAATGTGTTTATTCCTGAGCTCCTTCCTGGAGCTTCTGCACTAACGCTAGTGCAGAGACAGCAACACTGTCACTGCCAAGAGAGAAATTCTAGGCAGCTAACATTTTGCATCATGTCACTGGAGATGATGACGGGTTATAGTTGGGAAATCTAATATGAAAATAAAAATTATAGGGGCTACCACCTTTGAAACCCTGAGGTCCACAAACTTGCAGGCATCTCTATTTTTGCCTACAACATCTTATTAATGTTATTTAGAATTTTAAAGAGTAACTATTATTATAATAAAATTACCCGTGTGTCCCCAGGTGCATTCATTTGATGGTACTAAGGAAGCAGCAGCTGCTTTGCTTGACTTGGATCTTTATATAGGATTTAATGGTTGGTACGTTCTTGGGTTGTTTTAACTTTTATTTAAGCAGATTTCTTAAATTGTTTTACAGTGAATTGCTGATGAAGATGTATTTTCATTAAAGTTTTGCATTGATCTTTGCTTGGGAATTTCAGTAATTATGTAAGAAATTAAACAGTATATCACTATTATAATTTAAAGCTTGAAAGTTACAGACTACCACCCGTGTTCTAATAATGGCAAACAATTTTGTGTTGAGATCAGCAGCTAGCTTTCTCTAGCAATCCAATTTATTCTCAGGTCATTTGATCCCTTGAAAACATGAGTTCCCAGCACTGTATATACATAGACACAGGTCATGTCTGACTGTGGGCGAAAGGTTATTCTATGACAGTCATACATCTCTCCAGGCAAAGAAACCAAGGCTCAAAAAAATTAGGAAACAGGTATAGAGTTTCTCCAAGTGTGAGAACCTGTGTCCTCTGGCTCCTCACTCAGTGACCTTTCTGCTGCAAAACCACACTAGCCTTCACACCCTCAAACAGCTAGCACAGCTCGGTCCCTGGGTTTGTCAAATACGTAAGAACTTCTACCAGTGTCTTTTCACAGGATGTCAATGTAGCCCATGAAATCAGCTGCAAAATAGTGTAAGACTCTGTTCTTCTCATTGCCTCATACCCTTAACATTATTTCCAATTGCATTATTTTTGACTAAAATCTAGGGAAATAGGATCATGGAATTATGTATTTGCTCTAGAGTTCAGAGTTTAAATGTCGTAGATGCCTTTATATTTAAAGTCATGGCTTAATTAACTTTAAAATTAATATGCAAGGGAAGATATGCAGAGAGATTAAAAAGTCAAGTAGTACTAACAGATACAAACAAGTATCAGAGTCTCCCCAGCATGACCTTATCGCAAGTCAGTTTTTCTGGCAGCAACAATTTTGCTATTTGTCGCCATATTTCTAAATAATATCCATATACTATTGTCTCTTGATTCATCCCTTTGGCTCCTCTCATTGGGGTACATGAGAACACTCTTATAACCCATACTAATCCCCTACCCCCATTATTCTCTCCATATCACTCTCAATGTAGTTATTTCAGAATTTTTGGTTATGTATTTACTCATGTTTTCATTATTATGTCTATATAAATGTTTTCTCATTATTATGTCTGTATAAGTATATAATTTCACAGGACTATGTAAAGTATGAGAGAGTTTCAAGTTTTTTGTTTTTAAAGACAGGGACTTGCTCTGTAGCCCAAGCTGGAATACAGTGGCATGATCACAACTCACTGCAGCCTTGACCTCTCGGCCTCAAGCAACCCTCCCACCTCAGCCTCCTGAGTAGCTGGGAATACTGGTGCATGCCACCACACCGGACTATTTTTAAAATTTTTAGTTGGGACAGGGTCTTGCTATGTGTCCGGGCTGGGCTTCAAGTTTAAGAAAGCTAAGTAAATAAAAATATGAGGGAAGTTACGCCAGGGAAACAAAAAGTGGTACAAGAAAAGAAATGTAAGCACTATATAATACACAAGGAAACCCATCTAGATAATCTAATAGTTCTGTAAGTTCCAGACCCTTCCATCATCCTCAGTTTGGACTAGTGTCTCTTCTGTGATAGAACTCCTGTTTTTAGATCCCATGAATTCCTTGTGTGTTTGTTTAGTGGAACACATTCTATAACACCCTCTGAGGACGTTGTCATGGGAATGAAGTTTCTTGAAATTGTGCATGTTTGAAACTGAATTTTGCTCTCCCCTTTCGTTAATTATCCAGGCTAACTTCCTCTTAAAAGTTAGCCTGGATAATTAACGAAAGGGGAGAGCAGCCCACTTTCAATCGATAGTTTCTCTGTGCATAAAATTCTAGATCAGAAATCATTTTCATTAAGAATTTATGCTGTCCTATCAGTAGGTTTCAGTGTTTATGAAAAGTTGCTACTGATTCCTAATCATTTACCTGTGACCTAGTTTTCTTCTCTCATGAAAGGTTTTAGTTTTTCATCTCTGATGTGAAATTTCATGAAGATGTGTGTTGATGGTGTTCGTCATGCCTCATGTTGCTCTTTCACTAGTCCTTTCAGCAGGGGGCTTATCTTTACCTGTCCTTGGAATTCGAATTTTCTTTTCTGTTCTTTCCTTGGGCATACTGATAACTCATATTCTTTTTATTCTATTTCCATTGTTTCCCTCCTTCCAAAGAAAGTGCTATATTTTGAAACCCTTTTTATGAAATTTACTTCAGCTTTTGTTTTCTATTTCTGAACACTTTTTTATACTGCAGTGTCTTCTGATCTCTCTAAAGACATGAATTATAAAGTTACTTTCTGCTTGTCTTCCTGCATTTATTTCCTCAAAAGTCCCCTTTTCTTCTTTGCTTTGGTCTCTGTGATGATGGCAACTTTCTTCAAATGTCAGGCAGTCCTTTGCTGTCTATTTTTAAAAAGCCATTTGGCTGGGCACAGTGGCTCATGCCTGTAATCCCGGCATTTTGGGAGGCCAAGACAGGAGGATCACTTGAGGTCTGGAGTTTGAGACCAGTCTGACCAACAGGGTGAAACCTCGTCTCTACTAAATATACAAAAATTAGCTGGGCGTGGTGGCTCATGCCTGTAATCCCAGCTACTTGGAAGGCCGAGGCAGGAGAATCACTTGTATCCGGGAGGCAGAGGTCTCAGTGAGCTGAGATCAGGCCATTGCACTCCAGCCTGGACAACAATAGCAAGACTCCGTCTAAAAAAAAAAAAAGCCATTTGGAAGCTCTCTAGAAGGCATTCCAGTAACTGGCAGGCTCAGATGGCCAACTGACTTTTTACTAGGGATTCCCAAATGTCATTGTGTAGAGATCTTTTCTGGGTTGGTTTAGTTTCTCCAGAAAGGCATCCTCTGTTATCTGCTGGAAAAGTGGGAACAGTGGAGGGAAAGGGTTTGTAAATGTCCCTGACAGTGTTTTGGAGCAGGATGGGTTAGAGGATCTCGCTGTTCAGTGGGCTGTCCCGGTCTCCATGATCAGGCCTGTGCCTGACGCCTGTGCTCCTCTGTGCTTGTTCTCTAGCTGTTTCTGATGTAGGTTCTTTTGAGACCCAGCACCCCTTTCTCTGCACCAAGTCACAGATACATAACCTAGGAACCCCATCTTCTCTTGGGGTGTTTTCAAACAATTTCCATTCAAGTCCCTGCCTTAATCCACCTTTCTAGGGACTGTATTTACTTCTAGGTTTCTTGTCTTTCTCTCCAGGCACATAGAATATAAGTCATTTGGTATTTAAACACTGGTCGTTTATCATTTTTCTGTCCACTTTCAGCTTTATATGTTGTGATTTGGGGTAACATATGTCTCCTAGTTTCATTTTAAAAATCCTGGTTTTCTCCTTATAAGTTTGGGGGGTTTTTTGGTTTATTGTTTTAAGAGAAGGGGGTAGAAGATCTTTATTTCACCAACTTAAAACCGTAATTCTTAGATTTTTTTTTTTTTTTTTTTTGAGACAGGGTCTCACTTTGTCTCCCAGGCTGAATGACTCACTGCAGTCTCAACCTCCTGGGCTCAAGCAATCCTTCCGAGTATAATAGCTGAGACCACAAGCAACCATCACCACACTTGGCTAATGTTTGTACTTTTTGTAGAGTCAGGGTTTCACCATGTTGCCCAGGCTGGTCTCAAACTGCTGAGCTCAAGCCATCTGCCTGCCTCTGCCTCCCAAAGTGCTTGGATTACAGGCATGAGCCACCTTACCTGGCTCCTTAGATATTTCTAAATGATCTTGAGTTTATTATGATGTTGCTTTAAGCTAATCACAAAAGATTCTTTTCACCTACATTAATATTAGCTTCAGAACTAATAAGTTAGTCATTTATTAAAGTGGAGGCTTATATTCTTATTTTGAAATTTAATTCATTGTCATCTTGATCTGAGTCTCTGAGGTATGATGACTTAGTCTACTTATAGTAGCATATCACACAAAGTCTTTGGTTTCTAAAAGTTAAATTAGAACTTTTCCCCCAAGAAAATGGGAAGATGTATTTCAAACTTGATTTCAGAATCATGTAGTTGCTCATCATTAAATGGGAAACCTTATTAAGTAGAAATACTGGCTTCTATTTAAAATATTTCTTTTATTAGTATATATATATTTGGGCAAATTTTTACAGGCATGGAATAGACATAGAAAAATAATAAGTTAATCAGACATGATTTAGTGAGATCAAAAATACAATAAAAAATCTAATAATTTGGTGAAAAGTTTTTAGTATCCATACAAGGCACACCAATATATTTTAGAAAATATCCATATTGACCAAGTATTAAGCAATAATCTTTTCTAGAGAACACTGATTGCTACTTAATGTCAAACTAATGACATCCCATGCACCCCTCCTAAAATCCTATGAAAAAGGAAAGAACCTATAATGGCAAAGAAAAAAGGCCAGAGTTTTGCTAATAAATGTTTTGTAGCTGGGTGAGCCCAGGAAGTCAAGTGATACTCCTGACACAGCATCCTCAGTAGCTAGATCTACAGGTGTGACCAGTCTGGGCAACATAATGAGACCCCATCTCTTATAAAAAAAAAAAAAAAAAAAAAAAAAAAAAAAAAAAAAAGGGCCGGGCGCTGTGGCTCAAGCCTGTAATCCCAGCACTTTGGGAGGCCGAGGCGGGTGGATCACGAGGTCAACAGATCGAGACCATCCTGGTCAACATGGTGAAACCCCGTCTCTACTAAAAATTACAAAAAATTAGCTGGGCACGGTGGTGCGTGCCTGTAATCCCAGCTACTCAGGAGGCTGAGGCAGGAGAATTGCCTGAACCCAGGGAGCGGAGGTTGCGGTGAGCCGAGACTGCGCCATTGCACTCCAGCCTGGGTAACAAGAGCGAAACTCCGTCTCAAAAAAAAAAAAAAAAAAAAAAAAAAAAAAAAAAAAAAGAAAGAAAGAAATGGTCTGTAGATTTCTGAAGATAGGGGAAACTGGAAGAGAAGCTTAGATTACACAACTAAGGGGCCTCAGAAGGGATGGGAGCAAGTCTAGCAAACAAAATCCCATAGCAAGGCTTTGGCCTTAGAATTAGTATAAAATAGGACTACAGAGGATGATTAATTGAGGGCCTATATAGAGAAAAGATCTCCCTCACATATCTACTCCTGTGCATAGAGGACAAAAGCAGTAAACAGTTACACAGGGGCTGGGGGCGGGGGTGGATTTTTTCTTAAGAAAATGGCTTGGAGTGCTTACATCAACTCCGTAGGAAAGCACTTAGAGAACCATGACCCTAACCATTAGCTCCCTGTACTCTTACCTTTAAATGAAGTTTCATAACGTACCCTCTCCCACCAGAAGGTCCCTCTAAGAATCCCCACTCAGAGAACGGAACCAACAGTAATACAGGCCTGCTTTCACAAAAGCAAGGAAATGCAACAATAGCAACCTCCTTAAATATAAATGGATACCCAAGGATCACCAGACAAATGAGGTAAACCAGAAGTATGAAAGAAAAAGGCCAAGATAAACAGAAAAACTAACCCCAGTGGAAAGAGACGCAACATAGTAAGATTTGAGATAATACATGAAATATGAACTGAATGCTAAAAGAACATAAAATATTATAGATTATAAATGGTGATGTTAAAATAACAGCACATTGGAAGAAGCTAGGGAATCCACACATTTGACAGAAAGATACATTTTTTTTTTCTGTACAAACTACATATATTTGAGCAATCAAGTAGTAGATATATAGAATTTTCTTTATATGGAAGTACTCTAATAAGTGAAGGGCTGATAGAATTATTTCAAGATTTTGTAGCTCCTGGTGAATTAGGCATTGGGCATCCATGGTTGCCTTATATGACAAAAATACAACCAGATATATGTCTGTGGATGAAAGATCATACCACCACCTATGAAATAGTCTTACCAAAAAAAACAAAACAAAACAAAACAAAACAAAAAACCCAACCCAAATCCAATCCAGCCTGTAGATGGTACTCTAGATCTCCTAAAAGAAATACAGAGGGCAGAGGAACGTGTTAAACTGCAACGCAGATGAAGTCAGCAAAATGAAAACTCCACAGGGTGAACAGCTTGGTTTCTTCAACAAAGAAATTTGAAGGGTAAAAAGATGCAGGAGATTGTAATAGCAACGTTGAGACTGTAGAAGACAGTGACCAATTGCAATATGTGGGCCTCTCATTTGTGTCCTAATTTAATCAAACTTAAAAAGAATGTATGACAGTGGGACAACTGCAAATTTGAATGCTAGAAGATTTGGGTTTTTCTTAAACATGTAATTGTATTGTGGTTGCATTTTTTAAAGAGAATCCTTATGCTCAGAGACACATGCTGAAACATCCTGAATTAAATGCTGAAATATTAAAACTATACGTGGATGGAACAGGATTGGCCATGTGTTGTTGACTGATAGGGCTGGGTGATAACTATATGAAATTACCCAATTCAGTGTATATTTTAAATTCTTCATAATAACAAATGCTGAAATTAACACTGCTACATAAGGAAGCAACCAAGATGATGTTCCTCAGTAAGTGAATAAAGGAATAAACTGTGATATATCTAGTGGAATATTATTCAATGTTAAAAAGAAATGAGCTGTCAAACCCTGAAAAACATGGAATTTGATTGTGTGTTTCCAAGTGAAAAAAGCCTGAAAAGACTATGAACTATATGATTCAGACTATGTGACATTCTAGAAAAGGCAAAACTATGGGGACTGTAGAAAGATAAGGAAGTGGAGGGGAAGGAGAGATGAATAGGCAGACCACAGATTTTTAAGACCGTGAAATTACTCAGTATGGTAACACAATGGTAGATACATGTCATTGCATATTTGTCCAAACCCACACAACACGTAACACCAAGTGAACCCTAATGTAAACTCTGGGTTTTGAGTGACATTTTTGTATCAAGGTAGGTTCATCAATGACAAATGTACCTACCACTATGGTGTGGAATTATGAGAGTGGGAGCATATGGTTGGGGAATCTCTATACTTTTTATTTAGGTTTTTTTAGTAAACCTAAAACTCTTAAAAATTATTTTAAAATAAATTTGTGATTACAAAAATGTTGTTTTTAAAGTAATATAAGAACAGTATTAGTTGTTATCACATTACATGATACACCATCCCAAACCTGACTGGACTGCCACATTACAGGAAGCATTTATGTTCACATTCGTGGGTCTTTGAGTCAGCAGGGTTTTGGCTGATAGAGGCTGCCACAGGCAGCCATAGCAGGACTTGAGGCCAAAGCCAGATTTAAGGAATAGAGTTTATCCTACAAAGAAACCACGGCAAGGGTGCCGACACATAATTGGCTAAAGTCTTGGGCTAAAAATTCTGTCTTGGGCTAAAAATGGAAAATTCAGGAAATTAACAGCCTTATGAACACCTCTAAGTTATGCAAATTACTCAGAAGCAAATGAATTCTTCTAAAAAGTTAAATTTTAAAATCTTTTAAAAAAATTGATACAGAACACTGTTGGAAATCAATGATAAGCATGGAAAATTGCATTTCCGGAAGGCAGATCGGGTTAAAGTAGATTTTAATCTGGATTGTTGAAGTATGGGAGTGTGCAAATACTTTCTAAAGTATACTGAAAACAAAACGTTATGGGGTTTGGGGTTGGTTTTGTAATATTTTAGACAAATTGTGATATAAAAAAAGGTATTTGTTAATTGCTGCCTTTTAAAATAAATATATGCATACACTTTTTTTAAGCTCACTGAAAACTGAAGCTAATTTGGAAGTTTTGAAGTCAATTCCTAGTGAAAAATTAATGATTGAGACGGGTAAGTTTATTTTAAGAAATTTAAGTTTCATATTGAACCACCAAAAAAAAAAAAGCTAGAGAAAGAAATTAGACTTCAAACCTTAGTGAACAAGTATTTTTAAACAGCATGTTCAACTTCAAGTTATGCTTTCCAGAAGATCTTTGGAGGTTATTAATTAATGGAAAAAATATGCAAATGATTTTCTTCAGTTTTAGTTTGCTGTATCTAAGCACTTAAAAAATGAGATGTCAGAATATAACTCAGGAGGTTGTAGTTAAGAATAGTGACCGGGCGCGGTGGCTCACGCCTGTAATCCCAGCACTTTGGGAGGCCGAGGTGGGTGGATCACGAGGTCAAGAGATCGAAACCATCCTGGTCAACAAGGTGAAACCTCGTCTCTACTAAACATACAAAAAATTAGCTGGGCATGGTGGTGCATGCCTGTAATCCCAGCTACTTAGGAGGCTGAGGCAGGAGAATTGCCTGAACCCGGGAGGCAGAGTTTGCGGTGAGCCGAGATCGCGCCATTGCACTCCAGCCTGGGTAACGAGCGAAACTCCGTCTCAAAAAAAAAAAAAAAAAAAAAAAAGAATATTTAGTTAAACAAGGGGTCTTGACTAAGCACATCACACTTTCAAGTTTCAAAATCTGTTCAGAATTTTGTTTACAGCGTGTTTATAATGGCTTGATTCTGTAGCACTTTTTACAGTGCAAAAAATTAAATTGGTTTAGTATAAGAATTTTAGGATCGGTTGCCTCTTAAAATAAAACAAGGTGAGGCCAGATGCGGTGGCTCATGCCTGTAATCCCAGCACTTAGGGAGGCTGAGGTGGGCGGATCATCTGCATTCAGGAGTTTCAGACCAGCCTGGCCAACGTGGTAAAACCCCATCATCTCTACTAAAAAATGCAAAAAACTGGGCTGGGCGCAGTGGCTCATGCCTGTAATCTCAGTTACTTGGGAGGCTGAGGCAGGAGAATTGCTTGAACCTGGGAGGTGCAGGTTGTGGTGATCTGAGATTGTACCATTACACTCCAGCCTGGGCAACAAGAGCGAAACTCTGTCTCAAAAAAAAAGAAAATGCAAAACATTAGCTGGGCGTGGTGGCCCATGCCATAGTCCCAGCTACTCAGGAGGCTGAGGCACTAGAATCGTTTGAACCTGGGAGGCAGAGGTTGCAGTGAGCTGAGATTGCGCCACTGCACTTCAGCCTTGGAGACCGAGTGAGACTCCGTCTCAAAAATATAGTAATAATAAATAAATAAAACAAGGTGAAAAGCTAAAACTTTTATTTAAACCCTGTCAAGGCTTTCCTTATACCCTGGACTTTAGGAAAGTCAAGACTGAGCCATTCTGGAGAAATCACATTCATTTCTTTGAGCAGTTAGGCAAATAAAATGATTTGATTAAAAGTACAATACTTGTAATATGTGTAAACTGTTGTAATTATTAAAAAATATTCAAAACCAGTTTCACAATCAGTAGAGGCAAGAGAGAAATGTAACTTATGTAAACCTCATTACATGCATAGCAAAAAAATTTTTTAAAAACTGAAAAATATATAAATGTTTTCATGTTATACAATTGTATTTAAGGTTTAGGTTTTATTTTTAAAGCATGCTTCACACCAACGTTAGCAGATAAAAGGAATAAAAGTGAGTCTTAGGAGGTATTTAAGATGCAGTTCAAGATTTTATCTAGTGCTTTCTGTTAGAACTCTTTTCTGTTGTAATTATTGTGCTGTTTTGGAAGCTGAATCGTGGTTTATTATTTAGAAGTTATGTATTAGTTTGATAATGGTCATTAAAATTTTTTTTGAACACAAAAACCTTAAGAAACACTTTCTTTGCTTAACTAGATGCACCATGGTGTGGAGTCAAAAGTACACATGCTGGATCCAAATACATAAAAACTGCATTTCCTACCAAAAAGAAGTGGGAAAGTGGGCATTGCTTAAAAGACAGAAATGAACCCTGCCATATAATGTAAGTATTTTGCTTTCATGGTCTTCAAAATCATTAGTCAGCCGCCTGATGCCACTTACAAAATGAACTCAAGGGACAGAATTAAAATTTTGCAAAATCCAAGGGAAGTTCAGGTTCAAGACCACCGTTATTAACGTAGTGATTTGGAGGAATCTGCATCTGAATTGATGTGTCCCAGCGCCTCTTCTCATATCTTCTCAACCCAACATGATTTTATTGCAGCAGTGAAAAATAAATGAGATTTTGGTCATTCTGTGGAAGAGAGAAAAGATCTTAAAGCAATCAATATAATCACCTTACCTGGTTTAAGTTCTATTCTTACTGCAACTTCCTGCTACTCTTTGGTAACAAGAAAGCCTTAGCAGAATATTTTGCATTTAAATGATTTGACAGCCTCTATAAATCTATGAAATAACACATTAATTTAAGCCTCAGAACAAAAGGACAAGTGATAGGATTTCCTTTTTCCAGTCAAAGGGGGTAGGACTTTAGTGCATTTTATTTCCTAAAAAAGCAGCAAATCAGAATCTTTTAAATTGTGATGTATAGCATAGATGAGAAGAGGGACTACTGCCCATCTATCAAAGAGCTGTCAAGGTAACTAAGAGGAAAAGGTTGTTATATCATTTTCATGGGCGCATAATCCAATTTCTTTTGTTTGCACAGATAGTTTAATCTAGAAGATAACAGTCTTATATGATTTACCAGTTCAGACAATTGGGCATACTTATAACACATTCATAGAAACTAATTGGTTCTGTGTCTTCATGAGGAGTAAAAAAGAGAAAAACGAGCTGGGTGCGGTGGCTCACACCTGTAATCCTAACACTTTGGGAGGCTGAGATGGGTGAATCACCTGAGGTCATGTTCAAGACCAGCCTAGCCATCATGGTGAAACCCCATCTTTAAATAAATAAATAGGAAAAAAAAAACAGGATGATTGCTCTTAAGACTATTCATTCCGTATGCACGATCTTTTATTTTTAAGTAGTTTTTAACATGAAAAGAGTATTAGAAGATTAGCCAGTTCTAAAATCCAGCAGGCAGAACAGTGAAGAATTATTCTATTAAAATATATTTGAAAGGTTATTTTTCTTTATTAACATGCTTGAGCTGAGAAAGACTTTAAAACTGAAGCAGCCAGGCATGGTGGCCTATACCTGTATCCCAGCTACTTGGGAAAACTGCTTGAGCCCAGAAGTATCGAGATCAGCTCAGGCAAGATAGGGAGACCCCTGTCTCTAAAGAAATAAAGAAAATTTAAAAAAATGAAGAAATATAAGTACTTGCAAATTCAGTCATGAGACAGTATTTCTAATTAATTATGTATTTTTTGAGACAGTCTCACTCTGTTGCCCAGGCTGGATTTCAGTGGCACGATCTTGGCTCACTGCAACCTCTGCCTCCTGGGTCCAAGCAATTATCTTGTCTCAGCCTCCCAAGTAGCTGAGATTACAGGCATGTGCCACTACACCCGGCTAATTTTTGTGTTTTTAGTAGAGATGGGTTTTCACCATGTTGGACAGGGTGGTCTCGAACTCTTGACCTCAAGTGATCCATCCACCTCGGCCTCCCAAAGTGTTGGGATTACAGGCGTGAGCCACCGTGCCCAGCGAATTCTAGGGAAAAGAAACTGGTATTTTGCCAGCAGCCAGCTTACAAGAAGTAGTTGCCAACAGTATATCCAAGTCAGTTTTCTATACTTGTTAATCTTACGTAAAATTATTGCTGCTGACTTTAGCTATACATTTGCAAGACAAAATTTCAAGGTGTTTTTAAATGTAGACTGTTTAAGAAATGTGAAGGCTGGCCAGGCACAGTGGCTCACGTCTGTAATCCCAGCACTTTGGGAGGGGATGGATCACCTAAGGTCAGAAGCTCGAGACTAGCCTGGCCAACATGGTAAAACCTTGTCTCTACTAAAAATACAAAAATTAGCTGGATGTGGTGGCGGACCACCTGTAATCCCAGCTACTCGGGAGGCTGAGGCAGGAGAAATCACTTGGACCTGGTAGGCAGAGGTTGCAGTGAGCCAAGACCGCACCACTGCACTCCAGCCAGGGTGACAATAGCAAAACTCCATCAACAAAAATAAAAAATAAAAACAACAAAAACCTGAAAGCTTCATAAATACTTGATCTTCAGTTAGCTAAGTAGGCAGAGCTTAGGAAAATTAGCATCTGCAAGCTGAAAAAATTTAAACCACATTTCAAAATACACAATCCTCTAATCTGCTAATTATGAGTTGGCAAGTTAATTCCTACGTACAAAGTCATTTTTATCAACCTCCATTCTGTTAGCAGTTTTACATTCTAATTATTTTTATAGAGATCTTTTCGATATAAACTGTTTGCAACAGATGTTTTGGAGCCCCTGCCATATGTCAGGAAATGTACAAGTTACTAAGGCTACACAGAAGAATCAAGACAGTCCCTCCCTGTCTTATCCGTCCACCAGATAAATAGGCACACTGTGCCACCTGGCACTTTAGATAAGGCATTCAGTGAGTCAGGAAGGATTCCTGCCCTCCTGGAGCAAATAAGCAGACAGTGTCCAAGATGGTAGTGCTGTTATACAAGTTGGAATATATGACCAGGACCACAGGGCACATCAACTGCTTTGAGGGAAATAGGAGAGAGCTTTACTAAGGTGACATTTCAGTTACTAAGCATGACTGGGAGTTCAGCCAAAGAAAAACAAACACCTTGAGCAAAGGCAGACTGCAGAAGGGCTTGACTGATCCAGAGGAACAAGTGTGGCAGGAAGTAGGATCCACGGGGTAAGTGGAAGAAGTCTGGGAAGGTAGAGTGAGCCCAGATTGTGAGCGCTCTTATATGCCAGCATTTCGCTTAGATTTTATCACTACCCAGAGGATTTTAAGCAAGAGAGTGGCAATTATTTTTTTTAAAAGCTATAACTGGTATCAGTATGGAGAAGGGCTGGAAAGGAGATGGTGGCAGGAATCATACAGATCTTATAAGACTAAAAACCTTTGCCTGGCCGGGGTGCAGTGACACATCTGTCATCCCATGGGAGGCCTAGGTGGGAGGATCACTTGAGGTCAGGAGTTCAAAAGCAGCCTAGCCAACATGGCAAAACCCCCATCTCTACGAAAAATACAAAAACATTAGCCAGGCATGGTGGTGGGCACCTGTAATCCCAGCTACTTGGGAGGCTGAGGCAAAAGAATCGCTTGAACCTAAGAGGCGGAGATTGCAGTGAGCTGAGATTGTGCCACTGCACTCCAGCCGGGGCCACAGTGTGAGACTTCATCTTAAAAAACAAAAAAATCCCACAAAAACCTGTGCCTACTGTAAAAGTGCTACATTAAACAAAACCCACTAAATTCTCAGGGACATTAAACAACTTTATATTCGTTTTGGAATAACTGCAGCTTTGACCACTGAAGATATATGGAAATAGCATGGCTGCAGAAGTGCTATTCAAAGATTGCCATAAACTGCATTATCACTTATCAAACAGTAAAATAGGATGTCCTAAGTTCCAATAGATTGTTTTTTCTTTTTTCTTTTGGAGATAAGAGTCTCGCTCTGTTGCCCAGGCTGGAGTACAGTGGAGTGTACTGGCACAATCACAGCTCACTGCAACCTCCACCTCCAACCAATTCTCCTGCCTCAGCCTCCCGAGTAACTGGGCCTATAGGTGTATGCCACCACGCCTGGCTAATTTTTTGTATGTTAGTAGAAATGGGGTTTCACCGTGTTGCTCAGGCTAGTCTCAAACTCCTGAGCTCAGGCAATCCGCACACCTCAGCCTCCCAAAGTGCGGTGACTACAAGTGTGAGCCACCCCGCCTGGCCCCAATAGATTGCTTATAAGTAATTTCAATAAAATGAATTTGCTATGCAATATAATCTTAGCAAAGCTGCTGTGACCTTCAAAACTGTGTCATCAGCAGCACTGATCAAACAGTTCCAGTTCTGAGCAGTAATACAGAGGGACATTCGGTAGTTTCCTAAGAAAATTGGATTTTCACTGTCTTAATTTAAATGTTAATAGGTTTGCTTTTAGGATATTTTGACTGTCAGATAAAAATTTAGTGTAATGTTTGCTTAGTATAAACATCAAGCAAGGCTTTTGTGTCACTATTACAAAACAATTTTTAATCCGTACAGAGCCAACAGTTTTATTTAAAAAAAACAATTTTTAAAATTCCCATTAATCTTAGATCCCCATCCTTAATTCCTTTACATGTTAACATTTAAGATACCCACTAAGGGAACGAAAAGCTTAGGCAAAAAATATTCAAGTGTTCAATTTTGGCTTTGGAACTTCCTAATTCATGTATTTAAAATATTCCACTTATATGTAATACTGCTAGGACACACTATGGATAATCATTATTTAAGAACAGAAACTGAAAGATGTGGCTGAGTGCAGTGGCTCATGCCTGTAATCCTAGCACTCTGGTAGGTGGAGGTGGGTGGATCATGAGGTCAGGACTTCAAGACCAGCCTGGCCAACATGGTGAAACCCCTACACTAAAAATACAAAAATAGCTGGGTATGATGGCGGGCACCTATTAATCCTAGCTACTTGGGAGGCTGAGGCAGGAGAATCACCTGGACCTGGGCTGCAGAGGTTGCAGTGAGCTGAGACTGCACCACTGCACTCCAGCCCAGGCAACACAGTAAGACTCCATCTCAAAAAAAAGAAACTGAAAGATGGACACCTGGGCTTACTTCTCTCTCTCTCTCTCGCCTTCCCCCTCAATAACCGCACATTTTCCCAAGTAAATACTACTTTTGCACCAACCTGATAACCCTCATTTGCTGTCTCTCAAGGACTAGTTCTCTAGCAGTGGCTTTCCAACTATACCTGCTGTCCCCTAGTACAAATTACATTGTGACTTAGGACACATACATAATAAAACCAAAAGAAAAATGGAACAGTACTTACCCTTACTAAGTACAGTATACTTGTCAATTTTTAAAATGCTTATCATGACCCCCTAATGAACGTGCTGTCAGCCGCAACTGAAAACGACTCTTCATTTCCACTGGGTTAATGCCATAACTATGGTGCGCCTAAGACAGATGGCTGCTTTAATAATTTACTTGAACCTGGTTCTTAGCTGTAGTTATATGCAAGACAGTCCCATAACTCTGTTTCTAGTTACTGGCCATACGTTCTTCCTGATATTGCTGAAAAACTTATAACTGTTAAAGTTTATTATATTAAAGGTGCTCTAATATTTTCCTTTATATGGAAAAATATTATATGGCTTTAAACAGAATGTGTACTTGGAGATTTAACCATTTTTGTTTTTGTTTTGTTTTAGTCAAATATTGGAGATAATGTCAGCAGTGAGAGATGAGGATCCACTGGAATTAGCCAATACACTATATAACAATACTATTAAAGTATTTTTTCCTGGAATATAATCAGCATATGTCTTCCACTCTCCATCATGTATGTAAAATTTCACAGTAAAACTTACTGATAGTTTCAATAAAGAAATTATCTGGAAGTTGTCACACCGTTCCCCACCATTCCCCTTCTTTTTCTCATAAAATCAGATCAGGATGTTTTTAAGTCATTGAATACTTTTATTGTTTAAAACAATAAAAAATAATACCTTATTTATTGTTTAAAACAATAAAAAAACTTTTGTAATATCTTCAAAACAATGAAAGGATAATTTTATGACAATACTGCAGACACAGAATGGCTAATAAACCAATTTTACATTAAAAAAATTAGCACATTCTGGTTTATATCAAAGTTTAGTTGCTAGTTTATTTCTCAAGCCTCAGTCTCTGAATCATGACTTTCAGACTCAGCTCAATTACACTGCTACTCAAGTTTCAAAAAAGTTCTTCAGTTGCTTCTGGCAAGCTAATTTTTTCTTTAGTTTTGAAATACTCTCTCAAGTTCTTTATCCTCTGGTCAAATTATTTATTTCCTTGACTTTAATGTGGTTTTCTGATTTGTATTTTTTATTCTAAAGAAAAACTGAGGTCCAAAGTTAGATACATTATATAATTGAAGAATCTTTGGCACAGTTGACGCACCACATGATCATTACATCTATTAAAAAGCTATTTGTTCAAATTTTGTCATAAAAATGTGAAAACATTTTATTCTATGTACAATAATGTACACAAATTTAAACAGGTCACCAAAGAGACCAGAAGTAATTCAAGAGGTATATTTACAGTAGCACATCACAGTAAACGGAAAACCATTCACAGATTCAACATTGATACTGTTTTTGTGCTTGGTTACACACTGAAGGTGAAGGATATTACTCCATTTTGGATGAACTGAATTTTAAACAAATACCTCAATGATTAATAAATGCTATTTTAATCAGTCAGTATCATCATTAAGTTCTTCAGCTGCTGTGCCTGTGTGCTGAATCACTCCATTTCTTTCTCTTTGAGCATCATCATCACAATCTGTACTGTCATCTTCATTCAATTCCCTGTCAGATTCAGCAGCAGCTTCTCTTACAGGTTCCTCTGGATTTTCATCGGGTGCAATAAATCCATTGTTGTTAGATACATTTGAGTTATCTTTGATATCATCTTCGTTGTATACTTTTTGATGGCACATTGGACAAGTATCTTGAATGTACAGCCATTTCCGAAGGCAAAGTGCATGGAAATAGTGATTACATGGTGTAATACGAGCAGATGTTGTAAACTCATGATAGCAGATTGCACATACATCATCTATTTCTTGTAAGCGCCTCCCTTTTATTTCAGGAAGTGAATTAATTTTCTTCACAGCAGTCCTACGATTCATGAATGTCTTCCAGCCATTTTTGGCTTGTAAGTAGATGTTAAAATATGCATGTAGGCACATCATAAAAGCCCGAATTTTACTTCCTGACTCAAACATCATGGTGTAAGCCCCATTTCCAAACATTACAACTCCAAATATAAATTCAATAATACTTCCTGTTGAACGAACGTAGTAGACATAATCGTCAAGCTTTTCCCAGAGGACATTATAGTAGCCGTCAATCATGAATAATGTATAAACAGTGAGAGAAACGATTACTTTTAAGCACAGTTCCACACAAAATGCTGTAACTGCAAACAACCATGTATTTAGTGCATAGTGATGCCAAAGAACATAACTGAGTATGACAGGAAGAATAAACAGGCAAGCAGAGACAAACAGCACAGGAAAATGTCTACGAAAAGATGACACATGAGAGGCACTGAGAGACATTAATACAGGGTCTGTCATTCCATGTATGAAATGCAGGACTGCAGTTAATAGAAGGCACATGTTTCTACTTAAGCGAATAAGTCTCTCTTCTGGTCTTAGCCCACTTAACCCAGTCTGAAGAGCCAAAATAAAAAATAAAACTGGTGCAACAAAGCCAAGCCGCCTGTCATCTTCCTCAGTTGATCCAATAAAGGCCAATATTCCAAGCCCCAAATAATGGGCTACTGAGGAAATTACAGCACTCATGCCCAGCACAGTTAGTGTAGAATCACATCCACTAATTATAAGATTGCAAATGAGGTCCCAAAAATCATCCCAAGAAATAAAGAAGGTATCAGTTTCATTTGCCATCCTTAAGATGTACATTAACACTGTAGCCTGAGCTGTAACTCTTGTTAGCCAAAACACTCGCAGTATGTCTGGGAAACGAATCCTCTTCCATGTGTCCTCCATCAATAACTGTAATCCATAAATTCGATACATGTGCCTCACTAAAAGATAAACATATCGTGTGGAATAATAAAACCACTTCAGTTTCACTGCCAGGACAAGCACTGTATTTAATGTGAGAATCAAGGAAGAGGTAAACACTAAAGTCTCTCTGATGTGTAATGGTAGCTCTGTGATTAAGCCTATTACAGGAACCAAGAGATCCAAAATGATTAATTGTGAATAGATGGAATGAATCTGGAGTAGTGTAATGTATCCAATTCCAAATGTTAGCTGTAGAACGATAACTGCCATCCATAGCGAGGGACCTTTTCGAGGAAGCAGCTCAATTCCAAAAGCTGATGTGTTGTAGCCACCATAGAAGTCAATGTGCAAAGCAGCATAGTAATTCACCAACACTGAAGTTGCAGCTAACAGAAAGGCTGAGCTGTACATGTAAAACTTGAAAAGTGATCGCTGGGACAAGATCAGAACAATACTGGATACAAATATACCTAAAAGAAAGAAAGGAAAAGTCATTTGAATGAAGTATCTTTAAGAATGTTTTCCCACTAATAGTTATGATATTCTTTCTTTAATTAGGAAATATGAGTATGTTCAGTACATTAAGCCTCAAGCCAATTTTGGTTTAAAGGGCAACGAAGGTTTTGTAAAGTCAGAGTTCAAGAGGACAGACCAAACATACTAAATTATTACTTTTTTTGAGACGGTGTCTTGCTCTGTCGCCAGGCTGGAGTGCAGTGGTGCATCTCGGCTCACTGCAACCTCCACCTCCCAGGTTCAAGCGGTTCTCCTGCCTCAGCCTCCCAAGTAGCTGGGATTACAAGTGCCTGCCACCACACCTGGCTAATTTTTGTATTTTTAGTAGAGATGGGGTTTCACCATGTTGGCTAGGATGGTAAATTCTTTACTTCCTTCCTTTCTTTATAAAATTTCCTTCCTTCCTAATTTCCAGATTATTTCAAGTAACACTGTATATGCCGAAGGCACAAAATTACTAAATTATCTTCAAGATTAATTTGTAAAAGAATATGTCCTTCATCATTTGATAATCATTAAGATAATTTAAAAAATTAAGAGCTAAAAATAACCCAAATGAAAACCATTTGTTCCCATTAAGTTTTTGATTGATTGATTGAGACGGAGTCTTGCTCTGTCACCCAGGTTGGAATGCACTAGCACAATCCCAACTCTCCGCCACCTCTGCCTCCCAGGCTCAAGCAATTCTGCCTCAGCCTCCCAAGTAACTAGGATTACAGGTACCTGCCACCACACCCAGCTAATTTTTGTATTTTTAGTAGAGAAACTACTGGTCTCTAACTCCTGAGCTCAACTGATCCACCCACCTTGGCCTCCCAAAGTGCGAGGATTACAGGCGTGAGCCACCATGCCCAGCCAAGTTTTAGATTTTTGGTTTCAAGCATTCTTTAGGAAATCAAGTTCAAGTTTTATACTTTCACCTAATTCCTCCTTTTCTTCTAGCTAAGTCATACCAGCTCTTATTTTTCCTGCTCTTTAACTCTGAGCATTCTTCAAAGAGTCAAAAAATTCAGGGTTTTTTCCCTCCTACCTAGTTTCTTTCAGACTTACAAACATCCTCCAAGTTCCCTTTTTCCTGTACAATGCTGAATCTGTTTCTTAAAATAGTCCACCCTTTCTATTCTTCACATAACAAAAGTAACACTCGGAAAACCAAGACACGTTTTTAAAAAATGGTAATTCCCCTTCCCCCACTCCATAGACACCATCTTTCTTTTTACTCTAACAGAAATGCATATTTTAAGTAGGATTACAATAAACACGTTATTGTCCAACGTTTCAACAATGGGAATGGCATCTAAATACTCACCTAGTTTCACTCCTACATTACAACTGCAAATCTCCAAAGTTCTAAAACATAACTTGCCTTAAACTAGAATCGGCTTTTCCTTGTGATTTGATATTTCAGTTGAAGGTACCATTATTAACCTCTTAGAGGTACTCTCAACCCAACTCCACACACTCAAACTTTGCCAATTAGTTGCCAAATTCTTCTAACATCTCTATCTCCCTTTTCTGTGACACCAACCAATTAATGTCTCAAAAATAAAAAACAAAAAACCTCATCTTGTCTATGTCCATCTACAAGCCATCACCAAATTGCCTCGGCAGCTCTGAAATTGCTATCAACTAAAACCTACATTCCTGCTCCTGGCATTCGAGTATCCAGTTTGCTTTACAGTAATACTCCTCCTAACACACATACATCAATGCTCCAGACTTATGTTCCCCACATTCCTTTCTCCACTATAGGTACAGTGGCGTTTAGTGTATGATGTAGTGATGACCCCACCAACTTCCTAATCCCTGACTGTTCAAATCCTACCTACCCTGGAAACCCACTGTCTTTGATAGAAACTTCTTTCAGCATACCCACAGAACTTAGTGAAACACCTAACACTCATATGTCACCTGATACTGCAGTCTGTAGTTATCTAAGTATCATCTACCCTATTATACATGTGTCTGCAACAGAAAGCAAGGATCATACCTGTCCATCTATGGATCCTACAATAGTCTGTACAAAATAAGTACAATTAGTATTCATGGGGAAATGTCTGTCACATCCAGTTATTTTTAAAGGCAACTACAAAATATAACCTGCTTGAAAAATAAAATCTATGAAAAAGACAATGAGAAACCATATCCTGGAGTACAGAAAAAGTGACAAACTCCAAATTAAAAATCCGTCTATGGCCAGGTGTGGTGGCTCACACTTGTAATCCCAACACTTTGGGAGGCCGAGGCAGGTGCATCTTGAAGCCAGGAGTTCAAGACCATGTCAACATGATGAAACCCTGTCTCTTCTAAATAAAAATTTGCCAGGCATGAAGGCACACGCCTGTACTCCCAGCTACTCAGGAGACTGTGGCAGGAGAATCCCTTGAACCTGGAAGGAGGAGGTTGCAATGAGCTGAGATGGCACCAACTGCACATCAGTGTGGGTGACAGGGAGACCCTGTCTCAAAATAAATAAATAAATAAATATTAAGCAATAAAATAAAAGTCCATCTATCCACCCTATTTCAGCAGGTAATCAAGACACTGCATATTATTACAGTGGACGCATTTCACAATCCATTGCACATAAAAGCAAGGGTTAGTTCCTCTTTTTTTTTGACACGGAGTCTCGCCCTGTCACTATCTCAGCTCCTTGCAACCTCCGCCTCCTGGGCATGCCACCATGCTGGCCAGGCTGATCTCAAACTCCTGACCTCGTGATCCTCGTGAGTCTCCCAAGTGCTGGGATTACAAGCATGAACTATTGCACCCGGCCAGGCTAGTTCCTTTAAGTGATGATTCTGCCCAGGGATTTAAAATGTATCCTGTGCCAAAGTGTGAAGTCATTTGTGAAAAAGAAAACAAAAGGACACAATGAAGAAGATACATAAACCTCTGAATACAAACCACCTGATTCCCCAAGCAAATGGGCCACTAATAATCTCCCAAAGAGTTGTGAGCTTAACAGGCTCTTTTAACAGAAAACAGATTTTATTTTTTATTAGACACTTCCTCCATGGAAGGTAACAAGGAAATGGAATTAATTCAGCCTTCCAGATGCCATATGTAACCTTACGTTCTCTACATGGAAACAACCTTATTTTTCCTGAGACAAAACTTTAAAAACTTTAAAACAAATCTTCTAAGTTGTTGAAGTTATAGAACAAAATAATTCCTACCCAAAGTTTGCAGGCATAAGGGGTTCATAGATTTTTCTTTTATATTCATGTTCCTACCTATGGAACTTGGGAAGAATCTGCTCTCATTTTAAAAGCCAACATCCCAAGTAATGAGTCTCCAAGTAATAATCTTTCTCATGGCCTTTACAGAATATGATCAAAATTTCATTGCATTTTTATATTAGACATGAAATTCTTTCTTGGTATTTATACTGTAGGTCTAACAAAATATAAAAGTCCAGAGACAGGCCAGGCATGGTGGCTCACGCCTGTAATCCCAGCAATTTGTGAGGCCGAGGTGGGTGGATCATGAGGTCAGGAGTTCAAGACCAGCCTGTCCAAGATGTTGAAACCCCGTTTCTACTAAAAAATTAGCTGGGCGCTGTGGCAGGTGCCTGTAATCCCAGCTACTCAGGAAGCTGAGGCAGGAGAATCGCTTCCAGGGGCAGAGGTTGCAGTCAGCCGAGATCGTGTCATTGTATTCTAGCAGGCAACAGAGTGAGACTCTGTCTCAGAAAAAAATAAAGTTCAGAGACAGTTTCTCATTAGGATTTGGAAGTGACTTGGACAAGTAATCAAGGCTATGTCTAAATGCTGCTTTATAAAGAATTAAAACCTTGGGACACTAGAGAACAGAATTTACTGAAATCACAACTCAGAGAGATCTTGGTCCAGTTCTCCAGTGACTAAGAGAGTTTCAATAGAGTTTTCAAGGTAGTCAAAAAGAGGCAGGTATCCAAATCAATTCAGGAACTTTGAAACTATATGTGAACTCAACTCATGAAAGAGTTCAGGCCTTTTCAATTTGGATTACCAAAAACAAGCAAATAAAAACAAATGAAAAAATAAAAAAACTTACCATGTATGTTACATAAGAAAGTGTTTCTCTCTTTTATATGTAAAGTCCATTCATACCCTTACCCTCTTTTGGAAACTTGTGACTACAAATCAGGGTACAAAACATAGTATTTACAATTCTCCAAGTGCCCTAAATACCTTTAAAACAAAAATGTGGAAAAACATTTTAATACCTGACAGAATATGGAAAAGCATAGAAATAAATGTATTTATTACCTTACTCCGAAGGGAGCCTTAAGCAATGAAATTTACAACAAAGTAGTGTTCTGAAATGTTGTCAATCTATTGGCATACTTGAAAAATCATAAAGAAAAAATTTCTCCGGGTGCAGTGGCTCACACCTATAATCCCAGCACTTTGGGAGGCCGAGGCGGGTGGATCACAAGGTCAAGAGATTGAGACCATACTGGTCAACAAGGTGAAACCCCGTCTCTCCTAAAAATACAAAAATTAGCTGGGCATGGTGGTGGGCTCCTGTAGTCCCAGCTACTCAGGAGGCTGAGGCAGGAGAATTGCTTGAACCCAGAAGGCGGAGGTTGCAGTGAGCCGAGATTGTGCCATTGCATTCCAGTCTGGGTAACAACAGCGAAACTCCATCTCAAAAAAAAAAAAAAAAAAAATTTCTGAGGCCAGTTGTGGTGGCTCACACCTATAATCCCAGCACTTTGGGAGACCGAGGCGGGTGGATCATGAGGTCAAGAGATCGAGACCATCCTGGTCAACAAGGTGAAACTCCATCTCTACTAAAAATACAAAAATTAGCTGGGCATGGTGGTGCGCACCTGTAGTCCCAGCTACTCGGGAGGCTGAGGCAGGAGAATTGCTTGAACCCAGAAGGCGGAGGTTGCGGTGAGCTGAGATTGTGCCATTGCACTCCAGTCTGGGTAACAACAGCAAAACTCCGTCTCAAAAAAAAAAAAAAAAAAAAAAAAATTCTACTGGATTCTCATTTTAGGTAAAAAAAAAATTTTTTTTAAAAGTAGTAGAACTTAGAATACTTTTAGCAAGTTTTTCTAGTCTGTCTTTCCCATCTGTGATATCATAAAAAATACAGTAATATTTGGTCTTTGTCCCATTTTCTGACAAGGCTTCTAAAAATCCTTGGAATCTCTGGAGTGACTGTTTTGACAATAATCAGATGACTGGTACCCTAGATGGCTTCAGCATGGGTCTAGGTAGCCAGGAGAACCAACCCAATGATTAAGGATTATAACTTTCATTCCCACCCCAAGCCCTCACCTCTGGGAAGGGGAAAGAAGCTGAAGATAAGAGTCCATAAACCAATGCCCAGTGATCTAATCAATCATGCCTGTTTAATGAAGCTTCTATAAAAACCCAAAAGAACTCAGTTTTGTGAGCTCTCAGATAGCAGAACACTGAAGCTCCATGCCCCTTCTCCCCTTCTCTCCTTCTTTGCCTTGCCTTATACATCTCCTTCCATCTGGTCAATTTTGTGAGCTCTCAGATAGCAGAACACTGAAGCTCCATGCCCCTTCTCTCCTTTGCCTTGCCTTATACATCTCCTTCCATCTGGTCAATTTTGTGAGCTCTCAGATGGCAGAACACTGAAGCTCCATGCCCCTTCTCCCCTTCTCTCCTTTGCCTTGCCTTATACATCTCCTTCCATCTGGTCAATTCATTTGTGTCCTTTGTAACAGCCTTCATTAATAAGCCGTTAAATCTAAGTACAGTAGCTCCTCCTTACCAGAGGTTTCACTTTTTTTTTTTTAGTGATGGAGTCTCGCTCTGTTGCCCAGGCTGGAGTGCAATGGCACAATCTTTTGATTGATATAGGTTTTTAACTTCAATATCATTCAGTTTATCAATCTCTTCATTATATTTGGCTTTATATATTTTTAAAGTATTTCCTCCTTAATCTAAGATTGGGAAAATAAGATATTCCACATTTTCTTCTAAACAGTTAAAGTTCTGCATTTCATATTGACATGGCTAAGAATACACTTAAAAATGATTATTGCTTTTTTAAGAGACAGGTCTTGCTCTGTCACCCAGGCTGGAGTGCTGTTATGCAATTATAGCTTACTGCAGCCTTGAACTCCTGGGCTCAAGCAATCTTCTCACCCCAGCCTCCTGAGTAGGTAGGACTACAGGCACCTGCTGCCAAGTCTGGCTAATTTTTTTTTTTTTTTGTAGAGACTGGGTCTCATTACATTGCCCAGGCTAGAAGTGACTGTTTATATACTGACATGAGACAGACATTAGTATAATTTTTTTCCATAGGTGTAACAAAATAATTATTAATTCAGCAGTCCACATTTACCCCAATGTACTTCAATTCTATCTCTGAAACACATTATTTCTATATATACATTAGTAGTCTGTTTCTGGGCTATGTATTTAATTATAAATAAGTCTAAGTACTAATCTATTTGCCTATCCCAGTGGTTCTCAACCAGGATTTGGCAGTATCTATAGAGACAGTTTTGGCTGTCACACTGGGTTGTGGGGGTACAAGGTGCTACTGGCATCTAATGGGTAGGGGATAGGGATACTGCTAAAAATCTTACAGTGCACAGGAGAGCCCCCACCCCCATATAAAGAATTATACTTTCCAAAATGTCAATATTGCCACTGTGGAGAAATCTCAGTCTATTCCTATGACAGTTATAATTAAGTTGGCTTTGTGTTTGCACTTCATAGGTTTTGTGAGGTCTTTTACAGCACCAAAAATAGCTAGGTATCTATTCTTTTTAAGAACTTTATTGAGACCAGACGTGGTGACTCTCACCTGTAATCTCAGCACTTTGGAAGGCCAAGGCAGGTGGATCACCTGAGAGGGGGAGTTCAAGACCAGCCGGACCAACAAGGAGAAACTTCATCTCTATTAAAAACACAAATTAGCTGGGTGTAGTGACACATGCCTGTAATCCCAGCTACTTGGGAGGCTGAGTCAGGAGAATCGCTTGAACCCAGGAGGCATAAGTTTAGGTAAGCCGTACGGTGCCACTGCATTCCAGCCTGGGCAACAAGAGCAAAACTCTCTCAAAAAAAAAAAAGAAAAGAAAAGAACTTTATTGAATGGCAAGACCTATTACAATGGACAGATCTATATCAGTACATATTCAGATTTTAAGTTTGTTGCTTTGCTATTTCCAGTAATGCTTGCCCATAATTCTTTTGCACTACTATATCTCTAGGCCAATTCCCTAGAATTGAAATTGTGAATCAAAAGTTGTATAAGCCTGGCAGGGTGGCATGCACCTGTAGTCCCAGCTACTTGGGAGGCTAAGGCAGGAGAATCTCTTGAACCTGGGAGGTGGAGGTTGCAGAGAGAAGAGATCATGCCACTGCACTCCAGCCTGGGCAACAAAGCAAAACTGTTTCAAAAAAAAAAAAAAAAATAGGCTGGGTGGCTCATGCCTGTAATCCCAGCACTTTGGGAGGCTGAGGCAGGTGAATCACAAGGTCAGGAGTTCCAGAGCAGCCTGACCAACTGTTGAAACCCTGTCTCTACTAAAAATACAAAAATTAGCTAAGCGTGGTGGTGCATGCCTATAATCCCAGCTACTCAGCAGGCTGAGGTAGGAGAATCCCTTGACCCAGGAGGTGGAGGTTGCAGTGAACTGAGATCGTGCCACTGTACTCCAGCCTGGGTGACAGAGTGAGACTCCAATCTCAAAAAAAAAAAAAAAAAAAAAAAAAAAGTCAGTTGTAAATGACAGTTGATAGTGCCTAATGGTTTTACACAGAACAGTCTTCCAAAATTGTATAAATTTACCTATTCCAAAATGTTAATTACCTTTGCCAAACTAATCAAACTTTGAACTCTTCATCAATCTGATAAATAAATTTTGTTTTGACTTTTTTTTTCTTTTTTTGAGACAGAGTCTCACCCTGTTGCCCAGGCTGGAGTAGAGTGGCACGATCCCAGCTCACTGCAACCTTTGCCTCCCAGGTTCAAGTGATTCTCTTGCCTCAGCCTCCTGAGTAGCTGAGCTTACAGGCGCACACCACCATGCCTAGATAATTTTTGTATTTTTAATAGAGACAGGGTTTCACAATGTTGGCTGCTCTAGAACTCCTGACCTTGTAATCCACCCACCTTCGCCTGCCAAAGTGCTGGAATTACAGGCGTGAGCCACGGTATCATGCCTTGATTTTTTTTTTTTTTTTTTTTGAGACAGTCTTTCTCTGTTGCCCAGGCTGGAGTGCAGTGGTACGATCTTGGCTCACTGCAAAACTCCACCTCCCAAGTTCAATTGATTTTTGTGCCTGAGCCTCCAGAGTAGCTGGGACGGGGTGGGGGGCAGGGGGAAGAGCACCACTGCACCTGGCTAATTTTTGTATTTTTTGGTAGAGGCAGGTTTCACCATTTGGCCAGGCTGGTATCAAACTCCTGGCCTCAAGCAATCTACCCACCTCAGCCTCCCAAAGTGCTGGGATCACAGGCGTGAGCCACCGTGCCTGATCTTGACTGTATTCAATTATAAATAAGGCTAATATTTTTTTTCCATAAAATCAAGCTTCTGTAGGAAGAGCTAAATACTTTTACTTATTGAACATTGTTTATTGTGAATAGTTTGTCTTAGACATTTTCCTAAGGGAGTGTAAGTTTTTTTCTTTTTCTTTTTAGACAGGTGGAGTGCAGTGGCGAGATCTTAGCTCACTGCAACCTCCGACTCCCTGATTCAAGCGATTCTCCTGCCTCAGCCTCCCTGGCAGGGTAAAAATCTTACTAGAAAGTGAATCGCATATGATGCAAATACTTTCTCTCAGTTTGTAATTTAAGGATTTTTAAGTTTTGCCATTAAAAAGCTTTTCATTTTTATGTAATCAAATATATCAGATTTCTCCTTGTAACTTCTGAGTTTTCTGTTATGTTTAAAGCCTTTTTCCACCTCAATGAATTATCACCATATGAGTAATACTATTAAAACAAACTCCTAGGCTTGCATTTTCTGCTTTGGATTTAAATTTGCTAACTCAGCATTATGCTACTCTGGGTTGAGTTTCATTTAGCATTTAACATTCCTTAAGATACAGCTTTTATGTTCTCCAATATTCTATATATTGTCATAGAATTTTATTTGGATCTCCAAAATGAGTTGCTTTATCTTCTGACCTGTTGAAATCTCAAATTAGTTTGATATCAAATGAAGGTACAGTTGTAGCACCGTTTTGTAGTTAGAGGGGAGTAAATACTTCTACCACCACACATAAAACTGGTAATGCTTTTTACTTAGAGATAGATTCCCATTTTTACACATTAATTTAAAAAAAAAAGGTGAGGCTGACAAGTATTAAGACTTATACAGAGTAGTACTGAAAAGTCTACAACTGTAAAGAAACTAACAAGACAGAACAATTAATTTCAACTATCCACTGGCATCTTTTACACACAAACCTGTGTCTTTCAGTAACATGTAATTTTTAAGTACCAAAACCATTTTTTTTCATTCTTATCATCCTTACAAATGTGAAAAATTAGCATAATTACATGACACAATATAAAATATCATAAGATGATAGATTTGGAAAATATTTCCTATTTCTCGAAAGTCTGATCCAGAGATTCTGGGATGAAATTTTTCAAACAAACAGCACCAATATTTTGCTGATGATTTCAAAAGACCAAAATATCTAACAAAATATGTATTAAATGAAGCATTAAAATAGTTCTATTGTCTTTAACACCCTATGAAACAGGTATCATCATTGTTCAAGTTATAAAAGGTAAAAATAAAAAACCAAAGCACTGAGCAGTCACTTTAAGTCATGTTCTTTAAATTGTAACACAAACTTCCACAATTTATTACAAAAGATGCATGGTGAGTAGAAGGAAAATACCAGATTACCTTGTTCAATGTTCTTAAACTACAAATTATTTAATTAAGGAAAATACTTTTCTTTGAGGCTGCCTAGCCTGAAGCTCAGCAGAGTGCTGCAGTAAAGCACAGGGCCCCAAAGGGATTCTCAGAGAATCTGCAGTTATCATGCTGTAAGAATATTCAAAGCAATCGCTACACTATTTCTGGGATGAATATGCAGAATCCTCTCAAACAGAGCCCAATTTTTAACACAAATAATGGTGGTGGTATACGTTAGCAGTGGCAAGAAGGAATGGCTGGAATTAGGCGGGTAACTGAAGCAGCTTGTGCTGAAGAACATCATCACATTTGGTTTAGTTAAAATTAAGGTTTAAGATCTAGCATATGATCATTACTACAGCGTTCTGTATCTGGATTGCAGCTGTTAGGGAGGAAAGTAAACCATACTTAATGTCAAAAGATTTTTAAGCCCAGGCTCTGGCAACCACTTACCGGCTGCCTACCAAGAGCAAAACATTTAACCTCTATGACCCTGTTTCCTGGTTTGTAAAATGAGAATAACACCACCCACCTCTGAGGGATGTTTGAAGGTCAGGTTAGATAATACCAGTGAAAATGCTTTGCAAAAGTAAAGTATGAGACAAACGTAAAATATGGCTATTTATTGCTAAGAACAAAATTCAGCCTTTATTGCCACTCCCCTTTGGTAGGAATAAAGCAACAGATGGCTTGTAATTCAGAAAGGCTTGGTAAGGACCTCACCATCAGTTTGCCCTCAGCAACACTTCAAAAGCACTAGCCTGCTTAAGACCGAGCACTAGAATTACCTCATTAACAAAATTTGCCAAGCTGCAATTACTTAAAAAATTCTTTTATGCATAAATGCATCTCACTCTGATGATGTAAGTGAAGATGGGAGAGGAAGAATGAAAGATACTTTTAACACTCCATCCATATGAAACAAAGACAATGATTTTCAGAAGTCACTTTTGCAAATGTCTCATCACTTTTTACAGTCATCTTCAATATCTTCTCGTTTATTAATGGAAAATTTTAGGACTCGATTTAAGCATTACCACTTTCATGAGAATTTCTGGTAATGGTTTCAAGGTCTGACATTTGAAACCCTGTCTCCTTCGCTTGGATGTCATTTACTACAGACAATTCACGATCCTGTGGACCCTAGGATGCAGCAGAAGTGGCAACATAAAAGTACTCTACATTTTGTAATAAAGGGAAACTGAGGCCCACGCCTTGGCACAGGTCCAAGGTCACACACGACGAGACTGACAGTAGAGTTGTTTTTAAAAGGCTGTCGCATAGGACGCAGTAAACCAGTACTCATTTCCCACGACAAACAACGGGCAAAGAGCCGCATGCTCACACAACCTTGCTTCCCTGCCTCACTCGGGTGCAACACTGAGTCCTCGCTAGGGGGACTGCTCCGCTGTCAACTCAGACAAATATCATTTCCTTCCCCCCTCCCACCACGTAAAGACGACCCTTTGAAGGATGAAGCCTTAGTTCTCAAAATCACACACTCGACCCCATGGCCTCTGAGCGCCAGCCCGCTCCCCGGGGCACGTCTCGGCCCGCAGAGCCGTCCCGGGACGCAGGGTACCCTGTTGCCTTACCAAGGAGCCGGAGAAAGATCTGGAGCACGATGCAGAACCGGCTTTGGCTGGAATCGGGGTAGGAGTTGAAGATGGCGTCGATGATGTAAAGGCAGGGCACCCGGAGCGCCACTTCGAGCGCCGCCCAGACCTGCTGATGGGCCATCCGCACCTGCTGCTGCGGGGGCCCCACCGCCGCCATGAGCCGCTGCCACACCGGGGCTGGGCGGGCCGGGTAGAGCCGCGGGCCGCGGCCGGGGGCGGGAGCTAAGGCGGGCAACTCCGCCCCCGCTCTCCTTCCTCTAGTGTCTCTCTCACGGCCCGCCCCGCCGCCCGCTCGCGTCCCTCGAGCTGGAGCAGGCGGCGGAGGCGGCGTGGCTGAGAAGGCGACGGCGGCTCCCCAGCAGGTCTCTGGGTGTCGGTGTTTCCGGCTGGCTAAGGTCTGACTCCTCCCTCCACCACCTCCCCCGCCCGCGGAGCCACCATCTTGACCTCGCCCGCCGGCCTCTGCCGTTGCTGCTGTGACGAGGCCCGTCGGCTGCGCCCGCGGTCAAGCGAACCGCAGAGTCCACGCCCGCTGCCTGCGTCATAATCCAGCCCTAGGAACGCTCACCATGTCGTCAGCACGCAGGGTTGCCATGGTTTCCACCCACCTCCGCGGCTTGCTCAGGCGTCTCCCCGTGGCGCATGCGCTTTTCGGTAGCCGCACTTTCCCGCCTCAGGGTTAGAGCTTCACCCACGCAGAGTCGGCTTAGCAAGGTAGTTGGTGCTTCCGCTGGGCAAAATTATTAGTCGTTTTATTAGAGCCCATTAAACGTTGCGTAAACATGGTTCAGAGCTGCGTGGGAGGAGAAAAGCCAAAGGATGCCGCCCTCTCGACCTGCTCCACCCTCCCTGGAGGCCGGGTCTGAAAGCCGACGCCAGGAGAAATCCCGTGAAGGCCGCCCGGGATCCTGGTAGAGGCGGCGCTGTGTGCCTTTATGGAGCGCTTGCTGTGTGTGGCACTGGGCTGGGTGTAGTGGGCGCTGCGAAGAGAAACGTCCCTCCCATCCCTTTGCACATCACCGTTACCACCTCCTGCCCAGATGGACAGAAGTGAGTACATTCATCGGCCGCGTTTTACCAATGGCAAGGAGTTAGTGACTGAAGGGCAAGAACCTAGGGTTTGCTGTCTTCGATTTCTCATCTTTGAGGTAAGTACACCTGGACAGTTCCTTCCTTCCTGCCCAGGGCTCATGCTTTCTTGCCTATCCATGTAATTAATATGATCTGGCTATCTTTATCTTTGTTCGAAAACTTCAGCAGCAAACGATCGCGTAAGTTAGGGCTGAGGCTGCGCTATAGACCTAGCTATCCTAGCTTAAGAGGGATAAAATAGGAAGCAGGAAGCCTGGCTCACCTGAGCTCCCAGCTCAAGTGCATTCTGCAATCCAGTTTATATCAGGTCTCCGTGTGGGTGGTTATCCTTTATCAAGATCCCCCCCCCCAAGGGGAGGAGGATTGTTAGTCACATTATCAAACTCTTCTCCAGCCTCTTTCTCTGCTTAGAGGTATGTGTAATGTGTAATAGAAAGATCGAACCCCACCCCAAAATCCTTATTTCTACTCTTGTTTTTAACCTTCTGTTCTTATCCTCTACCCTACTCCCTAATAATGACCGCCATTTATCTACTGCTTAATGGATACTAGGCACTGTGCTAAGGGTTTTATATTTTATTTCAATCCTTTCATCGGCTTTATTTTGATAGTTTTACAGAGGAGGAAACTGAGACTTAGATAAGTTACAAGATGACAGGGTGACTACCTTGTTCAGTTAGTAGTCAGCAACTAGTATATCCAAAGATAAGTCAAAACTAAGTTAAACCCAGGGCTACCTGAAGCTCACAGCTTCAGGCATCTTTGATTTCTTCCTTTCACTCACAGCCAATTTTGCAACTAAATTGTATCCATTCTGTCTGCACCTTGTACTGGGCTCGTTTCTATTGTCACTGTCTTTGTCCTAACTCAAGATCCTCTGTGGCTTTCTGCATTTATTGCATAAACTCATTATGATTGCCACTATTTCTAATCCAGCCGGTGCACTGCCAGGTTAATTTCCCCAAACTGCATGCCTGGGGAATAACCTTGTGGTTATGACGAAATTCCCAAAGGAAAGCAAACTTGGCAAGGTGCAAAGACTATGAAGACTTAGAACTTCAGAGATCTATGGAGATCTTCAGAGATATAAATTAGCTAGTCAACCTATCTATTCTGCCCTGATTACACTGTAAAGCAAAAGGAGAGAGGCCCTTATGGAGAAAAAGATCCAGAAGGACTCATCTAAACCACAAGTTGCGTAGAGGAGATAGGTAAGTTCTATTATATTATGTTCATGGAAAGTAAGTTGATGGGCTTTCCTCTAATTTTTATTTTAAAATAAATGTAAATATGAAATAAAATTATTTGTAATTAACAAATGTTTCAGTCTTTATTAATGTTTTAACTGTCTCTGATCTTAATTTGATGTATACATTTTATTAGTATAAGAGTTTCTGAGACTAAGTTCCGTCTTGGGCCAAGGTGGTGGCAGAGTTTTTCTTATCTTTTTCACACAGCTTCTCCAAGCAGGCTCTCTGCCAAGCTTTTCCAACCTACCTTATTTTGTTATTGTTGTGTTCTGTTTTGTTTTAGGTTTTTAACAGCCTGAAGCCATGGTTTTTAGTTTCTGTCTCTAGTGATAAATGGAAAAGAGGATGAGGAAGGGTATTTACTGGCCCAACCAGAAACGGAAACTAAGAACCCGTAACTGTTTTCTCTCCCTTGGACACCCCTGTGTGAGCTCTCTTTCTCTGTCTATAAAATGAAGGTTTCAATAAGATCTTGGCAAGTGTGTTAAAATGCTATGTTAAAACAAAATGTATAGTAATGAGGTAATTTTTAAGATGCTCAGAAATTTTTAAGATAAAAGATGTTTCCAGCTGGGTGTGGTGGCTCATGTCTGAAATCCCAGCACTTTGGGAGGCGGAGGAGGGTGGGTCGCTTGAGCCCAGAAGTTCAAGTTTGTAGTAATGTCACAGCAGTGATAGGAAATTAATATAACCACATACTCTCACTCCCAGTGAACCATGTGGGGAGTTTGTGCTTCTCATCCCCACAACTTTGTGAGTCTAGAAGTCCTTATTCCCAAGACAGGAACTTTTTCATCAAGAGACACAATAATTCTTTAAACTTCAAGATGGAAGATTCAATATTGTAAATATGTTGACCTATAGATTTTATGTAATCTCAATTAAAAAAAAAATCTCAGTAGGTTCTTTTTTCCAAAAATAAAAAAAACTGATTTTAAAATTCCTAAGCAATGGGAAAAAACAAAGTTGAAGGATTTATACTGTGAGACATCAGGACCTATTCCAAGCTGTATTAAAGAAGAAAAGATAGTATTGGTGCATGGATAGAAAAACTGACCCATGGAACAGAACAGAAAGTCTAGAAAAACTCCACATGTATAGGATCACTTGATTCATTAGAAAAGTGACACTACAGTGCAGAGGGAAACGGATGACAAAAAGCCAACAGCATAACAGGACTCTGGATACTGCTTAACAGGACTCTAGATACTGCATATCGCTTAATAGTGAAACATGCTGGAAGCATTCTCCCTAAAGTTAGGAGCAAGGCAGGGTTGCTCACTGTTGCCACTGTTATTTAACATTGTATTAGAGGTGGGGAGTGGGAATAAGGCAAGCTAAAATGCTTTCCTGTTTACCAAGATTTAGTTGTTTTGCTCAAATAAAGGCACCTCAGATTGTGAGCTTTTAGTTAAATTCTAGAGTTCTGAAAAAGTTGACTTTGACCATTTTTGCCCGTGTTGTCATTGCTTTTGTAGAGGAGCCAGTATGTGGAGATCTTTACCCTGCTGTTTTAGAAGTTGTCCATTTTATTTGATATTGGGGAGTTTCAAGAGACCACTGTCCCTTGAGTGTAAAATACAGGTATATTCCTTCCTGCCATCATCGTGTAGCAATAACACTACTTCCTCCTGATGAATGAATTCAGTTACCCCAGCCAACATGGTGACTCTTCCTTACCTGCTGGTCTTCTGGCACAGGGACCCTGAAGTGACTGGGAAACCTCAGCAACTTAAAACTTGAAGGATTTGTTATTGTGTCTCTTGATGAAAAAGTCTTGGGAATCAGGACTTCTAGACTCACAAATTCCCCACATGGCTTACTGGGAGTGAGAGTATGTGGTTATATTAATTTCCTACCATTCCCATGACATTACTACAAACTTAGTGGTTTCAAACAACACAAATTTATTTTCTTATAGTTCTGGAAGCCTAAAATCAAGGTGTCAACAGGACTGTTTTTCCTGAAGTCTTCAAGAAAAAGTCTGTTTCCTTGCCTTTTTCAATTTCTAGAGGCTGCCTACATTTCAATAGCTCATGGCCCCTTCCTCACATCACTCCATCCTCCTGCTTAAGTCATCACATCTACTAAGCAAAACCGCCTCTCCCTCGCAAGAGTCTTTCTGATTATATTGGATCTGTTGGATAGTCCAAGATAATCTCTGAATCTTGAGATCCTTTTACCATGAAGGTAACATATTCATAGAATCCAGTTATTAGAATATGGTCATATTTGGGGGCCATTACTCAGCCTGCTACTCATTGAGAATTCTATTTGTGTCCTTTCATTCCCTGTTGCTATTCACTCAGGGTGGTTGGCAAAATATTACAGAAAATACTTAGGGAAAGTTAGAGATTATAGTCTCAAACCTTTTAGAAGGCCAAAGGGTTTTATTGAGGCAGGTTGAAGGCAGCCATCTCTTTCCTATGCTACTCAAAGGCCTTACCCCACAACCATTTGTCCCTACTCTGTTTACTCATGTTAATTTTGTGCTGGGTAGAGGATCAAAGGAGAATTACCTAGTAATAGTATTTACTCTGGGCCCCAGAACCAAAAGCTTTTACCTGTGGTAAAACTACTCTTTTAACCATGTTAATTACACACAAGTGTGTTAACTTTGTTGTAAAATCTTTTTTTTTTTTTTTTTTGAGATGGAGTTTTGTTACTGTTGCCCAGGCTGGAGTGCAGTGGTGCCATCTCAGCTCACTGCAACCTCTGCCTCCTGGGTTCAGGCAATTCTTCTGCCTCAGCCTCCTAAGTAGCTGGAATTAGAAGCATGTGCCACTATGCCCATCTAATTTTTTATTTTTAGTAAAGACGGGGTTTCACCATATTGGTCAGGCTGGTCTTGAACTCCCAACCTCAGGTGATCCACCTGCCTCGGCCTCCCAAAGTGCTGGGATTACAGGTGTGAGCTTCCATGCCCAGCCCTGTTGTAAAAGCTTGAGAGAATAAATGTGTCGACAGACAGAGGGTCTGGGTCGATTGGTTGCATTTCGCCCTCTGAAAGCAGCCAACAGCCATCGCTAGCCCACAAACACTGTAATAGTGTGAGTGCATTCATTCATCTGTCATTGAGTCAGGGTCTGCATGTCAGACTTCTGCAAGTGGTGACTCACGTCTCAGTTCCCAAACATGCATGTTATATGTGTATGAGACACAGTACCATACAATGAGTGTTAATTTAGTGTATATGCTGTACCCTGGTGAACAAGGCCATTCCATCTTCACAGGCTATTATCTTGAAGCTTTTCCTTCAGTTTCACCTTCTAAAGTGTTTCCATCATTCCATCAAGCCTGCATTTTCTAGGTAGTAGAGTATGTGATAGGACCAGTAGATCCCACGGTTATGTGCCTGCTGATACACCTCCTTTGCTGTAAAGTGGGTCCCTAAATCAAAGGCAATATTAGGATACATGTTGATGGATCAAAAACCTGTAAACCTTTGAATAGTAGAGCTGACCAACAACTTACAGGCAAGGAGGTCAAACTCATACATGGAGATGGGCAGTTTCTAGTCAAGGAGACTCACTGCCCATTCTAGGATGGAAGGAATCCAGCATAAATCAGCTTCCTGCCAATTAGCTGTTTGGTATCCTTGAGGGTTAATGCCGTATCAGGAACTTAGTGTTTAACATTGGGGAGTGACTATTTGATAAGTGGAAGCTATCTGTTTGCCTCTTGCTCACTTGCGTTCCTGCAAGATGACTACTTTGTCATGAGCTCCTATGCCATTCCTAGGGGTGGGGAGAGGGGACTGTGGAGCTGTTGGCTGCAGCTGCTGAAGTTAACTGGCTAAATCTACTTGGTTGTTTAATGCTGCTTACATGTTGGATTGTCTCTGGCAGATAAAGATTGTGTTTTGTAATACAAAAACCTCTACTTACGTGCCATATCTCATGTATTTCTCCATTGCTTCTCCAGACTTGTCCCTGATATGCCAGTGCTTCTCATTCCAGACCCCAGATCAACTAGCCAACTTATTTGCAATTTGCCATGAAAATATGTTCTTACTTCAAGCCACTTTTTTTCCACACAAAGTTGACCAGGAATACTGCACCACATTATGCCTTTTGGGAGGGTTCTCCTCACTGCTGTCTTTTAAGGCCAGTCCTGTGTGGGGCTGTAGGGCAGTAGCAGTCCATTTTTGTTTTGAACCTATATTCCAAGAAAACTCAGTGAATTCATGAATTCAGCATAGGCTTTTTTTTGTCCTCCATAAGCTAGACATGAGAGCCAAGTGGCCATAAGTGTGAGCTGAGGAAGGGACATTGGTAAAGAATAGATACGATGTGGGAGCCTGACCACCAGCTCATGATGGGCATCTCTGGCTACATGATCACTTGATGTCCATGATCGGTTCTTACCAAGGCACATTAGCATGCATAGATAGTTGCTTTTTGGGTTTTGCACTGCACGTGGCCTGGTCTTGCCACAGAATGCCAGGAGTCGACCTTGTGATTCTCCCATTGGAGCTTGCCATCAACTTTCATGGCTTCTTATCACATATACTCTTGTACCATAGAATATCCTGAATTGATCCATGCAACAGGGCTAAATGCACTATACCTGCTAGAGAACTTTTACCTGCTGTGGATCCCACTGAAAACTGGCAGACTTCTATCTCACCCAGTTTATGAGTCAGAACAGTATTGCCAAGTTCCGAATTCCCACAGAGGCCACACAACTTGATGTGCTTCCTTGGTGGCAGAATAATTTTGGTGAAATGAGTGGGTGAGATGCAATAATTTGTCCTTTACTGTGAAGGGGATATCTTGGCATTCAAGCAGCCTACTGGGCCCTAAAAATTTCACTGATGTAACAGCTTGCTGGGTCTTACAGGATTTTTTCCCATCCTCCAGTGTACAGTATGCTAGCTGCTTTTATTCACCTCACCCAGCTAGCATAATGTCATCAATGTGGTAGGTCATTGTGACATTAAGTGTGATGTTAAGATGGTCTAGATCTCTTTTGATTATATTATGAAGAGTTAACATAACCCTGGGGCAATAATATAAATGGGTACTGCTGTTCTACGTAAACACAAACTTAATTCCAGTCAAGCACCCTCAGCACCCATTTCCATACACATGCCCATGGTTCCTGTTGGTACAGGTTGGTTGGGTCCGGCATCTCCTTTGTCACATAGGCCCCTTTGGAATTGAAAATAGACACACAGAATGAAGGTAAGACAGCTGCACAACAGCTGCTTCATCATGGTGTTGTGGGCTTTTTTCATAGCAGGTTTTGTTACCTTTTAGTTTTTTGTTTTTTTTTTTTGAGATGGAGTTTCACTCTTGTTACCCAGGCTGGAGTGCAATGGCGCGATCTCGGTTCACCACAACCTCCGCCTCCTGGGTTTAGGCAATTCTCCTGCCTCAGCCTCCCGAGTAGCTGGGACTACAGGCACGCGCCACCATGCCCAGCCAACTTTTTGTATTTTAGTAGAGACGGGGTTTCACCATGTTGACCAGGATGGTCTCAATCTCTTGATCTCGTGATCCACCTGCCTCAGCCTCCCAAAGTGCTGGGATTACAGGCATGAGCCACCGCGCCCGGCCATCTTTGAGTTTTTAAATTATGTGTAAAGCTTTGGTTAAAAAAAAAAAAATTACTAAAAAGAAACTGGGACAGTCTGTCTATCCATCTATCTCTGTTTACCTAATGTTGTTGTGTGTGTTACATAAAATTCAATTTTAGCTTCATATTTATGCAGTATGTTCTGTTTACCTTTGATTCAGCCTTGACCTTTAAAAAGCCAAAAAGACAAATACCTATTTTCACACTGATTCTGATCTCTGAAATTCTGTGTGACCAGTGATCAAGTAATCTTGCAGGGTATTCATCATGTCTAATCTGAAAAAAGTCATTGTATTTACTAATATTTTAATATTCACCTGATAATATAGGTAAGCATTCTAAACATAATTGTGGCAAGAAATTTTTATATGCTTTACATGTTGAAATTCTGTGTCAACTGAAGTACATATTATTGCAAGAGTGAATTTCTTCAATAATGATAGTGTAAATTTAAGTAGAAAGTAATTAGAAATTCCCAAATACTTTTTTTATATGGGCAAAATATATGAAACAATGGCCCTGAAGGCATTGGACATCGGTGTGAAAGACAGTGATCCATAAGAGATGGAAAGCAAACAAGGTGAGCAATACAATTGCTCTAACCTGCTGCCTGAAGAAAGGCTTTGGCATGGGGAGAGGAAACACAGAAGACTCCACGAGGTAAATAGATATAACTGGGAGTCCTGGGAGCTCGAGGCAACTAGAGTTCACAGGCGAGCATACTGGAGAGGACAGAGTGACATAGGGAACTCCAGAGATCTGCTGACCATTCCCCTGAAGTATTAAGCTAAATAATGATCAGTACATTCATGAGACGAAATAACCAAAGGCTTGGAAAGTAACCATCAGAAAGGATCAGAGGAAACAATACTCAAAGCTCACATGGGATGGTGAATTATTCCTGATCCCATCAGCAAGAGTGGAAAACCTCATAATTCACAAGGCACCTGTTAGAGTACTAAGAAAGGTCTTGCTTCAATAGTGGGAAAAATTAACCCTCAACTAAATGCTCTAGAATACCTAACAAAGCCTAAAAGCAAGACCCAAAAACATTCAAACTGTCCAAATAGCTTAAATCATATTTCAGAAGAAAGGTCAAACTATTTTAAGGATTAAAATAATCTACAAAGTAAAATTCACAATTTTTGATTGGCTGACATCCAATCAAAAATTACCAAGCATGCAAAAAAAAAATACAAGACATAATAAGAAAAATAAAACATGCTGGGCTGGGCGCAGTGGCTCACACCTGTAATCCCAGCACTTTGGGAGGCTGAGGTAGGTGAATAACCTGAGGTCAGGAGTTCGAGACCAGCCTGGCCAACATGGTGAAACCCCATCTCTACTAAAAATACAAAAAGTAGCAGGGTGTGGTGGTGCACACATGTAGTCCCAGCTACTCGGGAGGCTGAGGCAGGAGAATCACTTGAATTCAGGAGGCAGAAGTTGCAGTGAGATCGTGCCACTGCACCACAGCCTGGGCAACAGAGCAAGACTCTCAAAACAAAAAAATAAAACATTCTGTCAAAACTAACTCAAATTAGATGATGAAGATTATTAGACAAGATCATTAAAATAATTATAATTATATTCCATATACTACAGAAACCATAGGAAAGACTGAAGATTCTACAGACAAGGTATAAAAATACCCATATCAAACTTCTAGAGATGAAAACTCCAATGTCTGAGACAAAAAATATGTTAGATTAGATTAATGACAATTAGACATTGCAAAAAGATTAGTGAACTTGACACAGCAATAGAACCTCCCTGAAAGAGAGAAAAAAATGAAACACATACCTCCTACCAATACAAATAGAGCATCACTAAAAGGTGGGACAACTTCAGGCAGCGAAGTATATGTGTATAATTGGAGTCCTTGAAGGAAAAAAGTGGGGAGCAAAAAATGGTGGTCTAGTCCAAAGTAAGTAGAAGAAAAGAAATATGAGAGCAGAAATCAAAAGAAAAAGTAGGCAGGGCATGGTGGCACACACCTGTAATCCCAGCACTCTGGGAGGCCAAGGTGGGTGGATCATGAGGTCAGGAGTTCAAGACCAGCCTGGCCATGATGGTGAAACCCCGTCTCTACCAAAAATGCAAAAAAAAATTAACTGGGCATGGTGGCGGGTGCCAGGCATACTGATCAGGAAAGAGAGAGAAGACAAGTTACCAATATCAGTATGAGAGGTGATAACATTACAGATTCTACAGTTGTTAAAAGGGAACATTTTGAACACTTTGTATCAGTGTATTTGGCAAATTAGATAAAACAGAAAAATTCCTTGAAGATGCAAACCACTAAAGCTCAGCCAAAAAATAGATACCCTAAAAAACTATCTTTTAAAGAAATCGAATTTATAGTTACAAAACTTCCCACAAAGAAAAAATCCAGGCTTAGATAGCTTCATTGGGGATTTCTAACAAACATTTAGGAAGTAATAATTTTACACAAACTTTTCCAGAAAATGGAAGAATACATCCCAACTGAGTCAACTCATTCTGTGAGCTAGCATTTCTCCCATGAACATAACACAAAAATTATTGACTATGAATTAGGTATATGAAGCCAACTCCTTGTACAATCCCATGTCACCACAGTTGTTGGAAATGAGGGTAGGCAGATTAAGGAAAAGGAACAGTAGGGGTTTGTGTATGTGTTGAGTATATTTTAAAATGTTTTAGAATACTAGGATTTTGAAAAACTGAATTTACAAGACCCTACATATTTAACCATGTCATATTTTTTCATAGACCTTTCAATGACATCCCATTGCTGTTGGGATAGTGTTCTTAACATAGCCTACATTGCCCCCTGCATAAGGTGGCCATCACTTAACTCTGCAGCCTAATTAACACTCCTTCACCCCTTACTCTTTCCTCTCTATCCACCCTACCCTTCATTGTAGTCCCTCAAACTCCTCCACATGGCACTTGCACACAGTCAGAGCCTGGAAATCTGTTCCCTGTTTTGGCCAGTCATTAATTCCTACTCACCCTTCAGCTCACGGTTCAGTCATCCAAGTCTCAGGGAAGACTTCCCTGACCTTCCTGACCAGGCCAACCTGACATAGGTTCCAGTTGCACCCCAAGAACCTCTCCTCCCAGCATTTACTAGAATGCGAGTTGTTATATGAAACGTTGTATAGGGTGTGTGATTACTGGATAAATGCCTATCCCTCTCATGGAGTATAAGGTCCATGGAGCCTGGGATTGAGACTTGTTTTGTTCGCTGTTTTATTCCCAGTGGTTGCCACAGTGTCTGGTACAATATTGGGGCCCAAAAACACTTATGAAAGGGTGAGGAGAGAGAAAACGAAACACTCCAGCTTGTGGTCTAGTAGCTAAGATTCTGCAATTTTATGGCTATAGCCTGAGTTAGATTCCTGTTCAGGGAATGAATCCTGTTACTGAGTATCATTTTGATAAACAAAAAAAAAAAAGAACAAAGGCAGTCCTTTGAGTCACGGATAAAGTAATCTTAAGGCTGAATAAAGTTTTTATTTCCACAACATTTCCACTAGATGGAAGCATTAACAGTTGAAACATCTGAAAAAAAGAATTTATTTCAAAATGCCCTGTTTTGGGTGGTATGAGCTCTGTGAGCATTCCTGCTCGGTTTTTATTTACTCACCTCTATTATATATGTTTCATTTATTTGGTTAATCCAGTACTCAGAATATCAGGTAGAAATGTTTCTGGCCTGTAAGTTATAAAGAAATTCCCACAGTGACTTAAATAGGTTTGGGGGTGGAGTTGCAGGTTATTATTTTTCATATGACAAGTTCAGAGACATTTCAGGGCTGTGTAGCTGATCAAGGATCCCCTTAAGAAATCAGAGGCCTACAGTGCCGCTCTGCCAGTCTTAGCATGCTTGGAGAGATGGCTGCTATATCTCAAGGGTCAGAGACCCAAAGCCCTCCCTGAAGACCTCTGTCTGCAGCTCCTTTCCAGAACTGATTCACACGGCCACTATCTGTGCAAGAGAGGCTGGGAAATTCAGTACTTTAGTTTTCCAGCTTCTCTCTCTCTCTTTTTTTTTTTTTTTTAAGAGACGGGGTTTCACCATGTTGGCCAGGATGGTCTCGATCTCTTGTGATCCACCCGCCTCTGCCTCCCAAAGTGCTGGGATTACAGGCGTGAGCCACCACGCCTGGCCCCAGCTTTTCTTTTTTAAGAAAAAGAAGAATTGAGATGGATACTGTGAGTCAATTCTGGCCCCCAGTGAAAAGGTTATTGGGAACAACTTGGAGAATCTGGAGAAGGGCCTACAGGAAATGCACAATGGTAACTGTGATAGTCAAGAGAAAGTTTCAATGAGACAAATAGCTTATCTTGGAGAAGAGGTTAAGGGGCTTTCACTGCTACCTTTACCTGGTTGATCCTATTCAAATTTAAAATTCACCTCTAGGACAGGCACCATAGCTCATGCCTGTGATCCCAGCACTTTGGGAGGCTGAGGTTAGAGGATCACTTGATCCCTAGAGTTCGAGATCAGTCTGGACAACATAGTGAGACCTGTAATTTTATAATTAAAAAATTATGACTGGGCACATTGGCTCACACCTGTATTCCAAGCATTTTGGGAGGCTGGGGTGGGTGGATCACTTGAGGTCAGGAGTTCAAGACCAGCCTGGCCAACATAGTGGAAACCCCATCTCCACTAAAAACACAAAAATTGGTAGGGCATGGTGGGGCACACCTGTAACTCCACCTACTCGGGTGGCTCAGGCAGGAGAATTGCTTGATCCTGGGAGGGTGGAGGTTGGGGAGGCTGCTACTGGGGCAGGAGGATCATTTGAGCCTGGAAGGTCAAAGCTGCAAGTGAGCCTCTTTGTTTGAAACAGTCTCAGTCTGTCACCTAGGCTACAGTGCAGTAGTGAGATCTTTGCTTGATGCACCCTCTGCCTCCTGGGTTCAAGTGATTCTCCTGCTTCAGCTTTCTGAGTAGCTGGGATTACAGGTGTCTGCCACCACACCTGGCTAATTTTTTTTTTTTTTTTTTTTTTTTTGAGGCAGAGTCTCACTCTGCCACCCAGGCTGGAGTGCAGTGGCACTATGTTGGCTCACTGCAACCTCTGCCTCCCAGGTTCAAGCGATTCTCCTGCCTCAGCCTCCTGAGTAGCTGGGACTACAGGCACCCACCACCAAGCCCAGCTTATTTTTGTATTTTTAGTAGAGACGGGGTTTCATCATGGTGGCCAGGCTAGTCTAGAACACCCAACCTCAGGTGATCCGCCCGCCATGGTCTCCGAAAGTTTACAGGTGTGAGCTGGAGTTACAGGTATTAGCCACCAGGTCCAGCCTGCAGTGATTACACCACTGCATTCCAGCCTGGGCGACAAAGCAAGACCCAAAAAATAATAAAATGCAGCTCTGGTGTTCCTTCCTGTAGGAGGTGTTTCCAAGTTCTTTCCTTGTTGTTTTTTAAACATCTTTACTGAGATATAATTCACATACTACAAAATTTACCCTTTTAGTGTATATTTAGCTGAAGCAAGTAGGGAAATTCACCCTTTTAAAATATACAACTAAATGGCTGGTTCACATATTGCAGAGTTGTGTAATCACCACCACCATCTATTTTCAGAAAATTTTCATCTTCCCACAAAAGAAACCCAGTACCTATTAGCAGTCATTCTCCATTCTCCACTCCCCAGAGCCCCTGGGAACTTACTGTTTCTATAGATTTGCCTATTCTGGTCATTTCATATAAATGGGACCACACAATGAATGGCCTTTTGTGATTGGATTCTTTCACTCAGCATAATGTTTTCAAGGTTCATCTAGAAACCATGTGTCAGTACTGCAATCCTTTTTACAGATTCCATTGTATAGAGAGGACATTTTGTTTACTCATTCATCAGTTGATGGACTTTTGGGTTGTTTCCACACTTTGGTTATTATGAATAAAGCTGCTATAAATATTCATGTACAAGCCTTTGTGTGGCCATATGTTTGCATTTTCTTTGGTATATATACCTCTATCACATATGTCTTATTTATTTGGTCAATCCACTGCTGGGTCATATGATAACTCTATGTTCAACATTTTGAGAAACTGCCAAACTGTTTCTCAAGTGAACAGGGTTGGATGTTTATTTTAAACATGTTTAAATAGTTGTCCTCATTTTAAATAATCATTTAGTTTGAAAATGACTAGTTTTACAGCTTCTGCAATATACAGTTGCTGTACCCTGAGGCTGTTCAGAACAACGTATATTGGATTTTGTCACGTGTGCCCAGGGTAGAAAAAAATGAAATTTAAATCCTATTTGTTTCTTACCATTTTTAATTTCTGTTAATGTATGGTTTTGTTTGTTTTTTGTTTTTGAGACCGAGTCTTGCTCTGTCACCCAGGCTGAAGTACAGTGGCATGATCTCGGCTCACTGCAACCTCTGCCTCCTGGGTTCAAGTGATTCTCCTGCCTCAGCCTCACAAGTAGCTGGGATTACAGGACCCCACTACCACACCTGGCTAATTTTCATATTTTTAGTAGAGATAGGGTTTTGCCATATTGGCCAGGCTGGTCTCAAACTTCCAACCTCAAGTGATCCACCCACCACAGCCTCCTAAACTGCTGGGATTACAGGCATGAGCCACCACAACTGGCCTGTTTGTGTATTTCAAAGGCACATATTGTATTCATATATTAGTACACTCATGTAATTTTTTTTGAATCACAAAACTAAAGCAGCTCAAGTTTGAGGGAGTTTTTTAAAATTACTATTTTTTTTAAAATCACTATATCTCTTCAAGTGGCTGCACTGACTGGCAACTAATAGTGAAGCTTGCATGGGAAGCCTTTACAAATTTCATGGGAGCTTATACCAATTGCTGGACTGAGATGATAAGAACCCCACGAGCCTCCTGAACCCTTCAGTCTTTTTTCCTTGGTTCCATAAGATGCCTCTTCCCAACCAGGGCAATCCAGCAAGTTCTCAAAGAAAACTGTAAGGTAAATGAACATGCTTAAGTAGAGAAAAAGCTTAAGGGAGGCTTATTTGCTTCCATTCACACATTAACTCCTGCTCATTCTTTAACACTCCTTTGCTTAGGCATCCCTGCTCCCACCTTCCCAGTCACCCTGTCCAGTTCTCAATCCAGATCCTCAAATGAGGGTGGCTGCCTTTCCTATGTGTGCCCATAAAAACCCTTGTCTATTTCTATCTAAGCATTTAGTAAACAGCATTGACATTGTTTTCTCTGGATCCATGTCACCAGATAGTGATCCCATGCAGGCAGGACTCAGTTTTATTCATCTCTATGTCACTGGCTCCAAGCACAGTGCTTAATGGAGAGAGTACACAGTATGTCCTAATTAATCAGTGAATGACTTGAAAATAATTGCATTCTGCCTCAAGTAGGCCAGACTTACAGCAACCCCTCACAGGTCCCAGTCAGTTTAGAGGTTTATTTTGCCAAGGTTGAGGACACACATGGGAAAAAGGATCTGTAGCCCACACTTTTTCCAAAGAGGATTTTGGGGGCTTCAGTATTTAAAGGGGAAAGTGAGGGTAGGAGGGGTAAAGCCATGTCAGTGTTTCATCACTGTAAACACACAGCCTATACTGACATATATGTCTATATATATATATATAGAAAAAGAGAGAGAGAGAGAGAGAGAGACTCCTGAATATGGTTGTCGGGACTCCTCCTTTCCCATATTGGCTCAACCTCCAGGTTGGTATCTTTAGCATTAGTTTGAGGAGAGCAAGCTGTGGGCACAAAAGTGAGGAAAAACCCACTATGTAAAAGAGGAGATGATTAAGGTAACACAGGGAGGCCACTCTGTGAGATGGAAATGGAAATAAGCAGGCTGTTTTTTTTCTTTGTGGTGGGATCACATGCTGGCTAACATCTCCCTAGGGGATTACTGTGTACAAGACACAGTGCTTTTTAATCCTTATAACAACCCCCATCTTCAACACATCTCTAACTGCTTCCTCTGTTCCAAACTTATCTAATGACAACATACCATTTTCTGAGGATTCTAATTTTGCATCTGTTATTCTCTTCTACTAGTGCCTTTTTCTACTCCCAAACTATCCATCAAAGTCTTGCCCAATTTTCATGAGCCAAATCAAACACTGCCTCTCTGAAGACTTCTCTATTCAGTTCTGAGAACTCTTCTTTCCCACCTTTGGATTCCTACAACATGCTGTCACTCATGGCACTTACCTTACTGCACTCCAAGTCTTTCAGTATATGTGTTATTTCTGCTGCTAGGTTGTGGGTTCCTCAGAGACAGGAACTCTCTCTAATGGATGTTTATGTTTCTGTGGCTTTTGTATATAGTAGGCACTTAATATTTGTTGAATAACACAAACAGCACCAACCTGTCCTTACTGCCATTGTTGCAAGAGAAGGGCCTTCTCTCCCTAATTTAGTCAGTCATAATAACAAAGCAGCATCATGTTAATGACTTAATTCTGATTCCTTTGCTTGGTCCTGTCAATTTTATTTCTCATATCCATCTATCTCCCATTACCACCACCCTAATCCAAGTTACCAACACCTCAGACCTGGACAACCACAGAAGCCTCCTCACTGGTCTCCCTGCTTCCATCTTGGCCCTCCTCCAGCTAATTTTCTATATTGAAACCAGAGAAATTTGGAAAAAGTACTGTGTCTTTCACTCTAAAATAACCAATGTCCTGGGTATAGCTGCTTAATAAATAGCTACTTGAGAGAGTTCAAAGAAACTCTCATTTTGCAAATAACGAAATCCAAGGCCAAAACATACTGAAACCTCAATGTCAGAACTGAGGTCAGAATTTGTAATTTATAATTGCATAGATGAGCCTCATTTCAATGGGCCATGCTACTTCTCCCAAATAGGTATTTCATTTTCTATGTTATCAATGGAAGACAAATAAAATCATTTGAATTGATCTAGAGCCTGCTTTCAGGACTACAAAATGTTAAAAACAATCACCAGGGGACAAAAGGGATGACAACCTGGACTGAACTGATACATTAAGGGCCACTCGCACATGGACCCCTTGTGTCCCAGGATCCACCTCCTCTAGCCAACTGAAGGACAGGGGCAGCATTTCAGATCCAGGACTATGTGATCCACATGGGGTGCATAGGATTTCACTGGTTGGATGTGCAGAATTTGTGTCTTCCATGGTTTCCCATGCACCTGCTGAAGAAGGGTGGCGATTCGAGTTTCTGCAGATTCTGCCCACATCTGCCACTCTGGTTTGGTGGCTGGTGACAGCATTTTTCTCCTAGAATCCCTGGTAGCTCCATTTTTCCACTGGTTGGTGACAGTTTGCTGAGGATAAGACCAATGCTCTTTCTCTATTTTGCTGACCCCAAAAGGCTGAAGATTTTTCCCTGGGAAAGATTCCACGTTTTGGTGGATATGCAAAATGCCCCCAGCATCCTGCCGCAGCACTTGGCAGGCAATGGGCCAGCCTTCTTCAGAGCTGGGAAGCAGCCCCAGGATGACCCTATCTGCAATATTTGAGAGCTTCAGTTTTCTGTTATCTCCAAAATGTATTTGGCACCGATCTGCTACTCCATTGATCTCAAGGTTATTTCTCAGAGCAACTACAGCATGGGGATTCCATTCACAAGCATGGACAAAAGCAGCACCAGCATGAACTAGGAAGGGCAACGTAAAATAACCAATCCCTGCATAGAGATCCACCAGCACTTCTCCAGCACAGGACAGTGATGCCATTCGAAGCTTCTCAGTGATGTTTCCGAAGGAGAACATACACTGGGTCACGTCAAATTTATAGTGGATACCATTATCCACATGCTCTACCCAACCATGGTCACCCAGCAGCAGCGTCACTGTTGGAGTTCGAGTGCCATCCGGTGATACCCGCCCTCGTTTTGCCAAACGCTGGACGCCAAGTGCGGAGGCAATGGTCTCCCAGAGTTCCGGTCCCAGATTTTTCCACTGCTTGGCTTGGAAACAGTCTTCACTCAGCAACAAGAGATTACCATGCCGTTGCCATGATCGGGGCAAATCAGCCTCCAACTCGGCTGACCACTTGACTCCCCGGCCCTCTACCCAGCGACTCACCTCAACACACAATTTTTGGGCAGGTGAACAACCCTGGGCCCTCTTTGAAGGAACAGGATCAGGGAGCTGCGTCAGCATACAGGCACTGCCTGGGGCAACACGATTCCTCAGCTCCTGCAGGTACTGCTCTGGAAACGTCTCTCCCAGCACCGGAAGCGCCACTGAGCCATCCGGCATCTTTTCCACACGGTGCTGTCGATCAAAGAGTTTCTGTTTCTCGAGATATTCCCTGCATCGCTGGGTAAACCGAGGCTCAGTCACGACTGCAACAACACCCACAGACTTTTCACTCTTTCTCTCCATGTTGCTAACGACCACATTCTCTTCCATCACCTCAGCAATACTCCCTCTCCTCAGAGTCGCCTCACCAGCCTAAATTCCCAGGCGCGATAAGGAAGACGGCCGCGCGAGTGCCGGAAATGACGCGCAACAGACCGGAACTATATGTATTGATGTGATTGCTGGAGAACGGCGTCTTGTTGTCGCGGAGAAGCTGTAGTCGCCATCTTTTTTGTGGTCAACCATTACTTTATTCAGCCTAGGAGGAAATTTGTAACGGGGAACCTTATGGACTAAAAGACTTCAAATTGGTATTCTCCAGAAACCTTATGCACTCTTTTCAGTGCTGCTCATGAATCCAAAGAGAGAAATGAACATGAAATTGTCAGAGCTCTGTGAACCAGAGCAACTCCATCTTAAATAGGGGCTGGGTAAAATGAGGCTGAAACCTACTGGGCTGCATTCCCAGACGGTAAGGCATTCTAAGTCACAGGATAAGACAGGAGGCAAGCACAAAATACAGTCATAAAGACCTTGCTGATAAAACAGGTTGCATTTAAAGAGAGTGCCAAAACCCACCAAAACCAAAATGGCCACGAGAGTGACCTCTGCACACTCCCACTGGCGCCATGATAGTTTACAAATGCCATGACAACATCAGGAAGTTACCCTATATGATCTAAAAAGGGGAGGTATGAATAAGTCACTCCTCATTTTGCATATCATCGAGAAATAACCATAAAAATGGGCAACCTGTAGCCCTAGGAGCTGCTCCGTCTATGGAACAGCCATTCTTTTATTCCTTTACTTTCTTAATAAGCTTGATTTCACTTTGCACTGTGGACTTGCTCTGAATTCTTTCTTCCGTGAGATCCAAGAATCCTCTGTTGGGGTCTGGATCAGAACCCCTTTTCTGTAACAAAATGATGATCCGAATTTGGAGAAAGCTTTCCCATAGCCTAGTGCTGCTCTCAGGTTAGCATCAGCAGCACCTTATTTGCTGAAAGTGAAGAGTCAGATATATCTTCCTCATTCGCTTTTCATGCAGATATAGTCATCACCATTCCACTGTCCTATGGTCCAAGAAACAACTATTTGAAAGTCAGAAGGATCTGAGCGCCAATAAATCATATCATGGCTCAAAATTGGAATCTTTACTTATAAAATGGAATCTAATCTTCAGAAGATTGCTATAGTGAGTAGAGACATTATAGTGGCTTAGACAATAACTAGTAAAGAGTAGATACTTAAAAAGATACAAAGTAACAAGTTGGTTAGCTCATAAATACTAAATACCTGTTGAAATGCTTTAAAATACCTTGGTGGCACTAGGTGGTTCATACCTGTAATCCCAGCACTTTGGGAGGCCAAGGTGGGCCAGGTCAAGAGATGAGAACATCCTGGCCTACATGGTGAAACCCCATCTCTATTAAAAATACAAAAATTAGCTGGGCATGATGGCACGCACCTGTAGTTCCATCTACTTGGGAGGCTGAGGCAGGAGAATCGCTTGAATCCAGGAGGCAGAGGTTGCAGTGAGCAGAGATTGTACCACTGTACTCCAGCCTGGGCGACAGAGGAAGACTTCATCACAAAAACAAAAGAAAATTATAGAAATGCTTTGAAATATCTAAAGAAATCCTATCACTTCTACTTCATTCCTACTGTCAGCGGAGTCCAAACCAGAGTGACTCCACCTTGAATAGAGGCTGAATAAAGCAAAACCTGCTGGGTTACATTCCCAGAAAGTTAAGTACTCTCCATCCTAAGCAGGAGAATAGGGTCTGGAGGCAAGGAACCTAAGGCTGATTCACACTGATTCCTAGAACTAAATCAAAAGGAAAATCCCAACTTTCCATGCCTAAGTAACAAAAGGACCAGAGGCTACTTCCCTTGCTTTTCTGCAGGGCAGATGGGAAATTGAAAGTACCTTTGACTTGTTGCAGAAAGCCACCAATCAATCCAAATACCCACTAGAGGTTTCCCATTGGCTACTTGATGTTCACTCCATGCAAATGAAGTAATGACCTGCAATCAGATGTTTGCATAGGAGTGCAACTTTGGAGCTTCTCTTTGGCCTCTGATTGCAGGCCACTACTTCATTTGCATGGGGTGAACAGCAAGTGACCAATGGGAAACCTCTAGTGAGTATTTGGACCCCAGAAGAGTCTATAAATGGGCCCTCGAATCCCTGTGCAGGGACGGCTTCCATCCTGTAGAGTGTACTTTCATTTTCAATAAATCTGTTTTTGTTGCTTCATTCTTTCCTTGCTTTGTGCGTTTTGTCCAATTCTTTGTTCAAGACACCACGAACCTGGACCCGTACAAGACCTTCTGGTTCAAGGAACAGGTTAATGATTCTTACTCACTAAACAAGACCTAGAACTTAAGGAAATGTCCTGATGTCCTGATATCGTCAGAACAGAAAGCATTCTAGTTTAAGAATAGGTTTCTCTTTAAAGATAATAATATATTCATAAATTTTTGCCAAAAGCAGTAGTTACACAGAGAATAACAGTACTAATAATCTGTCACAAGTGGATCACAAGCTGTTGTACTAAAGCACATGAAACCATTATTCTTAGCTAGCTATATAATTTTTGGTGTGGGGTCCTCCTCTTGCTTTCTGAGAACGCTCTACTCTGTAATAGAGCAGTCTTCAATAAACTTGCTTTTTTCACTGTGCTCTGTGACTGGCCCTGAATTTGTTCCTGCCTGAGATTCAAGAACCTGCTTTTCAGGTCCGGAACAAAATTCCTTTTAATTAATTAATTAACATTTCCTGTGGCAACTCCCAAGGACGTTACTAAGGTGAGACCTTCAATCTGAAAGAAATAGACTGCACAGGACCAACTGACTGACTTTGCATAAGTGGGGGAATTCATTTTTATACCAATGAAGGACAAGGACACTTATCTAAGATTGGGTTTGAGGCCTACTTGGGAGGGTTAAAGGCCCCTCACAGCTGAAAATGGGTTTAGCATGATGTGATGTTAACCATTTTTCGCTGTGGATTCGTCCTTCTTGTGCTCTCTGTAAGAGCATTCCCAAAGCTGCCACTTGCCAATTCCCTGATTGCTTTCTATGCTTCACTGCTGCTTTATGAGAGAGACCTCGTTGGACCAGTCCTGAGGTTTTTAACTTGCCTTTTCCTTGTTTGCCTTTGGGTTATGGGCCATTTGCCTGTCTGTTCTGGAATGTTGCTAAAAGACATTGGGGACAAATGGCTCTGCAATATTTACTTTCCCTATATCTAGTCAACTTCAATGTGTTGTTTACTGTCTCTCCTTCTTTGAAAAGATTACTTGAGGCTGGGCACAGTGGCTCACGCCTGTAATCCTGGAACTTTGGGAGGCTGAGGCAGGCAGGTGGATCACAAGTTCAGGAGTTCGAGACCAGCCTGGCCAGCATAATGAAACCCTGTCTCTACTACAGTTACAAAAATTAGCTGGGCATGGCGGCGTGCACCTATAGTCCCAGCCACTCGGGAGGCTGAAGCAGGAGAATCGCTTGAATCCAAAAGGCAGAGGTTGCAGTGAGCCAAGATCACACCAATGCACTCCAGTCTGGGTGACAGACTCATTCTAAAAAAAAAAAAAAAAAAAAAGATTACTTGGAATTTTGAATTTTGTAATTTCATTTACAAATTTTAAACGAAAAGGTCCACTGTGAAAGATTAAGCCTGGCAGCAATTATACCAGTCCCCCATAGGTGAACTGCTCCTGGATGGAAAATCAGAGGTTGCTTTCCAGTGGTTCTTTTTCATCTCCTTGCTAATGGAATGACTTTTACTTTTTGTTTACAGATGGCAAGGCCATGTAAATCTTGGCCTGCTTGCCTTAGACATTCCTTTCTAAACCTTTTTCATTTCCCTTCCCAAGTGAGACATTTCTTTTGCTGAGTCCTCTATTGTGGTCTTTACTTTTGAATGACTGACCCTAATAATAATTTGGTTTCTGTGGTTACTTGGACAGTTCTTCCCTGTGGGTTTAGGGATAGCTTTCACTTATTCTTCTTTATGTGGCTGAATAACAAGGAATGGCCCTAAGTGTTCTTGTCCAGAAACAGGAATATGTCCCTTGACCCATGGCATACTTTTCTTTTCTTTTCTTTTTTCTTTTTTGAGACAGAGTCTTGCTCTGTCTCCCAGGCTGGAGTGCAGTGTTGAAATCTCAGCTCACTGCAACCCCTGCCTCCTGGGTTCAAGCAATTCTCCTGCCTCAGCCTCCTGAATAACTGGAATTATAGGTGCCCACCACCACGCCTGACTAATTTTTGTATTTTTAGTAGAGATGGGGTTTCACCATGTTGGTCAGGCTGGTCTCAAACTCCTGACCTCGTGATCCACGTGACTCAACCTCCCAAAGTGCTGGGATTACAGGCATGAGCCACTGCTCCTGGCCTCATGACATATTTTTCTAACTAATTAACCATGTGGCTTCAAGATGACCCAGATGTCTCAGGGCAGTTGTAACAACTGCTCTTTTGGTAGATGAAGACAATAAATTAACTTTGGGACAACATCTGGAGGTTTTGACCCCATACCAAGTAACAGGGGCTCTAGAAGCTAAAAGGCACCAATAGATGAGTAGAGAGTGGTTATTAAAGTATCAGGCTTTATTGCTAGGTACTCTTGACATAACTCTTACAGTGCAGCAGAAGACCTTAAACCTGGCTATCTATCTATGTGGATCCACAGGCACCCTAGATCATTTGCATACACAAGCTGTGGAGCAAATTTATTCCAGCTGGCCAGATTTTAAAATGGGCCATTACGGCCAGGTGCAGTGGCTCACACCTGTAATCCCAGCACTTTGGGAGGCTAAGGTAGGTGGATCACTTCAGATCAGGAGTTCCAGACCAGCCTGGCCAATATGGTGAAACTCTGTCTCTACTAAAAATACAAAAATTACCTGGGTGTGGTGGTGCACACCTGTAGTCCCATCTACTTGGGAGGCTGAGGCAGGAGAATCATTTGAACCTGGGAGGCAGAGGTTGCAGTGAGCCGAGATTGTACCAATGCACTGCAGCCTGGGAAACAAGAGCAAAATGCCATCTTAAAAAAAAGGAGAGAGAGAAAAGGAAAGAAAACAAGGTAAACCTATTAAATAGCTTTTTTATATTGAACACTTACTAATTTTCCAGATTTCACCTTTTGTTGAAAGTCACAATAATGACTGGTCCCCTCCATGCCAACACTTGCTGAGTGAACCCCTCTCCAGTCTAAATATAAGGGATCCCAGTGGTTAGGGAGGAATATCATTACCTCTGTTCAGCTTGAAGATGTCTCTGAAGATAGACTTCTGTCTCTCTGCACCCCTTAGAATTAAGGGTCCCTTTATAAAAGGGAGGAGAAAAATATATCAGAAGGATTCAAACCAGAGCGACTCCATCTTGAAAAAGGCCTAGTGAAGTAAAACCTACAGGATTCCATTCCCAGGAAGTTAAGCACTCTCCTTCAGAAGACCTTTATGGTTCAGAGAATAAGTTAATGATACTTACTAAGTAAACAAGACCCAGAACTTAACAAAATATTTTGATGTTCTGATATCTCAAGACAGAGTCTTGCTCTGTCGCCCAGGCTGGAATGCAGTGACATGATCTTGACTTACTGCAACCTCCACCTCCCAGGTTCAAACCATTCTCCTGCCTCAGCCTCCCACGTAGCTGAGACTACAGGCATGCACCACCATGCCTAGCTAATTTTTTTGTATTTTTAGTAGAGATGGGGTTTCACCATGCTGGCCAGGCTGGGCTTGAACTCCTGACCTCAAGTGATCCACCCACTTTGTCCTCCAAAAGTGTTGGAATTATAGACTACCATGCCCGGCCAAGAATAGGTTTCTCTTATACTAATAGATAATAGGTTTCTTATATGAATAGATAATAGTATATTCATAAATTCCTGCTCAACTAAACATTTACACAAGAGGATAACATATTGCTAGCCTGTCACAAGCTGATCACAGCCTTTATAATAAAGCGCATGAGTCGTTATTTTAGCTCTTTTTTTGTTTTGTTTTGCTTTTAGATGAAGTCTCACTGTTACCCAGGTTGGAGTGCAAGGGCACGATCTCTGCTCACTGCAACCTCCTCCTCCCAGGTTCAAACGATTCTCCTGCCTCAGCCTCCCAAGTAGCTGGAATTACAGGGGCATGCCACCACACCTGGCTAATTTTTTATATTTTTGGTGGAGACAGGGTTTCACCATGTTGGCCAGGCTGGTCTTGAACTCCTGACCTCAAGTGATCCACCCGCCTCGGCCTGCCAAAGTGCTGGGATTATGAGTGTGGGCCACCGCACCTGGCCAGCTTCCTTTTTAACATAAGCATTTTATTTGTATTCAGGGTCGTACTCTTGCTTTTCTTTTTCTTTTGAGGCAAGGCCTTATCTATCACCCAGGCAGGAGTGCAGTGGCACAGTAACGGCTCACTGCAGCCTTGATGTCCGAGACTCATGAGATCCTCCTACTGCCTAGTCTCTCTAGCTGCTGGGACTACAGGTATGCTACCACGAAGGGCTAATTTTTTAAAATTTTTATTAGAGACAGGGTCTCATTATGTTGCCCAGGCTGGTCTTGAACTCCTGGGCTCAAGCAGTCATCACACCTCACCCTCCGAAATGCTGGGATTATAGGTGTGAGCCACTGTGCCTAGTATCCTCTTCTTCCTTTCTGAGGATGCCCTACTCTGTAATAGAGTAGTCTTTAATAAACCTGCTTTTTCACTCTGCTTTGTGACTGGCCTGGAATTCTTTCCTGTGAGAGATCCAAGAACTCACTCTGTGCTCTAGTTCCAGACCCCTTTCTGCTAACAGTTCCAGCAATAAAAGTAACTCAGGCTGGCACCAAGCACCAAAGGGAGATTTGTCAAAGTCAGGACCACCTCCACTCAGAGTTCCTTCCATTGGATGCCAATATGTCAACCAAAATACGTCTGACACAAGTCTCAATCAATTTAGAAGTTTGTTAAGTTTAGAAGCTAATGTAAGGCACATACCGGAAGAAGGGAGCATTGAAACCACAGAAACAGTCTGTGATCTCTGCTTTTCTCCAAAGACGATTTTTGTGGGCTTCAGTATCTAAAGGGGAAAGAGGGAAGCTCCAGTCACATCACAGAATCTACATGTTGCCAGAGACAAGGAGCAGGTAGGGGAATAGTCAGTTATGTATTTGCCTCATGCTCAGTAAATTGGCACTTGATAAGCTAAGGAGGACATCAAGCAGCTGAGGGTATTTGGCCTTTTATCTGTAGCATCTGCTTAGGAACAAAGAAAAAGGCAGCTTCTTGCATGACTTGGCTTTTGGCTCATTTTTCTTTCCTTTTGGCAGGTTGAATCGAGGTCCTGATAGTTTATTTTCCTTCCACAAATGAACAAATGAATGAATGATGGAAGGAAAGAAAGAAAAATAATTCATGTCGCAAAGCAGTGGTGTAGTTCTAAAATATGGACACTAGATGGAAACAGGCACCCACACTGCAGCAGCTGAGTGTGGGGAAGAATGTGTGGTACTTGGCCTTCCAAGGGAGGTGATGTCCAGGGCTCCTCAAGGGCCCCACAGGTTTTTGTCCATGCATCTCCATTAAACATCCCCTACTGACAGGATAGGCAGGTGCATGAGTGCATTTGGCAACAAGTAATGGAAACCTCAACACCATTTCCCTTTGCAGCCATACCAGCCCTGGACCCCTTTTTACTGGGTTGTTGCAAAAGTAATCACGGTTTTTGCCATCTCTTTTAATTAAAGGGGTCCAGGGCTGGTGTCGCTGCAAAGGGAAGTCCTCAGTCCACCAGGCTCCTTCTCAGCCTCTAGGGGACCCTTTATTTTTTGTGGTTTTGAGATGGCTGCTTCACTTCTGGGCTTCCAGAGCAATTAAGACAGCGCAGGAAGACATAAGAAGCATCTGCCCCATGGACTTCTGCCTGCCTCTCAAGGGCAAAATGGGTTCCCATGGCCACCCCTGACTACTGGGAAGGCTGGAAAATCGTTTGATTTTACCTCTTGGTCCCTGTAATCAAGGACACATGAGGGAGAGTGGCAAACATTAGCCAATAAGTGGCCTTTCTCTAAGAAGTGTGTGAAAGGCCCCAGGAACAACAGAGCCTCTGGACGGGTTTACATGAAAGACAGAGAGGAGAGTAGGAGCAAAGAACAGCAGCTAGGAAAATACGTGAGTCAGATAGGAGAGGTTAAAAGGGGCTGGGTGGAGCTAGGCAGGGCTGGGTGCTGTAATCCCAGCACTTTGGGAGGCTGAGGCAGGCGGATCACTTGAGGTCAGAAGTTTGAGACCAGCCTGGCCAACGTGATGAAACCCCATCTCTACTAAAAATACAAAAATTAGCCAAGCATGGTGGCAGACGCCTGTAGTCCCACCTACTTGGGAGGCCGAGGCATGACAATTGACTGAACCAAGAAGGTGGAGGTTGCAGTGAGCCAAAATCGCACCACTGCACTCCAGCCTGGGCAACAGAGAGCGAGACTCACTTGTCTCAAAAAAAGAGAAAAAAGAAAAAAAATATAGGGTTGAGGGGTTGCTGGGCAGACTCTTGCTACCTGAACCTTCACCCAGGAGACACATATCTATTTCTGAAAATTTGGATTCAGATTTAGGATCACCTTCTTCAAGAAGACCTTCCAGGATTTTCTTTCCTTTCTGTCCCATCTCGGTTGACTTCTAGGAGAGATTTTAAAAAGAGAGAGAGAGAGAGAAAGAAAGCTTTAAAATTATGTAAAATAGCGGCACTGAGGAAAACAATGAACATTCCGAAAGTGTTTACCATGTGCCTGGCACTGATTCCAATGCTTCATATTAATTAAGTTTTCTAAGGCTTCTGTGAGGTGTAGACTCTTACTAGTTCTCTTTTGGAAATATTTATTTACTTATGATTATTATTATTTTGAGATGGAATTTCACTCTTATTGCTCAGGCTGGAGTGCAATGGCTGATCTTGGATCACTGCAACCTCTGCCTCCTGGGTTCAAGCAATTCTCCTGCCTCAGCCTCCCAAGTAGCTGGGATTACAGCCATGCACAACCATGCTCAGCTAATTTTGTATTTTTTAGTAGAGACAGGTTTCTTCATGTTGATCAGGCTGGTCTCAAACTCCCAACCTCAGGTGATCTGCCTGCCTCAGCCTCCCAAAGTGCTGTGATTATGGGTGTGAGCCACCATGCCCAGCCTCTTTGCTTATTTTTAAAGGTACCATTAAGTTTAATTACAAAATATGTCAAATATGCTGAAAATAATATAATAGACACCCATGTATTTACATTCCAAGTTTTAAAAACATTGAGCTTCCTGAGAGCTAGACTGAAGTGATTGGAAAAAGAAAAAACATTGAGTTTTTTTTATTGTTTTTAATTTTTTTGAGATGGAGTCTCATTCTGTTACCTAGGCTGGATTGCAGTGGTGTGATCTCTGCTCACTGCAACCTCCTCCTCCCAGGTTCAAATGATTCTCTGCCTCAACCTACCAAGTAGCTGGAATTACAAGGGCACATCACCGAACCTGGCTAATTTTTTTATATTTTTGGTGGAGACAGGGTTTCACCATGTTGGTCAGGCTGGTCTTGAACCCCCGACCTCAAGTGATCCACCTGCCTCTGCCTCCCAAAGTGCTGGGATTACAAGCATGAGCCACCATGCCTAGCCAAAAACGTTAATATTTTGTCATATTTGTCAGCTCTGTATTTATTTTTATTCTTATTTAACAAATAATAGCTGTATGTATATATATGGGTACAGTGTGATGTTTTGATATATGTATACATTGTGGAATGATGAAATCAAGCTAATTAATATATCCATCACCTCACCTACTTATTTTAAGAGAACATTTAAAATCTACTCTTTCAGAGATTTTGTAAAATGCAATGTTAGTATTACCTATGGTGATCATGGTTACTAAAAATACAAAAATTAGTCAGGCATGGTAGCAGATGCCTATAGGAAACAATGAACACAAGACGGAAACAGGCACCCGCACCGAGGCAGCTGTGTATTAGTATTAGTAATTAGTATTAACTATGGTGATCATAGTATTAACAATGGTGACCATAGTTAATACTAATATGTGCAATAGATCATTAAAAGTTATACCTCCCGTCCTACTGAAACTTCGTAGCCTTTGACTAATATCTCACCTTTCCCCATCTCCCCACCCTACTCCCTAGGCTCTGGTCGCCACCTTTCTACTCCGTTTCTATCACTTTGACTTATTTTCGATTCCACATGTAAGTTAGGTCATGTAGTATTTGTCTTTTTCTGTCTGACTTATTTCACTTAGAATAATGTCCCCATGTTCATCCATGTAGTCACAAATGACAAGAGTTCCTTCTTTTTCAAGGCCGTATAGTACTCCATTGTGTATATATTTTCTTTAGGCATTCATCTGTTGAAGTTATTACCACCTGTTTTACTTTGATAACAACTTATGTTTAGTTGTATACAAAAGCTCTGATTTTTCCCATCCTCCCCACAACATGTTCTCTTTTTTTGAGATGGAGTCTTGCTCTGTTGCCCAGGCTGGAGTGCAGTGGCACAATCTTGGCTCACTGCAACCACTTCCTGGGCTCAAGTGACAGGTGTGTGCCACCATGGCCGGCTAATTTTTATATTTTTAGTAGAGACAGCATTTCACCATATTGGCCAGGCTGGTCTTGAACTCCTGACCTCAAGTGGTCCACCCACCTCAGCCTCCCAAGCTGCTGGGATTACAGATGTGAGCCATCTTGCCCAGCCCCACAACATGTTCCTGAAGGTAGAGTTTACTTGCTTTATATTGTAAATCACTTACCACATTTTTGTGATTATAGTGACTAAGCTACAGTACGCTGTGACTCTCCCTCCAGCAGGGCCAAGTGTGGGGCACACGCCTGCTTGGGGGGCTGGGAGGTGCTATGTCTTGTTGGCTCCGGGCTCTGGAACATGGGCAACTGATGGCCCTTGGCAGCAAGCACTGTGGAGGTTGAAGTGACTACCACGGCTGTTAGAGTCCTTGGTATCTCTCTCGATCTAGAGGCAGATGGCATTGAGTGAGGGCCTAGCTGCAAGTGTGTTTGTCACACAGGAACAGGCTGTGGGCACTTAAAGGCTGGTGCCAGCAGCAGGAGCCAGGTGCTGGTGCTGGCTTCAGAACCCAGCAGAGGTCACTTTTGTTTTAACTTTGTATGTGTAATTTTGTATTCTTTTTTTTTTTAAACAGGGCCACAAATGTTTAGGTTCAACACCCCATTGAACTGGATCTGCTCCTGGCTGTTCTGGGAATGGCATGGGGGTGCTGGAAGAAGGGCCTGAACTTGCACTGTTCCTCCAACCTTAACAGCTCAGGGAGTCCAGCGAGCAGTGCAGCGAGGAATGTGTGCTGCACAGGCCACTCATGCGTTCTCTTGATTATGAGTAAACACTTAGCCCCTACATTTGGAACAAGCAGTGGCTGTGCCTTATTTTCTATAATTCAACTTTATTTCTATCTCAAGGTTGCCTTCCTCCTGGCTGTTAGAAAACTGACCTCAGCCCCCCAACCCCCTACACCTTGTTTAAGAGAGACAGGGTCTCGCTCTATTGTCCAGGCTGCAGTGCAGTGGTATAATCGTAGCTCACTGCAGCCTCAAACTCTTTGGCTCAAGCGATCTCCCATCCCAGCCTCCTGAGTAGCTGGGAATACAGGTACCTGCACCACCACACTGGTGGTTTAAATGTTAAATTAAATTTAATTTAAAATAAAAAAAAGTAATCAATATTTTTGTTTTGTAGAGATAGGATCTTACTATAATCCTCAAACTAGTCTTGAATTCATGGGTTCAAATGATCCCCCCCTGCCTCAGCCTCCAAAATTGCTGGGATTACAGGCATGAGCCACTGCACCTGGCCTGACCTCATTGCTGGACTTCTCTCCACTGAGGGCTGGGCCATATTGTGCAAGCCCTCCTGATACCTGAGATTTTGCTGTGATTTAAAGATTATAGGCCAGGTGCAGTGGCTCATGCCTGTAATTCCAGCGCTTTGGGAGGCCATGGCAGGTGGATCACCTGAAGTCAGGAGTTCAAGACCAGCCTGGCCAAAGTGAAACACCATCTCTACAAAAAATACAAAAATTATCTGGGCGTGATAGCAGGTGCCTGTAATCCCAGCTACTTGGGAGGCTGAGGCAGGAGAGAATTACTTGAACCTGGGAGGCAGAGGTTGCAGTGAGCCAAGATCGCACCATTGCACTCCAGCCTGGGTGACAGAGCAAGACTCCGTCTCAAAAAAAAAAAAAAAAAAATTATGATGATGCCAAGGTTGGTGGGTCGTCAGCCAGCTGAGATTACTACTGTCTACATTTGCATGGCCTCTAAGCGTTCCTCAATGCACTTGAGTCAAGGAACTTTCAAAGGAGTCTTCCTGTATTTCTGCCCACCCAGATAAACCCAGAGATTGTGCTGGGATGTGAGACCTGCTTCTCTGTTCAGCCAGGACCTATAGACCTTTCTCATCCCTCATTTCCCCCATCCCAAATCTCAAATCTCCACCCCAAGCAGAATTTTTCTTTCTTCATTTTGTCCCCAGGCTTCTTGTCAAAACTTTTAGTTTGTCCCTGGGATTCCTCCCTGATCCTGGGCATTAGGCTTTTGGGAAAAAAATTCAGGAAGATGGACAGGCTGTTTATACTCTCTTCTGTTACATCTGTCCTGGGGTGACAAGCAGGGAGCAGGCCACAAACATGCATGGTGACAAAGGGAACAGGAATAGCTGGGAAAAAGAAAACAATATCAATTAATACTTCAAAATATAGCCCAAGGCATACATTTATTCTCTGTATTTTTGTTAGGCCTTGTCCCATGAGAAAACTTGCATTCTGTTTCACTTAATCTGTATGACAGCGGTATTAGTCCATTTTCACGCCGCTGATAAAGACATACCCAAGACTGGGCAATTTATAAAGAAAAGGAGGCTTAATGGACTCACAGTTCCACATGGCTGGAGAGGCCTCACAATCAGGTAAAAGACAAATGGCAGAAGGCAAGAAAGAGTGAGAACCAAGCAAAAGAGATTTCCTCTTATAAAACCATCAGATCTTGTGAGACTTATTCACTGCCACCAAAAGAGTATGGGGGAAACCACCCCCATGATTCAATTATCTCCCATTTGGTCCCTCCCACAACATGTGGGAATTATGGGAGCCACAATTCAAGATGAGATTTGTGGGGACACAGCCAAACTGTATCAACAGCCCTGTGAGCTGAGTTTTATACCTGTTCTATTAACAAGGAAACTGAGGCCAAGAGAGACTGGGTAACTTGTACAAGACCAAGCAACTAGTATGTGGGTCTTAACCCAGCCTAGGCAATCCTCCTGTGGTGATGGTGATGTATTATGCAGTCAGGGCAGGGTTTGGGGCTTATCGCTGTGGAAGCTAGGGAAAATCTGGTGTCAGAGAAAGACAGAGCTGAGATTGTGGCTGTACCAGCTTAGCCAATTCATAACTGTGTGACCCTGGGCACCTCACTTCAATTATCTGGGCCTCAATTTCTGCATCTGTAAATTTACAAGGCAGAGCTACATTATCTGGGCCCCAGTTTCCTCACAAGAAAATTTAGAGTATGAAACTGGATGGCTTCAAGTGCTCTTTCTATCCAGAGATCCTCTGGCCTCCAAACATCGTTTTAATTCTTGTTACCAAAGCAATTTCCCTCAAAATGATTCCACTATCTGCCTACCTACCTACCTACACACACACACACACACACACACACACGCACACACATATGCACACGCACACATGCACACACACGCATGCCATCAGATTCTGGGGAGCATGCTTAAAAAGCTAATTTCTGGAATCACCCAAGATTGAAGCAAGTCTGAATCTGAATCTCTGGGGATAGGACACAAGAATCTGTATTTCACAAGCTACATCTCAGACAACCTAAAATGTACCTTGTGTTACTGAATGACTTGAAGGAAGATAAGATTTTAATAAGGGGAGAGAGAAAAAGAACATCCCAGGAAGATAACTGGTTTGAGAAAAGGCCCAGAAATGGGTGGTTTTGAGGCAGTAAATAGACTAGTCTGACTAGAGAGAAAGACAGTATCAGAGAGTTGCAGAAGATTAAATTGGGAAAACAATTAATTGGACCAAATCCCGAGAGAGAACGTACTTTTCTTGTGATGGGAGTGTTCGTGTCCATTAGATAAAATGCCCTTACCGTGGCAAGGACACAGAAGCAACTGCATGGTCTAAGCCATCCTCCTGGCTCCAAGCCTTTCTCTTGGTTGTGAGAGATATATCATTTTATTTCAACCATTAAAAAAGCAACAGGCAGACATTTTTCTCTTGCAGAGTTGCATTTTCACTGAGCACATTTTATGTGGCTTCTCCCCAATGCCAGATTAGTGAAGATTCAGCTCACTCACAGTACATGCCTCACAGATTCTGGTATATTAGTCATGAGCAGAGGGATGGCCTGGATTTGAGCATCAGTTGTGACACCTACCAGGGAATGACCTTAGGGAGGTCATTCAACCTCTGCTTCTTGCAATTTATTTTATTTTTTGAGATAGAGTCTCACTCTGTCGCCTAGGCTGGAGTGGTGGAGTGGTGCCATCTTGCCTCAGTGCAACCTCCACCTCCTGGGTTCAAGCGATTCTCAGACCTCAGCCTCCTGAGTAGCTGGGACTACAGGCACCCACCTCCATGCCTGGCTAATTTTCGTATTTTTAGTAGAGATGGGATTTCACCATGTTAACCAAACTCCTGACCTCAAGTGATCCACCCACCTCGGCCTCCCACATGCTGGAATTACAGGTGTGAGTATCTTACCATACTTCCTAACAATGCCCTTGAGACTGCACAGGAGGAATGCATTCCAGACAAGGGGCTTTGGCAACACTGGAGCAGCAAAGCAGTTCCAGTCTACCACCCATTTCAGAGAAATGAGTCTTGAGAGAAAAGATGAGAGGCATCAGCTCCCTGCAGATAAATCCACCACAAACTGCATGATCAGTTGGTTGAGGGGCTGCAGGCTTTTCTACTGCACTTGGAGGAAATAGGGGAAGGGTGGCAAGGTGGAACAAGACAGTGTGGATGCCCACAGTGTGGGTCAAGATGGCCAGGGGAGACCTATGTTAATTCTAGCTAAATATAAGCTTGATTGGCTCACAGTACACTGAAGTTTATACACCAAACTAAACTATATTATCAGTGCAGTTTATTAGAAATCAAGTGACAACAGGAGCCTAAGGTAAAGACCATCCGAGAGCACAGTAACACCGGGAAACACCGCGGGGTGGTTGCAGAGCAGGGGATACTGCTCTGGTCACACAAATGCCTTCTCAACCTGGAGGCTGTACAAGGTCCTCGTAAAGAGGGCTTATGCAAAGATCTCTGAGAAGGGAGGCGACCTCTGCTCACAAGATCCAGGAGGGTCTTTGCAGATGGGAGCTGGCAAGGAGGAGAAAAGCCTTTCAGGGCAGAGATCACGGAACGCCTCAGGCTCTGCCTAGGTTCTCAGAATATGAAGTGATTTTTTTTTTTGTCTGAATCAAAGGTTCAGACAAACCCTCCCCTCTCCTCCCTTCCCTTCATTTTCCTCCCTCCCTCCCTCCCTCCCTCCCTCCCTCCCTCCCTCCCTTCCTTCCTTCCTTCCTTCCTTCCTTCCTTCCTTCCTTCCTTCCTTCCCTCCCTCCTTCCTTCCCTCTTTCCTCTCTGTTTCATTCGTTCTTTCGTTCGTTTGTTCTTTCCTCATGTTTTTCTTTCCTTTCCTCAAATGATCCTCTTGCCTCTGTCTCCCAAGTAGCTGAGACTGTTTTAAAAAAGCTTTTGTAGGCTGGGCGTGGTGGTTCACACCTGTAATCCCAGCACTTTGGGAGTCAGAGGCAGGTGTGTGGATCACCAGGTCAAGAGATTGAGATCATACTGGCCAATATGGTGAAACCCCATCTCTACTAAAAATTCAAAAATTAGCCAGGTGTGGTGGCGCCAGCCCATAGTCCTTGCTACTTGGGAGGCTGATGCAGGAGAACAGCGAGAACCCAGGAGGTGGAGGTTGTGGTGAGCCAAGATCGAGCTGCTGCACTCCAGCCTGGCAACAGAGAGAGACTCAGTCTCAAAAAAAAAAAAAAGTTTTTGTAGAGATGGGGGGGGGCGGGGAGTCTTGCTATGTTGCCTAGGCTGTTCTTGAACTCCTGGCCTCAAGGAATCCTCTATCTTCAAGTCTCTCAAAATGCTGGAATTACTGGCATTAACCACTGAGCCCGGCTGTGAGTCGGAAGTTCCAATGTAAAGCCTTTATGTCTCTGCTTATCATGCTAAAAGCAGACTAAGTGCTTAAGAGACTAAGTGACCTGGCTAGGTGTGGTGGCTCACCCCAGCACTTTGGGAGGCCGAGGTGGGTGGGTCACTTGAGGTTAGGAGTTTGAAACAAGCCTGGCCAACATGGTGAAATCCCATCTCTCTTAAAAATACAAAAATTAGCTGGGCATTGTGGAGCATGCCTACAGTTCCAGCTATTTGGTAGCCTGAGGCACGAGAATTGCTTGGACCCATGAGGTGGAGGTTGCAGTGAGCTGAGATGGTGTCACTGCACTCCAGTTTGGGTGACAGAGCAAAGATAATAAATAAATAGCCTCCAAAATAAATAAATAGATAAATAAATAAATAAATAATAAAAGAGACCAAGTGACCTGGCTGGGCACCTGGAGAATGGGAAATGGTCCCTAGGCCCCTTGTTTTTACTATCAAATGAATATTAAACTATTTGACTATCAAATGAGCATTAAACATGATTCCTCTTATTACCCAACCAACATTCTCCTCTGTCTTTCACAGGGAAACACATTAACAAAACCTTAAACCCTCCGTGCTTCTGTGATAGCTTAAACAGTTAATAAAACAATAAACATTCCACAAAGAAAAACAAATGTTAAGTTTATTTTAATTAAAACCCCAAGGGCCTGACTGAGATCCCTATCTACTTAACATATGCAAAGTGATGCACCGTTCCTAACCCTTAATAAACAATTTATGCAAACTGCTGAACCTCAAGGGCTTTCTAGTCATGCTAGACTTTCCCCAGTTTCCACCTAGAAGGAGGGGAATTGGTGCCAGGGCTCTGCTACAGGAAGCCCTAACCCAGGAAGCCATTGTGTAATGCAGGCAGAAAACTTCGCAGTTCCTGGATTTCACTTAATTTTTCCTTTTCTCTTTTCTTTGTTGAGATGGAGCCTTGCTCTGTCACCCGGGCTGGAGTGCAGTGGTGCAACCTTGGCTCACTGTAACCTCTCCCTCCCAGGTTTAGTGATTCTCCTGCCTCAGCCTCCCAAGTAGCTGGGATTACAGGGATACGCTACCACGCTATGTTAATTTCTGTAATTTTAGTAGAGACGGGGTTTCACCATGTTGGTCAGGCTGGTCTTGAACTCCTGACCTCATGATCCACCTGCCTCAGCCTCCCAAATTGCTGGGATTGCAGGCGTGAGCCACCCTATCCAGCCAGATTTCACTTAATTTTTCTATGGAAAATTGGGCATCTTCCCATTTATTTTTGTTGTTGTTGCCCTTCACATTTCCAGCATGACCACATCTAACAATTTTTAGTTCCCCAGGTTATGCTTCATTTATTATACATGCCTCTATACAACCTGTATGGTTATGTGGATCCTTCAAGTTTCCCTTGGGAAATAAAATTAAGTTACAATTCACATCAATTGTTAAACATATATCAGCAACAAATACCCTGGAGGCATTCTGAAGAATATGAATACTTCTTTAATTAATATCAAACCCACTACTATTAATAAATGTGGTGGGTTGAGGCAGGGGGCAGTGGCTCACACCTGTAATCCCAGTACTTTGGGAGGTTAAGGCGGGTGGATCACTTGAGGTCAGGAGTTCAAGACCAGCCTGGCCAACTTGGTGAAACCCCGCCTCTACTAAAAAAATACACAATTAGCCCGGCATGGTGGTACATGCCTGTAATCCCAGCCTCTTGGGAGGCTGAGGCTGGAGAATTGCTTGAACCTGGGAGGCAGAGGTTGCAGTGAGATGAGATCGCACTGTTGCACTCCAGCCTGGGCAACAAGAGTGAAACTCTGTTTCAAAAAAAGAAAAAAAATGTAGTGGGTTGAATAGTGAGTGCCCACCCTCAAATTCATGTCCATCTGGAATCTCAGAATGTGGTCTTATTTGGAAATGGGGGTCTTTGCAGATGTAAATAGTTAAGATGAGGTTATACTGGATTCAGGTGGACATTAAATTCAATGATTGGTGCCCTTGTAACAAGAGGAGATGCCCGAAGATACACGCAGAGGGAAGAATACCAGGTGATGGTGAGTCAGAGTCAGGAGTGACGTGGCTGCAATCCAAGGAACTCCAAGGGCTGCCGAAGCTACCAGAATCTAGATAGAGGTAAGGAAGGATTCTTCTCTTGAGCCTTCAGAGGGAGCATGGCCCTGCCAACACCTTCACTTTGGACTTCTAGCTTCCAGAACGAGTAGAAAATAAATTTCTGGGTGTTTTTTTTTTTTAGACAGAAGACTCTGTCACCCAGGCAATGGCGTGGTCTCGGCTCACAGCAACCTCTGCTTCCCGGTTCCAGCTTTTCTTCTGCCTCAGTCTCCCGAGTAGCTGGGATTACAGGTGCCTGCTACCATGCCCAGGTACTTAGAGAAAATAAATTTCTGTTGTTTTCAGCCACTGAGTTGTGGCCATTTATTACGGCAGCCTCAGGAAACTACTACATACATAGAGTCTTCTGTAGAATAAAAACTATCATCAACGTTACTCATTCATTCATTTGTGCATCCACTCAGATGTCATTGTGTGTGTGTGTGTGTGTGTGTGTGTGTGTAGAGGGGGTGAGGGGGCACTGACCAAGGCCTGGAGAACACCTGGATCATAGATGCAGTTTCTGTCCTCACTGTCCTTAGTACACATGCGCTAGGGTCAGGGCTGAGGTCATAGGTGTGCAAGCTGTACAGTCGCACATGGCATGGGGCTCAGGAGGACCCTGTGCTCAGTTTAATGCTCTGCTGTTACTGTCTTGAAATGTTTAATAATTTTTGAATTAGAGACCCCTCATTTTTTTGAAAGAGGAATACAGATAAATTTATTAATTGCTGATTTTACAGCCATTTCACCTTAAGACAATGTTAACAGTTTTGTGGGTTGGGGAGGGTATACAAGGGAGCCTTTGGGAATAAAACAATGTAAGTGATGATTAAAGCAGAATCTTGGTTCAGAGGTATTCTCTGCTATAGCCAGTAGGATGTTGGGGTGAGGGGGCTGGGCATGTGGGGAGGCAGAGTCATATCACAGTCAGCTACAGCTCTGTTGAGAGTGAGGACAAGGAGGGAGTCCCCATAGGCTGCAGCATCAGGGGCAGAAACTGAGCAATGTGTGGAGGAGAAGGTGGCCGATCCCAGGGTGGCTCAGAGCTGGAGGCTCCTCCAGGCCCCCCTGCCATGTCTTAGCAGTCATCTTCTTCCCATGAATTTTGTTTTGTTGTGTTTGTTTGCCTTGAATTCATGTTGCAGAATCTCTGGCTTTTTGCCCCCCTGGACAAAAGATTGCTGGGGCGAGAATGCAGGTCTAGAATGCATTACTCCAGCTGCTGCCTGACCAGGGCGCAGGAGAAGCAGACAGCAGGAGGGCCACACTCCTTGTCCCTGAGCAGGACGCTGTCTACCTACAGTCTCCCTGGATCTCAAGGTTTGGCTGAGTGTTTCCCACACTGGCTTGAGCATCAGAACATTTTGTTCTCACTCAGAACCCCTCTGTATGTGGTGGGGTGAATAAACGGGCTATAGCGGACTTGAGGGAGTGCCATTTGGCTAAACTGCCTAGCTCTTGTTTTTCCAGGGGAGAGACACGTACCAGCTGCAGGCAGAGCTGAATCGCTCAGAGGGGGAGGAGGGATTTTTATCTGGAGATATGTTGGAAGCGAAGGAGCAAAGGCCGGCAGCTGGGGACAGGCACCTGGGGGAGAAATTGCGAGCTGCATTTTGATGAAGCTGTTCTGTGTGGTGGTTGAAGGCCCCCCGCAGCTCCCCCAGAAGCATTCAGTCACTTCTATGTCACACTCCATAGTTTTGGAGTCAGATTTGATATTGGGGATGCAGAGCCGTACCATGCCTCAAGAGGATGGGGCAGGGGCAGCTCCCCAGGGGCTGACGCATCCAGGTACATGGCAAACAGATGCTGTCATTCAGGCTGGAGCAGAGGGACCCCTCATTTTTATTTTGTACTGGACCCCACAAATTATGTAGCTAGAATAATGACAGAATCACTGACTCTGTAGAGCAGATAGAGAGGAGAACCCATAAACTGAGGGCATATTTTACTAAGGCAGTGAGGTGGGATAAATTAAAGGAAATGTTTGCTCACTGACAAGGTTCATTTGTCAGATGGTCACTTAGGCAGAGGGAGCAATATTCATTAGCATGGTGTGTGTGGGAGTAGGGACAGGAGAGAATATGAGTGTTTGGACACTAAAAGGACTTCGGTAGCGCTAGTGCCTAAAGTACCACTAGGGGGTGCTCAGGGAGAAATGATGATAGGCGTCAGTCAGAGCCCAAAAGGCTTTGGAAGGACTATGCAGGCCTTCGTCTTAGTCCAGAAAGCGATGGGGAACCATAGAAGATATTGATCAACAGATGACAAGATTGGATCCCCCAATTCTGTTCCTTCAGAGTTCCAGGAAAGCCACTCTATGCTCAGACCCAGGCCGCAAACTTGTATGTCAAGAAAGAATTCAAAGGGAGGCTGGGCGGTGGCTCATGCCTGTAATCCCAGCAGTTTGGGAGGCCAAGGCGGGCGGGTCATGAGGTCAGGAGATTGAGACCATCCTTGCTAACACAGTGAAACCCTGTCGCTACTAAAAATACAAAAAAATTAGCTGGGTGTGGTGGCATGTGCCTATAGTCCCAGCTACTCAGAGGCTGAGGCAGGAGAATCGCTTGAATCGGAAAGGCGGAGGTTGCAGTGAGCCGAGATCATGCCACTGCACTCCAGCCTGGGCCACACAGTGAGATCTCAAAACTAACAAAACAAACAAACAAAAACCGAAGCAAACAAAAACCGGAAAAATAAGGGGGGGAATAAGAATAAATCGATTCTTCTTTCTAGTGTCCACTGCTTTTTTCCTGAGTACTAATAAATTATATGAACAACAATATATGTTTAGAGTCTGTCAGGATTTGCTAGCCCGAAATGAGATGGTCCAGGAGGCCTTTCTAGTGAAGCACTGTCGGCTTGGCCTCTCGGGGAAGTTCAGATTGGTTACCTTCAAAATAAGGTTCATTCAACATAAGAGATTTTCAGGAATATTAGACCTCATGGTAGGCTGAATAATGGTTCCCCGAAGATGTCTGTGTTCCAACTCACGGACCTGTGACTGTGTTGCCTTACACAGTGAAAGGGGCTTTGCAGTTGTTATCAAATTGAGGATTTTGAGATGGGGAGATTAGCCTTGATTACGTGTGCGGCCCCAGTGTAATCTCAGGGTTATTATGAGAGAAAGGCGGGAGGAGCAAAGTGAGTAGTGGGAGGTGTGACTACAGAAGCAAGAAGCTGGAATGATACAAGGGAAGAGCCACTAGCCAAGGAATACAGGAAGTTTCTAGAAGCTACAAAGGGGAAGGAAGTGGATTCCCCTCTAAAGCCTTCAGAGGGAATGTAGCTGTAGCATCGTTTTTGTTTGTTTGTTTGAGATGGAGTTGTGCTCTTATTGCCCAGGCTGGAGTGCAGTGGCACGATCTTGGCTCTCTGCAACCTCCACCTCCCAGGTTCAAGTGATTCTCCTGCCTCAGCCTCCTGAGTATCTGGGATTACAGGTGTGTGTCACCATTCCTGGCTAATTTTTATATTTTTAGTAGAGACAGGGTTTTGCCATACCGGCCAGGCTGGTCTCGAACTCTTGACCTCAGGTGATCTGCCCGCCTCAGCCTCCCAAAGTGCTGGAATTATAGGTGTGAACCATCACCCGGCCTACTATTTGAATTTTGGATTGTATCTCAAAGTATTGTTCAGTTTAGAGATTATCTCTATTTGTGGTCTTACATTCCATAAATACATATGTATATGATAAAGAAATATAGATAAACAGGCTGGCCGGGCGTGGTGGCTTACGCCTGTAATCCCAGCACTTTGGGAGGCCGAGGCGGGTGGATCACAAGGTCAAGAGATCGAGACCATCCTGGTCAACATGGTGAAACCCTGACTCTACTAATAATACAAAAAATTAGCTGGGCATGGTGGCACGTGCCTATAATCCCAGCTACTCAGGAGGCTGAGGCAGGAGAATTGCCTGAACCCAGGAGGCAGAGGTTGCAGTGAGCTGAGATCGCACCATTGCACTCCAGCCTGGGCAACAAGAGCGAAACTCCGTCTCAAAAAAAAAAAAAACAAAAACAAAACCAAAAAACAGGCTGTCCCTCTGTCTGGCCTGTGGACAGATGGGATAATTATTCAGGACTACAATCCTATGAATTGGTTCCTTTATAACTGGGTTTGATTCTAAATTTCCTTTGGATAGAACCATCAAATCACTGCCATATAATTGTAAGTATTGCATAATTACTAGAGATTTGAGCTTATTTTTCATCATTTTTACCATGAGCTGTTATTTACATTTAAAGCACACATTGAATTCCCATGGTAACATTTTCTCTATATAGATCCACTTAAAAACTGGCCTTGGGAACTACGTAAATGAAAAGAACTGACTACATAGTTTCTATTAAGTTAGTTTTTGGGGACAGGTGTGGTGGCTCAAACCTATCATCCCAGCACTTTGGGAGGCTGAAGCAGAAGGATCACTTGAGGCAAGGAGTTCAAGACCAGCCTGGGAAACATAATTCCATCTCCACCAAAAAAATAAAAAAATAAAAATGAAAAGAATAAATTATTTTTTACTTTTTTATTTTTGGCAAAGTCTCATTCTGTCACCCAGGCTAGAGTACAATGGTGCTATCTCTGCTCACTGCAACTTCCACCTCCTGAGGTGATTCTCCTGCCTCAGCCTCCCTAGTAGCTGGGATTACAGGTACCCACTACCATGCCCAGCCACTTTATATATTTTTAGTAGTGATGAGGTTTCACCATGTTGTCCAGGCTGGTCTTGAACTCCTGACCTCAAGTGATCTGCCCACCTCAACCTCCTAAAGTGCTGGCATTACAGTTGGCCACTGTGCCCGGCTTTACATTGAATAAAAAAAAATTCAGAGAAGTCTCCAAGGTTCATAATCAGAACACTATGTAGAGCTACATGGGGAGTTGTTCTTATTTGTGTGCTAATTTCAGAGGAAATATAAAGAAATTAGAGTGGTTATGTCAGGAGGTGAATTTCCTTACCAAGATTCTCATATTGACTGATACACAAAAAGGACCATAAACACCAAACATAATTAGAGGAAATTTTCTAATGTGTGTATCTGGTCAATTCATTTTCCTGCCAAATATCCTTCAATGACTGCCCATTATATACAGAATAAAGTTACAATTTCTTGGCATTGTGTTTGACATGTTTTGTGCTGTGGGCTTAATTCCTCTTACATGATATTTTAGCCCATCTTCAAAAACACCCTGTGCTTTGGCCTTGAGAAATGATCGCTGCCCCATGTCATGCCCTTCCTCTGTCTGAGCAGCACACACAGGCTTATTTTTGCGATCCTTTACAATTCAGCTCCTATGCCAGCACCTCCTCTCAGATGTCTTCCTGGCTGCCTCCCCTTCTTCCTGGCTCAAACCCACAGCTTTCTCCTTTATGGGCCTGTGATACAGCCACTCTACTTACCTGTTTGCCAGCTGTCATCCCCACCAGACTGAACCACTGCTGGGCAGTCACTTCCTCCTTTTCCTCTGAATGCCCTGCCCTTGGCAGAGATGGGCAGTCTGAACCTGTCAGTCAGTTCATCTCAGTTCCTTTTTAGCTCTGAAAGCATGAAAGTTTGGATTCTGTATTTAAGGATTCATATCCTTGAAGACCAGGGACAACTATTATTTGCATTTCACTGCGTGGATAATTTAAGACACTTTTTTTTTTTTTTTTTTTGAGATGGAGTTTCACTCTTGTTACCCAGGCTGGAGTGCAATGGCGCGATCTCGGCTCACCGCAACCTCCGCCTCCTGGGTTCAGGCAATTCTCCTGCCTCAGCCTCCTGAGTAGCTGGGATTACAGGTGCCTGCCACTACGCCAAGCTAATTTTTTGTATTTTTAGTAGAGGCAGGGATTTCACCATGTTGGCCAGGCTGATCTCAAACTCCTGACCTCTTGGTCTACCTGCCTCAGCCTCCCAAAGCACTGGAATTATAGGCGTGAGCCACCACGCCTGGCCAAGACACTTCTAAAGTTAATTTCTGTCTATTCCTGAGGGCATTTAAGTACCTAACTCTTGCATAAGATACAATTCTGGTAGGGTATGGTGGCTCATGCCTGTAATCCCAACACTTTGGGAGGCCGAGGCTGGCAGATCACCTGAGGTCAGGAGTTCTAGACCGGTCTGGCCAACATAGTGAAACCCCGTCTCTACTAAAAATACAAAAATTAGCCGGGCATGGTAGTAGTAGGCACCTGTAGTCCCAGCTAATCAGGAGGCTGAGGCAGAAGAGTTGCTTGAACCCAGGAGGTGGAGATTGCAGTGAGCTGATATTTAGCCATTGCACTCCAGCCTGGTGACAGAGTGAGACTCTGCCCCCCTGCCAAAAAAAAAAAAAAAAGAATTCCATTGAAATAATTTTGTACCTGTTATGTACGGACTTTACAAAACCTTTTAATGTAAGAATTATAATCCCAAATCTCAATAAAGTTTACTTGTAAATGCATTAGCTGAACTGGGTGTGATTGGTGCACACCTATAATCTCAGTTACTGGGGAGGCTGACAGGGGAGGATTGCTTGAACCCAGGAGTTTGAGATCAACCTGGGCAGCATAGTGAGATCTCCGACTAAAAAAAATCATCAAGGAGCTTACTATCATAAAAAAAGAAAAAATAGCATAAGTGTGTCTTTGTGTAACAGCAGAATATTGCTGGATTTATTTTCAGAAGGGAGCTGTCACAGTTGGACAAAGCTACAGCTGTCATGGTTAAAAAGTAAAACTGGGGGCTAGGTGCCGTGGTTCATGTCTATAATCCCAGCACTTTGGGAAGATTGCTTGAGTCTAGGAGTTTGAGGTTAGCCTGGGCAACGTAGTGAGACCCCATCTTAAGAAAAATTAGCTGGGCATAGTGGGGCATGTGTGTAGTCCCCAGGTACTCCCTCCAGAGGAGGCTGAGGTGGGAGGATCCTTTGAGCCCAGGAGTTTGAGCCTGCAGTGAGCCATGGTAGCACACCTCTGGACTCCAGCCTGGGATACAGAGCCAGATCCTGAGTCAATAAATAAATTAAAAAAAATAAATAAAATGGGTTAATGACTAAATAAGATAATCTCAGAAAGAAACAAATTGAAGTTTTTGGCATTGATGTTGACAATGAAAACCATTTATCCATTTAAACTGGTGTGGCATCCATTTATTACGTTTAGTATTGCCTTTTAGAAATAGAACTGCTTGAACTGCACTTCTGTGAATCAAATAGATCTTGTATTTCTTGGTATAGGTCACCCAAGACAGTATTTTATAGAGCAACTCTCTTCAGGAAGAAAATACTCATTTCAGTTATTCAATGGGATTTCATAATAAAGTTAAACTGGGATTGAATTCCCCTTCCTCTCCATCAGCATTCATCTTTCTGTGACATAGCATAATTTAGAAAATTCAAGAGAAATGTTAGTGAATTATGACATCAAGCCTGAGGGGTCATGTGAACTTTTGTATGCCACCGGCAATTTATCACTTGACTTCCTACCCCCCCACCCAAGTTCATAATCCTCTTGACCCCAGTTAACATTAAATTTCCAATTCGCACCTACCAAAGCAGAGTTTCTGTAGGATAATCCTTGAATTACTGGCATGGGAATTATTTGAAGCTCATGTGAAGGACCTAAGTTCCTGGGTTCTACCTCCAACTCATTGAATCAGAAATCCTGATGGTGAGGACTTCCCCCGACATAGTTGATTATCCAAAGGTCTTAGTTTTTTGTTTCCTTATAGAAACAGTTCCAGAAGTAGTAATGGCAGCTTCATGCTGCCATCAGAGACCAGGGATCCTTCTGGTTTTCTCAAATATTTTTATTCTCATGGTGTCAAAATGGCTGCGCCATCTCTAAGCATTGAGCTACATTCTGGGAAAGAAACTGGAAAAGGAGTAAGGGAGAAAGTCAAAAGGCCTGGCGCCCAGTCTGTCATCTTTAATATACTTCCTTAGGAGTTCCACTCAGTGAATTCCACTTGTTTCTCATTGGTGAGAGGTGGGTTACTGGTCACCAATAGCAAAGGAACCTGGGGAGGTACTATTTGAAAGAGGACATTGACATCTACACTAATCAGAACTGTATAGGCTGGACACGGTGGCTCACGCCTGTAATCCCAGCACTTTGGGAGGCTGAGGCAGGCTGATCACTTGAGGTCAGGAGTTTGAAACCAGCCTGGCCAACACAGCAAAACCCCATCTCTACTAAAAATATAAAAATCAGCTGGGCATGGTGGCGTATGCCTCTAGTCCCAGCTACTCTGGAGGCTGAGGAAGGAGAGTCACTTGAACTCAGGAGGCAGAGGTTGCAGTGAGCCAAGATCATGTCACTGCACTACAGCCTGGGCTATAGGGCGAGACACTGTTGCAAAACAAACAGACAAAATAAAAACTGTATTAATAAGAAAGCAGGGAAGAATGGATTTTTAGTAGGCAATTAATGTCTGCCATACACGTCTTTTTCTTTTTAATAACTTTTTGAAATAAGTAGGCAATCTGGTACTTTGTGTTTTTTTAATAGTATTTAAATTATATCATAATGTTATTAATTACCTTTTGGATGTTTAAGAATGTTTTTGCATCTTTTAGTATGGTTTTGTTTTGAAAACCAAAATATTCTTGAAGAACTGTCTTCAATTTTATAATGGTTACCAGTTGCAAAATTAAATTTGGTATATTAAATTTTCCTTTGTGGCTGGGTGCGGTGGCTCATGCCTGTAATCCCAGGACTTTGGAGGCTGAGGCAGGCAGATCTCCAGAGGTCAGGAAATTGAGACCATCCTGGCCAACATAGTAAAACCCCGTCTCTACTAAAAATACAAAAATTAGCCAGGCATGGTGGTGGGTACCTGAAATCCCAGCTACTCAGGAGGCTGAGGCAAGAGAATAGCTTGAACCCAGAAGGCAGAGCCAAGATCTCACCATTGTACTCCAGCCTGGGTGACAAGAGTGAGACTCCCTCTCAAAATAAAAAAAGAATTTGCTTTCTATCTGGAATAAAAACTATTACACATGAGTATAGCTAGCTATTCAGAACCATGTCTCATCACTGATTGCTAGTATACAACCAACTATATTCTGACACAAAATCACAAAACATTGTGGTTATAATATGGGATTCATCTTTTCTTTTTTCTTTTTTTTTTTTTTGAGATGGAGTTTCGCTGTTGTTACCCAGACTGGAGTGCAATGGCACGATCTCGGCTCACCGCAACCTCCGCCTTCTGGGTTCAAGCAATTCTCCTGCCTCAGCCTCCCGAGTAGCTGGGACTACAGGCGTGCACCACCATGCCCAGCTAATTTTTGTATTTTTAGTAGAGACCGGGTTTCACCTTGTTGACCAGGATGGTCTCGCTCTCTTGACCTAGTGATCCACCCGCCTCAGCCTCCCAAAGTGCTGGGATTATAGGCGTGAGCCACCGTGCCCGGCGGGATTCATCTTTCCAACTGTGTCTCTATGCAAATATCCCCGCTTTCTTTACTGTAGTAACACTTCTCAAGTTTTAAGAGTTTCTAAAACTGAGAGTTTCATATTTAATGGTTAAAAAATTTACATGTTATCTAATGTGATGTTCGATATATGTGAATACTTAAAAGAATTATATTTTAAAAAAGAGAAGAAAGATATATGGGATGAAAATTTTTAAATAACTTATAATTGCATCAGAAACACAAAATACTTTGGAATACAGCTAATGGAGGATGTGTAAGACCTCTACACTGAAAAGTACAAAATATTAGAGCTAGATATGTCCCTAGTGTAGGAAATTGCCCTGTGTACCCAAGGACATCTTATCTATCAGTGCTTTACGTCTGTGGCTGGGATGCATCTTTGAAACTCACTAATGTTTGGCAGACACCCATCATCCATTAGGCACAGGTGCCTGCTATCAAATCCAGGCCAGATTGTCATATTTCCTATTTATCTTTAGTGTTTATTATAAAATACCAAATGCCAAATTTCTCATTCTGATGTTGAGTACTTGTCAAACTATCAGATGTTTACTGCTTGCAGAATGGAATCAATTCTTTTTTTTTTTTTTTTTTGAGGCAGAGTCTCACTCTGTTGCCCATGCTGGAGTGCAATGGCATGATCTCAGCTCACTGCAACCTCCACCTCCTGAGTTCAAGCAACTTTCCTGCCTCAGCCTCCTGAGTAGTTGAGATTACAGGCAAGTGCCACCAGGCCTGGCTAATTTTTGTATTATTTACAAAAATTACAGGCACCCACCACCACACCCAGCTAATTTTTGTATTTTTAGTAGAGACAGGTTTATATTGGCCAGGCTGGTCTTGAACTTCTGACCTCAAGTGATCTGCTTGCCTCAGCCTCCCAAAATGCTGGGATTATAGGCGTGAGCCACCACATCCAGCCACTTACCCTAACTTCTACATGCCCATGCCCCAACACCATTGTGAGCCCCTTGAAAGACTGACTGGGCCTTATCCCAGCATTTCTTTGTATGCCTTGGATAAATATTGTAGACGTGCCATTTTTTTTTCAGTTTTCTCTCTTTCCTTTTGTATAGCAAAAACAAACCATTTTTCCTCTGCAATGCTCTCACAATTCTTCTGGCCACCAGAAAATATAGAGATTTTTCCCACAGCTAGCAACTCTCCAGTGAACAACAACTAGAGGTCCCACAGTTCAGTTCAATTCTGACACTCTCTACTGAGAGTTAGTATCAGATCCCACAGGTTAAGGATTCAGTCCCACAAGACTGCCCTCCACCTTTAGATGCCAAGCATAAGTCTAGGCATCTGGTATTTCTGACCAACTGGCTATAAATTGGGGTTCCCAAGACCCCCTTTTGGTTTGATTATCTGCTAGGATGGCTCACAGAACTCAGTGAAACACTTATGTTTATGTATTTATTACAAAGAATATTACAAAGGATACAGTTAAAAGACCAGATGATGAGGTACAAAGGCAAGTTATATGGGAAGGGGTTGGGAAGGGGTGAAGAGCTGCTGCTTCTTCTTTATTCTTTCTTCTTCATCCAGTTTCTTGCTCTGTTGCCCAGGCTGTAGTGTAGTGGTGTGATCTTGGCTAACTGCAATCTCTGCCTCCCAGATTCAAGCAATTCTCCTGATTCAGCCTCTGGAGTAGCTGGGATTACAGGTGTGCACCACGACGCCCAGCTAACTTTTGTATTGTTAGTAGAGATGGGGTTTCAACATGTTGGCTAGGCTGGTCTTGAACTCCCACCCTCAGGGGATCTGCCCACCTTGGCTTCCCAAAGTGCTGAGATTACAGGCATGACCCGGTGTGCTTGGCTGGGGTGCAGAGCTGCTGTGCCCTCCCCAGACGTGCAACCCTCCTTGCACCTGTACATGCTCAGCAACCCAGAAGCCCTCTAAACTCCATAGTTCAGAGATATTTATGAGGCTTCATCACGAAGCCATGATTAATTATTAACTCCATCTCCAGTTCTTTTTTCTTTTCCTCCCAGAGATTGGGGGCCTGAGGCTGAAAGCTCTGAGCTGCTGCTTTTTTTTTTTTTTTTTGAGATGGAGTCTCACTCTGTCACCCAGGCTGGAGTGCGGTGGCACAATCTCAGCTCACTGCAACCTCAGTCTCCTGGGTTCAAGCGATCATTCCCCCTCAACTTCCCAAGTAGCTGGGACTACAGGCGCGAACCACCACTCCTGGCTAGTTTTTGTATTTTCAGTAGTAACGAGGTTTCACCATGTTGGCCAGGATGATCTTGATCTCTTGATCACCAGATCCGCCTGCCTCAGCCTCCAAAGTGCTGGGATTACAGAGTGAACCCCCACGCCTAGCCTGAAAGCTCCAAGCTTCTTTATTATTATTATTTTTAATTTTTTAAATAAAGACAGGGTTTCACCATGTTGGCCAGGCTGGTCTTGAACTCCTGACCTCAGGTGATCTGCCCGCCTCGGCCTCCCAAAGTGCTGAGATTACAGGTGTGAGCTACCACGCCCGGCCAAGCTCCAAGCTTCTGATCATGGCTTGGTCTTTCTGGTGAGCAGCCCCCGTCCAGGGTCCCACCAAGAGCCACCTCATTAGAACAAAAAATGCTCCAATCACCCCGAAACTCCAGAGTATTTAGGAGCTCAGTGTCGGGAACCATAGTCAAAAACAACATATTAGAACAAAAGATGCAGCTAGTACCTCTTTTTTTTTTTAAGAGATGGGGTCTTGCTGTGTTGCCCAGGCTGGAGTGCAGTGGCTATTCACAGGTGTGATCCCACTACTGATCAGCACGGGAGTTTTGACCTGCTCTGTTTCTGACCTGGGCCTGTTCACCCCTCCTTAGGCAACCTGGTGGTCCCCTGATATTGAGGTCACCATATTGATGCTGAACTTAGTGCAGACACCCGATTGGCAGAGTGCCCCGCAGCCCAGAACTCCTGGACTCAAGTGATCCTCCAGCCTCAACCTCCCGAGTAGCTGGGACTACAGGCACGCACCACCATGCCAGTGCAGCTAGTACCTCTATTGCTCAGCAAATTACAAGGGTTGTAGGAGCTCTGTGCCAGGGACTGAGGGCAGAGAACAAATACATATTTCTTATTATATCACAACATCACACCTTCAATTCCATGTAAGCTCCCTTTTCTTCTTCTTCTCCCTCTCGCAGTGTTACCAAGGGGAATTCCCTCCAGCTTTTCTGTCGTTCTCTCTTGCTTTCCCTCCCCAGACAGCAGTCCTGCTTATGGCTCCTATACACTTTGGCTCTTGCTTACCTGAGCAGCTGGTTTGTGGACTACGCAGGGTCACTAATTGTTACCCACAGGCCCTGAATTGTGGGGACCCTGAGACAATAATCCTCACACTATCCCCTTCACCAAGTAATTATGGGTGGCAAATGAGACCCTATCTTTGGGGCTCTTGTTTGAGTCACAGAACCCTCTGGAATGACCCTCTGTGGAGTAATGGATATACAATCTGGACTTTGCCTAAAATTTCAGGGCAGTTGCTCTTGAACTCCAGAACTCCTTTCTGTCTAATGGATTAATCCACTATACATCCCATAGACTCTGGGTCATAAATACCTGATGTACAAGAGATAGACACCTTATACATCATAAACACTGACTTTGGCAGAGCCTGCTCCCAATATTGTTTCCTGGGAGCCAGATGAATGCAAACCAAAAGTCTCTTGGTCCTTTTTCTGCCACTGGAGTATGACTCATGGCAACTCTTTGCTTTCTGTCTCTTATCCCCCAATTCAGTCTCACCACCATGTTTGGGGATTTACACAGTGGTTGTTAATCAAAGATTCACTTTGGAGGGAAACCTGGCCTAGTGATGATCCTTAGGCATCTTGTTATGTATTAAAATATATGGGCCCTGATGGTGGCTCACACCTAGTTTCCAGCACCTAGGGAGCCAACACACGAGGATCGCTTGAGCCCAGGAGGTTGAGGCTGCTGTGAGCCATGTTCATGCCACTGCGCTCCAGCCTGGTAAACAGAGCTAGACCCTGTTTCTTAAAAAAAAAAAAAGCAAGCCAACAAATGTAAATATTGTAATTATGTTCAAAAGAAAGTACAATTTAGTTGCTTTATTTTGGGATCACTTCAAGTTTGTGGACCAGCTTAGAAACATAATTAATGCATATTTAATATATCACATACTTATAAGTATATATTGTCCGGATGTGATGGCTCATGCCTGAAATCCAGCACTTTGGGAGGCCGAGACTGGCAGATCACCTGAGGTCAGGAGTGTAAGACCAGCCTGGGCAACATGGTGAAACTCCATCTCTACTAAAATACAAAACTTAGCTGGGCATGGTGGCACACACCTGTAGTCCCAGCTACTTGGGAGGCTGAGGCAGGAGAATCACTTGAACCTGGGAGGTGGAGGTTGCAGAGAGCTGAGATTACGCCACTGAATTCCAGCCTGGGTGACTGAGCAAGACCCTGTCTCCAAAAAAAAAAGTATATATTGTAACCTATTACTGATACATTTTAATTCCGACTTTCATTTATATAGTTATTTCTATAAAAATTATGCATTTGTATAGAAATACACATATGCATACATTTCTATAGAAAATGATGTTAAGAAAAGGGATATCATTGTAAAAAAACACATTTGTAATTTGGGATTTTCTTATCTTATAAATCCTTGAAGACTCATGCCTGTAATCCCAGCACTTTGGGAAGCCTTCAAGGATTTATTAGATGTATTTATTTAATACATCTCAGATAACTGTGATTCATAAATGGTAGTGGATGAAAAATCTCTGGCTGCTGTTCTCAAGGAATTTATAGAAAAGTAGGCATTTCATAAGTACTTATTGATTTATAATGCTCTGATCTTTGGAGCCTGGGTAACCTGGCTGCTTAATATGTCACACCTTGCTTGGTATCAAATAACCACTCAAAGGTAATGATTTCAAAGGTTATTCTAATTAACAAGGGACTACTTCAGATTCTGGCAGAATATGCTTCATTACATACAGTTTAATCATTAAGGCAATAATATTAATTATGCATGCTCTCTGAGAAAACACCTTATCTCCTTATGCTTATTAATCACCATCTCGATTTTATAAATTACATTCAAACTTATGTGCTGAAGGTTATCCAAAGGAAAGGGAACATTGTTATAGATAGAAACAATAAATTATTTACCCAAAGCCATTCAGAAAATACTAGTCAAAACTGAAACCAGGCTTCCAAATACCCTGTCAGTATTTAAATATGTCAAGGTCAAAGTCATATTAAGCAACTGGTCTTAGATATTTTTAGCAGTAGCTACAATTAAGATTTAGTAACACTACTCAGGTCTGGGGAATGTCATAATGTCATACACTGATTATTGTCTTGAAATTCATTAAGAACTCCATAATCATAAGGGTTTTGAGAGACAGGTAATGGAAAGAAAATCTTGTTGGGTACCTACTATGAGCCTGGTGCTCTATGGTTTGTTATGGACATCATCTCAGTGAATTCTTCTAACAACCCTGTGATGCACATTTTTTTTTTGAGACGGAGTTTTGCTCTTGTTGCCCAGGTTGGAGTGCAATGGCGCAATCTTGGCTCACCGCAAACTCCACCTCCTGGGTTCAAGCAATTCTCCTGCCTCAGCCTTTGGAGTAGCTGGGATTATAGCAGTAAGCCATTCTACCTAGCTTTATGATGCACATTTTTAATCTTCATTTCATAGTTGAGGAACAGAGAGCAAGTAATTTGCTTCGGCTCATACACCTAGTACATGGGAGAGCTGCACAAGTTTAAATCCATAAAATAAGATACAGAGAAGTGCAAAGACAGTCGTATTTAATGACTGTAAACTATATTAGAATGTAAATAAATAGTATCTATCTAAGTCTTTCCCTGCTTATCGATGAAGGTTGATATTTTGAATATCTGGTGAATACCATGACATTTATTTATTTATTTCTGAGACAGTCTTGTTCTGTCACCCAGGCTGGAGTGCAGTGGTGCCATCTTGGCTCACTGCAAACTCTGCCTCCTGAGTTCAAGTGATTCTCCTGTTTCAGCCTCCCAAGTAGCTAGGGTTATAGGTGTGCACCAGCAGGCTCAGCTAGTTTTTGGAATACTGTGACTTTTATGTGATGTAATCGCCATCCCCAATCCATTCACTTTAGTGGTTGTTCTTAAAGCTGATGCTGCTCTAACAAGCTATTTTAGGGGAAAAAACTAATGTGACTTCTACTTTTCATCTTTCCAAAAAACTTTCCATATTTGGAGACCTGCCTATCTTGATTATGTGAAAAAAGATACAAAGAGAACAGCTGTACTTGATTCTGAGACTGAGACCAGTAAATAGTCATTGAGAACCTTCTTTGGTGCCAGGCACTAGGCTGAGTACTGGGGATGCAATGGGGTATTGGACAGTTAGACAAGGTCCAAGACTACTTGGGACTGAGTGTTTGGGAAAGGCCACTCTCTGGAGGTAACATCTGTGCTGAATTTGAATGATAAAAAGGAGCCAGTAATGCAAAGATTTGGGCTCAGAATAATCCAGTGGAACTAATACATGCACCATCCTGATGCAGCAACACTCCTGGCATGTTATAAAAACAGATAGAGAAAGAGGTTGAGATCAGGTAGAGAAGTAGGCGGGGGCTAGATTATGCTGATTGTATAATCAGCATAGGGAGTCTGCGTTTTATTTAAAGTACAAGTAGAAGCATAGGGAATTTTTAAGTGCAGGAATACCATGCTTATGTTTATAAACTTTTACAGTACCTTGTATCATGGGTCTTCAGACCTTGAAGGGAGTTTAGAGATTGCCCAGCTAAAACGTTACTTAGGAGTGAAGCAAAACGAAATCGCCCAGGAATTCCATGATGTGGTGAAGGCGATACAAATAGCTCACACAGAGCTAGGACGTGTCCCAGTTCTGGCTCCAGAACCAATGTCCTTTCTATTTCAGTACTTGGCTTTGCCATCTTAAGCTAGTACTTTTGAGGAAGAATTTAAAGCATTCTTTAAGTCCCTTTGAAAAACTGTTCCTAAGCCACAATGTAATCTATTAACATAAATGCTGTAGTCATCAAGCTTTAAAGAAAGCACAAATACCTTCCTAATTCCCTGGGAAAAGCCAATACTAAGTTGGGGTGTCAATTATGCTAGTGTCCCATGAACCCAATGACTTATCAGCAACTTCAGACACCACCTATGCCAAATGCCCACCATATAATCCTTGAATCAAAGTTGTCTAATGAAAGGAATCTTTAGACTCATTTAGTCTAATCTGTTTAACAATAAGGAAATTGACTTACCTGTGTTCCTGCAAGGACTCTTCCACTGGTTTTTCTTCCTATTGAAATTCTATCATAGCCTGGCCTGGTGGCTCATGCCTGTAATCCTAGCACTTCGGAAAGCCTAGACAAGAGGATTGCTTGGGGCAAGGAGTTCAAGACCATCCTGGGCAACATAGGGAGACCCCATATCTACAAAAATTAAAAAACAAATTTAGCTGGGGGTGTTGGTATGCCCCTATGGTCCCAGCTACTTGGGAGGCTGAAGTAAGAGAATGGCTTGGGCCTGGGACGTTGAGTCTGCAGTGAGCCGTGTTCACACCACTGCACTCCAGCCTGGGCAAAGGAAGACCCTGTTTCTAAATAAATAAATAATTAAAAGTTAAAAAAACAAACAAACAAATAAATAAGATGATTTCAGATAACTAAAATTCCTATTTTAAATAATAAAGTGAAATGACATCTAGAGTAAATGTGGGAGAGGTAACTCTACATAGGCTAGTCAGAAAAGGATTTGACAAGAGGACAATTTTGGGGAGGTGGAGAAACAGCCTGTTGCATGCAGGAGAAACAGCAGCTGGGCAGGGTATGGTGGCTCATGCCTGTAATCCCATCACTTTGAGAGGCCAAGGTGGGCGGATCACTAGGTCAAGAGATCGAGACCATCCTGGCCAACATGGTGAAACCCCGTCTCTACTAAAAATACAAAAATTAGCTGGGGCATATGGCACATGCCTGTAGTCCTAGCTACTCATGAGGCTGAGGCAGGAGAATCACTTGAACCTGGAGGCAGAGGTTGTGGTGAGCTGAGATCACGCCATTGCTCTCCAGCCTGGGTGACAAAGCGAGACTCTCACACACAAACAAAAATGAAAGTGATAAAGAAGATTGGGCCAGGTGTGGTGGCTCACGCCTGTGACCCAACACTTTGGGAGGCCAAGGAAGGCGGGTCACTTGAGACCAAGAGTTTAAGACCAGCCTAGGCAAAATGGCAAATCCTTATCTCTACAAAAAATAGAAAAATTAGCTGGGCATAGAGGAGCATGTCTGTAGTTCTAGCTACTCAGGAAGCTAAGTTAGGAGGATCGTTTGAGCTCAGGAGGCAGAGATTGCAGTGAGCCATGATCACACTATTGCACTCTAGCCAGGGTGACAGAGCAAGATCCTGTCTCAAAAAAAAAAAAAAAAAAAAAGGAAAGAAGATTGTGATTGTGATGCTCTCTAGTCACAGGCTTCTGCTCAGGAACAGGTGTGGATAATTATCCAATTATCCACAACTGGGTTTAGCTAGAGTTGACATTTTCCAAACAAGCAAGATGGAGAGTAAGGGAGGCAAGCAAGTTAATAGTGTTTCAAAGATAGTAATTATACAGCCATGGAATTTAGACAGGGCTGAAAGGGAGGGGAGGACCTAAGAGGGCTGATGAGTAATGAAAGAGTTGTAAGAGTCAATAGGTTAGAGGCCCTGATAGGGTCAAACAATTTTAGGTGTTGAGTAGTAAGAATAATTCACCTAGAAGAATAAGAAGTGTGGTCAGAATACAGAGCTATAACTGAATTTGAAGTTGTTGAAATTATTTGTGCTGACCAGGCCACATATGACCATGGGAAAAGCAGCTGAAATGAGGGGGAAATAAAGGATCACTGGAGAGAGAGGAGGTTATGGGACTGAGAGATCAGGATGCTTAGCACAGATCTAGACAGAGAGAAGGTTACCAATAACAATAATCACAAATGAAAAAGACGGGGCTGGGCATGGTGGCTCATGCCTGTAATCCCAACATTTTGGGAGGCCGAGGCAGGTGGATTATCTGAGGTCAGGAGCTTGAGACTAGCCTGGCCAACATGAGGAAACCCCATCTGTACTAAAAATACAAAAATTAGCAAAGCATGGTGGCACATGCCTGTAATCCCAGCTACTCAGGAGGCTGAGGCACGAGAATTGCTTGAACACAGGAGGCAGAGGTTGCTTTGAGCCAAGATTGCACCACTGCACTCCAGCCTAGGCGATAGAGTGAGACTACATTTGAAACAAAACAAAACAAAACTGAACTACAGTAATCCTTTTTAATAGTTTTTGTGTTTTGGTGGTCTTTTTTTTTTTAGTCTCACTTTGTTGCCCAGACTGGAGTGCAGTGGCACAATCATGGCTCATTGTGAACTCTGCCTCCCAGGTTCAAGGGATTCTCCTGCCTTAGTCTCCTGAGTAGCTGGGATTAAAGTCGCACACTATCACAACTGACTAATTTTTGTATTTCTAGTAGAGATGGGGTTTCACCATGTTGGCCAGGCTGGTCTTGAACTCCTGCCTTCGGGTGATCCTGTTGTTCCAGCTGGAGTGCAGTGGCATGATCTCAGCTCACTGCAACCTCTGTCTTCCAGGTTCAAGCTATTCTCCTGCCTCAGCCTCCCGAGTAGCTAGGATTACAGGCATATATCACCATACCTAGCTAATTTTTCTTTTTTCTTTTTTCAGGACAGAGCCTTGCTCTGTTTCCCAGGCTGGAGTGCAATGGTGCAACCTTGGCTCACTACAACCTCCACATCCAGGGTTCAAATGATTCTCCTGCCTCAGTCTTCCCAAGTAGCTGGGATTACAGATACACATTACCACACCCAGCTCATTTTTATATTTTTAGTAGAGACAGGGTTTCACCAAGCTGGCCAGGCTGATCTCAAACTCCTGACAGGTGATCCACCTGTCTTGGCCTCCCAAAGTATTGGGATTACAGGCGTGAGACACCACGCTGTTGTTAGTCTTAATAGACCTTGTATTTAGTGCATTTATCTTACAGAACTTTTCCTCAATTGATGTATATTCTAATGCTTCAGGGACAACCTTGCATGAACAAATTATTTTGGATGATTAAAAAGGGTAGTGAGAATAGGAAATTCAAACTGGAGAGTAATAAAGTCATTAAACATGGAGCTAGTCAGGCAACAGGTAATTTATTGAGGGAAGTTGCTACTGGAGCTATGAAGGGGATAAATAGACTTCTGATTTTGAGAAATCTTGAAACTCATGCAGAGATTTTGCAATGACGCAGTGTCTCTCAGGTGTAAAAATATGTCCCTGCTTGAACTTGTTGGGCCTTTGAGGAGAAAAATCTTTGAACTCTGGAGCCATAGAGACCAGAGGTTTGAATCCTGTCCATTTATTAGTTGTGTGACCTTGGGCAAGTTAGTCAATCTGTCTGTGCCTATAGTTTCTTATCTAAAAAATGGGTATTAAAAATAGTTTCTGCCTGATAGTTATTAATGAAGATAAAGCGACATTATCTGTATTGAGGGTTTAATACTGTAACTGAATCATGGTAAGTACTCAATAATGATGAGTTATAATTACTGTTATTACTGTTAAATATAATCTATAAATTGGAGATAGCAAAACCCACTTTCTAGGCTAACAGAATTAAATGAGATGAAGTATACAAAGTACCTAGCACAGTATCTGCCATGCATTGAATTCTAACTAATGGTTAGCTATTTCTAAGAAATTGATCACCAGATCTAATTATCTCATCATTTATTTGAGAGAAGGGATGGAACAATTGAGAAGTGATAGATTAAAAAAAAAATAAAGCTTTCTCACTTTTTTTTTTTTGAAGACAGAGTCTCACTCTGTTGCCAGGCTGGAGTGCAGTGGCAGGATCTTGGCTTACTCCAAACTCCACCTTCCAGGTTCAAGCGATTCTCCTGCCTCAGCCTCCCAAGTAGCTGGGACTAACAGGTGCGTGCCACCATGCCCAGCTAATTTTTGTAATTTTAGTAGAGACAGGATCTCACCATATTGTCCAGGATTGTCTTGATTTCTTGACCTCGTGATCTGCCTGCCTCAGCCTCCCAAAGTGCTGGGATTACAGGTGTGAGCCACTGGGCCCAGCCGAGCTCTCCCCATCTTGAACCACTTACTGATTAATGTTAGCCTTTAAAAGTCTTTCTGGGCTGGGTGCAGTGGCTCACGCCTGTAATCCTAGCACTTTAGGAGGCCGAGGAGGGTGGATTACCTGAGCTTAGGAGTTCAAGACCAGCCTGGGCAACATGTCTCTAGATAGAAACCCTGTCTCTATCCCATTACTGGGTATATATCCAAAGGATTATAAATCGTTCTATTATAAAGACAGATGCACACGTATATTCATTGAGGCACTGTTTACAATAGCAAAGACCTGAAACCAACCCAAATGCCCATCGATGATAGACTGGGCAAGGAAAATGTGGTGCATATACACCATGGAATACTATACAGCCATAAAAAATGATGAGTTTGTGTCCTTTATAGGGACATGGATGAATCTGGACACTATCATTCTCAGCAAACTGACACAGAACAGAAAATCAAACACCACATGTTCTTACTCATAGGTGAGTGTTGAACAATGAGAACACATGGACACAGGGAGGGGAGCATCACACACTGGGGTCTTTGTGGGGAAATAGGGAAGGAACAGCAGTGGGTAGGGAGGTTGGGGAGGGATAACTTGGGGAGAAATGCCAGATATAGGTAATGGGGAGATGGAGGCAGCAAATCACATTGTCATGTAGGTACAATCCTGCATGATCTGCACATGTACCCCAGAACCTAAAGTATAATTAAAAAAAAAAAAATATATATATACACACACACACACACACACACAATTAGCTGGGTGTAGTGGCATGTACTTGTAACACCAGCTGCTCAGGAGACTGAGGCACTGAGGCATGAGAATTGCTTGCACTCAGGAGGCTGAGGTTCAGTGAGCCAAGATTGTGCCACTGCACTCCATCCTGAGCAACAGAGTAAGACTGTGTCTCGAAAGAAAAAAAAAGTAAAGCCGAGACTCTTATGGAAATAGCTTCAGGATACAGGAGTCTTAATGTGTCTGAAGAGTGGGGAAGATTCAAGCAAGCATAACTTCATTTAGCCACATTCTTTCTGAGAGCCTACGTCTGTTCTGTACCTGGAGATCAAAGTGTTATGAGCCTGTCAACAAATAACCCTCATTTTTTTCTTTCATAGTAAGAACTCTGCAGCTCTGTTTAATTCTAAAGCCAATGTTCTTGGCAACTTGGTAATAGAGACGTAACCACAGAAAATAAAGCGTTTGCTTACTGAGTGTATATGGTGTACTCCAGGCATTATGAAAACCTCTTTGTATATATTATCCTATTTAATTATAGTCCTGTGCCACACAATGACATTGCAGTTAACAATGGACCCCATATATATGTGCTGGTGGTCCTAAAAGATTATAATCTTTATAATCTAACCCATAAGCCGGAAAATTCTTATTGCCTGGTGATGTTGCAGCTGTTGCAACCTCACAGCGCAAAGCATTACGTGTTTGTAGTGATCCTGGTGTACACAAAGCTACTACACTGCCAGTCATTGAGAAGTATAGCACATACAATTGTTACTGCTCAAGGGTTCATCTTGCCTGCTGCCTAGACAGAGCCGATTCATCAAGACAGGGGAATTGCAATAGAAAAAGAGTAATTCACACAGAGCTGGCTGTGCGGGAGACCAGAGTTTTATTATTACTCAAGTCAGTCTCCTGGAGGATTCATTTGAGGAGCAGAGTTGTTGTTGCTGTTGTTGTTTTTGAGTTGAAGTCTTACTCTGTCATCAGGCTGGAGTGCTGTGGTGTGATCTCGGCTCACAGCAGCCTCTACCTCCTGGGTTCAAGTGATTCTCCTGCCTCAACCTCCCAAGTATCTGGGACTACAGGCACCCGCCACCACTCTCGTGTAATTTTTGTATTTTTGGTAGAGATAGGGTTTCGCCATGATGGCCAGGATGCTCTCAAACTCCTGATGTCATGATCCATCTGACTTGGCCTCCCAAAGTGCTGGGATTACAGGAGTGAGCCACTGCACCTGGCCGAGGGAGCAGAGTTTTTAAGGAAAATCTGGTGAGTTGGGGGAGGCCAGTGAGCCAGGAGTGCTGATTCATCAGAGATGAAATCACAGGGAGTTGGAGCTGCCTTGTTGCACTGAGTCAGTTCCTGGGTGAGGGCCACAAGATCAGATGGGCCAGTTTATCTATCTGGGTGGTACCCGTTGATCCATCAAGTGCAGGGTCTGCAAAATATCCTAAGCACTGATCTTAGGAGCAGTTTAGAGAGAGTCAGGAACTTGTAGCCTCCAGTTGCATGATTCCTAAACCATAATTTCTAATCTTGTGGCCAATGTTAGTCCTACAGAGGCAATCTAGTCCCCAGGCAAGAAGGAGGTCTGCTTTGGGAAATGGCCGTCGTCATTGCCTCTGTTTTAAACCGTAAACTGTAAATTAAGTTTCACCCAAAGATAGTTCAGCCTATGCCCAGGAATGAACAAGGACAGCTTGGAGGTTAGGAGCAAAACGGAGTCTGTCAAGTTAGATTTCTTTCACTGTCTCAGTCAAAGGTTGCAAAGTTCGAATCACTATCAGGTACAGTATAGAATACTTGATAGTAAACAACTATGTTAGTAGTTTATGTGTTTACCATACTATTTTATCTTTATTTTTGAGACAGGCTTTTGCTCTGTTGTCCAGTCTGGAGTGTAATGGTGTGATCTCGACTCACTGCAACCTCTGCCTCCTGTGTTCAAGTGATTCTCCTGCCTCAGCCTCCCGAGTAGCTGGAATTACAGGCACGCACAACCACGCTCAGCTAATTTTGTATTTTTAGTAGAGACGGGGTTTCTCCATGTTGGTCAGACTGGTCTTGAACTCCCGACCTCAGGTGATCTGCCCTCCTCAGCCTCCCAAAGTTCTGGGATTATAGGCATGAGCCACCACACCTAGCTAGAAAAATAAATAAATAAATAAATAAATAAATAATAAATTTAGTGCAGCCTAGGTGTGCAGTGCTGATAAAGTTCACAGTAGTGTACAGTGATGTCCTAGACCTTCACATTTACTTACCACTCACTGACTCACCCACAGCAGCTTCTAGTCCTTCAAGCTCCATTCATACTAACGGCTCTATACAGGTATACCATTATTGATTGATTGACTGATTGAGGCGGAGTCGCACTCTGTCACCCAGGCTGGAATGTAGTGCCCTGATCTTGGCTCACTGCAACTTCCACCTCCTGGGTTCAAGCGATTCTCCTGCCTCAGCCTCCAGAGTGGTTGGGATTACAGGTGTCACCATGCCTGACTAATTTTTATATTTTTAGTAGAGACAGGGTTTCACCATGTTGGCCAGGCTGGTCTCGAACTTTTGACCTTAGGTGATCGACTGCCTTGACCTCCCAAAGTGCTGGGATTACAGGTGTGAGCCACTGTGCCTGGTCAGGTATACCATTGTTTAACTTTTACTGTACCTTTTCTATGTTTAGATATACAAACACTTTCCATTGTGTCACAGTTGCCTACAGTATTCAGTACAGTAATGTGCTGTACAATTTGTAGCATAGAAACAACATGATATACCATATAGCCTAGATGTGTACTGGGCTATCTAGGTTTGTGTAAGCTCCCTCTGTGATGTTCACACAATGACAGCATCATCTCATGAAGCACTTCTCAGAACATAACCCCACCATTAAGCAATGCATGACTGCATATAAACAGCTCTGGGAGGTAGGTAGCATTATTGTCTAAATTTTGCCGAGAAGAAAACTGAGGCTCAAGGAGAGTCATTTGTTCAAGGACAAGTAGCTAGTGAGGGGCAGAGGCAAGATGTTAGTCTAGGTTAGTGTGTCTCTGAGGTCTGTGCTCTTAACCTTTATTTACACTATAAATACCTGCCACACACTCCTCTGACCTCCTTGAGCCCAGCGTTGGTAGCAGCACAACTATGACTAAACTCTGGGTTACTGTGCTATCTCTTGTGGCTCCTGTACACCCGCAGCTTTGTAAATGGTCCCTTTGAAAATAACCCCTGTTCAAATAATCCTAGTTAGAGTATGCCACCGTAGGTGTCCTGCTGTGACCTCACTGACATAGCTCACTATGGAAGATATGGAAGAGAAGGATTTAGTTTTCCTACTCTTGCTTTCTTGCTATACAACATATATACGGGGCACCACACACACACTCACACTCTTCCTGTTATGAACTGAATCGGTAACTCTAAACTCATTATGTTGAAGCCCTAAGCCTCAATGTGATGGTATTTGGAGATGGGGCATTGGGGAGGTAACTAGGTTTAGATGAAGTCATGAAGGTGGGCCCTGGTCTGATGGTATTAGGGCCCTTATGAGAAGATAAACAGGCTGGGTGTTGTGGCTTATGCCTTTAATCCCAGCAATTTGGGAGGCTGAGGTGAGTGAATCACCTGAGGTCAGGAGTTTGAGACCAGCCATGACCAACATGATGAAACCCCATCTCCACTTAAATAGAAAAATTAGCCAGGTATGGCAGCAGAAACCTGTAATCCCAGATACTTAGGCTGAGGCAGGAAGCATCACTTGAACCCAAGAGGTGGAGGTTGCAGTGAGCTGAGATCATGCCATTGTACTCCAGCCTGGGCAACAACAGTGAAATTCTGTCTCAAAAACAAACAAAAAAGAGGTAACAGAAGATGGAAGATTGAAAGCATTGTTAGCACCCTTCTCCCACTTGGGAAGACAACATATTGTATAGAAAATAGTGTATAGCGATTCAGGTGACCACGGGGGAAGGCTTTAACGCCACCCAGTCTTGAGCTGATTTCGTGAGCGGTGGGGAGTATATGAGAAGGAGCGGCATCTGGACAGGCTTTGTGTGCACCCCCAGACTCTGGCAGGGATGGAAGGAGGTGACTCTTAATCCTACCTCACAGGGTACATCCTGGAAGTCTGCTAGATTCAGGTAGCAGTCACAGGTTGTGAGAAGCTCCCAACTGAGATTTGCATTATTATCTTGAGTGGGGACAAACTCTTGTGGGTAGAACCGAGGGGTGAGTGGGAAGTGTGCTACAGGCATGAGTACAGGAACTGGGTGCCCCTGCTTCATGGGTAGACCAGGAGGGGCATGGCCTAAAAGCCAAGCTTTCTGCCTTGGTCAGGAAGGCTTATGGTTTGAGGCAATTTTGAGTTCTGAGTGCAGACTCTAGAACCAAGCTAGCTGCTGATAGCAGGACATGGCAGGTATGAGACCTGTCTTGACAAGTGCATGGGAGCTGAATGGGACTTACTGGCACCTGCTATACCCCATTACCCATGTGGATTCTTTTGTCCAGCAGAAACAGCTGTGCTCCTCCTGGGAACATTATCCCAGTGGTCAGAGAACTGCCTCCAATCCCCACTGGGGCTGCTACTTGCCCTGCACATGGAGAGCCAGAGCACAGATTTGCCTGACCCAGCCCCCTTCTGGCTTTTCCCCTCCACCCACCCTGGTAGCGTTACAGAAAAGACAGAAATTTTGGGGAGCTCAATTGCTCTGACTATTCCCTGAGACATCAGAGTACTTCCCCTGGGTAACATAAAGCAAGAATAAATCCTGGTCTTTTAAAAAACGCCACCTCCTGACTAAAGGCCAACTGAGGCAGTCCATTTAACATCTCCCCGTAGAATAACACAGGGCCTAGGAAGGAGAAAATGTGTGTGTGACCTCAGCTATACCATTGCCTGCACTACACTGGCTAATCAGGAGGGCCTGAGTCTGTCTACGTGACCAGTTCATTATTACTACACCTGGCATTTGAGAAAGCCAACACACTAAGGCTATTTATAACCAAGGAATCTCAGATTCTGCATCACTCCCCTGCCACCCCCATCAGAACTAGTGCTGGTACCCACTCCTGGGAGACTTGAGGACAGGTCACATCCCTGGATCCCTTACAGACATTCCCCAGCACCAGCTTGGAGTGTGGCAGCCCCACTGGGAAGCCTGACCCAGAGGAGCAGCAGCATTCACAGCAGTCTGGCTCTCAGGGACTGCTACTCTTAGGGGAAGAGGGAGTGTACCACATCAAAGGATCACCTCATGGGATGAAAACATCCAGAAGGAAGGCCTTGAGTCCCAGAATTTTCTGCTTGTGGTTTTTTTTCAGCAGAGGCACAGGTGCACTGCTGGGCTCAGCAGGAAAAGTCTTTGGCTGTACCCCAGCAGTCAGGCAGCCTTGGTACTTGTGAAGGGTTTTGGAGAAGGGGACTTATTTTCTCCCTTATCTCCACTGAAGACATATCTGGGATACTCCCATGGGACCTCAGTGAGGATGTACCTACAGACAGCCTTTCCGGAACACTTTGGGGATGACCACATCCCCACAGGAGGAGTACCCTCCAGGTTTAGGTTTTCACAAGGGGTAGAGTCACAGTTTCTTTCTACATGGAATATTAAAATTCCTGCAGCTGAATAGAGGTGCCCATCTGATCTGAATAGCTGGAACACTGGGTGAGGAGTGTGACAGGAGGTGGATCACTTTCCTGCTGGCCTGGTGAGCTGAGGTGGCTTCCATCCTTCCCCCTGATAAAACCTCAGTACTTTTTTTCTTTTTTTTGAGATGGAGTCTTGCTCTGTCACCAAGGCTGGAGTGCAATGGTGCCATCGTGGCTCACTGCAACCTCTGCCTCCAAAACTTCAGTACACTTCACTGAGAGCTCCCTCAGCTGCCTGTGTCAAGGCTGGGACCTCTGCCCACAATCTGGTATTGCTTTTACCCACCTGCTTTAGCCACAACCAGTTTCTACACAGGAACGTCTCCCTTACTGGTCTAAAGTCTGAACTGTTCAACCCAGTAAATCAAATACTAGGTGATAAATACGTAAATATAAAAGTACACATCACTGGGGAATGAGGTAAGCTTCAAGAGAGCTCTGACATTCCAACCCTACAGGATATTGTGAATCTGCTCAGACACTGAGCACATTTCCCCTACAACCAGCATCTGAGAAAACTACTATACAAAGACTCTCTATAACAAAGAAACTCATACAGAGTCTTAACCCCTGAAAAGCACCGAGAGCTGAATTAGGCTACAGTAAAATGTTAACTGTAACAAAGACCAGTAAACATGAAAGTCATATCCTCAAGGGAAAAAGACACAGTTGAATAAAAAATAAAATTAAGAATAATTAGAAGAGGCTGGGTGTGGTGGCTCATGCCTGGAATCCCAGCACTTTGGGAGGTGCACACCTGTAATTCCAGCTACTGGGGAGACTGAGGCAGGAGAATGTCTTGAACCTCCTGGGAGGGAAGATTGCAGTAAGCAAGATTGTACCACTGCACACAGCCTCGGCAAGACTCCATCTAAGAAAAAAAAATAATAATAGTAATTAGAAAAAACAGTCTACCCAAGTGAGAAGGAACCAGAAAAATAATGCTGGCAATATTACAAAACAAGATTCTATAAAACCCCCCAAAAGACTGCACTAGCTCTCCACCAATGGATGCAAACCAAGATGAAATCTTTGAAATACTAGATAAAAAATTCAAAAAGCTGATAATTAAGCTATTCAAGGAGATACAAGAGAAAGGTGACAGCCAACATAAACTTAAAAAAATTCAGACTATGAATGAAAAGTTTCCTAAAGAAATATATATCTTAAAGAAAAACCAATCAGAACTTCTAGAAATAAAAAACACATTTAGGGATTACTAAAGGCAGTAGAAAGTTTTAACAGTACACTAGGCCAAGTGGAAGAAAGACTCTCAAAACTTGAAGATAAGGCTTTTGAATTAATCAGACAAAGATTAAGAACAAAAAAATAAATGAACAAAGTCTCCAATAAATATCAGATTATATAAATTGGGCATACCTAAGAATCACTGGTGTTCCCAAGGGAGAATAGAGAGAAAAAAATTTGGAAAACTTACTTGAGGGAATAATTGAGGAAAACTTTTTTTTTTTTTGCGACAGGGTTTCACCATGTTAGCAGTGCTAAGATGAAAGGATTGTGCCAAATGCCTATGTAAAAAAGTCTGAAAGATCACAAATTCACAAACTAATGTCACACCTCAAGGAACTAGAGAAACAAGAACAATTTTTGTTTCAATTTCATTTAGCTCTACTTTGGTCTTTTTTACTTATATTCTTCTGCTAACTTTGGGTTTGGTTTGTGGCGTTTAGCAAAGTACTTCACAGAGAATAGATGTTCAGTAAACAACAGTTTGCAGATCTGGCTAACAATCTGAACCATGAATTTATGCAAATCAGAATTCCTTTCATTGTAAATAAACTAGCTCCTCTTATAATCTTTTCTTAAAAAAAAAGAGATCAAATATAGAAAAACACCAATGAGAGGAATAATATTTTAGTAAACCTATATTATTTAAGATGAATAAAAAAGTATTTGATAATTTTCCATTTTTTTTCTGAAAATAAATGTGCTTTCGCTTATTATCCAAAAAAAAAAAAAAAATACAAAAGATCAATGAAACAAAAAGGTGACTATTTGAAAAGATGAATGAACTCCATAGACCATTAGCTAGATTAAACAAGAAGAGAGGATTTAAACTAAATTAGAAATAAAATTAGAGACATTACCACCAACACCATAGATATATAAAAGATAATTTGAGTCTATTATGAACACCTCTATGCACACAAACTAGAAATTCTAGAGGAAATAGATACATTCCTGGAAACAGATAACCCGCCTAGATTGAATCAGGAATAGATAGGAATATTGAACAGAACAGTAACAAGCAATATGATTGATCAGTAATAAAAAATTGCCAACAAAAAAAATCCTAGGGCCAGATGGATTCACAGCTGAATTCTACCAGACATTCAAAGAAGAATTGGTACTAATCATGCTGAAACTATTCCAAAAGATTGAGAAAGAGGGAATCTTCCCTAACTCATGCTATGAAGCCAATATCACCATAATACCAAATCTAGGAGAAGACATAACAAAAAAAAGAAAACTATAGACCAATATCTCTGATGAACACAGATGCAAAAATGCTCAACAAAATACTAGCAAGCTGCATCCAAGAGCACATGGAAAAGATGATACACCATGATCAAGTGAGTGTCACCCGTGGGATGCAGGGATGATTTAACATATGCAAGTAAATAGATTGATACATCTCATAAACAGAATTAAAACAAAAACCACATGATCATCTCAATAGATGCAGAAAAAGCATTTGATAAAATCCAACATTGCTTTACAATAAAAACCTTCAACACACTAACCGTAGAAGAAACATACATTAAAATAATAAAAGCCATCTATGACAAACACACAGGCAACATTATACTGAATGGGGAAAAATTCAAAGCATTCCTCCTGAGAAGTGGAATGTGACAAGGATGCCCACTTTCACCATTTTTATTCAACACAGTACTGGAAGTCCTAGCCATAGCAATCAGGCAAGAGAAACAAATAAAGGGCAATCAAACTCGAAAAGAGGATGTCAGACTACTACTGCTGCTCATGTGATCATGTATCAGATAACCCTAAAGACTCACCATTTTCTCAGAAAAAGCAATCCCAAAATTCATATGGAACCAATAAAGAGCTTGAATAACTAAAACAATCCTAAGCAGAAAGAACGAATATGAAGGCAGCACATTACCTGACTTCAAATTATACCAAAAGCTTATAGTAACAAAAACAGCGTGGATTGGTATAAAAGTAAATACATAGACCAATGGAATAGAATAGAGAACAAGGTATGCTGGCGAGGGTATTTCTGGAGGAGATCAGCATCTGAACTGGTAGACCGAGTAAAGAAGACCACATTCACCAATGTGAGTGGGCATTATCCAATATACAGAAGTCTGAAATGAAACAAAAAGGCAGAAGAAGGGTAAAAGTACTATCTCTGCCTGAGCTAAGACATCTGTCTCCTCCATCTCTTGGACATTGGTGCTCCTGGTTCTCAGGCCTTCAGACTTGGACTGGGACTTACACGTGTGACCCCCTGGTTCTCATGCTATCAGATGTGGACTAAATTATACCACCATCCTTCCTGGGCCTTCAGCTTGCAGACAACAGATAATGAAACTTCTCAGCCTCCATAACAATACCAGCCAATTTCTAATAATTAATATCTTTCTACATGTATCTCTAATATCCTACTTGTTGTGTTTCTCTAGAGAACCCTGACAAATGCATTTATGGAGAATTGATATACTACTGAGTTTTTCAAACTTGAATTGGTATTTCCCTCCTTTTATTTAAGTCTTCTTTAATTTTTCTAATAAGACTTTGTGGTTTCCATTGTACAGAAACAATTTATTCAACCACCACTATGCTGGGGCAGAGGCCTTCCAGGGGTCAGAAGACTAAGGCAGGAACTTGATGCATGAGAAGTGCAATCAAGAAATTGCAAAAATATGAACAGAAGAGTAAAGATTTCACTAGGTAAAGCAACAGTTTCAAGAATTTGAACGCAGAGTAACTGGGTGTATAATGTTATCATCAATGGCAGGCAGCAAACAGCTGTGTGCCCTGCCAGCAACAGGGAAGTCAGGAGCTCTGGAGTGTATTTACACGATGCAGCTTACCATGGACTTACCATGCAGCTTACCATGCAGCAATTTTTCATGAGGAGGAAACTGTGATTGTTAACCGAGGTATGATGGTTGTCCTCCTTAAAAGCAAAGAACAGTCTGGGCTGAACCCAGGCCAAGTTTGCCTTCTGGGCTTTCCTTCCTCTGTCTTCCATTTCTGTAACGCCCTCCAGCCTGCTAGCATTTCCTCTTTAGCACCATCATATTTCCTTGGAACCTCCCTTTTGCCACCTGCATTTAGACCTGCTCTAACCTATGCTTCTCCACAGCCCCATAAACGTTCCCCAAATCTCTCTCCCTAGCTCCTTCATTTATTCATATTTAGGATATTCAGGTTCAGAGAGGGAAGTGGTCAGGGGATCCAGTTAATACACATCCATGTATTAAATGACAGATAGCTAGGTGGGCGTTTCTCAAATTAGGGTCCAAAGACATAATCCCAGAGATTTGAGAGGTCTGTGGGCATTTAGATAATAATAGCTAGTATTTACTGCATGCTTGTCATGTATCGGTGCTGATTGAAATGCTTTACATGTATTAATTTGGTTTCACTGTAACATTACAAAGCAGATGCCCTTATCTGTATTTAACAGGTGAGCAAACTGAACATGTTCTTATTCCCATCAAACAGATGGTCAACCACGGAAAGGTTGATCAGCCCAAGGTGACACAGCTAATAAATGACAGTGTAAGGACTCAAATCCAGGTAGTCTGGGTCTAGAGCTAGTGCTTTTAACAACAATGCTGTCATCTGGGGCTTAACTGAACCTGGATGGTCCAAGATAGTGTCATGCCTCGCTGGCAGTTAGCTGGGACTGTTGGCTGGGGGCTCCTCCTCCATTTGGTCTCTCCAGCAGGATAAGTCAGACTTCTCTATGCAGCAGCTGGATTCCAAAAGGTAAATGTCTTCGAGGCAATTTTCCCATGTGGAAAATTACCTTGATGCAATGGCAGCCTCCATGTCTACCACCTACAGGTGATGAAACAGATAAGCTTATAGACCAAATTAAGAAGCTTAAATCACATTGTTTTTATGGTGGTTCTAAAATGTATCCTCAAATGTTTTGGCATTACTCCTATTAATATGTGGGGTCTATATCCCCTTCCCTTAAACATGGGCTGGTCCTAGCGGTTGGCTTGTAGCCAGTAGAATACAGTGGAAGTAATACTGTGTGACTTCCAAGGATAGGTAGGTCATAAAAGGCCACAGGCTGGTTCTTTTCAGACATTCACTCTGGGGAAAGCCAGCTGCCAGGTGAGAACTTCACATGCTGGAGTGGCTGTGTGAAGGTGCTCTGGTTCTCAGCCCTATTTGAGCTTCCAGCCAGCCACGTGAGTGAGCCACCTTAGCTATTCAGCCCAGCTGAACTTTCAAATGACAGCAGTTGCGTTGAAATCTGATTGACACTACATAAATGACTCCAAAAAATAACTGTCTAAGTAAGTTCTTCCCAAATGTCTGAGCCTCACAATTAAGAGCAAAATAAACTATACAAACTCCTGAGTTTTGGCATAATGCATTTACCCAAAGAGCAGCAATAATAATGAGAAGAGTTTACCAACCAACATAAAACAGTGAGAAGCAAGGGGAAAGAGAAAGCATAGATGAATAAGCTTAGGATAGGCTGAAGCACCTAAATTCTGTTTTATGCAATGTTCTCATGCCTTATCCCTCTCCACCATCCAGTCTTCTCAGCACATAGTGTGGTTACAAGGACCAGACTGGAGAGTAAGTAAGGTGATTCAGCAGACTAAAGGGGCCTGGGCTCAAAATATATCTGTTCTTTTAGAGATCTGAGGGGCAAGTGTGTCTGGTTATAATGGTAGCCGGCATTAGTCTGTTTTGCAGCTGGGAGTTTATTTGCTTCTCTTGGGAGATAAAATTACATGAGGCCATAATAGGGCTACAATGGGTATCATCAGTAGGTGTGCAATATAGGGATGACATGGCTGTCAATCTGAAGGTAGTATGATCTGTACCTTATTAATACTTAAAGTCCACTTTGTCTTTCTGCCTCTTTTATTTTTTATTTGTTTATTTTTTATTACTCACTCTGTCACCCAGGCTGGAGTGCAATGGGCATGGTCTCAGCCCACAACAACCTCCGCCTCCCAGATTCAAGCAATTCTCCTGCCTCAGCCTCCCAAGTAGCTGGAACTACAAGCATGTGCCACCACACTGAGCTAATTTTTGTATTTTCAGTAAAGACAGGGTTTCACTACGTTGGCCAGGCTGGTCTCAAGCTCCTGACCTCATGATCTGCCTGCCTGGGCCTCCCAACGTACTGAGATTACAGACATGAGCCATCACACCTGGCCCTTTCTGCCTCATTTTATCTAAAGCAGCATTTTCATTTGTTCCATCCTTTTTTTTTTTTTTTGAAACAGAGTCTTGCTCTGTTATTCAGGCTGTGGTGCAGTGGCACGATCTCAGTTCACCAGGTTCAAGAGATTCTCCTGCATCAGCCTCCTGAGTAGCTGGCATTACAGGCATGCACCACCATGCTCCACTAATTTGTTTTGTATTTTTTTGGTAGAGACAGGATTTTACCATGTTGGTCAGGCTGGCCTTAAACTCCTGACCTTGTGATCTGCCCATCTCAGCCTCCCAAAGTGTTAGGATTACAGGCATGAGCCACTGTGCCTGGCCTGTTCCATCCTTTTTACCTACGTTCAACACATATCCATTCATTCTGTGTCACATATCTTATAAGTGACTTGCTTCTACATTTTAATTTCTCTTATTTTATAATATAATTAAATATTCTATAGTAATATAGCAAAAACATTACAGCAACCCCCAATAAGCAAACATGTGTTATATCAGGTTTGTGATGTCCTATTTATTGACCAAAACAAATCAAATAGCCAAGCCCACAGTCCATGTAGAAGTGGAATACACAATGGAGCAGATAATAGAAGGTGTAATTCACTGGGGATTACTATTGTAACAATCTGATGCTAACACATAGCTAGAAAATGGTTGATCCAGGGATCAAACTTTCCACAATCTGTCTCTGGAATCTACACACTAAACTGCTATTCTGGAGGTTGTTGGGGAATGGGTTCTTTTTTTCCCCTTTTTTTCTTTGTTCCTGGACAGGGGGAATGGGATCTTACTGAAGAGCTTTTTTCAAACCTCACTTCCCAGGCCCCACCCCCATGAATCAGAATCTCTTGTGCGTAGGGAAATTGTGGGGAGATATGGGGATACTCCCATTAACCTGAGACTGAAATGACTCTGCAGAGGATTCCAATGCCTACTAGGGGATGAAGGGGTTTCAAAGACAAGGAAGATACAGGTTCTGCATTCAAAAAGCTTTCATTTCAACAGAGATCATCTTAATTGTCATTATTACATCACAGAGGCATCACCTTGAAATTTAAAAAAGAAGCAGTTGCTTTCCATGTTTAAGTAAGATCAGTAGTTCTTAAGCTTCCGTGTGTGTTATTATTATTATTTTGAGACGAAGTTTCACTCTTGTCGCCCAGGCTGGAGTGCAATGGCGCGATCTCAGCTCACTGCAACCTCCGCCTCCTGGGTTCAAGCGATTCTCCTGCCTCAGCCTCCCGAGTAGCTGAGATTACAGGCATGCACCACTACATCCAGCTAATTTTGTATTTTTAGTAGAGATGGGGTTTCTCCATGTTTATCAGACTGGTCTCCCGACCTCAGGTGATTCGCCCGCCTCAGCCTCCTAAAGTGCTGGGATTACAGGCGTGAGCCACTGCACCTGGCCGTGTGTGTTGTTATTAACAGGAGGGCTTGCTTAAACCCACATGACTGGATCCAATGCCTACGGTCTGATTCAGGAGGTGTGAAGTTGGGTCCACTATTTCTCATGTCTAAGAAGCTCAGGGACTCACTTTCAGAACCAGAGTTAGAGAAGTAGGCGGCTTTAGTGTTAACAATCCTCCGTTTATTCAGTTTTATATTCTACTTACACGTAGCACATTTACTACATACAAATTTCTGTGCTGAGTGCAGCACTGTTCATGATACAATGGGATTTAGATCTTGATTACACTTGAGCAGATTTATTAAGTGGATTTATTCTCTAAGGGCGCCTAAGTGTCATTAGACAGTTTCAGATAAAGCAGAGATCTCTCTTAGGAAGAGATTAGGGACAGCTTAAGGAAGTTAGGAGAACCTTTGACCTGGGCCTTGAAAAATGCCTAGGACTTGGACCAGGGGAAATCGTGGACAACCAAAGAATTCTTCCCACTTTAGTACGGAGACAAAAAAAAAAAAAAAAAAAAAAAAAAAAATCACAAGCAATCACTAGGAAAGGTCTATGACATTCTTGCCTCTGGCTCTAGTATTAACAATTTGCATGCCAGCGGCTGGAATCTGAACGGGGAAGACTGCTCTCGTGCCAAGGGCTCAGTCTCAGATCCTCCTTGGGCAGGGATGGAACTGGCTTCGCTTTCTCTTTGGAGCGCCCAGAGCGGGTGCCTCAGAGCCGGCCTACTCGGCCGAGCCGGCGATGGGCGCTGACTTGGCAAAGGGCGCAACTGCGGCGCTACGTTTCGGAGCAGAGCGCCGCGAACCCGCCGGGGCTGGGGCAGCAGCGCAGCTCTCCGTCTGGCCAGAGCGGGGCCCCACGCTGCGGCACTTTTCAGAACGAGCTCCAGATGGGGGGGGGGGTCAGCCCCCAGTGGGGGGCCGGGTGGCAGCTGCACTACCCAGGCAGGCGAGGGGTCCAGGGCTCTTTCTCCCTATTCCGACCTGTGGATTTAACGCCAGCGCAGGGTGGCGCACCCCACCTCCTCCCACCTTCACGCACTAGCGGGGGAGGGGACGCGTGCGCGCGCTCCTCCCACAGGCGGGAGCGCGGCCCGAGAGCATGCAGACTGCGCCTGCGCAGTCCCGCTTACACTCCGCCTCCTTCCGCTTCGCCCCGCCCCGTTCCCCCTTGTGCTGCCGCTAGGGGTAGCGGCGGCTGCTGCGGTCTGGGAGCGCGGCTGCTTTGAGGGCTCGGGAACCCTACAGAGTGGGGACGTGGGGAGGCTATAGGGTGAGAAAGCCGGCGGGAGAGGAGGGCGGTGCTGGAGGAGGGCGGTGCGTGGCTGACTCATCCCTCTGGAAGATCAGACTGATCGACACACACACACTCGCCCGCCCGCGTCCCTCCACCTCAGCCGGGTGGCGCCCGCCCGCACCTCCCGCCCGCCCTCTCCGGGCGCTGTCCGGGTCCAGCCGTCTCCGAGAAAGTTTTTCCCATCCTAGGGGCCGGAGCCGCCGCGGGCCTTTTGGAAGGGCAGAGGGACGGAACAGGAGGGAGAGCCGCGCGGGCCCGCGGATTGCATGGTGCCCGGCGCCTCGGCTGCCTGGCAGGAGGACCTCGGGGCGGGGTCGGGCTGAGCCCAGCTACTTTTCCCCTTAGTCGTGCCAGAAACCGCCCTCCCGGACGGCCGCGGGGGTCCCTACTCCTCAGCTAGTCATGTCCCGGCTGCTGCCGCTGCTGAGGAGCCGGACCGCGCGCAGCCTGAGGCCGGGCCCAGCCGCCACCGCGCCCCGCCCGCCGTCCTGGTGCTGCTGCGGGCGAGGGCTGCTGGCGCTCGCGCCCCTCGGCGGCTTCCCGGGCGGCCCCCGGCGGCTGGGCACGCACCCCAAGAAGGAGCCCATCGAGGCGCTGAACACGGCGCAGGGCGCGCGCGACTTCATCTATAGCCTGCACTCCACCGAGAGGAGCTGCCTGCTCAAAGAGCTGCACCGCTTCGAGTCCATTGCCATCGCCCAAGGTAAGGGGGGTGGGTGGGGGGGGGTGAGCCCAGGGGCCCCAGCGCCCTCCTCTTGCCTCCAGACCAGCGGGAGCCCTCCGCGGCCCTCGGCCTTGGGCCCCGCCGCCGCCCCCTATCTGCCCCCTCGCCCGCCTAGCCTCGCGCCTGGGACGGCTGGGGGTGGGGGGAACTTCCGCAGCCCGAGTTTCCCCCAGGCAGGTGGGACGGGCGCGAGTGGCGCCAGGCAGCTGAGGACAGCGCCTGGATAGGTCCTCTCCAGCCTCGGAATCCGGAGCTTCGGCCTAAAATGCCAGGTGACATAGTTGGGATTCTGTTTGACTTGCCCGGTGCCTCCCCTCCCCAGCCCTCCTGTCCCTTAGCCTTTGCTGCTTTCTTTCGAGCGAGTTTGCACCCGCGCAGGTGGCACGCTGTGCCTGCTCCGAGAAAGTGCTACAAACCCGCCTGGCAGGAAGAAACTTTTTGAACGGTTATCAAATGAAGATCTGTGGGTGGGTAGCCAAAAGAAGGGGTGTAGCTTCAAAAGTCAGGGATGCTCTCAGCTGCTTGTTTTCACACACGTCTGGTTGCATTAATTAGAGCAGCCAGAGGAAAAGTTTTTGCCAGAAATGGAAAGATAGATTTAAGTGAAACTCCAGTTGTGTTTTTTCCCAGAGGTTGAAAGAATGAAATAAATAAGGAAGTATATTTTTTGAAAATCTGTAGCTCTGCAGTAAAAGTCAGGCTTATGCTCAAAAGTAGTTTGGAACGATGAAACCAAAACTATTTTTAAGCTAACATGTTAAAATAGGATATTTTAAAAACAAGTCCAGAATGGGGTCGATCAGAATTTGAGTATAGGTGAAAAGGCTAAAAGTTCAGAAAATCAAAAACATGAAAGGAGCAAACTACTAAAATGGTTGTCTTAAAATATTTCCGTCACTTACAGTTATGTAAACAAAACTCATTGCTTCAGTTTGTATTACATTCTGATGTCTTTTAAAGTTTTAAAGTTTACTCCCCTTCTAAACTTGGTAGGTATGTTCACATCTCATAGATTCCTAAGTTTAGAGCACATTGATTCAGATTATGGCATTTGATTTGCCAGAGACTTGAAAGTGTATCTTTAGCTGATGTGCAGGAATGAGGAAATAATTATTTACCTCAAGTAAGCATGACGTTATCTGTACTACTTCAGACACTTGTTTTAGTTGTGGGTTTTAATCACATTTCCCCACCTCCCTCAGTTCAGGGAATGGTGAACCAATTTATAATGGATGATTGATTCCAGACATTGTTTACCCACAGTGCTTTTATAGGGAAATGTAACATCCTATCAATTCCATTATTAAGTATGTAATCATGATGGTATATGAAATCATAATCAAACACTAGGACATTTATAATCTGTGTGTGGACTCAGTATGCAGTTTAAAAGTAGTCAATTCTGAAAATGTGCTCCTTAGAAAATAATGTAGTCAGTCATATACTAGAACATTAATTTTTGAATCTCCACTGACAAAACGATTCAAACACACATTTTACCTTTTCCAATTAATTTCTTGGAAATTCTGCATTGTCAACAAGTTACAAGAGGGTAGGGCCCTGTGAATATAGTGTTATGGCAGTTCTTGAAAAGCATGCCCGCAATGTGACTGAATAAATTTTTTTCTAATACATTATTTTTGTACATGCCAGCAGTATTGCAGTAGCAATGCTACATTTCCTAACGAAGATAATATTTGAAATTCAATATGGTTTTAAATGTTTTGAAAAGGACCTAAACACTTTAATCAGTGGAGATCATTAACATCAGTTAAACTTAGTTATGTAACTAATAGGAGAGAGAAGTTAGTACTTTAAATTGTCTTCTTGGCCCAGGAGAAACAGTCAAGGATATTTGAAACAATGGTCAGATGCTTATCTCTCCTTTTATAAGCTAGAGAACATCAAAGTTTAAATCAGCGATTTTTGCTGATGTTGATGACAAAATGATTGTCCTATAAATCAAATGACACAGATGCTGCTTTTTTGTTAGTATAGTCTTGGTGTTCACTTAGTGCTTTCAGTATCAATACATGTAGTTATTATGGAGATCACTAGAATCATTACTTAGAAAATTACCTATTCATTAATCATTTAAGGTAAAAGGGATTTTGTTATGTTGAGAATACATACAGCTCATTCCATTGCTGAAATCAACATTTTTTTCCCAGTCAGATAAATGAAAAACTCCCGTGTTTTCTTCTATTGTTACTTTTTGAATGATATTTTCAAATACTCAACTAATGTATTAAGTATTGTCTACTAAGTATACTTTCTAACAAAATTAATTCTATCAAAAGGGCTATTTCTTGCCATAGAAAATCTTAAATGTCTTTAGAAAGGGTGCTTGTATAAACTAACAAAGTGTTTTGGATTTGGAATGGAAACGTTACTGAAAAAAAAAATCATCCATGCTTTGATATGGCAGTGGAATCTGCTGTTGAAATTTGGTACATTTGCCCTTTATCTTTCTTATATGTTTATCAGTAGGCATGTGATATAATCTGGGATGAGATAAAGCATTGGAATGAGTTTGTAATAGATAAGGCAGACCTTGTGGGATGTCTTATTATAGTTAAATAGAATATTGTGATTTTAAAAAATTACTAACTGATTTACTCCCCAAGTTTAAAAAATGTTGATATTGCATCTTCAGTTTACCTGCTCAGCTGATCTCTCCTCTTCCATAAACAGACCATATTCTGCTGATAGTGCATTGTTCATGTTTTTACAAGTAATACTGGCAAGCTGACATTATTACAGTTGCCTTTCAACATTAGCCAACATTTTTAAAACAAATTTTCTTCCCAATTTTTGTAATTAGTATTTCCATTTATAATTATTTTTAAAAGCTTTTAAAATCTAGCAGTTTGGTATTGAAAGATAGACAGTGCTCATTGTATTAGCTGTCATTGTGGTATAACAAATTATCCTAAAACACAGTGGCTTAAAACAAGCATGTATTAGCTCCTAATTTCTGAGGCTCAAGAATCCTGTAGCATCTTAGTTGAGTATTTCTGGCTCAGGATCTTATGAAGTTGAAATCAAGCTCTCAGCTGGGGTGATGTCATCTGAAGTCTTGACTGGGGCTGGAGGATCCATTTCCAAGAAGTCTCACTCACATGGCTGTTGGCTAGATGTCTCAATTTCCTCCCATGTGGTCCTCCACAGAGCTGCCTGAGTATTCTCACGACATGGCAGTGGGTTTCCTCCAGAGCAAGTGATGAGAGAGAAGGCTTGCGAGTGTGTGTGCCAAGTGCATGTGTGAGCATGTTTGCAAGACTGCACCTGTGAGAACCTAAGCTGGAAGCCACAGACAGACTTTTATAACAGTCTTAGAAGTGACAGTCTGACAGTCCAACTCTTTTGTCCTGACACAATGTGGGAGAGTACTACACAAGGTTTGAATATAAGGGAGTGGGAATCTTTGGGGGTACATCTTGGAGGCTGGCTTCCACACTTATTTAACATGGTGTAATTAATGCTTATCAGAGAGTTACACAGAGAAACAAGAATTTGCTATTGGAAAGGTACAATGGGAGAGATGTTTTGAAAAAAAGGAGCTTCTTAGGGAATATTTTTTTTAAATGTGTACTTAATATTTAAAAAATGAGATTCTTTTTATACTTAGTAAATAACAGATGTATTGAGGTGAACAGAGCAGTTTTTCTATCAATGTTAGATCTTAATTAGCTTGCATTTTTTGGTTCCTCTATATGAGTGATAATTGTGTCCTTTTGACTTTTTTTTTAAACCATTTATCTACATTTGTATACATTAACCAAATAATTCTAAACTTTAATTTTGTAGTCCTCTGTTTTTTGTGATTGCTTAAGGTAGGGTGAAGAGCTTTGTTTTGAAATCTTGCCATATAGCATAAGAGGACTTCGACAAAACGAAAGACTGGAAGATAAAGAGTTTATACTAAATTGAATATCTAGAACACTTAAAAATAAATTGAGATTTGTTATGGAATCCCTGTTCATTAGAGATCTTGGACCTTTAACAAAATTAGCCTCTTTTTTTCAGCCCATTGCTCAGGATTATTGAGAAAGTAGAAATTCTTTTAAAAATTTTTTTTGAGACAGAGTCTCACTCTGTTGCCCAAGGTGGAGTGCAGTGGTGCGATCTTGGCTCACTGCAACTCCGTCTCCCGCGTTCAAGTGATTCTCCTGCCTCAGCCTCCTGAGAAGCTGGGATTACAGGCGTGCACCACTGTGCCTGGCTAAGTTTTATATTTTTAGTAGCACTGGGGTTTCACCATGTTTGCCAGGCTGATCTCAAACTCCTGACCTCAGGTGATCTGTCCAGCTTAGCCTCCCAAAGTGCTGGGATCACAGTCATGAGCCACCATGTCCAGACTGTATTAGTTTTCTATTTCTTCTGTAACACCACAAATACAGTGGCATAAAACAACATATTCTCTTAGAGTTCTCAAAGTCCAAAGTTTAAAATAAGTCTTAAGGGACTAAAATCAAAGTGTCAGCAAGGCTCTGTCCTTCTGGAGACTTCAGGGGAGAATATGTTCTTTGCTTCTTTCATCTTTTGGGATTCCTTGGTTCCTGGACACATCACTAAAATCCCTGCTCCCTCATCTTCTCCTTCATTGACCTTTTAACCTCCCTCTTATAAGAACCCTCATGATTATATTTAAGTTTTACCTGGATAATCCAGGATAATCTCACTTTCTCGAAATCCTTAATTTAATTACATTTGCAAAATTCTTTTTGCCATATAATGTAACATATTTACAGGTTAGGGAATTAGAATTTGGGGTATCTTTGGGGGCCATTAATCATCCTACCACAGACTTATGACCTAGCTTTGGAAGTTCCAGAACATCATTTCTGCTGCATGTAATTGGTCAAGCAAGTCACTAAGGCCAGTCCAGATTCAAGGGAAGGGAAATTAAAAGGAGGACAGAAAGGTGATTCCTTATCTATCAGACTTCTCACCTCTCTATTAAATAGATCCTTTGGGTAATTGTTTTCCTTCATTATGTTGTCTCTTCATTTCTAAGTTCTTGACTAAATTCTAAATATTAGAAACTTGGGAAATATGGCTTTCAGGTAAGTCAAACACTTAACATCTATAGTTTAATTTACTAGTAATTAATTTGCTGTTTTTCACCTTAATAGTAATTTATTGCTTATTTATTATTTCTGGTAAGCAAATTTTTATGAACAAATTTGTGGATAGGAAAATTAAAGTAATATAAAATCAGTAATTTATAGGGTCGTCCAGAGGATCAGGTGGAACTACAGATAATAGATGATCTTGAATGTTTGGGATGATGTGATATTGTTTTCATTTTTCTAAAAATAATGATGAGTTTGCATAACCACAGTCTTGTCTGGTTTCCTTTGGTGTGTTTGGATATAAAATAACTGGAACAAATAGGGACTCAATCCTGAGTGTAGATTTTATTAGCATCTTTCCCAAGTCATCTGAATTAATTAGTATGTAGCTTTATAGGACTCTAGCCTTGTCTTTGACTCAGAGGTTTATGTTTGCTCTAAGTAAAGGAAAACACGTAAAAACAAGTAGTTATATATTAAAATTACCTCGGACAGACAATACGAGATAAGAGTAAATAAGAGGTTCTTGTAGATAAAAGACTGTTGGTGACAAAATCATTTCTCTTAAGCTCTAAGACATTTACTTTGATTGCTTTTGATGGTAAAATATTTGAACATACTGCATTTTTTCTCTGCCTTAGTAAAAGTATAATGAACATAATTTAGCTTCTACCAGATGTCGGAGTTCTTATATACTATATTTTAATACAATAAGTTTCTTTGGGGTTACTTCTGTTTGTAGACATACTAGTCATTACACCAAATGCTTCCAGAACACTGCTGTTTCAGTTGGCAGGCTTTTTAGATTCTATCATAGTGGTAGTGAAATGTGTTGGACTTAGTTTGCCCCTCCCTCCTCCTCAGCACTCTCAGACTATTCTACTCTATTCTCATTCATTCCTTGTAGTTATGGTAAACTCTTTTCTGCTGTGTAAAGAGGTCTGCTTCTTGGCATTCTGTTTTTGTTTCTAAAGTCTGCTTTTACCTCTGCCAATTGTCACTCTTCCATTGTTTTTGATTTTCTTCTTTTTCTTTTACTTTTTATCTCTTTTTACTTCCCCCCCTTTGCTTTTCAGTAGGGTTTAATCTTGATGGACATTTCAAGGATCACTGTTCTCTTTTGTGTTTTCAGCTAACTAGTTGCCTCTATTATATTATTATTGATTTTTGACTCTTTAGCTCTTACACTTAAGATCTTATTTTTGATAATATCCCTCATAATAGGATTTCTGGAATATTCTACTGCAAAGGTTATGGTATTTTGTGCAAAAATCCTTTAAATTCTTTTACTAAAGTTGTACTAGATAACAGAATTGCTCTAGATTACCTACTGGCTAAATGGGGAAGAATCTGTGCAGTTGCTGACCCTTTTTGTTGTTACATGGATGAATATATCAGTTATTATAGAGATTCTGTCGTTGGGGATTAATGAACAGGCTGCTTGGTTGAAAATGCATTAGAATGAAGCAGTTAACTGTGGAAATGGCTTAAAATTGTCATGGTTAAAGATACAGTTGACAAGAAAATTTGGTTATTTCTGTGGTCTACAATAATTAATTTAAAATGATGACTATAATTAGGACTGATAACATACCAAGACACATCAGAATGTTAGGAAGCTAATACGATTTTGGAATATATATTAGTATCATATACATAAACTATAACGCCAAGAAGGTTAAACATCATTTCTCATTTGACAGTGCTTCCCATGTACTTTAACGTACCTGATAAGCTTCTTTATTCTCTCTCTTTTGGATGCTGCAGGGCCCTCTGTGTAATGTCCCAAAGTTAGCTTTAGGTCAAAGACTTAATTTTGAATTTGAAATTCGATTTTGAAAGCGCATCAAATGTATTAAAGATTTAAAGCACTTAATCAAAATAGGACCAACGATCACTGTAAAATAATAGTTATACTTTTAGCCAAAGTGGTAATTAAAAGAGTTTTAAAAGCGAAACCCTTTATTCTTTGATAGAGAAGTGACTCTGTTTTCCACACAATTAGAAATCCTAATGTTGGAAATGGGTTTATAACATTGGGAAAAATCTGCACTGAGAAAGTGGATCACTCAGCAAGGCTAGTTTACTTCCTGCAGGAAGGATGCAACTTGCCTGCAGTCTTGCCACAAGAGTACACCTGAACAAAGGAGAAAGGGACATTTATAACTTTTATAACCTGATGCATTTGTCCTACTGCTGTGTCCAGTTTCCATTGGCCAGAATGGGACCTCACATTCTATGCTTGACCCGATTGGCTAAAAACTTGGACATTTCCTGAATAGATAAGGGGCAAAGAAGGAAGAAGAGGAAGCTAGTCAGGAGAAGGTCAGGAGGGTTTCCAAATAAGGAATGGCATGCTCCAGGGTTTGGAGCTTGCCCAGTTCTGTTCAGACATGCTGGAGCGAGTCAAGGTAGCTGATTCAAGGCATAGCTGATTTAGAGAGTATATATACATGGGTATATTTTTATGCTAATGGTGGATAATGGCCATAGAGCAAGAGATTGTAACTCCTTATAACGTAGTCTAAGATATAAACTTTGAAGAAGAACTTTCCCATCTCTTACAACCTTTTTTTATTTCATAATTCTTCTTCAAACTTTTCTAATAGGTCCTTGCTTCATTGTTCGGCTTGGTCTTCTAACAGAAGTAATTTCTCTGGACAGGATGGAGGAGGAGTTGGAGATAGGTTAGCGAGGGTAGTATTAAGGAGCCTTTGCACAAGTCCTCGAATACAGGGTATAACACAACATCCTCCAAGAAGTATACCTAATACCATTCTGAGGGAAGTGAAGACTGGTGCCAAAGTGTTCTTCCATTTGCTGAATCAGTTCTCTAGCCAGTTTGAAATGGGGTTATTTCTTCCTGAATTTTTGGCTAGTTCATTAGATAGGACCATAAGTCCCTGTAAGGCTCTCATGATACTTCCATTTGGAGCTGTGTTATTTGGAATGAAAGTACAACATTGGGTCTCAATCATTACACAAACACCACCCTTTTCAGCTAATATCATATGAAGAGCAATCCTGTTTTTTCATGCCATTTGGCTGGTAGACCTTAACTGTTCTGTGATTCCCTTAACTGCATACTTGGTATAGTTAACAAATTGTTGTTGATTATAATAAATATAATTTATCCAGTCTACACTTTTATTTATTGTCACCCACCAGAATAGTATTGATTCAAATACAGCAGCTGTCTGATCTCTGGCTTTAAATTCATTTGGAACTCCTCTTGGGACCCCAATTGTATCTAGGTACACATGAGAATCAAAAGACCTATATGGGGCTCCTTTTGTATGTTGTTGGTGGGTTTCCTCTATCTTTGGTTGATGAAATGTCTGGGTAAAAGGGATAGCTAATTGGACTAGAGCCCAAGTACCACTCCAATTATTTGACAGAGTATCCAGTAAGGGTCCCCTATAATACCACTATATGTCTGCTCGGGGATGACTGATGGAAGACTGATGGGTTAGCTCTCCAAAGTGCCTTACTTCACTACATCCTATGAAATTTCCAAGGAATATTGAGTTCTCCTCCTGCCATGAGAGGCATGAGGCAAATCCTACCTCAGAAGATAGAGGTTGAATGGCCCTCAGGGGCCGACTTCACACGGTGTTGAACCTCAGGAAATAGTAGAGAAAGAACTTGGCACAATTTGTTATTCCAGGTGTTGGAATCCAGAGAAAGAGCTACTATGCATTCCATGCCCACTTGATTTGAGAACCATCCAAGTAGAAAGGGGACAACCTGGGCCTCTGGCCTACTATGCACACAAGCATAATAGTCACTTTTATTTAAGGTGCGATTGGAATATTTAATCCATTCTAACCAGGCATTTGCATCCTTATATCCTGTTTCAATGGATATGGTTTCCCTTAGATCCTCTACTTCTACCATTGAGACTTTGGTTTTGTCTTTGTGTCTAGGAGGAGTGATTGATAAAGAGGTTGAAGGAGCAATAAAGTGCATTTCAAAAATTTCTTTAGGATCCTGTCCTGAAATGTCGGCTCCTATACCATAAATACGACTTAATGAAGGGGAAGAGTTTTCAGATGTTGCAATAACAATAGTAAGCCATATAGGATTACATTGGTTATTTTGACAGCTAGAAGGAGTAATTCCTTTGGTGAAGTGGATATATAGGTTTAAGGACTGACAAAGACCTGTGGAAGCAGTGCATCTTAAACCTTTAGTGTTCCATATATTAGACTAAGCAGAACATAGAGATTCTGTTTTAGATGGGCAAGAGTCTGATTCCTACCAATTAATACAGCTACTATTCCTTGGATTACTAGTATCCTTAGAGGAACTCATTGTATCTTCCTAATCTGAGGAAGTCTAAGAGGCACAGAGACATCTTTCTTAAGCAGCAAGCTGTCCTTGGTTATGCATATCTCCACAAGGCATAACTAAACAGATACCAAAGCAACAACTTGAGGTGAGCCAGATCTAATCACATTAATAACAAGATGGGGAGTAGTTAAAGGGAAGAAAAGAAACAAGAAAGATAGATGGATTAAGCTTTTCTTAGCTTTAACTTGGTAGGGTCTGATCCCGTAACAAATAGCCCATGATTCTAATGGTAATGACGCTTTCTTGATTCGGGTGTGATGTGTGCATCTCCTTCCTGCTGTACAAACGGCAGTCTTGGCGGCTAGCAGCACAAGGTAGGGTAGTCTCCAGGCTGCTGCTAGTGTACTAAAAATTCTAGGAGTGGTGCCTGTGCTAAGAGACCTTCTATAATCTTTGTTAAAGAGCTTAGTAGTTTAAGAAAAAGTTTAATTTTAATGTTCACTTTACAGAAAAAAACCTCTTTAACTTTAGCTAATATGTTTACACACCGAATTTCCTTGACAATGAACATTTCAAAACTCACTTAAACTTTCAAAGCAAAAGTTATACATTTCTTGCATAAATTCCTTTTTATAACATTTTCCACAACTATCATAGACAATCTTAACTTTGTTTTATAACTTTCCTTACTAAAGGTGCATTCTTATAAGTTTCTTAATATTTCTCTTCGTCCTAATCTTTCTCCTTTGTCTCATTTTCTCTTTGCCTCTTTCTCTCTCTCTCTCTGACTCTCTCTCTCTCTGACTCTGTGTTTCTCTCTCTCTCTGGCTCTCCATTTCTACTGTTTCTTCCCTTGAAAAGAGAATACTTAGAATGGACATTAACTCGGTCTAAGTTTTCCCTCTGGGGCAATAAAAATGTTGAAATCTTTTTTAGGAACTTCTGCATATCAATAGGCATCCTTAGATGAGACTAATTGAGCAGTCCTCACTTTCAAATGTAATGAATTACCTTTAGTAAAATTTTGCTCTCTTTAAGTGTTTGCTGCTTCCAGGGCTTAATATTTATAAGGTATAGGTAGGTATAGCCAGAAGGTTGAGTACTCAGTTCTTCAGAAATTAAGGAGCTTAATCCAAAACACTGAATCTTGGTTTTCATTCTTAGATCACCTTGATCAATTTAACCAATGATTTTTCCCTACCTAAGAGTGAAAGGAAAAGAAACAAATGGGGTAGAACATAAAATTTCCCATGAATTTCCAAAAGCCAAAGCTTGCATCCCTGTAAATTACCCCAAATTTACTGGTAGTAAATTTGCGATTTACTACCAGTTTCTTTCTGACCCAGTCAGACATACTGAGGCCTCTAACTGGATCCATGCCAGTTAATGATTAGATCCAATTCTGTACTGGACCCAGTCCAGTTTCTGTCACAACTTCCAAATTCAGTTCAGATGGAAACATTGCTCAAACTCAGATAGCTAAAAACATACATCCATGGAGCTTTGGAATCCTAGAGAGAACCTACCCATAATCCCCATTTGCTGTGAGAGAGCAGTCGACACAGTGTATCCTGTGGGTATCTCACTTGGTCACTTGTTTCTGGGGGTTGCTGGAAGCTTGTCTTTGGATCCCACTTCTGACACCATCTGTTAAGTGAAAACTTTAGACAAATTAAATTGAACAGTTTATTTGAGCAAAGAATGATTTACAAATTGGGTAGCACCCGAACCAGAATATATTCAGAGCCACTCTGGAGTTGCTTCATGGTCAGAGGGGATTTATGGATGGAAAAAGGAAAGTGATGTATGGAAAATGGAAGTGAGGTGCAGAAGCAGGCAGATTGGTTACAGGTTGGCATATGCCTTATTTGAACGTGGTTTGAAGAGTTTGCTACCTGTGAATGCATTGAAGTATGGCTGCTGCGGTGATTGGCTGAGACTCAGCTATTTGTTACAAGAGTAGATTACAGTCTGTTTATGTATCCAGTTAGGTTATAGTTCATTATATATGGAGAAACTTTTAGGCTTAAGTATATAAGAAGTCAGCATTAGGCTAAACTTAATTTAACAACACCATCTTCACTACCATTGCTTACCGATTATTGAGTACTTGTGTGCTAGACATATTGAGCTGAGTTTTTATGTGATTGTTTTGTTTACTTTTCTTGGAGGGAGAAGGAATTATCTCAGTTTTATAGATTAATATACTAATGCTAAGATGAGCTTACCCCAAATCCTTCAACCAGTATATCAGAGTAGAGTTAATAACAACTTTGGCTAGGTGTAGTGGCTCATGCCTGTAATCCCAGCATTTTGTGAGGCCAAGGTGGGTGGATCACCTGAGGTCAAGAGTTTGAGACTATTCTGGCTAACATGGCAAAACCCCAAATCTACTTAAAATACAAAAATTAGCTGGTTGTGGTGGCAGACATCTGTAATCCCAGCTACTTGGGAGGCTGAGGCAGGAGAATTGCTTGAACCCAGGAGGTGGAGGTTGTAGTGAGCTGAGATCATGCCATTGCACTCCAGCCTAGGCTACAAGAGTGAAACTCTGTCTCAAACAAAACAAAACAAAACAAAAACCAAAAAAACAGTGGTGTCTGAAGTCAGAAAACTAGTATTTAGGATTTGTAACTCATAAATCTGTAATCTTTAATTTTCCTTTAGATTTTTGAAAGATTTTTTATTTTTATTTATTTTAGAAATGAATTCCTAACTCAAATGAATGATTTTTTGAAACAAAAATCTGACATTTAACCCATAGGAAAGCTTTCCAGACTTTGAGTTCATTTTCAGCTCTCTGGGTACTCGGCACTTGTGAGATAACTATCTAAAGATATCCAGTAGTTAATTGTATGTATCAACTCTGGAGCTTCAGAGTAAGAGTCAAATTTGGGAATTCTACCCTATGGTAGTAACTAGGGCTAGGTGGTATAAATAGAGTGATAGGAGAAGATCCCAGGAGAGAATACTGAAAAGCACCAGTGTTTATTGGAAGAAAAGAGGAAGAAGAACAAGAACTACAAATAGAGTGAGGAATAATGTCCAGAGTGACAGGGGAAAGATAATAATGATATCCTAGAAACTAAGAATAGGATAGGGCATTTCAAGAAAGAGGGAATTAGCCCAGGAATGATGGCTCACACCTGTAATCCCATCACTTTGGGATGCCGAGGTTGGAGGATTGTTTGAGTTCAGGAGTTTGCAACCAGCCTGGACAACACGGTAAAACCCTGTCTCTACTGAAAATACAAAAATTAGCTTGTCATGGTGGTGCATGCCTGTGGTCCCAGCTACTTGGGAGGCGGAGTTGAGAAGATCACTATAGCCTGTGAAGCAGAGGTTGCAGTGAGCTGAGAACGCACCACTGCACACCAACCTGGGTGACAGAACAAGACCCTGTCTCAATAAGATAAAATAAAATAAATTTAAAAAAAAGGAGTGATCTGATGTTTTAGATGGGTCAAGTAAGAGGAATATTGGGGCTGAGGTGTGTGTGGGGTCCATTAGATTTAATAATGTGAAAGAGATTGATGTCTTTGTCAGAGCAGTTTTAATGATAGCTATGTGAGGAGAAGCCAGATTTTATTTGGCTGAGAAGGGAGTATCAATAAGGAAGGATTCAACTTTCTGAAGGGAACTTTGGATATGGAAGGGAGATGTTGGGCAATAGCTTGATTTTATTTGAGATCATCTCTTTAAAGTCAGAAATTGAATTTATTTTATGTATATGTTACTGGTGTAGAGACAAAGGGAAATCTGCTTTGCCCTCTGAAGATTAACTGACAAAAGGCAGATTAATAAGAGAAATGGCCTACAAATGTATTAGCATGCATGGGGAAAGTCACAGAGTGATTACCCAGTATCCTAATGGGGCCCACATACTTATTTAAAAAGGGAGGGAAGGGATGGGTAATATAGGTATGTATTAGGCCAGTCTTGTACTGTTATAAAGAAATACCTGAGACTGGGTAATTTATAAAGAAAAGAAGTTTAACTGGTTCACCGCTCAGTAGGCTATATAAGTATGGCAGCATTTGCTGCTGGGGAGGTTTCCGGGAGCTGTTACTCTGGGCAGAAGGCAAAGTAGGAGCAGGTATTTGACATGGCAGGAATAGGAGGAAGAGAGACTGGGGGGAGGTGCCATATACTTTTTTTGAGCCAGAGTTTCGCGCTTGTTACCCAGGCTGGAGTGCAATGGTGCGATCTCGGCTCACTGCAACCTCTGCCTCCTGGATTCAGGCAATTCTCCTGCCTCAGCCTCCTGAGTAGCTGGGATTACAGGCACGCACCACCATGCCCAGCTAATTTTTTTGTATTTTTAGTAGAGACGGGGTTTCACCATGTTGACCAGGATGGTCTCGATCTGTTGACCTCGTGATCCACCTGCCTCGGCCTCCCAAAGTGCTGGGATTACAGGCTTGAGCCACCGCGCCTGGCTGAGCCATACACTTTTAAATAACCAGATCTGGTAAGAACTCACCATCAAGAGAGTAGCACTGAGGGGATGGTACTAAACCATTCATGAGAACTCTGCCCACTTGATCCAATCACCTCCCACCGGGCTCTACCTCTAATACTGGGGTTATAATTTGATGTGAAATTTGGTGGGGTTACAGATCCAAACCATATCAAGGTTGATATGCTGAGGAGCAATAAATGATTACTACAAAAGATGAGTGGATCAGGGAACAGAGATTAATTTTTAACTGTAGACAGAGATGTTATCTTGTGGGTCTGTTCGGGTTTGGTTACCTTCTTTGTCTTCTTTTCTTCAGTAAATAATGAGATAACAGGAAGGATCAGGAAGAACAATTGTTCTGTGTGATGGGTCTGTCTGGTCTTTATGTAGACGGAGGAAAGTCTCTGGCTCCAGAGTCTGTTACCACTAAGGGCCTCTCATATAAAATACTCATTATACCAGGGAGTCATATTTTGGGGCTTCAGTAGTATACTTATTTTTTATAGAAGGTCTTGTGTAGAATTCTAGTTCATTAGTGATATTATTCTCATACTATATGAATTCAAGTTTCCAGTTTTCCACTTACTTGGTTCCATTCTGATTCTCAATATTTTATAAATTAGAAAACTGCATTCTTCTTGTTCCATACTTTGAAATATGATTTTACAGCACATTTTTCTATAGCTGGGAATAATAACTATCTTGTAGGCACAGGTCTAAAGAGGGGATCTCCTTACATTTCTGTAATGTCAAAGATCTTATTATGTATCTCTACATGTTTTGAGGAAACTTAAAATTGACCAGAACATTTCATTATGAAAGCTTCAGTATCACAAGTAGGCAAATCATGCCTTTTGAAAAGCAACATTGTGTAGAAAATGTGCAGGCCACTTAGCAGGTAAGATCTTTTCATGATAACCTTCTTTGGTAAGAAGCTGATAGATGAAATGGAATTTTTAAAAAATTGTTTTTGAAACAGAGCCTCACTCTGTCTACCAGGCTGGAGTGCAGTGGCACAATTTTGGCTTACTGCAACCTCCACATCCCAGGCTCAAGTGATTCTCCTGTCTCAGCCTCCCAAGTAGCTGGGATTACAGGCACGCACCACCGCGCCCAGCTAATTTTTGTATTTTTAGTACATACGGGGTTTCACCATGTTGCCCAGGCTGGTCTTGAACTCCTGACCTCAGGTGATCCACCTGCCTCAGCCTTTCAAAGTGTTGGGATTACAGGCGTGAGCCACCGTGATCAGCCTTGAAATGGAATTTAAATAGAATTTGCCAGAATTTATATTTGTACTGTCTGCCAAATATGCAGATGAATTATCAAAGTCCATCTTTTGGTTTTTCTTTTCCTACAGTTTCATTAAAATTTTCATGGAAATCAAGAAGATGATATGAAACTTCATTTTTCAAATTAGAGTACCTAAGAGCTAAGGGAACTTTTTGTTGTTGTTATTGCCATGTTTCAGTGTATCATTCTTTATATGGTAGGAAGTATGATTGTTGGAACGATCTGATTGAATCAGCTCTGCACTGTAAAGTGCTAACACATTTGTTTTTAAAATTTTCCATTTTGTTTACTCAATGGACATTTTAGTTGCAGTCCCTGAATCAGAAAATGTAACTTCATACAGTTTCATAGAGCAGCCAAGGGAACAATACAATACATAATGCATGTTCGATTGTATGATATGTCCAAGTTAATTCAGTGGCCACTATTTGGGAGTGGGTATCTTTATCTTCTAATTGAGTTAGAAATACTTACCAGTCTAGTCCTGGATTTGTAACATTCAGTTACAGAGTTACAAAAGAGACTTTTCACATCCTCTTTTCCACATGCTCAATCCCAAATTCTTTTCTGCATATTGTATAGTACGCTGTACTTGGTTGTTACCTCCCAAATTTAGTTGCATGCATTCTTCCATTGATCATTAAAATAGCAGAGCCGTTTAATTGTGCCAGTGCTAGTCTCATCATGCTGGTGTTTGTGTTATTCTTCTCATTTTTATTATCTAAATTCATAGAAAACATGGTCATAGTATTCATAATGTTAAAAAACAAAGCAGTATTATTTCAATACACTTCGCAACAGTTCACAATAAAAGTCAAAAACAGATTGTTAATGTTCAGGATTACAACACACTTAAGTGGCATTACTAGGAATGGTGTAACAATGGATAGTTCATAACTGTGAACTGTAAATCATGGTTGCCAGCATTAGTGGTCAAGGAAAAAAAATACAGAACAGTGTTAGCAACTAAGGAATGGAGATAATCTATGCCAGATCCATTTAATACTAAAAACCATACTGATGTTAGTCCCTGTTTCGGGGACCTTTGTATAGGTTTTGTACTTTCCTTCAATCTTCTGCACTCATTACCTAAAAAGAAACATTTTGTATTCCAGGGAAGGGTTCCCTGGGACATAGGACTTTCAGTGCTAAAACTGAAACAGTCCTGGGTAGGCTACCCTACCTGCCCTAATGCTGGCAGTACTTTTTGTTCCCACAGATTAAGGATTGACTCATAGAGACTGGGAGAAGGATCCATGAGTTTCATGTTCTTCCTACAATACTGCTATTCCCCTCCTTCAGGTTTCTACTGTAGTGGGCATTTTCTTCAGACTTTCTTAGCTTTTTTTTGTGTGTGTCTGGTGGGATTTCTGGCAACAGAATCTGAAAGAAGGTGTAGATTGCCCCAATTTATGCATACCCTAGTAGCTTCACACTGCCTGAAAATCTCCCACTCTGCCTTTAGCTGTTCACCTACTGTTTAGCTGTACCCTTCTTATGGTGTCCAGTTGCATCTGTCCTAAATAAGCAAGTACTAGTATTCTCTCTGTCCTTGCAGGTGCCTGCCTCTCTAGAGCCGGTTGATTGCTCTGTGACTTCGGTTTCTTATGGTTTGGAAATAAGCCATCAATTTATATTGAATTTGACTGTGTTTCATTGTAAGGGTGGGATGAAGCCTCTATGTGTTATATCACACAGTGAAAACTAGAACCCTGCTTCCCAAAGTTTAATTTGCGTACATCATCTAGGAATCTTATTGAAATTGTGTTTCATTAGGTTTGAAGTGGAGCTTGAGATTCTGTATTTCTAACAGATTCCCAGGGATTTCAGTGCAACAGGTCCAGGGACAATATTTTGAGTAGCAAGGTTACAGAAAGTATTTTTGTTTTTAAGATAGGAAAAAGTTGAAGACATGTAGATAATAGATTCAGGTATTCTTGAATTGTGAAAGGAAATAGGCAAACATGTGATAATCATAATATAAGATGTACATTTTGTGAACTGGCTGAATTTTATGTGCGTGAGATATATATTATGGTTTAAAAAAATCCTAGAATTTTTTTTTTTTCTGCTCAAAGGGACTTCTTAATGACAATTTGAAAAAAGGTGAATTGTTAACTCTGATTTTGTAGCTATGCAACAATCACTTTTGAGAAATACATGCTGTGTAAGAGATGTATTCTTGCTTATTTTCTTTTACTTCCCATTATTATCTGGAATACACAGTCCATTGGATAGTCTAATTTCTTTATTAAACTGTGACCCTTATCATACTTTTTTCTTTTCTGCTTTTTTTTCATGTTGTTCTCCCGTGTTTTTCCCACCTTTTTTTTTATTTTATTCCGTTTTACATTTTGAAACAGTCTTTAATTTACAGAAGAATTTCAAGTATGGCACCAGAAAGTTTTTTTCTCCTCTCCTAAATCATTAGATGATAACTTTCTGATATGATGCCCTATCATTCCTTTCACAGACTGACTTCCTTGGCAAGCAGTTTCTGAGACAAAGATGAACATGCAAGTAGTTGATTGAATAGTGCTGTTGGAATCCTCACCTTGGGAAGGGAAGTGAAGGGAAAGAAGGAGGCTTGGGCAGAGGTAGAAGTAAAATAGTGATATAGTTTCAGTGGAAACTTCAGCTGACACTGTAGGGAGTTTTGGAGATGGAATGACACTTTTGTGTTGTCTTGAGTTGGGTGAGAGGTTTGAGCCTCTGCCTTTGTGAAAACAAGCCATTAGATATGGAATACCCTGGGCAGGGTATGGATCCTTGAGTGAGGCAGCATTCTTCAGCTGAGTCAAATCCCCAAGATAACTGATTGTTGAAGGCTGTTTCTTATCAGGACTTCTGATAGCTAAGGATCAGATTATGTACCACAGTGTCCACTGCGACTGGAGTACTGTGCTATGTATTTCCTATAAACAAGAACATTGTCCTGAATGGCCACAATATAACATGGGTACCTTACTACCTTCTAGTACTCTGATGTTGTTCAAGTTCCACCAATTATCTCAGTAATTCTTTAGAGCAAAAAGATTCAGATTAGAACTATACATTTAGTTCTGATTTAGTTTTTACCTATTTTTAATTTCCATCCATCTGGAACAGTTCCCTAGTCTTCCCTTTTAGCTGCATTGACCTTGACACTTTTGGGGATTATAGACCAGTTTTTTTGTAGCTTGTCTTTGGGTATTTTGTAGCATGTCTTTGAGATAAACCAATTTGGATTTCTCTCTTTCTTTATGAATATATTTCAGTTATGCATCTTTAACAGGAATATCACAGAATCAATGTTATAATCTTTTTCATCCTATCATGTGGCCCATGATTTCAATTTATCCTTAGTGATGTTAACTTTGGACATTTGACTAACATGGTATCTATCTGACTTATCCATTCAAAAGTTACTATTTTCCTTTTTATAATTGATAAGTCTTTTGTGAAGTGATACTTTGAGTCTATGAAATATCCCATTCCTCATTATTCATTTTAACAATTTATATCAACATATACTAATGGATTTCTATTCAATGGGTTATAATTTGTAACTGTCATTTTTGATTTTCCAGCTACCCCATATTTGGCCATTAGGAACCCCTTCAAGTTGGTTTCTGTGTCTTTTTGACCTGTCTCTATTACTCCTTGAATAATTCCTGTCTTGAATAATCCACAAGATATTCCAGACTTATCTTGCACTTTTCCTGCTCTAGCCCTACAATCAGCCATTTTACAAGAAACTCTGGTTTCTTTCAGTGTGGAATGGTATTGAGAAACCAAGATCTGGGCATTAGATGTGCTCATAACTATTAGGGTGTTGCCCTAAGAGTAGATGGAGCTAGTAAAGAAATGAATATGTGTATTTATATGCATAATCTATATTATTTATAGTTCTATGTATCTCTATATATTATAAAATAAAGATTCATTATAATTTCTTCAATACCAATTTAATACCACAGGGCATGTTCTAGTTTTCTTACTTTCTGTATTTATAACTCTGTTCTCTGATGGAGAAATTCCTAGCTCCTATTATTTTTAATATATTTATTCATTTTTGACCACTACTCCTATCACCAAAATCTCATCACTGCTACTGCCCACATATTCCTATACAGATGCCCTCCTCACACCAATTTGGGCACTGACACCCTGAGCCACAATCCCTTCCCCTTACCATGTGGAAGCCTTTCTCAACCAACTGGGTTCCTTTTTTCTTTTTTTTTTGAGACAGAGCCTCCCTCTGTTGCCTAGGCTCTAGTGTAATGGCATGATCTCTGCTCACCGCAACCTCTGCCCCTTGGGTTCAAACAATTCTCCTGCCTCATCCTCCCCAGTAGCTGAGATTACAGGCTTGTGCTACCACATACCATGCCCGGCTAATTTTTGTATTTTCAGTAGAGATGGGGTTTTGCCATGTTGGCCAGGCTGGTCTCAAACTCCTGACCTCAAGTGATCTGCCTGCCTCAGCCTCCCAAAATGGGTGTGAGCCACTGCACCTGGCCCAGTTGGTTTCTGACATCTTGTACCAGACTGACCTCCCTGTGTGGATACACCTCATACTGCTTGAGCTCTAAAACCCTGTTCTAGGCTACTGTGGCTTCCACTGCCTCCTACTCAGATGCTGTCTCACTCATTTCTTCCTCATGGCTTTTGGACAGAACTTTATGGGAAAGAGAAGAGAAATCCCACCTCTTCTCACTTACTTAAATCCTGTAATACTTTAAGGCCAAATCCTTCATCTTCTTGGACTCTGTCTCCCACTTCTTAGGGAAATGATTTCTCCTTTCTGGAAACGTACACTGTATTTTTTTGTTCTGTAATCATCATGTCTATTTGTATATCCTACTGACTCCATGTCACACTTTGTGATCAGGGGCTATTTTCTGTAATTTTTTTTCCCTTTAGTAGCCTTTAAGAAGTTTTTTTTTTTAAGTGACAAATACAAAGGCAGATACCATAAAAACCTACTAGTTGATTTATGATGAAGGGTTTTTTTGTTTTTAAATACAAAATTTGATCATTGAACTCTGCTTTATTGTAGATCAACTACTCTTTTATAGTTGAATGATAGTAAAGTCAAGAAATTTAAAAGTGTAAAGTCAAGTCAAGTAGAAAACATTTGACTTCTAAGAAAGAGAATCTTTCTTATGAATATATTATCTTTCTTATATATATCCTTTGATTTTACATTAATTTGTATATGCAGAAAACAATAAATATATATTAAATTTTAATGTCCTATTATTTTTCTGGATTTATGCAAATTTCATTAAATAATTTTTTCATTATTATAGGCAGTCCCTGCTTTACATAATTTCCATATTCATAAGTCTCAGCAATAATGTTTTAGTTAAATAACATCAGTCCCCAACAACCCAGTTCAAATTAATTTAGTACAGTAAAATAACTTTCAGTAATTGTATAAAGTACAAACTTTGCTGCTATCTCCTCAGTCCATAAATCACTCCGTAAAAACATATGTGCATCATGATCGTGACCAATCACATCACTTTTTTTTATAGTCTGTTGGTGATTGGTATATCTGTCATTCAGTTCACACACAGACAGCAAAGCATGTAGGTATGTTTCTTCCTTGTCTCCCACTGATAACCCATGTGATGTTTTACAAAATGGATATTCAAAAGGAAATTGACCAAACAAGATGAAAGTGCAGCCAAGAAACAAAAAGCGAAAATGCTGAACTGAAATTCCAATCAAGTGTAAATGGAGTATAGACAAAATAGCTGATTTGGGAATGTTGGTACTGCTGTTGAACTGCTGCCATTTGAGAAACTACCGATATACATCCAGAAGAGGTTAGGGAGGGTGAACTTATCAATATAAATGAAGACAATGAGGAGGTTGTGGTGAAAAGATGAAGCCATTTCAGGGGAAGTGACCCTGGCAAAAAGTTCACATTAAAGGAACACTTGGAGATATATCATGACATTGGAAATGTAAAGAATAAAATGTTAGTAACGAATCCAGACTTAGAAAAGTATATGACAATTTATCAAGGTATGGAAAGATGCTTACTGCATATTATATGATGAGAAGTTACATGAGAAGACTAGCACTGTTTTTCGAAAAAAACCCAAAACACTGTATCAGTCTTTCTAATGTTTTAAATTAAAGTATACTAAGTAAAGATTAGTGTTACTATTTTCTTTTTTGTTTGTTTTTCTGAGACAGAGTCTTGCACTGTCACCTAGACTAGAGTGGAGTGCAGTGGCGTGATCTCAGCTCAATGCAACCTTTGCCTCCTGGGTTCAAGCGATTCTCCTGCCTCAGCCTCTAGAGTAACTGGAATTACAGGGGCCTACAACCACACCTGGCTAATTTTTTGTATTTTTAGTAGAGATGGGGTTTTACTATGTTGGCCAGGTTGGTATTGAACTCCTGATCTCATGATCTGCCTGCCTCGGCCTCCCAAAGTGCTGGGATTACAGGCATGAGCCACTGCATCTGGCTAGTTTTACTATTTTCAGAATTGTCCTTTATGTTTATACCTGTCATAAGAGAGTTTTTCATGGTTTGACAAAAAAAATTTGAAAGGTTACAGAATAATTGCAACTTTTCCCATTGGTTACTAAAGCTGCTTTGTACCGTTTAAACTTGCATTATCAATTATATGGCCCCATCTACTGTGTAAAGCAAAGACTGCCTATATACTAGCATGTGGCACTTCTAAGTTATATATATATATTTTAAAATTTGTATATATTTATTTACTTTGTTGTGTGAATATATTTTGATTTAAAAATATTTTTTAGCATGCAGATATCCCAAACCTGAGATTGCCATTGTGAAGCGTGCAAAGGAAGTATCCTCAGCAGAGACCCCTGATAGTTTTGGTATAGTACGATCTTACAGTGTTGATTGTTTGCCAGATGTTTATTTCAAGTCGTAAAGCATCTATTTGATGGAACTTCTTGCTTGTTTGAAATAGAATGCCTAAATTTTTTTCTTTTTGCATTAGTGTTTTTGACTGTCTGTATGATGGAACAATAATTGCATGCTTGACTAACTGAAGGATTAAATTCATGACCTTAAGAAAAGGCAAAATCACTTATATTTAATATTTAATGATATTTAAATAGAATATTTAAAAATTGTTGAAATAACCATAGCAAGTGAAATGTCAGAAGCAACAAAGTCTATGAATTTCTTTAGGACAAATGAGTAGGAAAAAAGGACCTCATGCAGGGAAATCTTCAGAATATTGCAAACAGAGACTGCATTTAAGTACAGTAACTATAGGAAATGTAGAGTGTTTTTAAAATATGTTTTTGAATAGTTTGACAGCCTTAAGTAAATTCATATTAAGGTCATTCATGAAAGTGTTTTAAATTCAGCCACCATTCAGCTTGATGTCTAACTCAGGTTACATGCTTTGGTGGTGCTAGAAGAGTGTGTGTGTGTGTGTGTGTGTGTGAGTGTGAGAGAGAGAGAGAGAGAGAGTGAGAGAGAGAGTAAGTAGGGGTATGCTAGGAAAGGGGAGGGAGAGAGAGAAAGAGTAAAACAAATATCTCTCTGTCCCTGTTTTATTTATTTCTGATTAGTATTTGATTTAGTTACTTTGCCTAAGAAGTATAACACAGTGTATGAAAAGGAGTCTGAATTATTTTGTGGACCAATTGAAATTTTGTAGAGGTAAGAGTTAAATAAAACTCAGACTGTATATATGATGTCAGGCAAAAATAGCAAAAACTAAGCTGTAAGAACTTCAGAGAAATATAGGGGCATAGTGTGTTTACATACAGACATAGGCACACAGACACACAATGACATATTAGTACATTGTCTGCAAAAATACCCCAGCATACTCTTAACTCTGCCAGCTCTAATATTAAAAATTTTAAATCTCAGTTTGCATGTAGAAGTTAAACGTTTAATGCAAATATATTTTTGAAGAATAAAATGTTAATTTTGAAATATTCTGAAGATACTTTAGCTCTCAAATACTTATTTGATACTTATTCAAATAAAATTCAAATTTTATTCTATTAAGAATAAGATACTTATTCTTATAGATTATGGCAAACAATGTCACTAGGAGATCAGGTGTTGCTGAATGGTAACTGATAGTAGGACTTACCTGTCAGTGCTCTTACCTTTTGAGACTCAGTGTTTAGTTATAACCCTACTTAAAGTAGTATGCTTCTTTATGAATGTTTAGATGGTACCTCTCTTGAAAGGATCATGAAAACCTTAACTCATTTTTTGTATCATAAAACTAACACCCAGAGGGCTTGTAACCTGCTGAAGATTTAGTGACTAATTTTATATCAGAGTAGGTATTTGTGTTAAGTGTTTTGGGCTTTTAGTTAGTGCTGTTTTTCACTCTAATACATTTCTTCAGTGTTAGCAATGGATTAGCCCTAGGTTATAGGGTATCCAGTTGTTTTGGAACCATGTAATAGTTTCCAGTTGTTCTGAAACCATCCAGCAGAAACCACCTAATACCTCCATTCAAAAAATATTTTATTTGGTAACTATTATGTGTCATTTGATTTTCTCCTCTTTATTTTAACTTGAATGGTTTAAAAAAATATGTATCTGAAGGCGAATTCTGTTTTATGAGAGAAAAAAAGCAATTTGAAAAGGATATTAGTATTTTAGCTAAATGCTGTTTTGTTTCAATTTCAAATACTAATGAATGACCAGTGTTGACAATGTTTTATATATGCATATATGACTGATTTTTGGTTCTTCCACGTTTTTCTATTGAGAATTTATTAATTGAGTGAGAAGTAGAGTGGGAAAATGAGAATCTGAGTTCTGGACTTAGCTGTGTGTCTTTGAGTAAGTCAATTAACTTCTCTGGGCCTAAGTGACTAATCTTCAAAGTGGAGAATTAAGTCAGTATTTCACAGTGGGTGTGCTTCTGGTATTTGGGTTGGATAATTCTTCATTATGAAGGACTCTATTGTGCATTGTAGGAAGTTTAGAATCCTTAATGGGGTGGTAGAATTTCCCAGTCATTGTCATATCCAAAACAACCCTGCATATGTAAACCTCTTCTGGGGGAGGGACCACTTCATGTTGAGAACTACTGGCAAATGGTCTCTAAGAATTCTTTCAGCTTCACCAACATTCTGTGAAAGAATTCTTATTCAGGGAATGATTGAAAGGGAAGAAGGTAATATATCATACACTGAAAAGCCTCTACTGCTTTCTAGGTATGAAACAATTTTATTTTAAAATGAGTATCTTTTGCGAATCTGTGTAGACTATTCACAGAGCTACCACTTATGATGTTCCAAGATAAATTATTTTATTCTAGCTTGCCTTAGGCTTTCTCTCTACAGTATCATCCATAGCTATATGATTTTTTAAAAGAAAAGTTATATGCTACTATCTCTATAAGTAAAAGCACAAGATTTATTTATTTATTTTTTTAAAGACAGGATTTTACCTTGTTGGCCAGGCTGATCTCAAACTCCTGACCTTGTGATCCACCCACCTTGGCCTCCCAAAGTGCTGGGATTACAGGCGTGAGCCACTGCACCCAGCCAAAGCACAAGATTTTTTTTAAAGTTGTACTGTTATTTTAATATCCTAGCCTTTAAAAAAGGAATATCACTGTATATAGTAATTATTTTCTTTATCTTCTATAGGCATAAAAGAAGGGAAGGAATATAATTTTAGTAGTATATATAATTGTTAAAGTACACAGTTATATGTCTAAGATCACAGATCAGTAGTATATCTGATTATCCTTTAAAAAAAAAAAGACCATGAAATGCAATTGTACTAAGAGGTACAATTATTGTGGCTCTAGTATTTACTATTAAGTCAGAGTTAAACAGTTTATGGGGATAGTACATTAATATGGTTGTTAGTAAAGATGCTGATTAATTGGATACTATAGTTTTCTTCATGATTGCTACTGGCCAGCTCCTGTCCTCAACTGTTATACCACTGGCCTCCACCAGTCTGGAATTCATTTGTTGCTTCTAGTTAACAGGTTGCAATGAAGTTCCAGGTCACATGATAAGTTCCCTGGAAGCTTAACAAGGTGACAGTTCTATTTCTTTTATTTACTTAATTATTTAATTAAAAAAATAGATAGTTTTAGGGGTACAAGTAGTTTTTGGTTATCTGGATAAATAGTACAGTGATGAAGTCTGGGCTTTTGGTGTACCCATCACCTGAATAGTGTACATTGTACCCAATAGGTATTTTTTTTGTCCTTCAGCTTTCTCCTGACCTCTTTCATTTTTTTTTTTTTTTTTTTTTGAGACGGAATTTTGCTCTTGTTACCCAGGCTGGAGTGCAATGGCGTGATCTCGGCTCACCGCAACTTCCGTCCCCTGGGTTCAGGCAATTCTCCTGCCCTCAGCCTCCTGAGTAGCTGGGATTACAGGCACGCGCCACCGTGCCCAGCTAATTTTTTGTAATTTTTAGTAGAGACGGGGTTTCACTATGTTGACCAGGATGGTCTCGATCTGTTGACCTCGTGATCCACCCGCCTCGGCCTCCCAAAGTGCTGGGATTACAGGCTTGAGCCACTGCGCCCAGCCGACCTCTTTCATTTTAAGTCTCCAATTTCCATTATGATATTTGTTTTTATAAAATTTAAGTAGAATTTTCTTTTCTACATAATGTATATGTTGCAGTAATTACTTTTAAATGCTAAATTAAATTACAAGATTACACTCAAATGCCTTTATGGGTTTTATATAAGACATACATATTTAGAAATAATTAAAAAGTTCTTTTACAATTAAAATTTCTATTTAAAAAGACTGGTTAAATAAAATCTACTAAATTAAAAGTTACGCTTTCTGCTGTTTCTAAAGAGCTTAACTTTAGAAAGCTTAACATTCATTTTTTCAGTTTTGAATGTCAATTTTTGTAACTATATAACTTGGCCATATGAATTTGTTTCTTTTTGAAAAAACACTGCTGTGTTGCTTTGTAAACCACTTTTGGTGCATGTTGGATGTTTTGGCATTTGATTTGCTTAAATTATTTTGCTTACAGCATGGTTTGCATTTTAAGTTTGTGTTCTTTAATATGTTGTATATTTATTGTAAATCTTACCTTACCCATTTGAACTTTTGGTTCTATTAAAGGACTAAGCAGTTATTTATAATGTTCAGAAATATGGGTAACTGAGACCCTTGGTCCCCAAATTATTGCTTAAACTCACTAGTTTAATATCTATTCTTTTCATAAATCTTCTAATTAGGCAAGACTGTGATTTGTGTTGCCATGTCTACTTCTGTACTTTTTTGGGAAAGATAGTGGGGTGAGTCTGGAATAAATATTAGGTGGTCAAAGGTCAGAAACTGTATAATTAGACACACTGAGTTATTTGTACAAAGGAATAGTATATGCATTAAACTATTCCTTTTCTGTCATCTCAGAGTGAAGCTGCTTTGGTACTTATCTTTTTCTTTCCTTTTTTTTTTCTGAGCTAGAGTCTTGCTCTGTCACCCATGCTGGAGTGCAATGGCATGATCTCAATTCACTGCAACCTCTGCCTCCCTGGTTCAAGCGATTCTCCCTGCCTCAACCTCATGAGTAGCTGAGATTACAGGCATCTGCCACCATGCCTGGCTAATTTTTTGTATTTTCAGTAGAGATGGGGTTTCCCATGTTGTTATCGAGCTCCTGACCTCGGTTGATCTGCCTATCTCGGCTTCCCAAAGTGTTGGGATTACAGGCATGAGCCACTGTGGCCAGTGCTTTGATACTTTTCTTATTAAGGTTATTATAAATAATTTGGAGTTTTCCCCTTCATTTGTGATTGTTTATTGCTTTTTACATCCATGATAATAGGCTGAATTATCACATTAAGAATCATTATTTCCATGAAAGCATAATAAAAAAATTGACTAGGAAATAAGACTCTTCGTTTTTCAGATTTTCTTGTATTTCAAGTATGGATTTACATACTTTGTAAAGTAGTGATATGGTTTGGCTCTGTGTCCCCACCCAAATCTCATCTCAAATTGTAATCCCCAGGTGTCAAGAGAGGGACATGGTAGGAAATGATTGGATCATGGGGCAGTTCCCCCATGCTGTTCTCATGATAAGGAGGAAGAGCTCACGAGATCTGATGATTTTAAAAGTGGCAGTTTTCCCTGCACACTTGCTTTCTCCTGATGCTGTGTAAGGTACGCCTTGCTTTCCCTTTGCCTTCTGCCATGATTGTGTTTCGTGAAGCCTTCCCAGCCATGCAAAACTGTGAGTCAATTAAACCTCCTTTCTTTATAAGTTACCCGGTCTCAGGTAGTATCTTTATAGCAGTGTAAGAATGGATTAATACAGTATTGTTAAATTTAATGGAACATTCAATAATGGAAATGATAAATTAGTTTCTAATAAATAATAGAACTCACTCGATATGCCATTGGCCCTGTTTTTGTGTTCCAGCATCACCATTGTTGTAAAAACGTTTTGTAATTTTATAATGGAGACTAAAATATAGAAACTATAGGTGTTGCACATTTCTTTTACCAAAGTCTATTGATTTTCAATTTAGGTTGTATCTTTTAGTAGTGTTAAAAGATAATCTTGAGAAAAATTAAAGTTAGCAGAGTTCATTTGAGCAAAGAGACCTCATGAGTTGGGCAGCTCGCTGAACCTTTACTGGTGACAAACCAGCACAAGTTTAGAGAGCTCCTCCTAGCGACACATGGGCAGGCATTATTTATAGATAGATGGAAGTGACATACAGAAACAGCCTTTTGTTTACAAGTTGGTGTTTTCCTTATTTGGAGGTGTCTGAGCAGCTTGCAGCCTGTCATTGGCTGAAAGGTCAGCTCCTATTATTGACCAAGGGTCAGCTACTTGTTACAAGAATATACTCGAGATAGGTTGCAGTTTCTTTACATATAAAATTAGATTGCAGTTTGCTACATATGGAAGCAGCTCTAGGCCAAATTTAATTTAGCAGTTTCCCCCTTTTGATCAGTCTCTCAATTTTGAGAGATTGGCCAAAATTTTGGGCATTGACACCACTCTTATTGTCACCATCATAAAAGACTTGTTTGCTCTCTATTTAATTCACAATTCTTAATGTCAGGTAAGCTGAATGTTTATGTTCTCTTCACATTTTTGTTCTAACCATAGTGAGGCCATTTGACGCATAGTGGATGGCTATACGTGAGCATTTAATACTCTTGAGAGGATATGGTACACCAGGGAGACTATTATCATGGGTATTGGGAGGTTAATACTAAGAGACTGAAGTATACTTCTTAACAACCGCTCCTGTCAATTGAACCAATCAAAATCAAATACATAAAAAATGAACCAAAGAAGAACCTACTTGTTTTAACCAAGTAGCTTATTTATTGATTTCTGGCAACTGAGTTTCTATCATACCAGATGTATTTATGCAAGTGCAGCAGGACGTGTTAGCTATTGCATATAGTCTTCTTTGTTCAGCCAGCAGAGTCCAAAGCAATGATGCTGTCTAAAACAGGTTTAGCAAGAGAATTTGTAGAAATTTGCTGGGCAACTATAGCCTTTGCAGTAGAGTCAGCTGTAGTAGCTAATGTTTGAGACAAATTTCTAATCATAATGTCATTTACATTTATGCCAAGCCAGGGAAAGGGTATTTTACACACACACACACACACACACACACACACACACACGCCCATTTAGAAGGATTTGCACCTGCTGGCAAATTTGCATCTGCTGAAAAAATTAAAGTTAGCAGTGACAGTGACAGTAATACTGTTAGAACTTCTAAACCACATTGTCTCCTTATTTGCCACTTATAGATACATGGAATTGCCCACATATATGGTTGATCATTAAATCATCCACAGATAAAAATATATTTTGGAGGTACACAACAGATACAAGTTCCTTGTGGAATACTTTGTACATTAGAAGTCACTATTAGAAAAGCACTAGCAATATTTGTCTAAGGCTCCATTATTGAATCATTGCCAAGTTGGAGGCTACTGACAAGGAATTAGGATTATACATTTGTCTACAAACTGTCAAATCATCTTCTTTTGGTTTTCTTACACAATTTTAGGCCTAATTTAACTGCAAAACCCTCACTATGGGTTTTGCCTACTGTTAGTAACATGCCATATCTAACATTCAATTGCAGAAGCTGTTAATTATGAAATCTTAATTATCACATTATCTTGCCATATATAAACAGAAAAGGAACACAGCCCAAAGAAGAAAAAGATCACAGGTTTCATGGTGACAGAGAAGTCTTGATCTGTAATCTTGGGAAAGCTGTTCACATCGAGGATGCCGTCTGCTTCTGAGTAAAATAAAAAATAGCTTTCCCGGTCAGCCTTACCTTGAGGTCTCTGATATACAGTCTCAGGAGTCTAGAGGGACCCTCTTGAGTTAAGAGATGTGGATCCAAGATTTGAAGCCCTGAAATTTTACTGCAGAGAACAACTTGGTATTGTTTCTTCCAAAATAATTCAAGAGCAGTCTTTCTATGGTGTCTTTTTCGACCTGCTCCGTTTCCGACCTGGGCTGATTCACACCTCCTAGGCAATCTGGTGGTTCCCCGCTCCCGGAAGGTCACCATATTGATGCTGAACTTAGTGCAGACACCTGATTGCCATAGTGCACTGCAGCCCAGAACTCCTGGGCTCAAGCGATCCTCCCACCTCAGCCTCCCGAGTAGCTGGGACTGCAGGCACATGCCACCATGCCTGGCTATGGTGTCTTTTTCAAAAGACCTAATCTCCAGGTTCTAGGCAGTGAAAGGTCTGATTGTCATCAGTTGGTGGGTCATGAAGGGCTTCTTTACCTGATGAAAATATACTTCAGCATCTTACATTTAAACCTCTCAATGTTGCATCATGTCAGAGTTTATAAGAGTGGTAGATACAAGAGGTTCTATTATCAGGGACATAGGCCTTCTACTAGCTATTACATAAGGGATCAATCTATGTTTTCTAGTGGAGCGGATCTGATTGCCATCAATTGGTAATACATTTGACCAAGCCTGTCAAGTCAATTCAGTTAGCTTTGTTTAATGCCGTTGTGTTTGTAAAACCTTATTTGTTTTATAACTTGTCCATTGAAATGAATAACTCTATCACTGGAGATTTCTCCAGGAATACCCCATAAAGGAAACACATTTTCTGATAACCTTTTAGTTGCTGTTATAGCATCGGCCTTATGTACAATCAGAAAGCTTCTATATAATCATAAAATCTATGTTAAATGTGGTAATTGAATGAAGTTCATCTTTAAGTGTTCAAATGATTCATTAGGTGCTAGAAATGTATTACCTGAGGTTTTTTATTATCTTAGCAGAATTATGAGTTTGCCAAACCAAACATTAGTTATAAACCACTTTAGCAATCTTAGAACTATCACTCAAACAATTTTTTTGCTCATAATTTGGATCGTTTTGTCTCTTCTATGATGAGTCATGGAGTGCAGAGCTTTTAATAATGGAAGCTTTCAGGAGTCAGGAATGACCAGGCAGCTGTTTAGTCTTTCCATGAGCCCATGCTTAACATTGGATTTATATCCTTTTAAATAACAATTTCGTTTCTCTAATTCAGCTGCATAACACTTGTTTATTATACATGGTATCATAGGTAATTTGACTTGGATTAATCTCATGGAGTTCATTCAAACCGTAACAATTTCAGTACTAGCTGAGCTGTGAAAATCTGCCAAGGCATTTCCTTAGTATTTAATTAATTCTTGTTCTGCTTGTTGGGTTAGCAGTTTTATGAACCAATGAGTATTTTTCTTAGAGTTCTTGGACTTAGTCCAATGGTATGATCTTAAAGTTACCAGAAACTTGTACTTCTCAGAGTGCTGTTTACATGAATCTCCTTGAAGATGTAATGCTTTAGGCTTATAGTTGCTCAGGAAAGGACCAGAGTAAATAATAACCAAATGTAAATGATAAAACTTAAAATAGCCATGACTAAATATTTGATGAACATTCATTACAGTGATGATGCAGTTGACAGGGAAATTTGATTATTTCTCTTGCACACAACATTTGAATATGATAGCTACAGTGATGATGGATTATACCAGAACTATCAGATTTCTGTGAATTTCATACAGTTTTTGAAACACATAATAACACATGCATACAAATGAAACTCAAAGAAAGTCTAGCATAACTTATTTGGTAATACTTCTCATATAATTTAATATGTTAGATAAGCCCAATTAATTTAATATCTGTCTTTTTATAGAAGGAGAAGCATTCTTCTGAGCCGTTTCAAGGGCCTGTCTGGAAAATCAAAGTTGAGGTCAAGAGAAACACTTTATTAAAAATCTAATTTTGGGAAGTATGTCAGAAATATCAAATGCTTTAAAATACGAGATTAAAATATGGTTACAGGTCACTGTGAACAGTAGTCATTCATTTAATGAAAGTGATAATTACAAGACTTCAAAGGTATATACAGAAAGCTACATAGTTGTGGAGAAACCTTAGCACTTTTAATAGAGAAGATTTTGTTTTCTTTTTTTTTGTTGTTGCATTTTCGGTTTTGGGGTACATGTGCAGAACATGCAAGATAGTTGCATAGGTACACACATGGCAGTGTGTTCTGCTGCCTTCCTCCCCTTCACCCACATTTGGCATTTCTCCCCAGGCTATCCCTCCCCAGCTCCCCACCCCCGCTGTCCCTCCCCTTTTCCCTCCAATAGACCCCAGTGTGTAGTACTCCCCTCCCTGTGTCCATGTATTCTCATTTTTCATCACCCGCCTATGAGTGAGAATATGTGGTATTTCATTTTCTGCTCTTGTGTCAGTTTGCTGAGAATTATGTTCTCCAGATTCATCCATGTTCCTACAAAGGACACGAACTCATCGTTTTTGATTGCTGCATAATATTCCATGGTATATATGTGCCACATTTTCCCAGTCCTGTCTATCATCGATGGGCATTTGGGTTGGTTCCAGGTCTTTGCTATTGTAAACAGTGCTGCAGTGAACATTTATGTGCATGTGACCTTATAGTAGAACGATTTATAGTCCTTTGGATATATACCCAGTAATGGTATTGCTGGGTCAAATGGAATTTCTATTTCTAAGGCCTTGAGGAATTGCCACACTGTCTTCCACAATGGTTGAACTAATTTACACTCCCACCAACAGTGTAAAAGTGTTCCTATTTCTCCACATCCTCTCCAGCATCTGTTGTCCCCAGATTTTTTAATGATTGCCATTCTAACTGGAGTGAGATGGTATCTCAATGTGGTTTTGATTTGCATCTCTCTAATGACCAGTGATGATGAGCATTTTTTCATATGTTTGTTGGCCTCATGTGTGTCTTCTTTTGTAAAGTGTCTGTTCATATCCTTTGCCCATTTTGGAATGGGCTTGTTTGTTTTTTTCCTGTAAATCTGTTTGAGTTCTTTGTAAATTCTGGATATCAGCCCTTTGTCAGATGGGTAAACTGCAAAAATTTTTTCCCATTCTGTTGATTGCCGATTCACTCTAGTGACTGTTTCTTTTGCCGTGCAGAAGCTGTGGAGTTTGATTAGGTTCCATTTGTCTAGTTTGGCTTTTGTTGCCAATGCTTTTGGTGTTTTGGTCATGAATTCCTTGCTTACTCCTATGTCCTGAATGGTTTTGCCTACATTTTCTTCTAGGGTTTTTATGGTGCCAGGTCTTATGTTGAAGTCTTTAATCCATCGGGAGTTAATTTTAGTGTAAGGTGTCAGGAAGGGGTTCAGTTTCTGCTTTCTGCACATGGCTAGCCAGTTTTCCCAACACCATTTATTAAACAGGGAATCCTTTCCCCATTGCTTGTTTTTGTCAGGTTTATCAAAGATTGTATGGTTGTAGATATGTTGTGTTGCGTCCGATGCTTCTGTTCTGTTCCATTGGTCTATATATCTGTTTTGGTACCAGTACCATGCTGTTTTGATTACTGTAGCCTTGTAGTATAGTTTGAAGTCCAGCAGTGTGATGCCTCCCACTGTGTTCTTTTTGCTTAGAATTGACTTGGCTATGCGGGCTCTCATTTGGTTCCATATGAAGTTCATGGTGGTTTTTTCCAGTTCTGTGAAGAAGGTCATTGGTAGCTTGATGGGGATAGTGTTGATTCTGTAAATTACTTTGGGCAGTATAGCCATTTTCACAATATTGAGTCTTTCTAACAATGAACATGGAATGTTTCTCCAACTGTTTGTGTCCTCTCTTATTTCGTTGAGCAGTGGTTTGTAGTTTTCCTTGAAGAGATCCCTTACGTTCCTTGTAAGTTGTATTCCTAGGTATTTTATTCTTTTTGTAGCAATTGTGAATGGCAGTTTGTTCTTGATTTGGCTCTCTTTAAGTCTGTTATTGGTGTATAGGAATGCTTGTGATTTTTGCACATTGATTTTATATCCTGAGACTTTGCTGAAGTTGCTTATCAGTTTCAGGAGTTTTTGGGCTGAGGCGATGGGGTCCTCTAGGTATAATATCAGGTCGTCTGCAAATAGAGACAATTTGGCTTCCACCTTTCCTATTTGAATACCCTTTATTTCGTTTTCTTGCCTGATTGCTGTGGCTAGAACTTCCAGTACTATATTGAATAGGAGTGGTGAGAGAGGGCATCCTTGTCTAGTGCCGATTTCAAAGGAATTGCTTCCAGTTTTTGCCCATTCAGTATGATATTGGCTGTTGGTCTGTCGTAAATAGCTTTTATTACTTTGAGATACGTTCCATCAATACCGAGTTTCTAGAGGGTTTTTAGCATAAAGGGCTGTTGAATTTTGTCAAATGCCTTCTCTGAGTCAATTGAGATAATCATGTGGTTTTTGTTTTTGGTTCTGGTTATGTGGTGAATTACGTTTATAGACTTGCATATGTTGAACCAGTGTTGCATCCCCAGGATGAAGCCTACTTGATCATGATGGATAAGATTTTTGATGTGCTGTTGCAATCGGTTTGTCAGTATTTTATTGAAGATTTTTGCATCTATGTTCATCATGGATATTGGCCTGAAGTTTTCTTTTCTTGTTGAGTCTCTGCCGCGTTTTGTCATCAGGATGATGTTGGTCTCATAAAATGATTTGGGTAGGATTCCTTCTTTTTGGATTATTTGGAATAGTTTCAGAAGGAATGGTACCAGCTCCTCTTTGTGTGTCTGGTAGAATTCGGCTGTGAACCCATCTGGACGTGGGCTTTTTTTGTGTGGTAGGCTCGTAATTGCTGCCTTAACTTCAGATCTTGTTATTGGTCTATTCATGGTTTCGACTTCTTCCTGGTTTAGGCTTGGGAGGATGCAAGTGTCCAGGAATTTATCCATTTTTCCAGGTTTACTAGTTTATGTGCATAGCATTATTTGTAATATTCTCTGATGATGGTTCGAATATCTGTGGGATCTGTGGTGATTTCCCCTTTATTGTTTTTTATTGCATCTATTTGATTATTCTCTCTCTTTTTTTAAATTAATCTGGCTAGTGGTCTATTTTGTTGATCTTTTCGAAAAACCGGCTCCTGGATTTATTGATTTTTTGAAGGGTTTTTTGTGTCTTTAGCTCCTTCAGTTCAGCTCTGATCTTAGTTATTTCTTGTCTTCTGCTAGGTTTTGAGTTTTTTTGATCTTGCTCCTCTAGCTCTTTCAATTTTGATGATAGGGTGTCAATTTTGGATCTCTTCATTCTTCTCATGTGGGCACTTATTGCTATATATTTTCCTTTGGAGATTGCTTTAAATGTGTCCCAGAGATTCTGGTATGTAGTGTCTTCATTCTCGTTGGTTTTGAAGAACTTCTTTATTTCCGCCTTCATTTCATTGTTTATCCAGTCAACATTCAAGAGCCAGTTGTTCAGTTTCCATGAAGCTGTGCGGTTCTGAGTTAGTTTCTGAATTCTAAGTTCTAGTTTGATTGCACTATGGTCTGAGAGACTGTTTGTTATGATTTCAGTTATTTTGCATTTGCTGAGGAGTGCTTTACTTCCAATTATGTGGTCAGTTTTAGAGTAGGTGTGACGTGGCACTGAGAAGAATGTATATTCTGTGGATTTGGGGTGGAGAGTTCTGTAAATGTCTATCAGGTTTGCTTGTTCCAGGTCTGAGTTCAAGCCCTGGATATCCTTGTTACGTTTCTGTCTGGTTGATCTGTCTAATATTGACAGTGGAGTGTTAAAGTCTCCCACTATTATTGTGTGAAAGTCTAAGTCTTTTTGTAAGTCGTTAAGAACTTGCCTTATATATCTGCGTGCTCCTGTATTGGGTCCATATATATTTAGGATTGTTAGCTCTCCTTGTTGTATTGATCTTTTTACCATTATGTAATGTCCTTCTTTGTCTCTTTTGATCTTTGTTGCTTTAAAGTCTATTTTATCAGAGATGAGAATTGCAACTTCTGCTTTTTTTTGCTGTCCATTTGCTTGGTAAATCTTCCTCAATCCCTTTATTTTGAGCCTTTCTGTATCCTTGCCTGTGAGATCAGTTTCCTGGATACAGCACACCGATGGGTTTTGGTTTTTTTTTTGTTTTGTTTTTGTTTGATTTTTGCTATGTTCTTTTTTTTTCTTTTTTTTTTTTATTGCATTTTAGGTTTTGGGGTACATGTGCAGAGCATGCAATACAGTTGCATAGGTACACACAGGGCAGTGTGTTTTGTTTGCTTTCTCCCCTTCACCCACATTTGGTATTTCTCCCCTGGCAATCCCTCCCCACCTCCCCCTCCCACTGGCCCTCCCCTTTTCCCCTTATAGACCCCAGTGTTTAGTACTCCCCTCTCTGTGTCCATGTGTTCTCATTTTTCATCACCCGCCTATGAGTGAGAATATGCGGTGTTTCATTTTCTGTTCTTGTGTCAGTTTGCTGAGAATGATGTTCTCCAGATTCATCCATGTCCCTATAAACGACATGAACTCATCATTTCTGATTACTGCATAATATTCCATGGTGTATATGTGCCACATTTTCCCAATCCAGTCTATCATTGTTGGGCATTTGGGTTGATTCCAGGTCTTTGCTATTGTAAACAGTGCTGCAATGAACATTCGTGTGCATGTGTCCTTGTAGTAGAATGATTTATAGTCCTTTGGATATATACCCAGTAATGGGATTGCTGGGTCAAATGGGATTTCTATTTCTAAGGCCTTGAGGAATCGCCACACCATCTTCCACAATGTTTGGACTAATTTACACTCCCACCAACAGTGTAAAAGTGTTCCTTTTTCTCCACATCCTCTCCAGCATCTGTTGTCTCCAGATTTTTTAATGATCACCATTCTAACTGGCGTGAGATGGTATCTCAATGTGGTTTTGATTTGCATCTCTCTGATGACCAGTGACGATGAGCATTTTTTCATATGATTGTTGGCCTCATATATGTCTTCTTTCATAAAGTGTCTGTTCATATCCTTTGCCCATTTTGGAATGGGCTTGTTTGTTTTTTTCCTGTAAATCCGTTTGAGTTCTTTGTATATTCTGGATATCAGCCCTTTGTCAGATGGGTAAACTGCAAAAACTTTTTCCCATTCTGTTGGTTGCCGATTCACACTAGAGACTGTTTCTTTTGCTGTGCAGAAGCTGTGGAGTTTCATTAGGTCCCATTTGTCTATTTTGGCTTTTGTTGCCAGTGCTTTTGGTATTTTGTTCATGAAGTCCTTGCCTACTCCTATGTCCTGGATGGTTTTGCCTAGATTTCCTTCTAGGGTTTTTATGGTGCCGGGTCTTATGTTTAAGTCTTTAATCCATCTGGAGCTAATTTTAGTGTAAGGTGTCAGGAAGGGGTCCAGTTTCTGCTTTCTACACATGGCTAGCCAGTTTTCCCAACACCATTTGTTGAACAGGGAGTCCTTTCCCCATTGCTTGTTTTTGTCAGGTTTATCGAAGATTGTATGGTTGTAGCTATGTTGTGTTGCCTCTGATGCCTCTGTTCTGTTCCATTGATCTATATCTCTGTTTTGGTACCAGTACCATGCTGTTTTGATTACTGTAGCCTTATAGTATAGTTTGAAATCTGGTAGTGTGATGCCCCCTGCTGTGTTCTTTTTGCTTAGAATTGACTTGGCTATGCGGGCTCTCTTTTGGTTCCATATGAAGTTCAAGGTGGTTTTTTCCAGTTCTGTGAAGAAAGTCAATGGTAGCTTGATGGGGATAGCGTTGATTCTGTAAATTACTTTGGGCAGTATAGCCATTTTCACGATATTAATTCTTCCTAACCATGAACATGGAATGTTTCTCCATCTGTTTGTGTCCTCTCTGATTTCGTTGAGCAGTGGTTTGTAGTTTTCCCTGAAGAGGTCCCTTACGTTCCTTGTGAGTTGTATTCCAAGGTATTTTATTCTTTTTGTAGCAATTGTGAATGGCAGTTCATTCTTGATTTGACTCTCTTTAAGTCTGTTATTGGTGTAGAGGAAGGCTTGTGATTTTTGCACATTGATTTTATATCCTGAGACTTTGCTGAAGTTGCTTATCAGTTTCAGGAGTTTTTGGGCTGAGGCGATGGGGTCTTCTAGGTATAATATCAGGTCGTCTGCAAATAGAGACAATTTGGCTTCCACCTTTCCTATTTGAATACCCTTTATTTCGTTTTCTTGCCTGATTGCTGTGGCTAGAACTTCCAGTACTATATTGAATAGGAGTGGTGACAGAGGGCATCCTTGTCTAGTGCCAGATTTCAAAGGGAATGCTTCCAGTTTTTGCCCATTCAGTATGATATTGGCTGTTGGTTTGTCATAAATAGCTTTTATTACTTTGAGATACGTTCCATTGATACCGAGTTTATTGAGGGTTTTTAGCATAAAGGGCTATTGAATTTTGTCAAATGCCTTCTCTGCATCAATTGAGATAATCATGTGGTTTTTGTTTTTGGTTCTGTTTATGTGGTGAATTACGTTGATTGACTTGCGTATGTTGAACCAGCCTTGCATCCCTGGGATGAATCCTACTTGATCATGATGAATAAGTTTTTTGATTTGCTGTTGCAGTCGGCTTGCCAATATTTTATTGAAGATTTTTGCATGTATGTTCATCATGGATATTGGCCTGAAGTTTTCTTTTCTTGTTGGGTCTCTGCCGGTTTTTGGTATCAGGATGATATTGGTCTTGTAGAATGATTTGGGTAGGATTCCTTCTTTTTGGATTATTTGGAATAGTTTCAGAAGAAATGGTACCAGCTCCTCTTTGTGTGTCTGGTAGAATTCGGCTGTGAACCCATCTGGACCTGGGCTTTTTTTGTGTGGTAGGCTCTTAATTGCTGCCTCGACTTCTGCCATTGTTATTGGTCTATTCATAGTTTCAGCTTCCTCCTGGTTTAGGCTTGGGAGGACACAGGAGTCCAGGAATTTATCCATTTTTTCCAGGTTTACTAGTTTATGTGCATAGAGTTGTTTATAATATTCTCTGATGATGGTATGAATTTCTGTGGAATCTGTGGTGATTTCCCCTTTATCATTTTTTATTGCATCTATTTGGTTGTTCTCTCTTTTATTTTTAATCAATCTGGCTAGTGGTCTGTCTATTTTGTTGATCTTTTCAAAAAACCAGCTCTTGGATTTATTGATTTTTTGGAGGGTTTTTCGTGTCTCAATCTCCTTCAGTTCAGCTCTGATCTTAGTTATTTCTTGTCTTCTGCTGGGTTTTGAGTTTTTTTGATCTTGCTCCTCTAGCTCTTTCAATTTTGACGATAGGGTGTCAATTTTGGATCTCTCCATTCTTCTCATATGGGCACTTATTGCTATATACTTTCCTCTAGAGACTGCTTTAAATGTGTCCCAGAGATTCTGGCATGTTGTGTCTTCATTCTCATTGGTTTCGAAGAACTTCTTTATTTCTGCCTTCATTTCGTTGTTTATCCAGTCAACATTCAGGAGCCAGTTGTTCAGTTTCCATGAAGCTGTGCGGTTCTGGGTTGGTTTCTGAATTCTGAGTTCTAACTTGATTGCACTATGGTCTGAGAGGCTGTTTGTTATGATTTCAGTTGTTTTGCATTTGCTGAGCAGTGCTTTACTTCCAATGGGTTTTTGTTTTTTATCCAATATACCAGTCTGTGTCTTTTGATTGGTGCATTTAGCCTATTTACATTTAGGGTTAATATTGTTATGTGTGAATTTGATACTGCCATTTTGATGCTAGCTGGTTGTTTTGCCCGTTAGTTGATGCAGATTCTTCATTTTGTTGATGCTCTTTAGCATTTGGTATTTTTTTGGGATGGCTGGTACTGGTTGTTCCTTTCTATGTGTAGTGCCTCTTTCAGGAGCTCTTGTAAAGAAGGCCTGGTGGTGACAAAATCTCTGAGTACTTGCTTGTTTGCAAAGGATTTTATTTTTCCTTCACTTCTGAAGCTCAGTTTGGCTGAATATGAAATTCTGGGTTGAAAGTTCTTTTCTTTAAAGATGTTGAATATTGACCCCCACTCTCTTCTGTCTTGTAGCGTTTCTGCCAAGAGATCTGCTGTGAATCTGATGGGCTTCCGTTTGTGGGTGACCTGACTTTTCTCTCTGGCTGCCCTTAGTATTTTCTCCTTCATTTCAACCCTGGTGAATCTGACGATTATGTGCCTTGGGGTTGCACTTCTTGCGGAATATCTTTGTGGTGTTCTCTGTATTTCCTGCAATTGAGTGTTGGCCTGTCTTGCTAGGTGGGGGAAATTTTCCTGAATAATATCCTGAAGAGTAATTTCCAGCTTGGATTCATTCTCTTCATCACATTCTGTTACACCTATCAAATGTAGGTTGGGTCTCTTCACAGAGTCCCACATTTCTTGGAGACTTTGTTCATTCCTTTTTGCGCTTTTTTCTCTAATCTTGGTTTCTCGTTTCATTTCATTGAGTTGATCTTCGACTTCTGATATTCTTTCTTCTGCTTGGTCAATTCGGCTGTTGAAACTTGTGCATGCTTCGCGAAGTTCTCGTGTTGTGTTTTTCAGCTCTTTCAATTCATTCATATTCCTCCCTAAGTTATTCATTCTTGTTATCATTTCCTCAAATCTTTTTTCAACTCTTTTTTTAAGGTTCTTAGTTACTTTGCATTGATTTAGAACATGTTCTTTTAGCTCACGGAAGTTTCTCATTACCCACCTTCTGAAGTCTGATTTCGTCATTTCATCACACTCATTCTTTGTCCAGTTTTGTTCCCTTGCTGGTGAGGAGTTTTGGTTCTTTGTAGGAGGCGACGTGTTTTGGTTTCGGGTGTTTTCCTCCTTTTTGTGCTGGTTTCTTTCCATCTTTGCGGGTTTATCCACCTGTCGTCTGAGTAGTTGCTGACTTTTCGATTGGGTCTCTGAGTGGGTGCCCAGATTGTTGATGATGAAGTATTTCTGTTACTTATTTTTCCTTCTAACAGTCTAGCCCTTCTGCTGTAGGACTGCTGAGGTCCACTCCAGGCCCTGCTTGTCTGGGGTACACCTGTAGCAGCTGTGGAACAGTGAGGGGTGCTACCAGTTTCTTCTTCTGCTATCTTTGTCCCAGAATGATGCCCTCCAAATGTCAGTGTGATTAGTCCTTTTTGAGGTGACTCTTTGGATATACAGGGGTCAGGGAGCTCCTTGAGGAGGCGGTCTGTACTTTATAGGCGCTCAAGTGCTGAGCTATGAGCTCCATTGATCATTCAGGGCGTTTAAGCCAGTACGTTTAAGTCTGCTGCAGCAGAACTCATAAAACCCCTTTTTTTCCACAGATGCTCTGTCTCGGGGAGTTAAGGCTTTCTTTGTGAGTATCCGTTGCACCTTCCTGCCCAGCTAGGAGGCAGTCTAGTCACTATTTGCCTGTCGAGGCTCCACCCTTCTGCCACGGGCTCTGCCTTGTTGGCGGAGTCTCTCTGTTATGGCGGGTTGCCTCAGCAATGGCAGGCTGCATCAGCAATGGGAGTGTACCTCAGTAGGGGCGGTATGCCTCGGTAATGGCAGAAGCCCCTCCCCCACCGAGCTGCACCTTCCGAGCTGCACCGTCCTGGGTTCAGCTGTGCCCGCAGTGAAACTCTCAACCCCGAGTGTTTTGAATCGCCATTTTGTTTGTCCCTGTGGGGGTCAGACCCGCCGATCCTGTTCACCTGGCTCCGTGCCTCAGAGCCCTCTTTTTCTTCTTTCATTTTTTTTTTTTTTTAAGTAGAACGGTTGACTCTCTCCCAGGTGTTTCAGTCGGCTGCTGATAGGGCACCGAGATCTGTGTGATTTCCCATGCAGCGACCCACCTTGCCGGCTCAAACGTCTCTTCCCGGTAATCTCCTGGTCTGGCTCACTGTCCAAGTCCCGTTTAATCAGATGGATATGCTGATCTGCCCTCCTACATCTCATATTGCTGGTTTAACAGGGCATACAGACCAGTGCGTTCTGTGCGGCGTGCCACTGCGCTGCGGCACCAAAGCAGCCGAACGAGCCTTAACAGCTGCACTGGCGTCCCGTGTCTCTCCTATACCTGGGAATTTCCCCGTTCTGTGGGCAACAAAGATCCGTCTGGAAATGTGGATTGAACTCACCCGCTGCGTCTTCACTGAGAGCTGCAATCCTGATTTTCCTACCGCGCCATCTTGGCAGTCCACTCAAGATTTTGTTTTCTTAAGTGGTCAAACACCTAATAAAAGCAACAAGGACCCCAAGAAATTACTTTAATAAAACACAGAATCTTTGTTTCCTAGACCAATTACCTAAAAGGTAAAGAAAAACTTTTCACAATTTCCTGTTAAGAGCAGACCAGTAGTCCAGGAAAATCTTACAGTTTAAAACAGGGGACCAAATTCTAGTTTTGTATTAGTATACTTGTGATATTAATACTCACCTTTTTAAAGAAAAACTTACAAATTTCCATCTAATCTTAGCTGTCTTTGTCACACATAAAAATTCTTTTTACAAGATTCATCCTTCGCAAACCTACAGTTTTCTTCTGCATTTATTTATTTATTTTTTTTTTAAATTTTTTATTGGATTATAGGTTTTGGGGTACATGAGCAGAGCATGCAAGACAGTTGCGTAGGTACACACATGGCAGTGTGCTTTGCTTTTCTTCTCCCCTTCACCCACATTTGGCATTTCTCCCCAGGCTATCCCTCCCCACCTCCCCCTCCCACTGGCCCTCCCCTTTTCCCCCCAATAGACCCCAGTGTTTAGTACTCCCCTTTCTGTGTCCATGTGTTCTCATTTTTCATCACCCACCTATGAGTGAGAATATGCGGTGTTTCATTTTCTGTTCTTGTGTCAGTTTGCTGAGGATGATGTTTTCCAGATTCATCCATGTCCCTACAAACGACACAAACTCATCATTTCTGATTGCTGCATAATATTCCATGGTGTATATGTGCCACATTTTTCCAATCCAGTCTATCATCAATGGGCATTTGGGCTGATTCCAGGTCTTTGCTATTGTAAACAGTGCTGCAATGAACATTCGTGTACATGTGTCCTTATAGTAGAACGATTTATAGTCTTTTGGATATATACCCAGTAATGGGATTGCTGGGTCAAATGGAATTTCTATTTCTAAGGCCTTGAGGAATCGCCACACCGTCTTCCACAATGGTTGAACTAATTTACACTCCCACCAACAGTGTAAAAGTGTTCCTTTTTCTCCACATCCTCTCCAGCATCTGTTGTCTCCAGATTTTTTAATGATCGCCATTCTAACTGGCGTGAGATGGTATCTCAATGTGGTTTTGATTTGCATCTCTCTGATGACCAGTGACGATGAGCATTTTTTCATATGATTGTTGGCCTCATATATGTCTTCTTTCGTAAAGTATCTGTTCATATCCTTTGCCCACTTTTGAATGGGCTTGTTTGTTTTTTTCCTGTAAATCTGCTTGAGTTGTTTGTAAATTCTGGATATCAGCCCTTTGTCAGATGGGTAGACTGCGAAAATTTTTTCCCATTCTGTTGGTTGCCGATCCACTCTAGTGACTGTTTCTTTTGCCGTGCAGAAGCTGTGGAGTTTCATTAGGTCCCATTTGTCTATTTTGGCTTTTGTTGCCAATGCTCTTGGTGTTTTGTTCATGAAGTCCTTGCCTACTCCTATGTCCTGGATAGTTTTGCCTAGATTTCCTTCTAGGGTTTTTATGGTGCCAGGTCTTATGTTTAAGTCTTTAATCCATCTGGAGTTAATTTTAGTGTAAGGTGTCAGGAAGGGGTCCAGTTTCTGCTTTCTGCACATGGCTAGCCAGTTTTCCCAACACCATTTGTTAAACATGGAATCCTTGCCCCATTGCTTGTTTTTGTCAGATTTATCAAAGATTGTATAGTTGTATGTATGTTGTGTTGCCTCCGGTGCCTCTGTTTTGTTCCATTGGTCTATATCTCTGTTTTGGTACCAGTACCATGCTGTTTTGATTACTGTAGCCTTGTAGTATAGTTTGAAATCCGGTAGTGTGATGCCCCCCGCTGTGTTCTTTTTGCTTAGAATTGACTTGGCTATGCGGGCTCTCTTTTGGTTCCATATGAAGTTCATGGTGGTTTTTTCCAGTTCTGTGAAGAAAGTCAATGGTAGCTTGATGGGGATAGCATTGATTTTGTAAATTACTTTGGGCAGTATAGCCATTTTCACGATATTAATTCTTCCTAACCATGAACATGGAATGTTTCTCCATCTGTTTGTGTCCTCTCTGATTTCGTTGAGCAGTGGTTTGTAGTTCTCCTTGAAGAGGTCCCTTACGTTCCTTGTGAGTTGTATTCCAAGGTATTTTATTCTTTTTGTAGCAATTGCGAATGGCAGTTCGCTCTTGATTTGGCTTTCTTTAAGTCTGTTATTGGTGTAGACGAATGCTTGTGATTTTTGCACATTGATTTTATATCCTGAGACTTTGCTGAAGTTGTTTATCAGTTTCAGGAGTTTTTGGGCTGAGGCGATGGGGTCTTCTAGGTATACTATCATGTCGTCTGCAAATAGAGACAATTTGGCTTCCACCTTTCCTATTTGAATCCCCTTTATTTCTTTTTCTTGCCTGATTGCTCTGGCTAGAACTTCCAGTACTATATTGAATAGGAGTGGTGAGAGAGGGCATCCTTGTCTAGTACCAGATTTCAAAGGGAATGCTTCCAGTTTTTGCCCATTCAGTATGATATTGGCTGTTGGTTTGTCATAAATAGCTTTTATTACTTTGAGATACGTTCCATCGATACCGAGTTTATTGAGGGTTTTTAGCATAAAGGGCTGTTGAATTTTGTCAAATGCCTTCTCTGCGTCAATTGAGATAATCATGTGGTTTTTGTTTTTGGTTCTGTTTATGTGGTGAATTACGTTGATAGACTTGCGTATGTTGAACCAGCCTTGCATCCCTGGGATGAATCCTACTTGATCATGATGAATAAGTTTTTTGATTTGCTGTTGCAATCGGCTTGCCAATATTTTATTGAAGATTTTTGCATCTATGTTCATCATGGATATTGGCCTGAAGTTTTCTTTTCTCGTTGGGTCTTTGCCAGGTTTTGGTATCAGGATGATGTTGGTCTCATAAAATGATTTGGGAAGGATTCCCTCTTTTTGGATTGTTTGAAATAGTTTTAGAAGGAATGGTACCAGCTCCTCCTTGTGTGTCTGGTAGAATTCGGCTGTGAACCCATCTGGACCTGGGCTTTTTTTGTGAGGTAGGCTCTTAATTGCTGCCTCAACTTCAGACCTTGTTATTGGTTTATTCATAGTTTCAGCTTCCTCCTGGTTTAGGCTTGGGAGGACACAGGAGTCCAGGAATTTATCCATTTCTTCCAGGTTTACTAGTTTATGTGCATAGATAGAGTTGTTTGTAATATTCTCTGATGATGGTTTGAATTTCTGTGGAATCTGTGGTGATTTCCCCTTTATCATTTTTTATTGCATCTATTTGGTTGTTCTCTCTTTTATTTTTAATCAATCTGGCTAGTGGTCTGTCTATTTTGTTGATCTTTTCAAAAAACCAGCTCTTGGATTTATTGATTTTTTGAAGGGTTTTTCGTGTCTCAATCTCCTTCAGCTCAGCTCTGATCTTAGTAATTTCTTGTCTTCTGCTGGGTTTTGAGTTTTTTTGATCTTGCTCCTCTAGCTCTTTCAATTTTGACGATAGGGTGTCAATTTTGGATCTCTCCATTCTTCTCATATGGGCACTTATTGCTATATACTTTCCTCTAGAGACTGCTTTAAATGTGTCCCAGAGGTTCTGGCACGTTGTGTCTTCATTCTCATTGGTTTCGAAGAACTTCTTTATTTCTGCCTTCATTTCGTTGTTTACCCAGTCAACATTCAAGAGCCAGTTGTTCAGTTTCCATGAAGCTGTGCGGTTCTGGGTCGGTTTCTGAATTCTGAGTTCTAACTTGATTGCACTATGGTCTGAGAGGCTGTTTGTTATGATTTCAGTTGTTTTGCATTTGTTGAGCAGTGCTTTACTTCCAATTATGTGGTCAATTTTAGAGTAGGTGTGATGTGGTGCTGAGAAGAATGTGTATTCTGTGGATTTGGGGTGGAGAGTTCTGTAAATGTCCACCAGGTTTGCTTGCTCCAGGTCTGAGTTCAAGCCCTGGGTATCCTTGTTGATTTTCTGTCTGGTTGATCTGTCTAGTATTGACAGTGGAGTGTTAAAGTCTCCCACTATTATTGTGTGGGAGTCTAAGTCCTTCTGTAAGTCATTAAGAACTTGCCTTATGTATCTGGGTGCTCCTGTGTTGGGTCCATATATGTTTAGGATCGTTAGCTCTTCTTGTTGTATCGATCCTTTTACCATTATGTAATGGCCTTCTTTGTCTCTTTTGATCTTTGTTGCTTTAAAGTCTATTTTATCAGAGATGAGAATTGCAACTCCTGCTTTTTTTTGCTTTCCATTAGCTTGGTAAATCTTCCTCCATCCCTTTATTTTGAGCCTTTGTGTATCCTTGCATGTGAGATGGGTTTCCTGGATACAGCACACTGATGGGTTTTGGATTTTTATCCAATTTGCCAGTCTGTGTCTTTTGATTGGTGCATTTAGTCCATTTACATTTAGGGTTAATATTGTTATGTGTGAATTTGATACTGCCATTTTGATTCTAAGTGGCTGTTTTGCCTGTTAGTTGTTGTAGATTCTTCATTATGTTGAAGCTCTTTAGCATTCAGTGTGATTTTGGAATGGCTGGTACTGATTGATCCTTTCTATGTGTAGTGCCTCTTTTAGGAGCTCTTGTAAAGCAGGCCTGGTGGTGACAAAATCTCTGAGTACTTGCTTGTTCGCAAAGGATTTTATTCTTCCTTCACTTCTGAAGCTCAGTTTCGCTGGATATGAAATTCTGGGTTGAAAGTTCTTTTCTTTAAGAATGTTGAATATTGGCCCCCACTCTCTTCTGGCTTGTAGTGTTTCTGCCGAGAGATCTGCTGTGAGTCTGATGGGCTTCCCTTTGTGGGTGACCCGACCTTTCTCTCTGGCTGCCCTTAGTATTCTCTCCTTTATTTCAACCCTGTTGAATCTGACGATTATGTGCCTTGGGGTTGCACTTCTTGCGGAATATCTTTGTGGTGTTCTCTGTATTTCCTGCAATTGAGTGTTGGCTTGTCTTGCTAGGTGGGGGAAATTTTCCTGGATGATGTCCTGAAGAGTATTTTCCAGCTGGGATTCATTCTCTTCGTCCCCTTCTGGTACACCTATCAAACGTAGGTTAGGTCTTTTCACATAGTCCCACATTTCTTGGAGACTTTGTTCATTCCTTTTTGCGCTTTTTTCTCTGATCTTGGTTTCTCGTTTTATTTCATTGAGTTGGTCTTCGACTTCAGATATTCTTTCTTCTGCTTGGTCAATTCGGCTATTGAAACTTGCGTTTGCTTCGCGAAGTTCTCGTATTGTGTTTTTCAGCTCCTTTAATTCATTCATATTCCTCTCTAAGTTATCCATTCTTGTTATCATTTCCTCGAATCTTTTTTCAAATCTTTTTTCAAGGTTCTTAGTTTCTTTGCATTGATTTAATACATGATCTTTTAGCTCACAAAAGTTTCTCATTATCCATCTTCTGAAGTCTAATTTCGTCATTTTGTCACAGTCATTCTCCGTCCAGCTTTGTTCCCTTGCTGGTGAGGAGTCTTGGTCCTTTCTAGGAGGCGATGTGTTCTGGTTTCGGGTGTTTTCCTCCTTTTTGCGCTGGTTTCTTCCCATCTTTGTGGATTTGTCCGCTGGTCGTCTGCGTAGTTGCTGACTTTTCGTTTGGGTCTCTGAGTGGACACCCAGAATGTTGATGATGAAGTATTTCTGTTGCTTGGTTTTCCTTCTACCAGTCTAGCCCCTTCGCTGTACGACTGTTGAGGTCCGCTCCAGACCCTGCTTGTCTGGGGTGCACCTCTAGTAGCCGTGGCACAGCGAGGGATGCTACCAGTTTCTTTTTCTGCTCTCTTTGTCCCAGGATGATGCCTGCCTAATGACAGTCTTTTGGATATAGAGGGGTCAGGGAGCTGCTTGAGGAGACAGTTTGTACTTTATAGGGGTTTAATTGCTGAGCTGTGTACTCTGTTGTTCATTCAGGGCTGTTAGGCTGCTATGTTTGATTCTGCTGCAACACAGCTCATTAAACAACCCTTTTTTTTTTTCTCAAATGCTCTGTGTTGAGGGGTTTGGGCTTTATTTTTGGATGTCCGATCAGGTGTCCTGCCCAGCTCGAAGGCAGACTAGCCACTGTTTGGCTGCCGAGGCTCCGCCCTGCTGTTGTGTGATTTGCGCTGTTCCTGCCGGCTCTGCTGTTGTCTCTGCCTCGCCCTGCGGCGGAGTCTCTTCGTTGTAGCGTGTTGCCTCAGCAACGGCAGGCTGCGTCAGCAGTGGGCGTGTATCTCAGTAGGGACGGGTTGCCTCGGCAACGGCTGGCTGCGTCAGCAGTGGGCGTGTATCTCAGTTGGGGCGGGTTGCCTCAGCAACGGCTGGCTGCCTCAGCAGTGGGCGTGTATATCAGTTGGGGCAGGTTGCCTCCGTAGTGGTGGACGCCCCTCCCCCACAGAGCGTCTCGGACCGACTGCCCGGGATAGTTTGAAATCGCGGTTTTGTTCGTCCCACTGGGTATCCCAAGCGATCTGTCCCTGCAATCCCCTGGGCTGGGCTACTGTGCAAGTCTCGTTCAGTCTCAAGTCCAGCCCTCTCAAGTCTCAGGTTGCCGGTTCAACAAGGCACCCGGACAAGCGCGCCCTGTGGGGATTGCTGGGTGGGGCCGGCCGCCGCCGCCCCGGTTGCCGGCTTCGCCAGGCAGACCTACTGCCTGGCGTCCCGTGTCTTTTTATACTTGGGAGTTTCCCCGTTCTGTGGGCAACAAAGATCAGTCTGGAAATGCAGCACTGACTCACCGTTTGCGAATTCAACGCGGGCTCCAATCCTGGGTTGTTCTCACAGCGCCATCTTGAGTCCCCTCTTCTTCTGCATTTAGATTTTGTTTTATACTTTTCCCGTTCTCATCTTGGAACAACCACTGTACTTTCAAACAAAAATTATATTTTCCCTTAATGAAACAAAACATCCTTATACTTTATAGCTTTTGCTTACCAAAATCATGTATTACTTTTCTTTTTACTTTATATTAAAGTATTTCTCTTATTTTTAGTAATTTTAGTATATAAAGTAGAATTCTGAACTCTTAGTGACCTTAATTTCCAAGGGATACTAGGAAGCAGGTAATTGTGAACTATTTGTCACACCAGCAATCTGAAGATTTGCAAGTCTATGAAGCATAATACCTGGAAGCGTGTACTTTCTCATAGCACAGTTTGTCAGTGTGGCACAGAACATGTTTACTAATGGCCCCAAGTATCTTTAGTCTCTCTGTAATAAGAATCTGTAGAAGAAGCAAAATGTTATCTGTCTTCTTTGGGTTTTTGGTTAGGCCTGAGAATAAAATTGTGCATATTTTTCTCAGCCTCAAATTTCCATTTTTGATGATAAGAATGTTAAAATCTTCCAGTAGAGGGAAGACATCTTTTACATGGGACTTTTATCTTACATCTATTTAACTTGTTTTTAATAATTATGCTTAGATTGCTTATATAGATAGGACATCAAACAGCTAGTCATCATCTTAAGTTACTTTTCTTGCAAACGAATTTTGTAATGTAGAGATAACATAAGTTTATTTTACCAGTAAACCTAGGTAGGAAATGTCATGTATCTATGTTTATTTTAATGTTAACAACTATGAAGATATGTCTGTTTTAATCAAACCAATAATTTTTTTTTTGCCAAAGATTACCCAAGTCATATGAACTTCAAAAAGTATTTGGGTCAGTTCCTATTTTTCTGAACAAATACTTCATTTATATAGTGCTTATTTTTCTTTAAGTAGATTAAATAGCATTCTTAGACAATTTAATTTGGCAATATCATAAGGAAATAGAAAATATCACACATATATATATACATCATAGATGCATACATAAACATATAAACAGAAAGAGATATTATACCTTTCATTTAAAACTTTTAGCCATGTTCCACATACAATAATACAACGCTCACTAATTTATTAAAGAATACCTGGATTGCCAGGTGCGGTGATTCACGCCTGTAATCCCAGCTCTTTGGGAGTCTGAGGTAGGTGGATGATCTGAGGTCAGGAGCCTGGCCAACATGATGAAACCTCATCTCTACTAAAAATACAAAATTAGCCAGGTGTAGTGGCACACATCTGTAGTCCCAGCTACTCAGAAGGCTGAGATAGGAGGATTACTTGCACCCAGGAGGTGGAGGTTGCAGTGAGCCAAGATTGTGCCACTGCACTCCAGCCTGGCAACACAGGGAAACTCTGTCTCAAAAAAAAAAGGGAATACTTGGATCCAAATTGGTTTTCTGGCCAGTGGAATAAGATTTCCTGCCCAGTTAGCTGCAGCTTTTGAATGATATTTGTGAAAAAGACTTTTAAGATTTTTTAAATTGCCTTCTGTAAAGAACCTTTTAAAGAAGGCAGTCTTTGATTTATCTTTTAAATGCCTGTTTGCCAGTTAAAGAATGCATCCCATTGCTTTCGTGGCATTGGGATCCTTTCTTTTCTGATATACCTCACAAGTAAACAGTTTAATCTAGGTTAAAACTTCCCTATTGTGACCACTGTAATTATAAGTTATCCTTAGTAAGACCAAGGACAATTTTTTCAAAAATACACAGGTTCTGGACCTGTAATTTTTCTCTATTAAGTTAGCCAGTGTCCCAGAAGGTGGAGTTCCAGACTCTTTAGGTTTAGGGGAAACCACTTTCAAAAGTTACCTACCTGAGTCCTCCAATGGGATCCAATCCAATCCTGAACCCCTTCTAGTAAAACTTGTGCAAATAAAGTCAACGAGCTCAAAACTCAAATTCATGGTGCTCAAATCAGAGGGATCAATGTGCACAGTGGGCTCTGGCCCTTTGCTTGGATACTTGGTGCTCCTGGAGGTATACTTCAGGTCTCACTTTTGATGCCAAACTGCTAAAAGAAAAACTTTAGACAGATTAAATATAACAAAGTTTATTTGAGCAAAGAAATAACTCATGAATTGGGCAGCACTCTGAACCTTTAAAGGTTCGTCCAGCAATGTGGGCAGAGAGTATTTATAGACAGAACAAGGAAATTATACACAGAAATAGCTTTTTTGCTTACAGCTTGTGTCTGCCTTATTTGGACATGTTTGAGCAGTATGCAACCTGTTATTGGCTGAAAGCTCAGCTGCTATGATTGGCCAAGATTCAGCTACTTGTGGCAAGAGTATATTCTTAAGGTGAGTTGCAATTGGTTTGCATACTGTATCAGGTTACAGTTCACTATGTACTCAGGCAGCTTTGGGCCAAATTTAATTTAACAGTAGCATAACTTATTTTTTTTTTAAAGTATATCAGGCATAGTTTATCCTAAAAAGTATTTTAGATGCTTTTGCTAATATTGGACCAAAGGTTTTTTTATAAAGAAGTTATTTTTAAAGGGAAATATAATAAAGAGGAGATACACAGGTTAAATCTTATAATGAACATTCAGACTTGTCTGTTTTATGTACTGGAATCTTGTCATCAATTAAATTAAGTTTGAAATTGTTGCTTGACATTTATTTTAAGGATTTTGTCTTAATGACATTTTACTTGCATTCTGCAAACAGGAAAGTATGAGTGTAACATTAAAAAAATGCAGTGAGATGGGGGTAACTTGACATACTTTTTCTGTGATGAATTTTGTAGAAACAATAATAATTTAAAAAGCCTTAAATATAGTCCCTCTGTCTTTCTGTTGCTCTTTTTGTCCCTCTTTGGTTCCTTAGAATCGGAATCTATTCTAAGGAATTTACAGAGGAGTGCAAAATGATTTAGGTACAAGTTAATGTTATTTGAAAGAATGAAAAAATAACACAAATATATAATAATAGGCTATTAAATGACTAAATCTTGGTAAAATAAATTTTCATGAATAAAATTATTTTTTAAAAAATTTAAAGATGTGGAAAATATTCATTATTTAATGCTTTGTGGAAAAGGCAGAATACAGTTTTGTGTATACATCTTTATAGAAAAAAGATTGAAGGACAATACATCAAAATGTTTATTTCTTATAAATTATGGATGCTTTTAAGGTTCTTTTTGCTTTTCTGAATCTCATTAAGTTTTTATGGTTGTATAACCTTTATAATTAAAAATAAACCAAAAAGTTTAGTATTTTAGATGTGTTTTCTAATTTTTACCTCAAAATTTCTCTTAATGAAAAACAAACTCAATATCCTCATCTTTTTAACATATGCGACTATGAATATAAGTATGTAATACTTTTATATAAAAATGGCTTGTTTAATGTAAAATATTTGCAGTGAAACCCCTATTATAGCTATCAGTTTTGACTAAAAAGTACAGTCAAAGGAAAAGACTTTGTTGACTTCTTAAAACTTTACTTCCTCAAGAACAGATTGGAGAAAGAGTCTCATTTCCAACAATTTTTATTTGACTTACTACAACAAAAATCAGCAGTTTATAGCAACTGTCTTGTTTACCCTTTAGCAAAGACTTTTAAATGTAAAACCTAAAGGAAAGAAATTTATATGTAAATATTATCTCATGGATTTTTGTAGATAATTTTTCTGTCCTATGTATTTTTACACATAGAATCCTATTAAGAACAACTTTTCCTTCATTGGGAAGTGTCTAAGAAAGAGGACATGTAAGGAAGTTTGGATGTTGGTTATTTTGCCCACTATTATGAGTAAACTCTTATACTTTAGGAAAGCAGAATATTTTGGTATCAAGGATTTTGTTCTGTGTTCATGAAAATATGGTCATCTGGTTTTCTCTCCTTTGTAGATTTCTCGGTTAGGCTTTGTTTTTAATGTTATTCTGTCCTCACTAAATGAGTTGAAAAGTATTTTCTCATCTATTTTTGGAAGAACTTTTGAGTTTGTTAGATTGGTGTTTTTTCTTTAAATGTTTTAACCAAATTCATCAATGAAACCATCTAGGTTTGGAAGGGGTTGTGTGTGTGTGTGTGTGTGTGTGTGTGTGTTTACATATAAAGTTGTTTGGTAACAAATCAGTTTTGTTAGAGCCATTCAGATTTTTGTTTGTTTAATCTTCTGCTAGTTTCAGTAGGTTGTATTTTTTAAGGAATTTGTCCATTTCATCTATGTTGTTGAATTTGTGAGCATAGCATTTTTCATAATACTCTTATTTTTTTAATGTCTGTGAGATCTCTAATGATGCCCCCTCTTTCATTCCTGATATGAGTAATTCTTATTTTCTTTTTGTCTATCAGTGTAGCTAGGAGCTAGGGTCTTATTGTTTTATTGATCTTTTCAAATAACCAATTTTGACTCTTTATTGTTTGCTTTCTGTTTCTTTGCTTCTTCCTACTAGTTTATGTTTACTTTGCTTTTTAGCTTCTTAAGTTAGAATCATAGATTATTTATTTTAGACCTTTCTTCTTTTTAATATATTTCAAACTATAAATTCCTTCCCAAGCATTTATTTAGCTGCATTCTATAAATTTTGATATATTGCATTTTAATTGAAATATTTTCTAATTTCCTTTTTGGTTTCTTCTTTGGTCCATGTATTTAGAAGATGTTTAATTTCCAAATTTGTTTTTACATGAATCTTAATGTTACTGATCCCATTATAGTCAGAGAACATATTTATGATTTTAATCAAATTTATTAACACGTTTTGTGGATCAGCATATGTTCTATCTTGAGGAATGTGCCATCTGTACTTGAAAATAGTATATATTCTACAGTTGTTGGGCGTCGTTTTGTATAAATATCAATTAGATCAACATAGTTGATAGTGTTCAACTTTATTACTTACTGATATTTTTGCCTAGTTTTCTGTCAATTACTGAGAAAAAGGCTTTTATATCTCTAATTATGGAAGTGTTTGTTTTTCCCTTTAATTCTGTTAGATTCAGCATCACACATTATGAAATTCTGTTATTAGGCATAAACATTCAGTTGTTATACCTCCTGATTCATTGACCCTTTTGTCATTTTGAAATGTCCCTGGTTTATCATAATATTTTTTTGTCTTTTACGTCTACTTCATCTGCTATTGAGCCATTCCAGCCTTTATAATCCTACTGTTTGTCTATAGTATATTTTTTGCCATCCATTTACTTTCAGCCTATTAAACTGTAATCCTTGGGATATCATATAGTTGGGTCTTACTTTTTAAATTCATTTTTACAGTCTCTACATTTTAATTGGAGTGTTTAATCCATTAAAATTGAATGTAATTACTGATATGGTTGGATATAAGTTTACTATTTTACTGTTTGTTTTCTGTTTGACCTTCTGTTTTTTTCTTTCTGTTTTACTTTCCTGCATTCTTTATGCTTAATTGAACATTTCTTCAAATTCTCCTTCAAGTCATTTATTAGATTCTTAACTATGTTCTCTTTGTATTTTTTTCTGTATGTGCAGTTACTCTAGGGATTGCAGCATGCATTCCTAACTTTTTGGACTCTTTTTTTTTTTTAATTTTTTTTCTTTTTTTTTAGAGATGGGGTTTCTCCATGTCGGTCAGGCTAGTCTCGAACACCCAACCTCAGATGATCCGCCTGCCTCCGGCCTCCCAAAGTGCTGGCATTACAGGCGTGAGCCACTGTGCCTGGCCAACTTTTTGGACTCTTATAGCTAATATTGGACCATTTTATTTTCATCATAGAAATGTTGCAACTAAATTATCAAATTGGTCCATTTACTTCCCTGTTCATCCTTAATGCTATGATGTCATATGTATTCATCTACATATTTTATAAACACTATAAGGCAGTGTTATAATTTTTGCATTAGACAATCATATCTATTTAAATTAAATTACTAGGAAAAAGTATCTTTTATATTTACCCAGACATTTACCATTTCTGATGGTCTTTATTCTTTCCTCAGGAGCTTACTTCTCAACTGCTATTTCCCTTCAGACTAAAGAGTTTCTCTTGCATTTTCCATATTGCTCGTTGACTAACACATTCTTATAGTGTCAGTTATCCATAATGTATTTTGCCTTCTTCATTCTTAAAGGATACGTTTGTTGGATGTAGAATACTGGACTAATACCCATTTTCTTTCTGTATACTCAAGTCATTGTTTTTTGTAATTACTATGCCATTTATTTCTGACTACTTTTAAGATTTTTTGCTTTCTGATTATTTTTCTTCATATTTATTCCACTAGAAGTCCACTGAACTTCCAGAATCTTTTGATATTTTTGTCTTCCACCAAATTTGGGAAATTTGTAGCCATTATTTATTCAAAGAGTTTTTGTTCCTAGTTTCTCTACTTGTCTTTTAACTATAATTATACATATATTAGCATATATTAGCCCTTTTAATATTTAGCCATTGCTCCCTGAGACTCTGGTTTATTGTTTTTTAATTCTTTTAGTCTCTGTTGTTCAGACTGAATAATTTTTATTGATTTTACATTATTTTCACTAACTCTCTTGTCATCTTCAGTCTGCTTGTAAGCCTCTCCAGTTAATTTTTTTAAATTTTAATTTCTGGGTTTTTTTTGAGGCGGAGTCTTGCTCTGTTGCTCAGGCTGGAGTGCAGTGGCACAATCTTGACTCACTACAACCCCCACTTACTGGTCAAGCAGTTCTCCTGCCTCAGCCTCCTGAGTAGCTGGGCTTACAGATGCCTGCCACCATGCCTGGCTACTTTCTGTATTTTTAGTAGGGACAGGGTTTCACCATGTTGGCCAAGCTGGTCTCAAACTTCTAACCTTGTGATCCGCCTGCCTCAGCCTCCCAAAGTGCTGGGATTACAGGCATGAGCCACTGCCCCTGGCCCCAGTTAATTTTATCACTTCAGATAATGTACCTTTCAGTTCTAGAACTTCTTATTGGTTCTTTTTTTTCAGTATTCTGTTTCTCTGATGAGATTTCCTGTCTTATCATTCACTTAAGCATATTTTTTTTACATCTTTGACTATAGTTTTAATTACTCCTTTAAAGTTTTTGTCTACTAATTCTAACATTTGAGTGACTTTGGGATTGGTCTCTGTCTATTGTCTTCTGAAAATGGGTCATATTTTTCTTTCTCCTTGTTTGTGAAGTAATTTTGGATATATCCTAGTTAGTGCTATAATTATTACATTGTAGAGACTCTGGATTCTGTTTTATTCATCTGAAAAGCCTTGATTTTTCTTTGTTTTAGCAGCATTTAATGGTTAGATTCAAACTGCAAACCCTTCTGGGCTGCCTTCAAATCTTTACTCATTTTACCTTGAGCTGGCATTTTTGAAGTTTTCCCTGCACATGTATGGTTCCACAAGTCAGCTATAGACTTGAACTGAATATATGCACAGAATTTAGGACTCTTCCTTTTGACTCTATCCTTTCCAGGATTCTTCCCTCACTTTCTAGTTGCTTTGGTTACCTGGCACCTCATCCTCTGGTTCTCCAGACAGATAGACTGAGGAATTTTCATCAGAGCTTTAGTTGCTCTGCATGTTGTGACTGGGGCCTGCCCACAGGCTGAAAGCTGCAACAAACAGGTAACTAACTCACTTAGTGTCATTTCTTTTTCTGTGTTGATTCCCGTCTAGAATCAGCCTGGTTTCAATAATTTTCTAGTGCTTTCAGGTAGTTGATTTGTTGTATTTTTGTCTGCAGTTTATAGTTGTTCCACGCAGGAAAATTCCTCTGATAAGTGGTTACTCAGCCATTGTGGAAAGTAATGTGGCAAATGTGGTATGGTGAAGTGCAAGCTTAATCGTTATTTTGTTATTTTAAAATATCCAGAAAAGGAAGAGAGTATGATGTATATAATAAACACGCACGCACACACACACACACACACGGAAAGAACTGTTTTACCTCCATAGTTCACTTAATAAAACATTGGAGCAGAAAACATTTCCAATGTAAGTATAGATGGTTTACCATATGTCAAAAGAAAATTCCTTTTTTTTTTTTTTTTAAATGAGATGGAGTTTCGCTCTTGTTGCCCAGGCTGGAGTGCAATGGTGCATTCTCGGCTCACCGCAACCTCTGCCTCCTGGGTTCAAACGATTCTTCTGTCTCAGCCTCCCAAGTAGCTGGTATTACAGGCATGTGCCACCATGCCCGGCTAATTTTTTGTATTTAGTAGAGACAGGGTTTCACCATGTTGGCCAGGATGGTCTTGATCTCTTGACCTCGTGATCTGCCCACCTCAGCCTCCCAAAGTGCTGGGATTACAGGCGTGAGCCACCGCACCTGGCCCAAGAAAATTCTTAAAAAAAACTATATATATATATATGTATGTGTGTGTGTGGAAATAAACCTTCTAGGATTTATTGTGACTATTTTCAGGGATATTAGCAGCAATTACATTTTAAAACCTATAGATGACTGAAACCTTGGGCTGATTTACAAGTTCTGTTGTGTATTGTATAGGTAATTTTTTTTTAACTTCTGATGTATGTTTTGTTTTGATTCAGTTAACATAAGAAAGAATAATTTCTGATTTAAAAATATTTGAGCCTGATGCAGTGGCTCATGCCTGTAATCCTAGCATTTTGGGAGGCTGAGGCAGGTGGATCACCTGAGATTAGGAGTTCAGGACCAGCCTGGCCAACATGGTGAAACCTCATCTGTACTAAAAATACAAAATTAGCTGGGTGTGGTGGCACATGCCTATAGTACCAGCTACTCGAGAGGCTGAGACAGGAGAATCACTTGAACCTGTGAGGTGGAGGCTGTGGTGAGGTGACATCGCACCACTGCATTCCAGCCTGGGTGAGACAGAGTGAGACTCTGTCTCAAAAATATAATAAAATAAAATAAAATAATTTGATGGATACTTTCCAATAAGATTTTCACTTTCTAGGAAATATTCTTTTCATGATTCCTCTTGTATTCTGTAGGTTCTTTGTGAAGCAGGAGGTAGAATCTGTATTTTGATTTTACTTTCATCTCCATGCCAATAGTTTTCCTTCCTGCTCTATCTCCTTTATTTTGTATTTCTTTCTCTTAACATTTCTTAATTGCCTCTAGTTTTTTATGTGTAGTAGGAAAGAAAGATTAGGAATATTGATTATATTATTTGATTTTTTTCTTTATTCCACTACACGGTTTTTTAACTTGCCTAGCCCTTATCTTCTTTGCTATTGTAAAAATTTTTAAATGTTTTACTCAGTGAGTTGGGAATTTGAAGAAGTAAAAGCAAGGACTCCATATACTCTCATTCTATTGGGAAGGTCCTGCTTGTTGAATTTTTAGGTATTTCAAGATGTTCCAGTCAACTGACAAGGACTTCTTACAGTGTCAGAACTGTAGTGATGAGAGTAAAGCACTAACAAATAGTTCTGGTATGTAAGTAACCACGTTTGCATGTTTACTTCACCAGAAAATTCTCTGGAGTATAGCAATATCCTGTATTCCCTGTTAGATATTTGGAAAACCACTTGCATGCTTTCAAAGGAGATTTTGAGTTAATCGTGTTAATCAAAGAAGAAGAATATATTTTAATCATGTGAAATTTCTAAAAGATTAGTATATATCTTCACTTCTTAATTCTTCTAAAAAAGAAAAAGTAAAACTTAAGCTTTCTTTCTTAGAACTTTCTAAATACTAAGAAAATTAAACTTGAGGTTTTAATATATTTCTTACTGTAAAGCCATTATGGAACTTGTAAGATACCAGTCACTAATGGGGACTATATTTCCTTTTATATATAGATTATCAATAGAGATTTGTTTGATATTTACTTTTATACTAAATTATTCTTATGTTTCCATAAAATATAAATATAAATAAAAATTTTTAAGATGTATATTTAGTTTGTAATGTGTTTCTTGGGATAATTTGGTTGTACTAAATCTTTAGAGTAATCCACTATATGGATTCTTCTCTGTATGATAACAATTCTGTCCAATTGGTTGACTGTAAAGAAGATGGAATTTTCTACCTTTTTATTATAGTTTACTCTTAAACAAATGGTGAGATGGCTATTGTTATGAGACTAGGTAGGTTGCTTCTTGTAATAGTTGTTAATTTTTAGATATAATGATGACACTTAAAGATACTCTGGCTTATACTTGGGAAAACTTTGTTACTTGTGATTCTGAATAACACCCTACTTTTAAAAGTTGTTATACTGTATAGAGTGCCCTATTACCCAGTAGTACAGGTTCCAGAAATTAAAATGTTCAGTTATATTATCAACAGAGATTAAGGAACAGAATACAATTCAGTGAAGTCATTGTTTTCATACATTGCTTTAAAAATATTTTCTTCTTTTTAAAGATACCTAGATCTGTTGGAATATTCACTTTTTCCACTATCAATGATTTTTGTTTGTGTATTTCTTAAGTCATCTAGGGTTGCCATCTTAAAGAAGAGTAGCTATATTTCTAAAGTGTTTTTCTACTTTAATTAATGCAAACAGTCTTATTATCTAGATGCAAGGACTTAAAAAAAATCTGAAAAACAAAAAACAAATGAACTTACCCAGGTCTAGAGTCCATGTTAAGCTTGTAACTAAGCTCAGTTTCATTTGCTGGCCTTTTGATTTAATCCATACTGATTAATATTTTCTGTATGGATAAGTTTGGTCCATTAACTTAAAGATAATTTATGAATAAACTCTGATATTCTCCCACTTTGTAAATCTTCTGTATTTTCTTCATTGTAATAAAAAAATATCATGCTATAGTAACTAATTCTTGCCCCACGCCCTTTTTTTCCCCTTTAGAAAAATTGGAAGCTCCACCACCCACCCCAGGACAGCTGAGATATGGTAATGGTTCTATAATTGTTAAATATATGTTCATCTATTTTTTGGCCTTGAAATAATTGTATCATTCATTGATAGCACAGAAGAGTCAGTAAATTAAATCTTTCCAGATAGAGAAGATTATCCTGTTCATTATATGAAGCACAAAGTTTATAAACTTGGCTGATGACATAAAACAATATTTAAATAGCTAATATTGTTAAAAAGATCTAATATTATTAAAGTATTATTGCCATTTAGAAATAGAATTATTTTTATGATAGAAGTTTTCTTAATTTCCAGGAAAAAGGATGTATTTACTTTAGTTTGAATTTAAGTTGGGTAAATGCAGAACTGGAATTTCTAGGCCCAAGGCTAGATAGAACTGTTCTTTGGTGGAGAAAATGCTTCTGGCTGGCTGGCAGTAAGAATGAAAAAAGTAAAGTTTATTTAAACTACCAAGAAGAAGGACCTTATTAAAATGCTGCTTTCTTTCTCTTTTCTCTATTATGATAGGAATAAATATTCAGAATAAATAAATATTCAAGAATATACCAAAATAGCGTAAAACAAGTTGGTATGTTATAAAGATAGAAGTGAATTATTTAACAGTATAGTGAATTAGATTAGGTTGTAAATTAAAGCTAAATCGGAAATGTGATTTGCTAACAACTGCTAAGTTCGAGAACAGTGTTTCTGAGAGTAAATTGAAGAAGCCACAAATTAGTAGGGGATCATTACATACTAGAGAGTAAATATATATAATTAAAACAAAGTCTAATGACCAGTTATTTTTTCTCTGACAGGTAGAATGTAATTTATATTAGAAATTAGTAACTTTCCTCAAATACCAAAACAGTTTAGGAATTCTTTAAGACTTCTCTTCCCAAGTAATCTTTCATGATTCTCCCAGCTTAGAGTCATACAATCTATAGTTTGTAATACTGTATAATACTATTATCATTTTTTACAGGTATATTGAAATTTACTGTTTATATGGCTGTATTATCATACCTAAACCCCTTTAAGGCTGGGCACCAAGACTTATTTGTCTTCATATCTCAGGTGCCCAGTGGAGTGCCCTGTATATACTTATTTATATAAGGTTTTGAAAACAGTATTTTTTCCTTTGAGTTAAAATAAATTTTAATTTTAGGACATATTTATATAGGTATAAACATTAAAAACAAATCTTATAGTAAGTGATTATTATAACAGAGTGCCTTGGTTTTACTGACCAAGTTTTACTAGGATAGCAATTAGTATAATCTTAATTTAAGATCACCTAATTTTAAGATATTTGTAACTGGCCAATTTTAGAGATGCTATTAAGTGAATCCCAAGATGTTAATTAATTCTAACCAGTTTCATAATTATTTTTCTGTACGTAAGTAGCTTTCTCTTTACTGTAAATGTTTTATTTAGTGAATTTTTAGAATTTCATTATATTCTTAACATATTAAATTTGTAATGTGTATTGGTTTTGGAAGCTGCTTTTCATAAAATTTTGAGTGTTTAGTGAACAACCAGACTTAGCCAATAAGTTAAAAAACTAAGGCTAGACTCTTTGAAAAATTCCATTTTATTAATGTTCTACTTGATTTTTACCATCTTTAATAACTTAATATTTTTAATAATTAAGGATATTGTCCTTGATCTTGGACATTCTTACTTAAAAACAAGAAGAAATTTTAAATGACCTATACTTATACTTATTATGAACTGGTTTTTGTAATATTGTATAGCTATAATAATATTGAAATAATGGTATTCTTATACTGTATATAGTATTGTACCTTCGTCTTAGTCATTGATAGTGGTCATGGGTAGAAGTGCTTTTTTTTGACTACTTATTAGTATTCCCTGATAGGTGCAGAGCTCAATATAGTAATATCAAATTTTTATAACTTCTGGATTATATTTTAATTATACTTTCTGTGGCAATAACTGCATTAAAGAAAAAAGACTGAAATTAATAAACACATATAACCAGTTGGTTTAAGAGACTATTTTTTGTGTGTTTATTTATTTAATGTTTGTTGAAAACAAACTATTTTTTATTGCTTGTTGAAAAAAGTCCTCTACTGAACATATGTTCACTATACCTTGGCAATTTTATAGATTAATTAGAATAAAGTCTTTTACCTATTCCCAGCTTTTAATCTGTTTCACAGTCTGCCTTCAATTCTTTCAATCTGGAATTCTCTTACTTTCCAGGTTAGTGGTCATCAACTTAATTAAATAATAGTTTTTGAGCATCTCCTATGCCCTCGGTATTCTGCTGAAGATGTAGATATGAAAGAAATGAAAATAAATATATAAAAAATATATAGGTGTATGTAGTTACATTTCTCATATCTCAGATTGTTTAGATTATATACCCAGTAGATGACATAAGGTGTGTTTTCGGTAGCAAGAGGTGAAGTTACAGTTTAATTTAAATAAAATATTGATAGTTTATAGTTTGCAATAGCATTTAGGAATATTAGTAAATTGTGGGGGGTGGGAAAGATTGCATATAGATAAGATAGTCACCTTTTACTAACATTTCTTTAAAAAAAAGAGTGAGTAAAAGCAACCAAATAGCTTCTCTGACATTTGATTTAGGACATTTTTAATTATTTCTAATACAGAAATCAATTTTATAGTATCAGACTTTAGGTGTAAGAGAAAAAGAAATCGATGTCAGTAGTAATTAATCAGGTAAAACATGGTACTCATATATGTTTACTAATTTGTTCTACTGTTAATTGTATGTATATTTATGTGTGTGTGCCTGTGTTACCAGTAAGAAAACACAAAAGCCTAACACAATTATTTTACATGTTTTGTATTTTTTCTGGTTTGTTTTGTTTTTTTCCCCACTATAGCTTCTATTTATAGCAGTAGCAGCATCTATTGGCTATGGAGAATGAGAATCAAATCTTGAAGATTATCAAGTCTGTTTAGGATGGATACTTTGATCATATCATCTGTTTTTGTCATTCTAAAGTTATAGAAATCTTAAAATATATTTTTCTGTTTTTGATGTTTTTCAGTATTCATCCACAATGCGATACCTTTCATAGGGTTTGGCTTTTTGGATAATGCAATTATGATTGTTGCAGTAAGTTCTTTCTCTCACTGCTTCTATTTTAAGTTAATAAATTAATGTGGTCTACATTTTCCTAATAATTTTTCTATTGTTAATAAAGTTTTAATATCATAATGAACAAGGATGTTTTTTACTTATATTAATTAGACTGTAGCTCAATTTTAAGGCATCATATTTATTAATCATTAAGATGTTAAGTAAGCCATTTAAACAAATAGACTTTTGGTAGAGCATTTAGACAGAATATTTAGGGCCTATATTATCACATTTAATTTCAACATTCTTAATAAAGAAAAATAGTATGTAAAATGTTCTGATGTTCTTTAATTGTGTTGGCAATTATCATCACATATATAGGTAATTATCTGATTTAGTTCCTTGTTCAATTTTCCGACATGAAAATGTTTTAAAGCATGTTTTGATACATAGTCTAGCCTTCAGTCTAGCCATTTTTTAAAGTTTCAATTTAATTAAATGAATATATCTCCCTTTTGCCTTTGTTCCATCATAGTGTTAAAAAATTCCCCTTTGCTGTGGTATTTTAATGTAAGGGTGCTCCTTAAAAGTGTTTGATCTCAGAGATGGCTGACTTACCTTTCTTACTACTATGTAATGCCTTTTGTTAATGTATGCCAACATCAGGTTCATACTCTAAAGTCAGAAATGGATCCATGATTAAAATGCAAGTCTTCTAAAACTGCCCAGTGCTCTCTCCATTTTCAAGAACATACCAAAGTTTAGCTACAGTTTATGAATTTATCATAATGAGGTTTTTGTTATAATTATATTTGATTTACAGTAATTGTTTAAATAATCTAGTCAACTCAGATTTCAGTAGTTTCAGAGAAGAGGGCATGGTTCTAAATAGTTGAATAAGTTTCTCACATTCACAGATATATAAATAGGCCAATTTTATTCTTATATACATATTATGAAAATGCCATAATCAGTCAAAAAGCTATTCACTTCTCTTATTTTGTCCAGGTAAGATAGATTGATCACAGTCTAGTTAAGATGGCAATTATCAACTTTAAATACATATTTTTAGAATACTTTATGTGAAGTCATTCTTTTCAGGTATTAGCATTAGATTGAAGGTAATAGATCTTGAATACACTTAGTGGGAGGAGAAAAAAGTATAATGTACTTTGAATACCAGTTTATGAGTTCTCAGGTGGGGTCTTAATTTAAACTCGTTGGAGAAAATCAAAGTGTTTCACACTAGAAACTTTTCTCAGTTAGGACTTACAGAGTTTGTTCTCAGCTTCACTGACTCTAACTTTAAAAAATATTTTGTAAATGATAGCTAAAGTGTAGGAGACTGCTGAACAAGTGGAATGACCTTAGGATTGTTGAATGTGAGGCAAATACATATGAGAGAGGCAGGTTTTCTTTTTGGTGTTTTAGAAATCGCATGTACTACAAATGGACATAAATAGATTTGGTTTCAAAATAGGAATTTTAAAAGTAATTTACATTGTATAGATTATAAAATTTATGTAAACATGGTTCATTCAAGAATGGTTTTGTTTTCTATATAGTCTAGCCTTATCTCCAGATTGATGGGGGTCAGCTACTAAACCAAACACCCACATTCTAGGGTCAAATTATTGTAGTATTGTTCACTATGTGATGTTCCCCAGGTCTGGGCCTCATTATGAGGATAACTAAGAGTCCATTATTTTTCCAGGCCTGAGATGGTTGACTCCAAATTAGTAATACTTGTTATACTGTTTATATTGCAATCCAGTTTCAGGGGCTTAACAACCATTTTATTTATTTTTTCTTATTTTTTCCCCCCAGCACATCCAGTACACAGAAAAGCAGTTTTTATTTAAATAATACTGAAATAAATTTTTAAGCCACCGACATCACTACCTGATTAAGAGTAGTAGGTATGGCAAAAATATTATCCTGTGATAGTTGCAAACTAATTTAGAGACAATAAAATTTTCCATTGAGGCTTTATAATATGGAATGCTGAGACCAAAACATATAAATAATGTAACTGTAGAATATATGAAAGGGGAAATAAGTGATTATTATCTTAAGAATGTTTTTCATCTTTTATTTAAAAAATACTGATCAACCCCTTTCATTGTGGGACAGCTATGAATGTTTTAAGACAGTAAATTGGCCGAGCGCGGTGGCTCAAGCCTGTAATCCCAGCACTTTGGGAGGCCGAGGCGGGTGGATCACGAGGTCAAGAGATCGAGACCATCCTGGTCAACCTGGTGAAACCCCGTCTCTACTAAAAATACAAAAAATTAGCTGGGCATGGTGGCACGTGCCTGTAATCCCAGCTACTCCGGAGGCTGAGGCTGGAGAATTGCCTGAACCCAGGAGGCGGAGGTTGCGGTGAGCCGAGATTGCGCCATTGCACTCCAGCCTGGGTAACAGGAGCGAAACTCCGTCTCAAAAAAAAAAAAGACAGTAAGTTGAGGAGATAGTTGATTCTTCTTTTTTTGTATCATAGACATTTGATGTTTTCCTCCTTCCTGTTAGGTGTACTTTCCCACCCTAGTTGTAGTCATAAAAACAAATTCCTGTGTAACTTCTGTAATAGATTTGGCCCTTATATTGGTTGTTCTTCATACTAAGTCTTTGTTTCATAGTTTTAAAAATATTTTTATGTTACTGGATTGCTTTTTATAACTAGGGTTTTGGGTTACTTTACTTACAGTTTAATTGGATGGAATTTATTAGAATTCTAGAGTAGATTGATTGTATTAAGGATAATGAACCACGTGTAACTTTAAGACAACTATTATTTATTAAGACAACTATTGTTTATAATTTCTGCCTCACCTATTGACACAAAGTTTGATGTAATTATGGGACACAGTAAAGCAGTGGATAGTCCATTTCCCTCAAACCATCTTTGACTTTATATGGGGCTTTTCTTGCTGTTAGAAGGACCTTCAGCTCTGTTACATTCAACCAAATGATTAAATTATTAAGAGATTCTCCTTGGGCCATTGCCAGCCATTCATTGCTATTAAGATGCTGTATTTATTATTAGACTGTTATCAGATGCCTTTCTTCTATATTGGTGCTCTAGGTTTTTTTTGCATTTACATATAATGATACACATCTTCATTCTTTTTCTCAGTGTCTTTTCTTTTCTTTCTCTTTATTTCTTCTTCAGAAATCTGTTTCTTGGGTTATATTTACAGCCTTGTAATTTGAACTTTTATGCATTAGGACAAAAGACTTTCGAACTTTAATGCATCAGGCTGTTGGGTCCATATTCAGCAAGAATTATGTCTTAACGTGATGCAACCAAAAGCTCTAGGGGAAATAATCTTGAGGAAAACTCTTTTCTGTTTTGTAAATAATTGATGAGAAATGCAGTTTTTCTATATAACAAATAAGACTTTTTTCCCATCACAAATATCATTGAGATTTGAAACATTTTTTAGAAATATTCAAGAGAACTGTTGAAAATTAAGTTTTCTAATGGCAGCATTGCTCAGGGATTAGAACTGAATTAGCGCAATAGATCCTAGGGTTTCTTCTCTATTCTATTAGAACAGTTTAATCGTCTTCACTTCAGTTTCTCATTTTTAAAATGAAAGTGAAAATGTGAGCTTCAGAGGAATGATGATATACAGGTAGAAAGTCTTAAACTCAAATCAGTAGCGATACAATAAGGCTTTGTTTTTTGTGTAGATCTATTGTACTAAATGCTGTTGCTGCTTATAAATGAATGTATAGTTTCACTACTTAATGGAAAGAGCTAAGTGGTACAAGGATAATTTTATAAACCCCAATTTCCCTAGAAACTGGTTTAGTCTCTTTTTAATCTTTTGATAGAGTAAATAACAATAGTATAGATGTATATAGTTCAGAATTTAAAATCAATGTGAGTTGGTCTTGTGTTCAAAATCTTTAAAGCGTTTTTCTCTGTGGTAGAAAAATATAAATTCTAGATTTTTAATGATGAATTGTATTTCTACTTGTGTTGATAATTTTATTTTTATAAAAGCCTAATTTGAATGAATAAAATATTATTGATATTATCTATATGAATCATATATTTAATAATGTAATGAATTACTACATTATATGTGCATATTTGATGTATATAATTTTGTAGCACTAACGTGTTGATTTAACTATTTTTTCTGTTTTTATTAATGCTTTGCTATTGTAGTCACTTCAGCTTTAATTTTTAAGATTAATTTTTTTATATTTCAGGGAACCCATATTGAAATGTCTATTGGAATTATTTTGGGAATTTCAACTATGGCAGGTATTTAACAGTAGTTAATGTTATTTCATTGTCTTTACATTTATAAAACATTTCAATAGGTTAGAAGAGGGCAATTTATTTGAATGAGTTTACTCACTGAGATGTCTGTTAATTTTCTTCATCCTATTCTTCTAATTCGTAGTTTTGTATATGTTGCACTTTTTCTGAAAATTTTAGGTACTTTATATTATTAGTTATTGGATAACAGTACTCTGTTATACTGATTTTGCTAAGACAAGTTTTTCTGGCAATTCAGTGTTACTCCTAAACATTTCTACCCTTTGCCGCTATTGTTTATTTATGAGACGGAGTATCGCTCTGTTGCCCAGGCTGGCGTTCAGTAGCGTGATCTCGGCTCACTCCTGGGTCCCCGCCTCCCGGGCTCAAGGGATTCTTTTGCCTCAGCCTCCTGAGTAGCTGAGATTACAGGCGCCTACCACCACACCCAGCTAATGTTTGTATTTTTAGTAGAGACGGGGTTTCGCCATGTTGGCCAGGCTGGTCTCAAACGCCTGACCTCATGATCCACCCGCCTCGGCCTCCCAAAGTGCTGGGATTACAGGCGTGAGCCACTGCGCCCAGCCTATTACTTATTATTTTTAATTTCGAGTTGGGTAGAAAAATCAAAGAAGAAAATACAGATTAAACATCTGTCTCCTCTGTCCTATTTACCACTCTATTCTTCATGGAGGTAGAATTTGGGAACAGGTCTGTTGTATTTATTGTGGAAAGCATTAGGTAAATAAATTAATGAAAAAAAGTATTTTTTCTCCTTCACTTTCTTGAATTTCATAGCTCTACATGCAACTTTACCAATTCCTTTAAATATTACATGAAAGATACTACAAAATATTGTACAATTAATATTGAAATCAAAATAGAAATTGGCTGCCATAACAGAAAAAAAAAACTACTACTTAATGGAGGTAGACTATTATAATTTCAAAATTGTGTTATATTTCAAAACCTTCAGAATAAGAGCTGTCCAATGAGTTACTTTGGATATAGTTGCTGTAGTTTGAGAAATGTGCAGCTCTTCCAAGATCAATCCTTATTGATTACATAGTGATGTGTTATAATTATTTTATGTAATGATTTATTTGTTAATTTTTCAAATTTTTAGCTGCTGCTTTGGGAAATCTTGTGTCAGATTTAGCTGGACTTGGGTAGGTACATTCACTTCTTCATTTGTGTCTTCTGTACTTGCTATCTTTCTATTCCCTACTGTTCTTTAATTGTGAAGCATAAAAAGGGATATTTAATTTTTCTTTGTGTTCTAGAACTAAAATTTCAAATTTACTTTTTCTAAACTAATATTAAATACTACATCTTTGGTGTCCATCAAATGTAGATGCATGGGTGATATCCCAGTTATACATTATTAGTATCTCTGGAGGGGGAGCCCTAGCATTTGTGTTTGGTAATTTTCATGAGTGGTTTTGATGTATGTAAAAGTTTATTCTAAATCTACTGTAATATAAGCAAAATGGAACTTGTGTTTACTGAAGTATTTATATGTATTTTATAGAGATCTCCAAGGGTAAGACAGGATTAAAAGCAAGAACTTCTCTCATTATTCCACCTCACCCTACTCCCACACAACCCAAAGAGAAGGGATATGGCTCAAATTTGAGGATACTGACTTAACTTATTTTCCAAAAGGGGATTTTTCAAAGGAAGTAATGGCCAAAGCATATATGGGCTTAGCTATTTTTTGCTCTTTTTACTTCATGTGGCAGGACTAATGAAACAAAATGAGGACATCTACTTAGAAAAGGCCAGCTTTCTCTCTTTACATTCTTGTTCCAAGTGGCAGATGGCCTGAGCTGCTTCCTGAGCTTGGGGAAGGCTGGGGAAGTATAAATTAGACTAAGTGGACATTATTATGATAAATATGCTCTCTCTTGCTCTGTCTTTGACTTTGTTTCTTTTCTTTCCCTGGCTCATTTGACTGTTAGAATTTTAGAGTTGAATTTTTTTCTTAGTAGAAGTTAACTTAGCCCTATAATCTAGACAAAGCAGCTTTATAAGTGATCTAACCTTAACCTTTTATATTAGACTTCTGCACCGGAGTTTGAGGCCAAAGCCACAGTTAAAAATTCCTTTGCTTTAGGACCGTGGCAAGAATTTTATATTCTTGGAATTCCTGGCATAAATATATCATGATATCACCTCTTAAACATTCTATTTCCCAGTTTTCAACATTAAAGTAAATAATGAGAATATTATAGTCATTGTATAGCTTTCTGATATATTTAATAGAACCAGATAATCTAAGAATTTTAAAGCCATTTAGTTGTATATTGCATCATAAAACAATTATTTTTGTTTAGAGATGAAGATTTTTCTCGGAGTCTTTGTATTTAAAAACTGTTTCTCTTCTCTCTTTTTAGGGGGTATCATTAAATAACAAATGTCACATTTTATGCGTTCTCAGATGCATATTCTTAACATGTTTGATATCATGATCCATCTTATTGCTGGTAGTATGCATAGTTTAATTGGCAATTTTTTTCTTTCTTACAGTTCATAAAGTAAGAGTGTATCCAATAAATGATGGCAACTTAGAATTGATAAAATACTTGAGATTGGCCTGAAAGTTCTAGGGTGTTTTTATTAGTTTACCAATCTGAGGAATTTCGGAAACTTTTGCTGTCAAGTTACTAATTTGCATCATATGTTAAAGTACTTTGCTTTGCGTTTGAAATAATTGCAGAAATTCTAATTATCTGTATAAAATTGTTATATACCTTGAATTGTTTTTAAAAATAGTGCTAGAGAATAATTGCTCTAAGTCAATTAATTTTCCTTTGTATTAAATATGTTAATAGGAAAATATTTCTTAAACAATATATTTACATAAAATAAAAATTGAAAGTTGTAAAGACTGTTTGTCATTTCTAGATTACCAAGCGCAAATGTAAAATTATCTTGTTTCTCCTTGTAGTAATTAGTTTTTTACTATATGAGGATATTTTCATGTCTTTTTAAAAACCTATATTCTGTCCTCATGTCTTTTTTTTTTTGCTTTTATAAAGGCTTAATTGAAACATAACTCATATACCATATTGTCTTGTTTCTTCAAAGACTTGCAGGCTACGTTGAAGCATTAGCTTCTAGATTAGGCCTGTCAATTCCTGATCTCACACCAAAGCAAGTTGACATGTGGCAAACACGTCTCAGTACACATTTGGTAAGTAATTTACATGGTTTATGATAATGAATTGGGTAGCCAAAGCAAGATACGGTATATTTCAGGCCCTTGAGAAATTTGAGACTAAAATTGGTTTGAATGGAGTTTTTAACAAAAATTTTCCAGGCCTTGGCAGTTATCAGAAGAACAGTAATTTATGTTATTAACCTCTTATTTTTTGTAGGTATACTTAATTAAAAAAAATATTTATGCAATTCACTTAGTATTGAGGAGTATCTCTTAAAGGTTGGGGACTAAAGAACATAAAATGAAGAATAAAGAAAATGAAAAATTATGGTTATCCTTGAGGAACTTGTTTAGGTGGAAAACTAAAATGTAAACAAATTATAATTTACTATGACATGCAGTAATAGAATTATGTGCAAGATATAACAATGATAGAGGCAAGGGAATTTACACTGTGGGGAGAAACTTCTTTTGGTGGGGAGATTTCTTGGTGATTATTAGATCTAAGCTGATTTTTGAATTATTGATGAGACATTTACTAGATGAATAAGGAATTCCAAGTATACTGACTAGCAAGTAGAAAAGCATGATAAAAAAGGGTATAGTTAGGTAAATACAAGAACGTATTTCAGGAATATAATATGTAGTAGCTGTAGGTACCAGCAGCAGCAAACAACATTGGAGAAGTAAGCATGGATCAGATAGGAAAGGCATTGTTTATGAATGCTAAGGAGCTTGAGCTTCTTACCTAAGTGATGGAGAGCCAGGGGAGTTTTAAATAAGAGGGAAACTGGATGGATCATGATCCTATCAATAAAATCAAGAAAAAAAGGAGGAGGAATAAGCTTGTAAGGGAAGATAATGAGTTCTATTTTTGACACACTGAATTTGAGATACTAGTAGGACATTTGAGTGGTGACAACTTAGTAGGCATTTGGGTGAAAGTCAAAAGTTTAGATAGGTCCGAGCTAGTGATAATGGATATTGTCACTCATTCATTCAACAAATTCTTATTGTTTACGTATTATATGCTAGGTAGAGAGGTAGGAGTTTTGAATATTTTGGTTAACAAAATAGGAACTTATTTCTTGTAGATCTTACATTCAAGCATTGGGGAGACAGACAATAAACAATATGATAAATAAAAATATTTAGCATATTAGAAGTTTGTGCGTGTTATGGGAATAAAAAGAGAAAGCAGAGGGAGGCAGACTGCAATATTCAATAGGAGAGTCACTGTAGGCCTCACTGAAAAGGGAAGTGATAGTTAAAACCATGGAAGAAGATGAGATTTTGTAGGAGAGTGGTTCTCAAAATATGGTGCCAGCATCAGCAGGATCAGCATTACCTTAACTTCTTAGAAATGCAAACACTCAGTCTTCATCTTAGACCTGTCTGTTGTTATGTAAAAATTATTGTAAATTCAGCAGCTTAAAACAGCATGTATTTGTTATCTCTCATTTTCTGTGGGTCAGGTTAGGGTTAGGAATAGCTTAGAAGGGTCCTATGGAAGGGCAATCATGTCCAGCTAGGACCTGGTTTCTGTCTAGAAGCTCAATTGGTGATGGATCCACTGCCAGGCTCACCCAGGATTTTGGCAAAATTAATTCCCTTATGGCTGTGAGGGACCCAACTTCTGACTTACTGTTGCACTCTTATCTCCTACAGGCCTCCCTCCATCTAGGGGAAGCTTATACAACCTGCTTTTGGTAACTCAAAAGTTTATCACAAATTAGTAAACTTTTTAAAAACATTATGAGATTTTTCTGGGATTTTTTTTTTTTTTTTAGCTTTTCAGCTATCGTTAGTGTTAATGTATTTTATGTGTGGCCCAAGAAAATTCTTCTTTTCCAGTGTGACCCAGGGAAGCCAAAAGATTGGACACCCTGATCTATTGGTCACCTGCAGTTCCTTGTCATGTGGTCCTTTCTGTAGACCCTCTCACAACATGGCAGCCTGCATCTTCAGAGCCAGCAAGGCAGAACGAGAATGAGTCTGCTGGGAAGATGGAGCCCTATGTAATGTAATATAATCACAGGAGTAGCATCCCATCACCTTTCCTGTTATTCAAAGCAAGTTAGAGCATCCTACCCATGCTCAAGGGGAGTAGATTATGCAAAGACTTAAATATCAGAAGGAAGGAAGGTATCATGGGGGCTACCTTAAAATCTGTCTGCATGAAAAATTCCGGAGACAGAACCCAGCAATTTGTGTGTTAATTCTGCTGTACATTAAAGTTTGAGAACTGTTGTTCCAGAGAGAATGTGCAGAATTAAAGAACCTTAGACAATACCTAAGAGCTCATGGTCTTACGGGAGCTTTCAAGGAAGAAGTTTTAAGAAGCAATGAATGGTAATCAATTCCTCTTGATGTAAAGAAATCCAGTAAGATTTCTGATAATTTTTGTTTGTTTGATTTTGGATTTGGTATTTGGTTGCTCATTGATAATCATTTCTGAGCAATTTCTGTGAACTGATGTAAGAAAAATCAAATGGCAATGGATTGAAACATTAATGGGAGGTAATGAAGAATAAAATATAAAATTAATGTATTTAAGTTAGATGGAATTTATTTTAATGAAGATATTAAATGTTTTGGAAGTAAACAATTTTTACATGCAAAATATTCATACAGAGTATAAAAATATGCAAATAGGTAATACAGAATTAAATTAATTGCTAATCACTTTAAATCTGCAATAATTGCTACCCTTTAAAATGAAAGTAGTAAAATGATCACAACTGTACTAGGTAAGTGTTTGGTTTTCAATCAAAATGTAGGAAGAGTGTGGAGAAACAAAATGAGGACCTATTTGCTTGTTGTATTTTACTTTATAAAGGTTGAAAAGTCTCTTAAGAAAGTAGAATGTTAATTTTGGGCTTTTTCTTTTAGTTTACATGTGTCCATATTTTGTAGTTTGTAAGTAAAGTGAGACTAGCCCCTGATACCAACTGGAGTTTTGAGGGAATAAGGGTATTCTAATATTCTAACAATTTGTCTTAAAATTTTAGCATTAAAGTTGGGATTAGGAGAAGTTTATTTTCCTGGGGCATAATAATTGCTTGCTTTATTAAAAGTAGGTTCATTTACTCTTCCCTCTGGCAGAAACATCTAAATTACTAAACTAATATTAATATATTGATTGTGTGCGTGTGTGCGTGCGTGTGTGTGTGTGTGTGTGTGTATGATAAACCCCTCATCAGTGTATGGCAACAGTGATTCTGTTCCTTAGTTGTTGACTTTGCTTGTTTTATATTAGAATTGAATCTTTTACTCGGTAACATAACATTTTGATTCTGTACAGCCTAAAGTATTTTCATTATGCTAAAACTTTAAAAGGTATCACTCATGCAGTTTTGTTAGTGATCAACCATCTACTGATAACATAAGCTAACTCGGAAATTTACCCACAATAGAATATATACAAGTACACATGCAGGTTCCAATTGACAGGTGTATTTTAAAACCTCACTTGTGATTTGGTTGTTTGAAAGTCAAAAAATATTTTCTTATAAAACAGTACTACTGATGGACTCAAGGTCTACGATTAGCCCCAGTGTAGTTAACTATGGGGCCTAGAGTATCATAAGACATAGTTAATAATGTTTAAATAACTCTTTTTTACAATGGAAAGATTTGTTTCAGGTCCCGGATCAGGGAGTAAGAAAAGTATATCACTTTTTTTCCTTCCTCTCCACCCTATTGATGTTATATCTCTTGAGATAATTGGGTCAGAAATTGCTGATTAGTATTCCTAAGTGAGGGGTAAGGAAAGCCTTGGTTGCTGTGAACTGTAGTAAACAGGAATTCTAACACAATGGGTGAGAAATGAAAGTGGGGCCTATTAGCAATGGTTATTTTATGTATATGAGAAAGTCAGGAGTCTAAAATAGAATATAATGATTTCTCTCTGCATATATTCAAATGAGTAAATGTGTTAAAGTCAAAAAACAAGAAGGTGGGATTAACTTTATCAGTATGTGGAATGAAGACAATTTCTGCTTGTTAAAACTCTGCATGAGTGATACCTTTTAAAGTTTTGGCATAATGAAAATAACAGTTTTGATTATTAATATCAAGCATTGATTATACTCCTGATACCACTACCACCACCAAAACCATCAAAATAACAGAGTTGAAAAATTTTTATGCAAGCTATTGTCAAAACATTAGTCTACTATTAAAATTCGTTAGAAAAACTGTAAGATATGATAGCTAAATAGACAATGTATAAGAGAAAACATTTCATTCATGGTTAAAGTTTATGTAATATTTGATAGAACTTACTTTGTCTTTCTCCATGTACCTAACTAGAAGTTCCTGGAGGAGAGATACAGACAGCATAAGGCTAGTCCATCTCTGTGGTACACCCAGTACAGAGTTTGACACATTGTAGCTTCTCAATAAATATTCGTATGAGGAAATGAAACTTAGTTGAAAAGTATTTAAACTTGATAGTCATCATAGGAATGCAACTTTTGAAAACCATTTGCGAAAATAAAAATTTTAAATTTTTATAACGATCTGGGTGTGGTGGCTCCTGCAGCCTGTAATCCCATTTGGGAGGCCAAGGTGGGAGGATCTCTTGAAGCCAGGAGTTCAAGATCAGCTTGGACAACATAGTGAGACCCTAGCTCTACCAAAATAAATAAATAAATAAAAGTTAAAAAAAATAGCTAGGCATAGTGGCATGTGCCTGTAGTTTTTGTTACTGGGGAGACTGAGTGAGGAAGACCACTTGAGCCCGAGTTCAAGGCTGCAGTGGGCTATGATCATGCCACTGCACTCCAGCCTAGGTGATAGAGGGAGACCTTGTCTCTAAAAAAAATAAAAATAAAATTTTTGTAATATAGGAGAGGTTGCAGGAAAATTGGTATATATGTATACATTTATATATACTGAAATTGGCATGTAAGTATGTGCTGCTTTGTCAAGGATGGACAGCATGACAATACTTCATGAAGATGCACAAATATTACTTTTATTTGATTTTTGTGTAAATCACTGGGGAGGAACTATACATGGAAATGCTCATTGTTATTTCCCTTACAATGTTGAAGAAGTAGCAGTGGCTATTATGGTAAAGAGTAGAATATAGACCTGTCAATTCAGTGGAATTTAGAAGTCTTTAAGTTTATGCAGCAATTTGGAAAAGAGTTTATAAGAAAATGTGTGGCCTATGCAGGGGTACAGACTGAGGAAGAAAACAAAGCTATGTTTACATAATGATTATGTCTACATATAATTAGATATAATTATATCTACATATATACAGGGATAACTAATGAAAAGGAATATATGTGAATGGTAGCAAATCCAAATATATTGAGAATAGCTGGTGAGAAATTTTTCCTGCCTTCTTGTTATCAGTGATAAAGTAACTTTTCAAAAATGTTCTCTTTTGTTTCCTTAGGGCAAAGCTGTTGGGGTGACTATTGGCTGCATTCTAGGAATGTTTCCTTTGATTTTCTTTGGAGGAGGTGAAGAAGATGAAAAACTGGAAACGAAAAGTTAAACCTCTTAGAATACCTATAAAAAGATGTAAACTAATGTACCTCAGTTATTAAATATGCTGTCACAACATTTAGGAATTAAGACAGTAACAGTATAGATATGGGATCAAATAATTTAGCATGTATTATGGAAAACACTAACTTATTGTGGCTTGATCTTCTTAGGACATCTTTTTAAAAACACCATTCAGTATCATTTTGTGTAAATTGTTGAAATGCTTTTTCATCAATAGCAGTCAACATTTTATCTTTTCTTTTTATATTCATAATGTTATTTAAGTATCAGTCATTGATGTACTGTATTGACCTGGGATTTGCTTATTTGTTACTTAACATATGTACATGCATGAAAGCATTTTTGGTTGTTGTTCCCTGGTAGTTACATTTCAATCTTGAGGTTTTTCCAAATTACTTAAGATGTTTAATATCAGTTAAAGATTTTTTTTTACCCTCTTTTTGGCAACATCAATTTTGTACTGTTATGCAGTAAACATTTATAATCATATAATTTCAGTCATTTTCTTAACTCTCACATTTGTTGAAAATGGATATGGATACAGATTTTAAGTATTTTAAGTATATATCACTTACTTTAATTTTCTGACTTTACTATTTTAAGAACCAGAGTTTAAGAAGAAAGAGCAATTATGTGGTCTCCCTGCTACATATAACTGTATACACTAACAAGTGTACTATTTTTAATTGATTTTTTTAACCTTTAGTTTCCCAGTTTTGAATAATTACATGGTGGGTTCTGACTTTTGAGGGGAAGAAAATGATTATTTTAGAGTCTTTGAAATGGGGATTGTGGAATTAAATTGAACTAAGGGATTCAATATGATGCTTGAAAATTAAGAGGCTAAAGTTTTTTTTTAAAAGAAAATGTTGAAAATAGGAACTGTCAAGAAGGTTTATGGTATAAATGGTGAAGTTGAAATGATGTTTGGAAGGTTAATGAGATACAAATTATTATTTGGGAAGGTTTTTTTTTTTCCTCCAAATATGTCATCATCTCATCTGAATGGAATGAATCTGAATATTCTGTACTCATACTCCTAATCTCATTATATCTTACTTAGTGAATTTTATTTATGAATAATTTCTTTTGTAGTGAAAATTAGATATTTAATATTTTGCTTTTTTGCTAGTTTACTCAAAAATTACATGAAGGGAAATCCTTTCTCCCTATTTTTCTTTTTTCTTCTTTTGTGGTATTTAAAGAATATTTTAGGTTGAAGTTACTTATTTCTAGTTTTGTATATCTGACTTAACCATGTAAGAATTATAAATTTTAGTTTTCTGAACCCTTAAACTTTTTAGCATGTAATCTGTTACACATGCTAAAAAATTATTCTTACTTGTAGCAGTGTAAATACATCATGGAGGAGAGAAACTTAAAATAATGTTTTGGCTATTTAAGTTATTTGTGTTGCTAAATAGATGCAGAGGATTTACAGCGATTTTATTTTGAGGTTTTATTTATACATAATTACTTTGAACTCTTAAGAGGAGTTTTTTTTTTCATGAGGCAGTTTGTCATAAATTTTTTCATTCACTTCAGAATGAATAAGTGCTATCCTTTAATCATAGACTTTGAGGGGAGAAAGCATAAAAATATAGCATATAATCTAAAAATAAGTATATAACATGCACAAATAATATAACATTCTTATTGAATCAAATCATAATTCTAGAACTTACGATCTTAAATAGAATTTTGTTTTGTATCTTCCGTATAATACCACACACAGATAACCAGACAAAAAATCCTTTGTAAAATTTCAGATTCATAGGATTAGAGTACCTATATTTTGGGCAGTGGGGAGGTAAAGTGTAGGTGCTTTCTTTTGTCCCTAACTTGTATATTGATGGCAGTCCATTCTGTTTTCCAAAAATGTATGTGGTGCTTAACTTCTTATTAATTAAATCCCATATCAGAAACCTTGCCTGTGAGTTTAGAAAGGGCTTTTGATTATTGTTTTTTTCTTTTTGCTCTTGAAAATAATCCAGTCCTAGGGAATTATTGGTTTAATGGAACATCTGCAGAATTACTTAAGGTGTCAAAATATATAGCCTTCACATTGAAAGATGATTTTAATTTATGGGCATAATAAAAATTTGAATCATTCAGGTAATTACATTTCAAAAAATGGAGACCATTGGTCTTTAACTGAAGGTATATGTTTTTTAAGATCATAGTCTATACTAGCATGGTGCTTTGCACGAAGTGATTTCTGAAGAATGGTTCTTTTTAAGATAATGACTTCTTATGATCATTGCTTCATGTTATTTGCCACAAAGAACTTTAATTCAGGTTTAAACTGGAACTGTTTGTTTTTCATATTAGCTGCTTCTCTATTAGGAGCACAAGAACTATAGTTAAATGCAACATGAGCTACTTTAGTACTGTTTGTTTGAAATTTATGTTGTCCATGTATTATGATTTATTAACTTGTTGATGCATGTAAATTGGGTGCATTTTGTTGCCATGTATGTTAAATGGTGACCAATGTTTTTACAAAGGAATTGAACAAAAAAGTATCTTTTAAGAAATTTGGAATGTGGTTTTGATTTTGAAATTTGATTTCTTACTAATCTCAGAGGGCCTTGGTATATTCTGTTACTATAGCAAACAGGATTAATGAATACAGATTTGTTACAAGGTGGCAGCAATGTCACTGAGTCAGTGACAACAATTTACCACCTCCCTGGAATCTGCACTTGAGATACAACATTACAGAGTGTAAGTGATGAGTGATCCCACAGAAAAGCTTTAGATAGAGTAGCATAAGTCACACTGATGGGTATTTACATCGGAGATATCCAAGCTGTTTATGTAATAATATCTCATTTACTTTATTCTTTTTTTCTAGGATATAAATTTTGAAGGTAATGGAAGTTTATCTTTTATACCAAAAGTTTGTATGAGCCATTTCAAAGTAAATCTTTCTAATTTTAGAATCATATTTCTCATCATCTTAAGAGAGTATATTAAATATAATAGAATCTTTTACTTAGTGGCTAAGCATTATCTTTATGTACATTATTATTGTGTGGTAATGAGTACCTTAAGAATCTAGTTTTTATAGTTTTCCATTGTTTTTTTCTGCTCTTGCTTCTGGCAACAGTTTTATCTCTCTAATCTGCTTTTTTTCTCAGTTGTCTGGACTTAGAAACTAGATAGCCCATCTTACCATAAATTATTTGTGAAATACTAAAAAATTGGCTTTGGATCCTGACTGAGATGATGATGATGATGATGAAATTGGCTTTGGATCCTGACTGAGGTGATGATGATGATGATGATGATGATGATGAAGAAAAAATTGGCTTTGGATCCTGACTGAGATGATGATGATGATGATGATAATGATAGTAGTAGTGGTGGTAGTAGTAGTAATAATAATAGCTCCCTTTTATTAAACACTTATTTGTTGCTTTATTTGCTAGTAATTACATGCATTATTGCGTTTAATCACCTTAATGACAACATTAAGTTGGGGCCATTATCATTATCATCTCAATTTTCTAGTAGCTAAATTGAGGCATGAAGAGGTTAGTTTGCCAATGATAGCACTATGAATAAGTGGACTGGAATCCTACTTTGTTCACGTATGAAGCCTGCTTTCTTTCTTTCTTTCTTTTTTTTTGAGACGGAGTTTCGCTCTTGTTACCCAGGCTGGAGTGCAATGGCGCAATCTCAGCTCACCACAACCTCCGCCTCCTGGGTTCAGGCAATTCTCCTGCCTCAGCCTCCCGAGTAGCTGGAATTACAGGCACACGCCACCATGCCCAGCTAATTTTTTTTTTAATATTTTTAGTAGAGACGGGGTTTCACCATGTGAAGACCAGGATGGTCTGGATCTCTTGACCTTGTGATCCACCGCCTCGGCCTCCCAAAGTGCTGGGATTACAGGCTTGAGCCACCGTGCCCAGCAGAAGACTGCTTTCTTAACTGCTAGGCAGTGGGGACATCAGTTGCATGGACTTTATAATATGTGTTCTTTGCCTAGGTTCCTTTTTACCTCCTGATTCATAGTCATTTTTTTTATCTATAAAATTATTGTACTTATAATCTCAAGATTTATTTTAGAAATCCTGTGTTCTTTATTGCATACTGTGTGCTAGGAACCATTCAAGGCACTGAGTGAACAACCAGAACATCCGTATCCTCATGTAGCTTATTCTTTGGTGGGATAATGATAGGGGAAGAGAACACAGAAAAGCAAATATACATTTTTTTTTTTGAGATGCAGTCTTGCTGTCACCCAGGCTGGAGTGTAGTGGCATGATCTTGGCTCACTACAGCCTCCGCTTCCTGGGTTCAAGTGATTCTCCTGCCTTAACCTCCTGAGTAGATGGGATTATAGGTGCATGCTGCCATGCCTGTCTAATTTTTTTGTCTTTTTAGTAGAGACAGGGTTTCACCATGTTGGCCAGGCCAGTCTGAAAACTCCTGACTTCAAGTGATCCATCTATTTCAGCCTCCCAAAGTACTGGGATTACAGGTGTGAGCCGCTGCACCTGGCCCACAGATACACATCTAAATATTATTTATGTCAGATGGTGATAAGTTCTATACAGATCAATTAAACAAGATAAAGAGGATAGAAAGTACCAGTGGTCATAAGTGAAGATGGTCAGTGAAGACCTGAAAGAAGTGAAGGCACAAACAGTACAGATATTCTGTGAAGAGAAAGTATGAGGCTAGGTGCTAGAAAGTTGGTGTTAAGAAAATCTCAGATACATGAAATATGTTCCACTTTGAAATGCATTGTAAAATGTTTTCTTTTTGTTTCATATTACTAATGTCTGGATTAAGTCTAAAGAGTAGCACTTAAATATTAATGCTTACTCCTTGCATTTTTACTGACAGCAGTAGATGGAAATGGCACAGAAGCATGGGGGAAGCAACCTTAGAATTCAATAAAGTCTGTGGATACTCCATCAGCAAGTCATTTATAGTTGACTCTTGAACAATGCAGGGATTAGGGACACCAATCCCCTGTGCAGTTGAAAATCTGAATACAACTTTTGACTCTTCCCAAACTTTACTGATAGCCTGCCGTTGACTGGAAGCCCGTCTGATAACATAAACAGTAGTTTAACACATATGTTATATGTATCGTATATTGTATTTTTATAGTAAAGCAAGCTAGAAGAAAAAAATGTTATGAAAATCATCAGGAAGAGAAAATGCATTTACTATTCACTAAGTGGAAATGGATCATCATAAAAATCTTCATCCTCCTTGTCTTCATGTTGAGTAGGCTGAGGCGGAGGAGGAAGAGGAAGGATTGGTCTTGCTTGGTGGTAGCAGAGGTGGAAGGGGAAGCAGGAAAGGCAGGCACACTAGGTATAACTAGGAAAATGCACTGTACCTTTTGATGTTTTGCTTTTTTTCATTTCTCTAAAAATGGTGTGTGTGTGTGTGTGTGTGTGTGTGTGTATAATCCTTCTTCCACCATTTGTTTTAGTTTCAGTGCTTGTATGATAGAAGAATCTACGTCGTAAAATCAGTCTTGAATAATCACAACACTTCTACCAGATTTTCTAATGTTGATTTGTTTTCTGGCACTGCTTCCAAATGTCTTCCTTATTGTCTGGCACTGATTCGGAGGCACTTATCTCTAAAAGCTAAGCTTTGAATCACTTAGCTTTCGATTCACTCCAGGATTCAGATCTTGAAGCTTTTACCCTCCACTTTTATTTTATTTTTTTACATATCTACAACCTCTTTCTTGATTTTCTTGATTTTATGAAGTCACACACAATATCTGGATTGTTTTCCTCATCCGGAATTTAATGTTTTGGGCTTGGCGTCTTTCATGGCTTCTGCAGCAACAATGGCATCATCAGTGGTGGAATCCTTCCAGACTTTGATGGTGTTCTCTTTGTTACAGTTCTCTTATGTAGCATTGATGGTTCTTTCCATAGCGTACTGTGTGTAATGAGCCATCAAGGTCCTTATGACTCCCTGATCTAGAAGCTAAATTAGAGACATTGTGTTTGGGGGCAAATAGATCACTCCGATGCCTTTAGTGTTGAACTCATGCAGTTCTGGGTGGGTGGCCAGGGTCACTGTCCAATATCAAAAGAACTTTAAAAAGCAGTCTCTTACTGGCAAGGTACTTTCTGACTTCAAAGACAGAACATGGATGAAGCCAATCCAGAAAAAATGTTCTTGTCCAGGCTTTCTTGTTATACTGCTAGAAGACTGGCAGCTGGTGTTTATCTTTTCCCTTCAAAACTTGGGCATTAACAGCTTTATAGGTAAGTGCAGCCTTGATCATAAACCCAATAGCATTTGCAAAAAAAAACCCAGCAGCATTAGCCTGTCCCTTTCTGCCTTAAATCCTGATGCTCACTTCTCTTCTTTACTAATAAATGTTCTTTGTGGCTTCCCCCCGACCCCCAGAATAGGGCACTTTTGTCTGCCTTAAGAATCTGTTCTCTCTCAATGATTTTCTTAATGGCATCTGTGAACTCATCTGCTGCCTCTTGGTACACAGGAGCTGCTCCTTCTGTTATCTTGACATTTTTAAAGCCAAACTTCTTTCTACCATTATCAAGCCATCCTTTGCTGGCATTAAATTTTCTAGATTTAGATACTTCACCTTCTTTTGCTTTAAGTTGTCATAAAATGACTGCCTTTTCTCAAGTCATATTACAGCCTCTAGGTACATCTTTCTTATGGCAATATGGCACCCACATAAAAGCTGCATTTTCAATATGAGATAAAAAGGTATATCACAAAAAGTGCAAGGCTAGCTGGTATAGCTACAGTAAAGTCTTCCTAAATTTTCTTAATTTTTTTTAACAGTGGTCCTTATGGTGGATTCATTTATCTTGAAGGATAGGCAACCACAACCACAGACCAGTACACATCAAGCATTTAACTTTTTCTTGTAATGTCATGACTTTGCTCCTTGGAAACACTTCCAGCATCACTAGTGGGACTTTATATGGGTCCCATCGTATTCTCGCAAGGTTTATTATTGTATTAAACATGATGAAAAATAACTGAGAACCATGAGAGATCACTTATTGCAATGATACACAATTTACTGGAGAGATGAACTGCTCATGTGGAGATGATAAACATCACATGGCATTTTCAATGTCCTTGTGTACATTTTGAATGGATACTCATAGCACTTGAGCTCACAGCAACAGCAACAGGAGGTAGCTCTGAAATTATGGTAGTAGTACAGTATGTCCTATAGTTTATCTTCTGCAGTTGTAATTTAGTAATGCATCTTTACGTCTGTCTCAACTGCAAATGGCTCCAGTATATAGTCTGTGTATGTGTAAGTTTTGATAAATTTAACTTTTTTTTTTTTTTTTTTTTTTTGAGACGGCGTCTTGCTGTGTCGCCGAAGCTGGAGTGCAGTGGCATAATCTTGGTTCATTGCAACCTCTGCCTCATGGGTTCAAGTGATTCTCATGTTTCAGCCTCCCCAGTAGTTGGGATTACAGGCATGCATCATCATGCCCAGCTAATTTTTGTATTTTTAGTAGTGACAGGGTTTCACTATGTTGGCCAGGCTGGTCTTGAACTCCTGGCCTCAGGTCATCTTCCTGTCTTGGCCTTCCAAAGTGCTGGGATTACAGGTGTGAGCCACTGCCACACCTGTAATTGGCCACACCTGGCCAATTTTAAGTTTTTATAGTAGATTTGTATATATTTTGTGGTAGTAAATGATAAAATAGACTAGTATCTACATATGTTTTATGCATTCATGACATACCTTTTTCTTAGTTTTTCAATATTTCTAAGCTACATGGTGCATTTGCAAGTTTTTTAAATTGTTGCAAATCTCCAAAAAAGTTTTCAATATGTTTATCAAAAAATGGATGTATGCAGTTCAAACCTGTGTTCAAGAATCAATTCTATATGACTTCCATTGTCATTCTGTACCGTTTCTGCAGTTTATCACATTTTACTTCAGGCAGATTTGGTCAATCTTCAATGATAGTTCTCTATCTTTAAATGATAGTTTTGTAACATAATCAAATGCTTAATGGGAAATGCAATATGTATATACATTCCCTGTCTACCAGTTTTCAAAAGAAACAAATACTCCCTAGTTTGACATGACTTAATAAATAAACTTCTGTTGGGAGCTAATGGTTACTTCACTTTCTGCTGAATCTGTTATCTAACCTTTTGCCCTGAGGATTAATACTAAGTATATTGATCTACAGTTTTTAGAATCTGTCTGCCCCACTCTACTTAACATGACATTGTTTACATAACTCTGGGCTTAATACTTCTACTGTTCTTATATTTCATAAACACAACAGTTTTGTGGTTATATTTCAAATTATTTCAATATCATAATCATTTTAAACATTTTGGCCTTAAGATTTTAACATTTAAGAACTTAATACTCAAGAACTTAATGCACTGGAAAAATATTGATGTCCCCAGAGGGTGTTTTATTTTTCTTGCTTTTAAAAAATCTTGTATAAATTTAAGGGGTACAAGTGCAGTTTTGTTACATGAATATATTGCGTAGTGGTGAAGTCCAGGCTTTTAGTGTAACCATTATTTGACTAGTCTACATTATACCCATTAAGTAATTTCTATCCCTTACGTACCTGCCTCCCACTATCCCACCCTTATGAGTCTCAAGTGTCCATCATTCTATGTCCATATGTACACTTTATTTAGCTCCCACTTACAAGTGAGGACGTATGGTTTTTGACTTTCTGTTTCTGAGATGTTTTACTTAAGATAATGGCCTCTAGCTCCATTCATGTTGCTCCAAAAGGCATGATTTTATTATCTTTTATGGCTGAAAAGTATCTCAAATATATTATATATAAATGATGTCACACACACACACACTATATTTTCTTTATCCAGCTTCAATGGATTGACACCTAAGTCAATTCCCTATCTTTGCCATTGTGAATAGTGCTGCAATAGGCATATAAGTATAGGTATCTTTTTTATATAATGATTTCTTTCCCTTTGGTTATATGCCCATTAGTGGGATTGCTGGATCAGATAGTAGTTCTGTTTTTTTCTTAAAGAGCTTTTGTTTATGAAGGTTTATATTGACTATATCAGAAATGAAAGCTGACAAATTTAAAAAATATATTTAGTAATCTGTTTTAAAATAGACCAGTTTCATGCTAACAACATTTTATGAGAATTATTTTTCAAAAATAATTTAGTGAGAAGAGCAGCATTGTTAATACAAATTTTGTTAATCTTTTCAATGTCTGGCTTAATAGAAGACAGCTGGATTCTCATACTTGTTTCTCCATTCAGTCTGTTAGATATGTTGTTATGTTTGAAGTAAGTGAAGAAATTCATCCTCATGCAGGTATGAAGTTGTAAAAGGGAGGAATATTTTAATAGCCTAGGCTGTGGATTTATTCTTGGACACTGTAACAAAACTGGACAAGGGGTAGTATCTAAAAGGTTATTTGCAATGTAGCATTTGGAACCATACAAATGAGATTTTGTGTTGAATTTCATTAGAATCCATTGGTCTGCCTTGCACTTTGAGTGAAACTTTTTCCCATGAATAATTTTGTAAAATCATGCATTTGGCTCATGGAAACTATTGATTCACTGAGTTTGCAGATTTTCCAAATGTTAATAATTTGCCATATAAAATGTTTAAAAGTCATGTTTAATATGACCAGCAATCTCATTTTAAAAGCCTCTTAAATACTGAGAGGCCATCAAGTTCAGATGGCAGATACATGTTTTCCACAATAATTTTCACTTGAAAGCTTAAAATTTATCATTGGCAACAAATACTGTTAGTTTTTCTTGAAATGACAGTTTATTTTGTTCATGTTTGAGGAAATGTCTGTCAAATACTCACATCTGAATTGCCTCACTTCTCTCACAACTCGAAATAACCTCACAAATTTTTTTCCTCAAGACAGCCATCATATTTTGGTATCCTCAGAAGTACTTAATATACACTTCTTGTTTCTTCATACAGAAACTTTAAAAGACTTAAGAGTAAGACCGGGTGCAGTGGCTCACACCTGTAATCCTGGCACTTTGGGAGGCCAAGGTGGGTGGAGATCACCCACGAGGTCAAGAGATCAAGACCATCCTGGTCAACATGGTGAAACCCTGTATCTACTAAAAATACAACTGGGTGTGGTGGCACATGCCTGTGGTCCCAGCTGCTTGGGAGGCTGAGGAAGGAGAATTAGTTGAACCCAGGAGGCGTAGGTTGCAGTGAGCCAAGATTGCACCACTGCACTCCAGCCCGGTCAACAGAGCGAGGCTCCATCTAAAAAATAAAAATAAAAAAGACTTAAAAGTAGAGATTTAATATTTACTGCTTTATTAAGGACATTGAATGAAACCACCCCTCCCCCAAACCCTCAACTACAGGTACATGGCAATAAAGAATACAATGACTACTAGTACCTCTTTCAAAGATGCTGGTGCTTTTGTCCACTATGGTTTTTGTGACATTGGTGAATGTGTTGTTACAGTGAAAAAGATACATCATGTTTTAATATATCTTGAAAATGTTTTGATTTCACAAACTCCCTAAAAAATTTAGAAGTCTGCAGGCTATACCAACATACTTTGAGAACTGCTGTCCTGAACTTTCCTAATGAGGCTTAGTTGCAAGTAACAAAACCCCAAAACAACAGTCACTGAATTAAGATAAAAATGTATCTCCTATGTAAAATTATTGTGGCCTGTTGTCCAGGGCTGGTAGAAGGGCTATGCTCTGGAAAGTGTTGGTCAGAGGCCCAGCTTTTCATCCTTCTGCTTCATCATGTGCAATTTTCATTCTCAATGTTACTTCATGATCTAAAATGGCTGCTTCAGTCCCAGCCATAGTATCTACATTCTACCCAGAGGGGAGGAAACTAAAAAGAAAGATAAAAAGGGCATGAGACAACTTTTTTTTTCTTTTTGAGACTGAGTTGCACTCTTGTCGCCCAGGCTAAAGTGCAATGGCTCGATCTTGGCTTACCGCAACCTCCACCTCCTGAGTTCAAGCAATTCTCCTGCCTCAGCCTCCTGAGTAGCTGGGATTACAGGCCCACACCACCACGCCCAGCTAATTTTGTATTTTTAGTAGGGACAGGGTTTTACCATGTTGGTCAGGCTGGTCTTAAACTCCTGACCTCTGGTGATCTGCCTGCTTCAGCCTCCTAAAGTGCTGGGATTACAGGCGTGAGCCACCTCGCCCAGTGGTTTTCACTGTTTTTTTTTTAAAACTCTGATTTCAGATATTTTTCTGATTTTAGATTTAAAAGATCTTAAATGGCACAAAAACGGTATAAATTCAAGTTGATGAACATTGAATTCAATATGAGTTGATTGAATAGATAGCCATTGGATTCTTTTGTCACCCTTATTTATCTCTCTAGAGATATATGGAGGATAACAGTAGACAAAATACAGTTAGAAGCTGAGAATATTGGTCTCAAGTTTAGCAGAGAATTTGGGATGAAATATATATGCTTCGAAGTCATTTATACACAACTGTTAGTTGAAGCTATTGTAATATAGAGGTCTTCTCATTTGTAAAGCACTAGAGGGCAGGGCCAAGGACAGAACTCTTAAGGGAAGGGGAGCGGGGGAGACCACTGGTGTTTTAAGAACTCCATTCCTCCATATGATCAGTTCAATAGATGCAAAAAATAAATTGGCAGAATATAACAAAATAAACATCCATATATGATAGAAACTTCCAGAAACTAGAACTAGAAGGGAAATTTTACAGCCTAATAAAATGCATCTGTGAAAACTTACAGCAAGCATCATACTTAATGTGAAAGACTGAAATGCTTTCTCAGATCAGAAACAAGGCAAGGATGTATAGCCTTACCACTTCTAGCCAGTGTGATAAGGCTAAATAAATAAATAAATGAATAATATCCAGATTAGAAAGGAAGAGATGAAACTCTTATTCTGCAGATGACACAATTATCTATTTAGAAAATCCTAATTTACCAAAAAACTACCAGTACCAATAAATGTTTCTCAAGGTGGCAGAATATAAGACCAATATACCAAAATCAATTGTATTTTTATGTACAGGCATTGAGCAATCAGAAATTGAAATTTTTAAAATAACATCAAAAGTAAATATTTAAGGATAACCTGCCAAAAGACATGTGAGACCTGTTCACTGAAAACCAGTAAACATTGCTGGGATAAGTAAAATCTAAATAGACATATTGTAATTATATATTAGAAGATTCAACATGGTTAAGATTTATTTATTCTATATTTCAGCTATATATATTCAATACTATCTCAATCAAAATCCTAGCAAGCTTTTAAAAGAAATTACCAAATTTATATGAAAATGCAAAGAACCTAGAATAGCCAAAACAATGCTAAAGAAAGAGCTAAGTGGAGGATTTACACTATCTGATTTCAAGATCTATTATAAAGCTACGGTAATCACAATACAAAGAAGGGTAAACAGATAGAGACCAAGGTAACAAAATTTGTCCAGAAATAGACCTACAGATGTCCAATCAATTGATTTTCAACAAAGGTACCAGGGCAAATTGATGGTAAAATGATAGTCTTACCAATAAATGGTGCTGGAGCAAATGGATATCCATATAAACTAACAAATATCAACAACAAAAACAGAGCAACAACAAAAAACAAATGAACCTCAATCCTTATTTCACACCAGTGTTCAAAATGTACTTCAAGATAAATCATAGTCCTAAATATGAGGTAAAGTATAAAACTTCTTGAGAAAAACATAGGAGAAAATTTCAGTCACCTTGCACATATTTCTTAAGCTGGACACAAAAAGTGAGAATTATAAAAGATATTTTTAAGAAAAACGCAAAGTTGTTAACATTTTTAAGTGCTGCATCGAAAAGATAAGTTACTCAGAATTCTCCAGTTTGATTAAATTCTTGCAAAGTATCTCTACTGTAATTTGTGATACAATGTTATGCCCTAAAGTGTATTTTTTTTAACTAATGGACAATTTATTATGGCACATCAGATTTCTATTTAGATAATATACCACTACATTCTGTTAATCATTAGGTGTGACTGAATTTCTTTTACCATTACTAAATTCTAAATCTGCAAAGTAAAACTTTTTTTTTTTTTTTTTTGAGATGGAGTTTCGCTCTTGTTGCCCAGGCTGGAGTGCAATGGCGCGACCTCGGCTCACCGCAACCTCCGCCCCCTGGGTTCAGGCAATTCTCCTGCCTCAGCCTCCTGAGTAGCTGGGATTACAGGCACGCGCCACCATGCCCAGCTAATTTTTTGTATTTTTAGTAGAGACGGGGTTTCACCATGTTGACTGGGATGGTCTTGATCTCTTGACCTACCCGCCTCGGCCTCCCAAAGTGCTGGGATTACAGGCTTGAGCCATGGCGCCCAGCCAGTAAAACTTTTTAAAATAAAAAAAGGGACATCATCAAAATAAAAAATGTTTGCCTTTCCAAAGATACCGTTATGAAAATGAAAATGTAAACTACAAAATGGGAAAAATAGTTGGAAAACATATACCCAGAAGGGACTTCTGCCTGTTATACCTGTATCCCTTCTATTACACCATAAGTTCCTTGAAGGCAGGAGTCAGATCTTATTTCCCTTTGTATTTCCCTTCACAATGATCACAGATGTACAATGTAATAAGTGTTGAATTTTTCCTAGGTGACAAGATAAGTAAAAGGTAAGGGCAAAAACAAAACAAAACCAAAAAAAAAAAAAAAAACGAAAAACCCAAGGTTGAAGATGCATCATTGTAGAGGTAGAGGAGAAGAGACAAATTCCAAAGAATTTAAAATCATGATGTCCAAAGCAGGCAAAAGCAAAGGACAATTATTGATAAGCCATCAGAATCTTTATTTTATTTTATTTTGTTTTTTGACGGAGTCTTACTCTGTCTCCCAGGCTGGAGGGCAGTGGCACGATCTTGGCTCACTGCAACCTCTGCCTCCCAGGTTCAAGCGATTCTCCTGCCTCAGCCTTCCTAGTAGCTGGGATTACAGGTGCACACCACCATGCCCACCTAATTTTTGTATTTTTAGTAGAGATGGGGTTTTATCATGTTAGGCAGAATGGTCTCAAACTCTGACCTCAAGTGATCTGCCCGCTTCGGCCTCCCAGTGTTGGGATTACAGTCATGAGCCACTGCGCCTGGCCCAGAATATCTTAATAATAACATTTTTATAGTCAAATAGGTAAGGGCAACAGATGAGAGGAGTTGAGAAGCTGCTTAAGTAGCTAGAGCTTTATTTACATACAGCTCTTTTGATTCCAAATTCTAGGCTCTTTTTTTCCCTTCTTCAAATTTTGCAGCTCTGGGGAGGTATTATATTAGGCAGTTGAAGAGAGGGGTGGATGATTTAGGGGTTTTTATATTCACAGAGTAAACATTCTGGTGGTTGGTACCATGCTTTCAGTATTTATATTTCCCAGTGTATGAAATAAAAGATTTTAGAAGGACAATGCTGAAGATGCCTAAAATAAACTTCCCTTATTTATTTTCAGGCCTTTCTAAGCAGTTAGATTCCAAGAGATAAAGTATGTTGTAGAGCTGTTCTGTTTAGTCTTTCCTCCTGAAATTACAGCCCGTGTTTTGCCTATCTGCTATTAACACATTACCCTTTGCATGCCATCTGATATTTGGCATATTTTATAAACAGGCTGAAAGCTCTAAGCTGAATCCTTGCTACATCCAGGTTTTGTAATTATATCTTCCTGCAATATTCTTCCCACTTAGACAGCTAATAAACAGTTTAACTGACTTGAGATTCAGCCTTTCTCTTTGTCTCTGCAAAATTTAGAAGTTCAAAATGCAATTCAGAACAAATATTTTCTGTATTTGGTATCCAACAATGAACCAAATTATGAGGAAGGAGAGTCAACAGAATCATGAGATCCAGTTTCTTCTCTTGAAGCTCTTATGGTATCAAAGAGATTTGCAGTCTTTTTCGTTGTTGTTGAGACAGGGTCTTGCTCTTGTCACCCAGGCTGGAGTGCAGTGGCACCATCACTGCAACCTCTGCCTCCTGGGTTCAAGTGATTCTCCTGCCTCAGCCTCCCCAGTAGGAGGATTACAGGTCCCACCACCATGCCCATTAATTTTTTTTATTTTTAATAGAGATGGGATTTCACCATGTTGACTAGGCTGGTCTCGAACTCCTCACCTCAAGTGATCCGCTTGCCTCGGCCTCCCCAAGTGCTGGGATTACAGGCATGAGCCACTGCACCTGGCCAGCTTTGCGGTCTTTTGAGTACTCTGCAAGCTCCAGGATTCTGGACTCACATAGTTGACAATGTTGCTGCCAAGTCTAGTAATGCTTTATGTTATGTTTTTTTATTTTTAAATCAATGTATTGGGCAATAAGTCATTTTGATACTATTCATATTAGTTAATTTTTACTCTGAAGTAAGACTTAATGTAAATGCAACCTTTTAAAATGAAAACATGGAATTATTCCAGTTCAGGAAAAGTACAAGTTGAAACATAGCAATCTTATTAGAAGGAAAGACATCAGTTCAGTTTAAATTAGTGAATTAAATTCTCCATGATTTCATGGCTCTTTGTGAATACCATGAACACTCTGTTTTACCTCATTTGTGCCATGCCTCCACCTTGAGCTCCTGAAATGCAAAAGCTATTTCTAATTCATCTGTTGTGTCTTTGGTATTTGTCATAACACCATACTATAGATTATTTCTCTTTCTATGTGGTTTTAAAAATTAGGATCAATATGAATTTTGAACTTCTGAAGTCTTGATTGGAGAGTTGTAAACTCATTAAAGATAAATGAGTAGATTTAAACTATTCTCCTGTCTTCAGGATTCTTTTTGTGCCTTCAGGCTCTAAGTGGAATGGTTGCTGCTGATAAGCCTGGCCGCCAGTCACATAGGATGATATTCAGCAATTTCACAGCTGAAGGCTTTTGCTTTTCCACAGCTATGTTAATAGTATTTGTCATTTGGAATCAAACAAGTCTAGATTAATCAATTCCTGGAGGTGGAAACATACACAAGAGAATTAACTTCTTTGAGCTCTTCAAGTGCCCCTGTTTGTAAAATAAGGACAATAAAATTTATAAAATGGTGACCTGTATTATAGCATTTTAAGGATTGAAATTCTATGTGTTTAGTGCTTGGTAAAATCCTTGGCATGTAGAAGGTGCTCAGTAAATTGTTGTAGTAAAGATACAGATGTTTTTCTGGGCCAGGCACAGTGGCTCATGCCTGTAATCCCAGCACTTTGGGAGGCTGAGTCAGGTGGATCACTTGAGGTCAGGAGTTCAAGAGCAGCCTGGCCAATGTGGTGAAACACCGTCTCTACTAAAAATAAAAAAATTAGCTGGGTGTGGTGGTATATGCCTGTAATCCTAGCTGCTCCGGAGGCTGAGGCAGGAGAATCGCTTGAACCTAGGAGGTGGAAGTTGCAGTGAGCTGAAATCATGCCACTGCAGTCTAGCCTGGGTCACAGAGTAAGAGTCCACTCAAAACAAACAAACAAAAACTCCCAAAGTGCTGGGATTACAGGTGTGAGCCACGGCGCCCAGCCCTAAAAACAAGTTTTTAAGGGTCTTTCGCCTCCCTTCTGTCTGGTTGTAAGATATTGGGGAAAAAAATTGGAGCCTGTAGCATGTTTTGATCTGAAAAACAGTGAAAACATTGCACTTTATCTTTCAGAATTTATTGTATCACTTAATTATTTTAAGCATTTAATTTTCAGTCTGTCAGATACATTTCTGATGGAAGTTAAGTATGATCAGGGCTCAGTGCAACCTCAAATTCCTGGGCTCAAGTGATCGTCCTGCCTTAGCCTCTCTAGTAGTTGGGACTACAGAGATGTACCACTGTGCCTAGCTTTTTTTTTTTTGGTAGTGATGAAGTCTCACTATGTTGCCCAGCCTGGCCTCACTTGATCCTCCTACCTCAACCTCCCAAAGTGTTGGGATTACAGGTGTTAGCCACCATGCCCAGCCAAAACACAAATTTTGAATTTGTTTGTGCCACTGCTACTCCTAAAAAAAATATACTGAAATGCAATGATTTGGATCTTCCCAATATTTTATTGTGTTTTGAAAAGCTGCTAGTCTTATGAAACTCCTGTGGTGTTACTGAAATAATATTTAAATCTAAGTCTTAAGTCTTCTCTTACTAGCTGTATAATCCTAGGCAAGTCATTTAGCTCATATGAACAATGAGCACTGCACGTTATTACAATCTTAGATTTGCTTTAAGATTGAATGAAACTTTGCATTCGAAGTGGCTTTGTCATTGGGACAACTGTTATCTTAAATTCCAATAACACTAAGCAGGCTGGGTGCGGTGGCTCACACCTGTAATTCCAGCACTTTGGGAGGTTCAGGCAGGCAAATCACTGGTCCAGGAGTTTGAGATCAGTCTGGCCAACATGGCGAAAGCCAGTCTCTACTGAAAGTATAAAAAAAGTAGTCAGGTACACATCTTTGGTCCCTGCTACTTGGAAGGCTGAATCAGGAGAATCGCTTGAACCCAGTAGAAGGAGGTTGCAGTGAGCTGAGACTGCACCACTGCACTCCAGCCTGGATGACAGAGCGAAACTCTACCTTGAAATAAATAAATAAATAAATAAACAAACAAATAAATAAATAAATTACAATAACACTAAACATCCATAGGGGTAAAAACAGGGGCTTTCATTTCATGGAAAACTTCAGACACAGCTCCCTTCTCATGTGAAACTGGACTGACTAAAGTCCGCTGGCTTCCTCAGAATTGGTTAAGAGGAGACACTTGATAGCCCAGTGCCGTTTCTTGATGGGTTGTCCACTGTAACCTTAGCCTCTCTCAGTCCCAGGCCTGACTCCTCCCCTCCCCTGGGCTGTCTATATCTACCACATTTTATTTATGATGGTTGGGTTGGGGGGTGAGGTGGGAAACTTGGCACTTGCTAGGTCTTCTTTGCAATCAGCCTCCCTACAGAGAAACTGATCATTAATAATTGTATTAGAAAGCATTTTGTCCTTGGAGAGGGAGACCCATGCTTTACAGAAGATTCCTGTGATTTGATAGCTTGGCCTAGTTCTAGGGTGCAAAATTAGGAAGGCTGTTGTTGCAGTGTGCCTCAGCCATATTTCCACCCCTACCTATATCAGCAGTAAGGCTGTTATTTTTATATTCATCTACCTGGCTTATTTATTTTCTCAAAAAGTTCAGAATCTCAAGTGGGAAAAAGTAGCATTCTTTATTACTCCACTGAAAAGTAAGGGCTAACTTACCCAAGTCTAGTTCCTCACAGGCTGGCCCCTGAAAAACTCCACAGAAACCAGCTACCACTGTGAGTTTAAGATAATCAACCCAACTTAGGGTAGAATTCTGAAGTGGTGGTTTAGTTGGTTTGATGCTCACCCAACCGAAAATACTGAGTTAGTAAACTGTAGACGTGGGCTGCATATGGAGGTTCCGCTTTATTATGCAGCTGTAGCCCTCAACAGACTTTTGATTTTGCCAACTGCCAAGTACTGAGGTGTTTCCACAAAAATGCAGGCCGAAGTCCTGCCACATCGTGTTGCTGGGACCACAGGTTTGGATCCCAGCCCTTGATTATGCCATGGGAGCAGCTTGTACTCTCTTAGTCATGCAACTTTTTTTTTTTTTCTTAAAGCCTTACAGCCAAAAGACTGAGGTTTCTCTCCGGATACTTGAGGTTTGGCCCTGCTGGATTCTTCTGTGCTGTTCGAATGCAACAGGCAGCAGGGCTCACATACCTGCCATGGGTCTTGTCTCTGAATTTCCCCCCTACCCGCTGATGTTCCAGAAAGGCCTGCTGTGTGTGCACCCTGCTTGACCCTTTGCCGTTGGTGCTGTCACCCCTTAACCCTCAGCATCTGTTTAGAAACAGCGATTCTAATTTATCCAGAGGTCTCTGATTGACAAATTTCATACAGATTATCCCATCTGACCATCACGACAACCTTGAGGATACTGGTATCTTCCCCATTTTCTAGGCAAGGAACTTGAATTCTGAGAACCACAAGATCGCAATGAATGGCAAAGATGGTTCTTTAACACCCAGGTCTTTGGTCTCTAAATTTTATGTTCTTTTCTTTATAATCCATTTTTAGGAGTTGTTGCTTCCATAAACATCTATTGGGTCATACAGAAATGCCTGATTCCTTTGTTGCTATGGGAATAGTTAAATGCCTTGTTTTCCGAAAGTCTTTATTAACCCCAGACAGCAGTTCCAGCGATAGAGTTCACTGTAAATAAGAATAGTCCATTTCTCTCTGCCCTCTAGAGTTCATTTTTTTCAGTAGATTTTTCAAAATTATACTGAAGCTGAAGAAAAAAGAATATCAAAATTGGTAGCACCCAGATGCTAGTGAGGTGGCACTGCTGGTGAAAGATGAAAGAATACTAGATTGAGATGAATCTGGAAAAAGGGGACTCTTGTAGTCAAAGCTCCAAGGAAACACTGGATAATAAAAAAGGAAAGATGAAAAAGTCAGAAGGAAGGCGATGTTATAAGAAAGAAAAGTACGCTGGGTATGGTGGCTCACGCCTGTAATCCTAGCACTCTGGGAGGCCGAGGTCAGATCACGAGGTCAAAAGATTGAGACCATCCTGGCTAATAGAGTGAAACCCCATCTCTGCTAAAAATACAAAAATTCGCTGGGCATGGTGGCATATGCCTGTAATCCCAGCTACTTGGAAGGCTGAGGCAGGAGAATTGCTTGAACCGGGAGGCAGAGGTTGCAGTGAGCCGAGATAGTGCCACTGCACTCCAGCCTGGGGACAGAGTGAGACTTAGTTGAAAGAAAGAAAGGGAAGAAAAGAAAGGAAGGAAGGAAAGAAGGAATGAAGGAAGGAAGGAAGATATACCACATCACACCACACACACACACACACACACACACACACAGAGAGAGAGAGAGAGAGAGAGAGAGAGAGAGAGAGAGAGAGAGAGAGAACTTTCAAAATTTTGACTCTGTCCATTGATAAATTACTCCGTTACAAGCTGGCAATGAAATTTGAATGGTAGTTTCCATTGCTCAATCCCATGGGAGGTTCTGAGTGTGTAGAGCAGTCAGGCCACTTTCAGTACTCCTGGGACCTCCACGGACCAGGAGGGACGGTGGTCTTGATGATACCCAACGTGTATCTTAGTTCACAAAGCATATTCAAGCAAAGGATTTCATTTTAGTTTCGCAACCCACCCACTGAAGTAGCTGAGTGGAAACTGCCCCCTTCTACAGATAAAGGTAGAAAACAATGAAATCTAGGTCCAGGAGTAAAGACAGTCACGCCTTTCAAAAGTAATATATGAGTGATTTAAAATCGTTTTGTTGGGGATGCAGATGGATACAAAATGTAAGTGTGGAGACTTAAACATTTTAGTATTTAATTTAATTTTATATTTTCTTATTATGATTGTTTTTGAGATAGAGTCTTGCTCAGTCATGCAGGCTGGAGAGCAGTGGCATGATCTCAACTCACTGCAGCCTCCACCTTCCAGGTTAGGGTGATTTTTCTGCCTCAGCCTCCAGAGTAGCTGGGATTTCAGGCACCCACCACCACACCAGGCTAATTTTTGTCATTTTAGTAGAGACGGGGTTTCACCACATTGTCCAGGTTGGTCTCAAACTCCTGGCCTCAGGTGATCCACCTGACTCAGTCTCCCAGACTGCTGGGATAATAGGCGTGGGCCACCGCACTCAGCCCATTTTAGGATTTTAAGAACCACACATGCACAACCTTCCAGGGCAAGCTCTGAGTTTGAGGGCTCCCTTGTGTAGTTCCTTCTCCTTGAATCTGTGCGGAGGATGGTTTTCTTTAGATTGTAGCAGAAGTGGTGCTATTGCAGGCCTCAGTCTTAAGAAGGCCTAATGACCTCTTCTTTTGTATTCTTGGGACTCTTAATCTGCCATGTAAGAAGTTTGGTTGCCACTGAAGGGACCACATGGCAAATCCACACAAGGAGAGGCCCTGAGATTACATGGAATGAGAGAGAGGGAGAGAAAGAGAGAAGGAGAGAGAGAGAGAGGTGAGTAGAGGAGGAGGGAGAGGTCAAATTGGCTGAGAACAATACTTGACCCTAGGCCCAGGTTTTCCATAGCTAAATGCAAGAATGACTACTGTAAAAACCAGTAGAAGAACTGCTCAGTTGAGCCCCAAACCACGTTCCAGAACTGTGAGAAAGTGGAATGATCATCATTTTAAGCCACTAAATTTGGGGACAATTTTGTTACGCAGCAATAGCTAACCAAATAGAAGTCAGCACTTGGTTGTGGGTTTCTTCTGTAATAAGAACACAAAGCTGCACTTTGGGAGGCAGAGGCGGGCGGATCACGAGGTCAAGAGGTGGAGACCATCCTGGCCAACATGGTGAAACCCCATCTCTACTAAAAATACAAAAGTTAGCTGGGCGTGGTGGCGTGAGCCTGTAGTCCCAGCTACTTGGGAGACTGAGGCAGGAGAATTGCTTGAACCCAGGAGGTGGAGATTGCAGTGAGCCGAGATCACACCACTGCACTCCAGCCTGGTGCCTGGTGACAGAGTGAAACTCTGTCTCAAAAAAAAAAAAAAAAAAAAAGAAACACAAAGGTGGCGGCCATGGCTTTTGGCCTGGGTGGTGAGTAGAAGCTGGTGGAGGCTCCAGGAGACTGTTAGTGAAGGCTGGAAGGGCAGTGAGCACTTGTTAGAGTCTGGGGAAAAGACCATCTGTGTCATGTAGTGGTTGAAAGTTTGGCAACATGTTGACTATGAAAGATAGCAAATGTGTCTAAAGAACTTGGGGATCCGACTAGGGCTATTTCCAGACCGAACGTTGACAGTGCTGTCTTCTTTTAGCTGCGCATGGTAAGGCACAAATATAGAGAGAGGATTAAAAAAAACAAGTGTCAACACAGGAAAACTTCCCAACCCAGGACTGACTGTGTTGGAAAATAAAATTCTCTCTCACTGCAGCTTTTCCAGTCTGCAAAAGTTCTCAAATGGCTCTGGGGGAAATATCAAATCTAAGGTGCTACCAGTAAAATGAAACATGTGGGTCAAGATCAAGTCACAAGTGTGGCTATAAGACCCTTTGTTAAGACCCCAGAAAGATTCGCAGTAGAACCTTCTAGAATCTCAGTGCTAGATAAAAGTGGTTCTAAGAATCTAAAGGACATCTTCTCATAGTACCCTGACAGCCCAAAGTGTAGAGAGGTCTGTCACAGAGAGATTTGTGAGTATAGCTCTTATCTAGTGGAATGAAACTTCATAAGACTTACAGTAATCCTACATAGTTTTGAAGATAACTATGCGAGCAGAAACACAAAGAGTTGTACTAAAAGTTGTACTAAAAGAAACAGCCTTTAAAAACCACACATGCAGGACCTTCCAGGGCATAAAAAGAATGCAGCCATAAAAAAGAATGAGTTCATTGTCCTTTGCAGGGACATGGATGAAGCTGGAAGCCATCATTTTCAGCAAACTAACACAGGAACGGAAAACCAAACACTGCATGTTCTCACTCATAAGCGGGAGTTGAACAATGAGAACACATGAACACAGGGAGGGGAACGTCGCACACCAGGGCCTATGGCAGGGGGGAGGTGGGTGGGCAAGGAGAGGGAGAGTATTAGGACAAATAGCTAATGCATGTGGGGCTTAAAACCTAGATGATGGGTTGATAGGTGCAGCAAACCACCATGGAACATGTATACCTGTGTAACAAACCTGCACGTTCTGCACATGTATCCCAGAAATTAAAGTAAAATAAAAAAAAAAAAAGAAAAGAAACAGCTCAACTTGAAAAGAGGCCTCTGGACTATCTCCTTATAAAGGCAGGAAACAGGGTGAGAAAGCTATTAAGCTACAGATACTGGCCATTCCTTATGGAAAAAGAAGGAAGAGTCAGAAAGCAGAGTAAGGAACTGTGAAGAACCACTCCCTAGGAACATAACTGTCCCTGGAGCAGGGGAATTGGTGATATATGTCTGGCTGGACTTCAGAATTGCTGTGGACTGGCAAGTTCTACATTCCTCCCATTCTCCTTCATTTAGATGAGAGTCTGTTGTGATTACTTTATGCTGGGCTCACTGGTATATAGGACGAAACAATTTGTCTTCAGATCCAAAAGAAGTATCCCCGAGGAGTTTCATCTACACCTGTACTTGGTTTAGATGACAAGATCTGCTGTAATAGGGTAAGACTCTTAGGGGTCTTGGGAGAGAGTTGAGAGTTCCCCATTTTGCATGTAGGAGGGCTGTGAGCCATTAGAGACCAGGGAGCAAAGTCTTGCAGTATGTTTTATTGGTGGCCCCAATAAACAATTCCTCTTGGTATTCATATCCTTGTGTAATCTGCTTCCCATGAATCTGGTCTGGGATTACAACTTGCTTTAATGTATCAAATGCAGCAGAAGTGACACTGTCCTAGTTCTGAGCCTTAAGAAGTGCTGGCAGCTTCTGCTTTAGTGCTTGTGGATGCTCTGAGGTGCCATATAAAAAGTCTAACTATTGCCCAGGTGTGGTGGCTCACGCCTGTAATCCCAGCACTTTGGGAGGCCTAGGTGGGCAGATCACCTGAGGTCAGGGGTTCGAGACCAGCCTGACAACATGAAGAAACCCTGTCTCTACTAAAAATACAAAATTAGTGGGGCATGGTGGTACACGTCTATAATCCCAGCTACTTGGGAGGCTGAGGCAGGAGAATTGTTTGAACCCGGGAGGTGGAGGTTGCAGTGAGCCAAGATCACGCCATTGCACTTCGGCCTGGACAACAAGAGTGAAACTCCATTTCAAAAAAAAAAAAAAAAGTCTGACCACCTTGATAGAGGGGCTGTATAAAGAGGCCTTAGAAAACTCTGCCATCTCCACAACTCAGCTGAGCCCAGCCCCCAGCCAACCCACACTGAATTCAGCCAATTAGTGACCACCATCAAGATCAGCAGAAACTTTATCCAGCTAAGCCCAGTCTGGATATCAGAGAGTGAGCAAATACAAAGGTGGTTGTTTTAAGCCATTAAATTTTGGGACGGTTTGTTATATGGCAGTAGATAAGTGAAATGGACCCAATTAAAATAGTTGATCCATAAACATATAACTAAAATCATTATAACAATACATTATAAGCATAAGAAGGAAAATCTTTATGGAAAATAAACCTTTGGTTTCACTGAAGTTAATTGACTAAATTAACTCGACCACAATCTGAGCATAAATCACAAATGAAAAGACTGACTCGGCAGAGTGGATGGAACAGGCTCAAGGAGCAGGCTATATTTAGCATCTACTTGGGTTTGGTGTGGGATGCAAGTGAGTTTTAAAATCAGGAAAAGGAAAAAATCATCAAGTCGGAGTAAAGCCTAGAGATTTGTTTATGCTTTTTAATGCCAGAAACTTGAGATCACTTTCCTTCTTTGAGGAAGAGAAGTATAATTTGTAATTTTGCACAGCTGAGAAGAAATGTTTCTGCTATCCCTCCAAACCTCACTCCCTGCCTTCCAGCCACATAAAGAACCATTGCAGCTCCTCAAATAGGCCTCTGCTTTGTTCGTGTTATTCTTCCTGCTTGTGTTCGGTTTCCCCATTCATCCATTAAATGCTAAACTTCACCCACTTGACCCACTTGGAAAATGAGGTGAAGCTTTCCCTTGGGGAAGGTCTTTCTGACAACCAGCCCTCTGTGTCCTCAAGCAGGCTAATCACCCCTGCCTCGGGACACTACTGTGCTTTGTTTTCACCTGTATTCTTTGGATGTTCAATTATTAGGATAGTTTGTTTGCTTGTCCTTTACTCCTCCTAGACCATAAATTTCTACCAGAGACAGGGAGAAATAAATGATTCATATATGTAGCATTTATTGTAGGCTTATAATGTGGCCTAACATCAGTGGTTTTCAAAGTTTTGGTTGCATCAAGGGTGCTTATTAAAAATGCATATTTTCAGCTGGACGTGGTGGGTCACGCCTGTAATTCCAACACTTAGGGAGGCCAAGGTGGGAGAATCACCAGAGGTCTGGAGTGCAAGATCAGCCTGGCCAACATGGTGAAACTTCGTTTCTACTAAAAATACAAAGATTAGCCAGGCATAGTGGTGGATGCCTGTAATCCCAGCTACTCAGGAGGCTGAGGCAGGAGAATAGCTTGAACCTGGGAGGTGAAGGTTGCAGTGAGCAGAGATCACATCATTGCACTCCAGCCTGGGCAACAGAGCAAGGTTCCATCTCAAAAAAAAAAAAAAAAAAACCACAAAAAACAACAACAATAAAAACATATTTTCAACCCCCAGCCCCAAATAGCCTGGTTTATTTGAGGCTGGAGGATCTACATTTTAACAGGCACATAGATTACGGTAATACCATTGGTCATGCAACTGTATCTTACAAAACACGAGCCTCGGGATCTTGTCTTCTCTTGCCTCCCTCTGGCTGCTTACCCTGGACTATTTCCCTACAGTAGAGGGAAAACCAGCGAGGATAACTGGGTGAAACTCAAATCAGCTAAACACACTTTTTAAGTTCTGACCTGGAAGTTAAAGATGCAGACTAAAATAATAATTATTCACTGATGGTATTTATTCCCATTTTTCCTGACTTCCTTTTCCACCACCAGTCAAGAACTGGCCATATTTAAAGTTACGCTGGTGGATTTTTTCTCAAGGCACCTTTTGAATAGCCCTTCAAAGCTAGAAAAATGTATGTATTTGGAAATTAAATTGTGATGAGCTTATCTGTCAGCTGCATGATGTTTCCCCAGTCATTCTGTTCTGCGTGATAAATCCATAATCACTGAAGTCAAGAGCTGTTCATTACATATATTCACATAGCCTGGTCTGAAGGCCCAGACTATCTAAATTGGCAGTAACGACAGCAGCTACTATTTATTTACCTCTTGCTTTGTGCCACGGCTGAGATCAGCGTTTTACATCTATTTTGTTCTTTAATCCTTATCAGCACCACTGAGATAGGTTTTATAGGTAAGAAAGGTGGGGCTCAGAGAAATTTAAAATAACTTGTCCAAAGGATAAAATGAGGTGGGATGAGAGCATCGTAGAGCTAGGATGAAAAGATGTGTCTGTTTCCCCAGCACCTGGAATTCCGTACTACACCGTGGGCCAGCTCCTTAGATCTGCCTGGGCCCACAGCGAGGTGGTATCAAGGCAGAACTTAAGACACGGAATTCCTGACCCCCAGCATAATTTTCTTTTCATGACCTCAAATGTAGGGAAAAAGGAAAGCTGAAAACATTAAGATTAATTCCAGTAAAAAGAGAGGGTGGTAATACGGTTTGGCTGCGTCTTCTCCCAAATCTCATCTTGATTAGTTCCCATAATCCCCACGTGTCCTGGGAGGGACCAGGTGGAGATAATTGAGTGATGGGCGGTTTCCTCCATTTTGCCATCCTGTTCTTGTGATAGCGAGTGGGTTCTCACAAGATCTGATGGTTTTATAAGGGATGGCCCCCACCCAGTGCTCCTGCCTCACCACCTTCGCGCTACATTTCTTTTTCCTGACATCGTGTGAAGAAGGACATGTTTGCTTCCCCTTCTGCCATGACTGTAAGTTTCCTGAGGCTTTCGCAGCCATGCGGAACTGTGAATCAATTAAGCGTCTTTCCTTTATAAATGACCCAGTCTCAGGCAGTTCTTTATAGCAGTGTGAGAACGGACTAATACAGTGGGTTGGAGAGAGGCCTCTGATTTTCCTTAACTTGTACGGATCATTGGGAAATTCTTGATTACCAGAAGGCTAAATTATGATGTCATACGTAGCCTTGAAACAGATTACCTGGGCCCTACCCTGTTTCCACTAACTGCTATTTCTCTAACTTTGTGGAAAATGCTAAGACAGTTGCAAATTCTTCTTGGGCTATTTTGAATATTTGCAAAACCTCTAAAAGCCTTATGAGACCCCTTCAGCCACTGTGAAGTTTTTTAAAGAGAGGATAGAGAATAGGCAAAGGATCATAACTAGGCCGTAGGGGGGTATTTCAGTCTGAAAGCAGGCTGGTTTATGAAAGTCCAGGCTCCCAGCAGCTTGTGTGAATATTAACGTATAAACCAGGGCAGAAAGTGGCGTCAGCAATGCCCTGAGCAGCAAAGACCAGGCTTAATGTAGCAGAGGCACATCCAGGTCAGCAGCAGGGACCTGAATTCCAGGACCATCAGCTCTGCCTGGAACTTGTGAGATCTTAGGTCAAGCTCTCAATCCATGTGGGCCTGTTTTTTGTTTTAAATTCTGATGCTGCCTATCCTGTTGGTGAAGGAGGGAAATGGGTAAGAATGTCTGTGAAAGAACTTATCATATGTAAGCTGTTCTGAGTGGAGATCCAGGTCTACCAGCGGTTCGTGGTTTTCCAACAAAACATCGCAGCTGATGTATTTAAGCAGTGTCTTGTTCACAGCAGGAATGCAACCAGCATTTGGTGGATTGTGCTGCTGAATATTTATAACTGAAAACCTCCAAGAAGAGTCCACCTCACAGATGTCACCCTTATTGCTTGTGTTCCAACTATGTAAGAGCTAACCCGTTGTGCCAGTTTGAAACGACTTCTGTTTAAAGTGTGGGGTGCATTTCACTGTGATAAGTAGAATGCCTTGAGATGTCATGCAGACATTTTTGTGTATAATTAGGTATTTATTTTTCTGTGCATTTAAACAAGGTTCATTTGGAAAAGTAAGTAAAAATGGACTCAACTGCAATGTACGAAGCAAGTATTAATACAGGTGTGGTAAGGACGTGACAGTCATGCAGGTCGTATGTGAATGAGTACAGCTTAGGATATACTCCTAGAATGTAAGCCCATAACTTGTTAAGCAAAACTCATGGGGCCAGATGAGTTTCATAATTCAGAATATCTCATGCAGTATTTGACACCCTCAGAGGTAACTGAGACAACCCTCTCAAGTCAAACACGTTATTATTTCTGCAGTAAAACTTATGAATATTCATCATAAGTGGGATAAATTCTATAAACGGACTCATCAATTCAGGACAAGTTTTGCAGCCAAATGAATTACAAAAAAATATTATTTCTCAGATGTTTTTGCATTTTGGAATTGTAGATAAGAGCGTTTTTGTTGTCGTTTTGGCTTTTGAGACAAGGTCTGGCTCTTGTCACCCAGGCTGGAGTGCAGTGGCACCATCTCAGCTCACTGCAATCTCTGCCTCCCGGGCTCAAGTTACCCTCCCACCTCAGCCTCCCAAGTAGCTGGGGCTACAGATGCACACCACCACATCCAGCTAATTTTTATATTTTATTGTAGAACAGGTTTTCACCATGTTTGCCCAGGCTGATTTCGAACTTGTGAGCTCAAGTGATCCGCCCATCTTAACCTCCCAAAGTGCTGGGATTAGAGGTGTGAGCCACTGCACCTGGCCAGATAAGAGATTTTTAACCTGTAGTAAAATAGGCCAAGAGGAAAAAGAAGCAAATTCAAGAACATTAGGCCTGAGCCATACCTTATTGCAAAGGATAGATGTATTATTTTTAGGCAGGTGCAAAGTAATTGCAGTCATTGCCATTCCTTTAATGGTGTCATATCAATTAAAGTGAGACCAGGTGGGCAGGGAGATGAGCACTCAAAGAATCAAGAGGAACCTGAGTGTGTTTTCCCTTGGTCCAGCCTCAGACCAGGTGTGACTAAGACCAAAACAACATGGGGACTTAAAAAAAAAAAAAAAAAAAGGCCAAGCGCAGTGGCTCACACTCTGGGAGGCCAAGGCAGGCAGATCGCTTGAGGTCAGGAGTTTGAGACCAGCCTGGCCAACATGGCAAAACCCCGTCTCCACTAAAAATAAGAAAAAATTATCTGGGCATGGTGGTACATGCCTGTAACCCCAGCTACTTGGGAGGCTGAGGCAGGAGAATCACTTGAACCCAGGAAGTAGAGGTTGCAGTGAGTCAAGATCACACCACTACACTCCAGTCTGAGTAGCAGAGCAAAACTTCATTTAAAAAAAAAAAAAGAAAAAGATATTGTCAGATCCAAAGAAAGTAACTTATTTCAAAATGGACAATATGGCTGGGCATGGTGGCTCACACCTGTAGTCCCAGCACTTTTGGAGGCTGACGTGGGAAGATTGCTTGAGTCCAGGAGTTGGGGACCAGCCTAGGCAATACAGTGAGACCCCAGCTCTACAAAAAAATTTAAAAAGTAGCCAGGCATGGTAGCACGTGCCTGTAGTCCAGCTGCCCTGAAGGCTGAGGTGGGAGCTGTGATTATGCCACTGCACTACAGGCTGGGCAGCAGAGCGACACCCTATCTCTTAAAAAAAAAAAAAAAAGAAAAGATGTTATGCATGTGTTACACTAATTTCCATGAAATGACCAGGGCCCCTCAATTCTCAGTGTACCTTTGATCCTCTTTGCTCTACATGAAGATTTCTTTATGTATTTTAGCATGTGTCTTTCTACCATTGAGTCCCTACCATTGAGGGGTGCAGTTCCTCCTGGCCTGACTCCAGGGCTCTCCCTTGCTGTCTTTCCAAAGGCTCTAGACCCTCAGCCCTTAGATGCTACCTTTCCCCACTCTGGCCTTACGGATCAAGAAATTTCTTTTCTTGCTGCCTCTAAAGACAAGCAGATGGACTCCTCTTGTTTGAAGATTTTTTATTCTCAACTTGTCACAGTGGGGACACAGACGGCTGAGAGACAAAAATAACAAGCACAGGGAGGTTATGAAGTTTTGGAAGTCTTATATAATCTGCGCTGCCACAGACCCTTTCCTGCAGGCACCAACAGTGGAGCCGAATGGGAAGTATTAGACGGATCTGAGACCAAATCCTGCTCGAGCCACTTCCTAGCTGAGTGGTCTTGGGTGAATCAGCAGCTTAACCCTGCTAGCCTCAGTCTTCCCTCTGGAAAATGGGGATAGTAATACCACTGACCCCTTTGCATTATTCTAAAGATCAGATGAGATTACACATACCCGGTGGCCAGGCTGGTGTCAACACATAACAGGTGCTCCATAAATAGCTTTGCGTTTGCTTGGAGAGTATTGGAAAGGTCCTTGGACTCCTGCTCTCTATCTTCCTTCCTAAAGGTAAGGGTTATTCCTTTTCATGCTGACCACTTTCAAGCTTGGGGGCTGCAGATGGAATAGGTGGCACCAGTGCATCTCCAACTGCCTCACCTGTTTACAGAGATGGACTCACCATTCTGAGGCTGCAGGAGGGGCTGGTGGTCTCTTCATTGGGCCCTGGATGCATATGAGTAAAATGTTCCCTCAACAGAATGCTTTGTACTTTTCCTTTCTCACTGAAAAGTAAAAGTCGGCCAGGCACAGTGGCTCATGCCTGTAATCCCAGCACTTTGGTAGGCCGAGGCTGGTGGATCACCTGAGGTCAGGAGTTCAAAACCAGCCTGACCAACATAGTGAAAACCTATCTCTACTAAAAATACAAAAAATTAACCGGGTGTGGTGGTGTATGCCTGTAGTCCCAGCTACTCAGGAGGGTGAGGCAGGAGAATTGCTTGTACCTGGGAGGCGGAGGTTGCAGTGAGCCGAGATCATGCCCTTGCACTCCTGGACAACAAGAGTGAAATTCAGTCTCAAAAAAAAAAAACAGTAAAAGCCAACAATTCTATTTTCTTTTTGCATTCCCTCCTCCATCTCAGGGTAGTGAACATAAGGCCTGATTATTGCTCTCCAGGGTAGGAGGTAAAGATAGCCAACCACCTTGGAACCTGCTTTATATCAAAGCGAACTTTCTGTTGGATTTGCAATCATCTCTGGAGCTCTGAGTTAGAGGTTTTGTTGGAATGCAATCTGATCAGAGCTTTAGCATCAGCTGGGAGAGTAAATCACTGTCCCTGTCACAGTGGGTGGTCACAGGTTAGTCCAGCAAGGCGTCCACACTGCTGTCTCTGAGAATCCACTTCCAAGGAACACTTGCCCCTCCAGGTCTCCCTCGCACCCAGATGCCACACTTTGATTCTTATTTAGGATTTGGGATTGGGGTGGGATTTGAATGCCTCCAATTACTCAACAGAAGTTTTCCTGGGGACATCTGCACCTGTCCCCTTTCCCAGTGGTAATGCTATGGGATATGGAAAGTGTCTTAGTCCATTCGGCCTGCTAGAAAAACCTCAAGGATAAAAACCTTAAGCATAACAAATACCTTAGACTGGGTAATTTACAAACGATAGAATTTTATTGCTCATACTTCTGGCAGCGGGAAGTCCAAGATCTAAGATTCAGAGTCTGGTGAGGGCTTGCTCCTCCCAGATGGCAACTTCTCTGTCCTCACACAGCGGAAGGGATGAGCAGACTCCCCCAGGCCTCTTTAATAAGGGCACTAATCCCATTCACAAGCGTGGGGCTCTTAGGACCTAAGCACCTTCCAAAGGCCTCACCTCTTAATAGTGCCACCTTGGGGATTAGGTTTCAATGTATGAATTCTGAGAGGGGGAACAGTTGTTTAGATCATAGCATAGAGATACTAAACATGCTTTATTGCTTCTGGAAAAGGAAACCAATACTTATAGACCATCTAATTGTGCCAAGCACGAGTGTGGGAATGTTGTAGGCATTGTCTCATACTTTTTTCACAGCAGCTCTTTAAAGCAGGAAAGAAACCAGATGCAGTGGCTCACACCTATAATCCCAGCACTTTGGGAAGCTGAGGCAGGTGGATTACTTGAGGTTAGGAATTCAAGACCAGTCTGGCCAACATGGTGAAACCCTGTCTCTACTAAAAATACAAAAACTAGCAAGGCTTTCTGGCAGGCACCTGTAACCGCAGCGACTCGGGAGGCTGCGGCAGGAGAATTGCTTGAACCTGGGAGGTGAAGTTTGTGGTGAACTGAGATCACGCCACTGCACTCCAGCCTGGGCAACAGAGCGAGACTCCATCTTAAACACCAAACCAAAACAAAAAAAGCAGGAAAGAGACACTGAATCAGGCGGCAAGCCTAATGTTTCCCTGGAACTCAGATGAAAAGTTTTTCTTTGGGAATCAAATTGGGAAAACCCACACATGGAAGTTAGGAATAAACCAAGCAGTCATCTGGATGAGGCGCTAGAGGGCTTGGGGCCACGAGAACTTGTACTCGGGTATGATTGGGAGTAATCCCAGGGGGCAAAGCAGGAATCTTTGAAGTCTAGTCACTTGTACTTTATAGTGTGGTGAGAGTATATGAATCGAAAGTGAGAGACAGGCTGGGGAACAGAGGAAAATAACCCTGGAAGTGCCAGGAGCAGGCTGAGCCTTTCAAATACCGTCTTGTGGTATGTCTGCTGCCCCATGGCCACCACTGTCCCTATTCTTGGGTTGGTATATCCTTTATCCACCTACAAACACCCCAACTTGGCATCCCCACTCATCAAGCAAGCTCTGGTTGTAATTTTGATGTCCAGCTATTTGGTGTACAGGGAAAGACAGTTGGTTGACATTTTCACCCCATATCCCACACATTTCGCTTAGCAGCCTTGAGGGAAGGGGACAAGTACACACGCTAGGGCTGTTCAGTGCACGATCTGCACAGCTGTACAAAGTGGCCCTGGCAGAAACTATGTCTTGTACAATTCATCACCCTCCCGGCCTCATGCTGAGCAACTAAAATGCTCTTTATAAATGTTATTGATTCACTGGCATTTCTAAGTGAAGTGTTTTCCTTCAAACAGGAAAAACAGTAAAAGTCATCAAGGAAAGAAAAACACTCTGGTGAATATTAGATAAATACTGCAGCTCCTTGGATCAGATTGTGTCCACTCTGGATGTTGGTAATTGCACTGTATGCAGAAAACGACCTGATTTATGCAGTCGTCTCTGGGAACAGAAGGGATTAGGTGCTACTTGAGATTTTGTTGCTCCTCCTTTCTGTGCATGTTTGAGCGTCACCTTATAATACTTTAATAACCTTGCCCCTTTCATTTTTTCCGCTTAATGACTTTGTTCTCCCCAGATTGCTGTTTTTCATTAGGAACCACTAAGTACCTACAGATTTATTGATTGATTTAGTAACAATTATTGTCTTGTTCCTTAGACCTTCCATGGATGAGCCAGTGCAAGATCATACTGCCAAGGGTTGAGATCGGGGGGGTGTCAGAGGAAAGAACCTTCCTTGGTGGTTACAGGGCACGTACTATTTCCTAGAGACTGATCTGTAGGTCATGAGGCCTGTTTGTTAGTTTGAGAGGGAAGAACTGTCAACCAACCGCACTCCAGCCTGGGTGACAGAGCAAGACTCTGCCTCAAAATAAATAAATACATTATAATAACACTAAATATCCATAGGGGTAAAAATGGGATAAAATGTGGCTCTTCCCTCCCTGCCACTGTTGAGTGGCCCCTTAGACGTAGCTGGCTGGTAATGGAATCTCTAAAGCCACCGTAAAATGAGTCGGCATGGTTTATTTCAACTCATGAGTTGATGTCATTGATGAGTCTGAATGTTTGGAAAAATAAAGAGACTTAGCCAGCAAGGCTGCCATCATGGAATATCACAGACCGGGTGGCTTAAGCCACAGAACTTAATTTCCTCATAGTTCTGGAGACTGGGAAACCAGTCGAGGTGTTGGCAGGCTTGCTATCTCCTGAGGCTTCTCTCCTCAGCATCTCTCTGTGTTCTCTCGTGGTCTCTGGGCACATGAATCCCTGGTATCTCTTTGTGTCCAAATTTTCTATTCTCATAAGGATACCACTCAAATGGAATTAGGGCCTCATTTTAACTTAATTGCTTCTTTAAGAACCTGATCTCCAAATACAGTCACATTTTGAGGTACTGGGGGTTAGGGCTTGAGCATATGAATTTGGGGAAGATTTAATTCACCCCATAACATAGACCACCAGAAGTATAGTAGGGGAAAGGAAGCTTGTGCTCTAAGGGAGGAGCTAACAGTTGCCTGAAGTGAGACACAACATGCCAGACAGAGATCTAACCAGGCACGCATCTGAGGCTCTTCAGGAAATACAACACCTCATTCTCCTGTCTGGGGTCTTGGGTCTGAGTCAAACCTGTCTTAAGAATGTGGTAAGACAGGAGTCTGAGGAATTTGCAAAAATTACAGCAAGGCAGAAGATTTCCACCTTGGGGGTCATCAGACTAACTGAACAGATGGAAAAACACTGAGATTGTAAGGCTGCTGTTCCCAGAAGGCTGTGGTTCTAAGGCAGCACCAGCTCCAGAGGCAGCACACACGGTAGTATCTGAATACAGTATGCACCATCTTTAGTGGTATAGAGAGTTAAATTGAGGTGACATGGTTAGTCAGGGATAAATGTTTAAATTGAGTTTGTTGAAATCTTCCTGCTTCTATCTGGTTCTTGTCACATGTGTGAAAGCAACAATAGTAATGAATAATTATTACATTGATTTCTTAAGTGCTGGAACTATGCTAGAAGTTTATACAGCACACATTGCCTTCTTCAATCTGTACAACCTTTTTGGGTGGATCTTTTTCTTTTTCTTTTGAGACAGAGTCTCGCTCCATCGCCAGGCACCAGGCTGGAGTGCAGTGGCTTGATCTCAGCTCACTGCAACCTCGGCCTCCCGGGTACAAGCAATCCTCCTCACTTAGCCTCCTGAGTAGCTGGGACTACAGGCATGCGCCACCATGCCCAGTTAATTTTTATATTTTTAGTACAGATGGGGTTTCGCCATGTTGGCCAGGATGATCTCGATCTCTTGACCTCGTGATCCACCCTCCTTGGCCTCCCGAAGTGCTGGGATTACAACCAGGAGCCATCATGCCCGGCCCTTGGGTGGGTCTTGATTGAAATCCAGGATCCAAAGGCAAACTGAAAGTAGGTGTCAGCTCCAGAACGTGGCTCACTCCATGGCCTGTGCATGTAACCACTGGGCTGTGGTCAGGCAGAAAAGCTTGGAAAGCAGGGCCTGGGGTTGAAATCTCAGTTTAGCTAATAGCCAGGCAGCCCATCCTTGCCTCTGGCTGTTCACTTCTATGTTAGAGAAGGGACTCAGGTGGATATGGATCCCAAGGAAGCCATGTAGGGACCTCTACACCTCCCTAAACTCCCTAAGGAAGGATCATCTTTGAAAGAGTTTATTATTTATTTATTTAAAAGAAAAAAAAGAGAAAGAGTTTAAGTATATCTAAAAAAAGAGTTTCAGTATATCTCTGCCTCCAGACAGCGTTGGGTGGTAGTGGTGGTGGGAGGGAGATTAATTGGTGCCTCTTCTCTGATTCTATATTCAATTTTCTTGGCCAGAAAAATTGGATTACTCAAGAGGTTGAAAGACAACATTGGAAATAAAGTTCAAGGAGATGGATTGCACTCGGATGTTCAGGCTTTTCAGTCCCAGGCAATTGATTACATTCTGCCTCTTTTGGCAGTGAGGGATTGCTGAGGAACTGAGGATTTCAGCCCTTTTCCCAAAGGATGCCTTTTCATGTGTCTAAACATGAATGACTACTAATTTACCTCTTTCTCTAGATTCTTCCAAGAGACTGACTGTGGTGGCTTTCCAGAGCCCAAAGTCATAGTTTGGAAATGCTGGTGATTCTGTGAGAGGAAAGCTCAGTCCTTAGGACTGTTGATTTCCACTTCGGAGAGGCTCAGAAACATAACACAAAGGATAGTTTCTGTCCTCTAGTAGGAGGTGCTATTTACATATTTTTAAAAATGAAGATCAAATAAATGTATCTCGTAATGACATTGACAACTCTTTGAAGACTCAAAGAATTGCATTGCCTTGATTTGTAATTCACATATTTAATAGCAAAAGTCAGTTGAAACGTTGCTAAGCACTTTCACCTAGTCTATTAGGGAAATAGTTGATGTTCTGACCAGGAGACCTAGCTTCAGCTCTACTCTTTCCTGATCTGTTTATCTCATAATCCAGTGGGCTGGGGGGGAGACCTGGAGTAGTCACTGTATTCACCTGCTTCAGGGTTCTCAGGTCAACCTCTGATAAACCTTGACCTCTGGGCCTCCCAGGATGTGATGAGGATCAGGTGGGGATGTAGATAATCAGCAGTGGCTGACATGTGTCAGCACTTACACGACAATCCCTGTTCTAAGTGTTTATAGAGATCTCTCTTACTCCAAATTACGACTTTCTAGATCTATAGCAAAAGTCCTCCAAAATGTGTTTAACTGCCTCTAATTCTTCTCTTTCTAGTCTCATTTGAACGCTTTTCAGTCAGGCTTCCACTGAAGAGTGCTTATCAAGCTTTCCAAGGATGTCCACATGACTAAACCTATTGCCCTACTCTGCTTATATTTTTGACCTCTCTCTTCAGCCTTTGCCCCAGTTGGTTACTCCCTGAGAGCCGACTGCTGTCACCACGACCCCATGCCCTCCTCACACCCACCATACTACCATTCCCCTCCCTGACCCCAGTTTTCCAGGATTCTCAGTTGGGGGAACCCTTCTTCCCTGGCTCTGTGGTGGACATAACCTCCATCCCATCTCACCTATTCAGGGACTTACTGTCAGTAGCAGCACACCCTCCTCCCACCACCTGCGCCACTGCACTCCACCCTGGGCGACAGAGCAAGGCTCTAATTCAGTGGTTCTCAACCAGGGGCGATTTTGTCCCCAGGGAACATTTGGCAATGCCTGGAGACATTTTCGGCTGTCACAATTAGGAAGGGGAAAGGTGCTACTGGAATCCAGTAGAGGATAGTAACGCTACCAAACAACAAACGCTTATTGAACCCAAAATGTCAACAGTGCTGAGGTCTTTCTTTAAAAGTTCACTCTGCACTATTGGTGGGGGTGTAAAATGGTGCAGCTGCTGTGGAAAACAGTATGGCACCAGGCACAGTGGCTCACGCCTGTCATCCCAGCAGTTTGGGAGACTGAGGCAGGTGGATCACCTGAGATCAGGAGTTTGAGACCAGCTTGGCCAACAAGGTCAAACCCTGTCTCTACTAAAAATACAAAAATTAGCCATGCGTGGTGGTGGGCACCTATAATCCCAGCTACTTGGGAGACTGAGGCAGGAGAATTGCTTGAACCTGGGGGTGAAGGTTGCAGTGAACCGAGATTGCACCACTTTACTTCAGCCTGGGCGCAAGAGTAAACTCCATCTCAAAAAAAGAAAAAATAAACCAGTATGGCAGTTCCTCAAAAATTTAAAAATAGAATTTACATATGATCCAGCAATATCACTTCTGGGTACATATCCAAAAGCACTGAAAGCAAGGTCTCAGAGAGAGATTTGTCTACCCATATTCAAAGTGGTGTTATTCACAATAGCCAAAAGGCGGACACCGCCTGAATTTCCATCAGTGGATGAGTGCATAAACAGAATGTGATATACATACAATGGGCAGTTATTCAACCTTAAAAAGGAAGGAAATTCTGACACTCTACAACATAGATGAATATGCTCATCTATGTGAAATAAGGATAAAGACTGTGTGATTACACTTATATGAGGTACCTAGACTACTCAGCTTTGAAATAGAAAATGGAACAGTACCTTCTAGGGACTGGGGGAATAGAGAAATGAGCAGTTGTTGAATGGGTACAGTTTCAGTTTTGCAAGATGAAAAAGTTCCGGCTGTGCACAGTGTCTCATGCCTGCAATTCCAGCACTCTGGGAGGCTGAGGCAGGCGGACCATGAGGTAAGGAGCTCCAGACCAGCCTGGCCAACACAGTGAAGCCCCATCTCTACTCAAAATACAAAAATTAGCCAGGCATGGTGGCATGCACCTGTCCCAGCTACTCAGGAGGCTGAGGCAAGAGAATCGCTTGAACCTGGGAGATGGAGGTTGCAGTGAACAGAGATCATGCCACTGCACTTCAGCTCGGGTGACAGAGCGAGACTCTGTCACAAAAAAAAGTTCTGAAGATTGGTTGCACAATAATATGAATATACTTACCATTATATTTAATTGTACCAAACTGTACAATTAAAAGTGGTTAAGATGGTAAATTTTTCACTATTTTATCACAATGAAAGAAAATGTGTGTTTCGTTTCATTGTATTTTATCACAATGAAAGAAAATGATCTCTGGCTACTAAGTGGAGAATGAGCTATTGAGTGGGTACTGTGGAGCAGGGAAGCTAGTTAGCCGGTTATTGCAGTGATCCAGACTAGAGATGATGGCTTGGATGGGGTGTGCAGCAGTGAGATGCCTGGACAGATTTAGGGTATCTTGTGATAGAGCCAAGAGGATCTGCTGCTGGTCAGGATGTGGGAATTAGGTGATATACCCAAGATCACTCATCTGATAAATGGCAAAGCTTGGGTTTGAATGCCTGGTTGGCTATTAAGCTCACACTTTCACTTCCTTTCCAAACATCCACCCTTCCAACATGGTCTCTCTAGACTAGACATCTCACTGGCACAGCATTTGCTGCCACCTTGGTCTGTATCATGCTATTGGGCAAATGGCAATAACTTCACAATAGTGACTTCTAAAAATGGCACGTCATATATTTCTCAAAGCCATCAGCTTTAAAACACAGGTTTTATTTCAGATTATTGCATATTGAGCTGAGGTTTCTGCCAGCAGCTCACAGTTACACCATATCCTTTGCAATTGTGCTTTTGTGTGGCTTTGATATTTAGGGAGGCACACAGGAATTTGCCTGTGGTTTTATGTATACCCTGTGAATGGGATCACAGAGCTTACTTGAGCTGGCAGCTGAGACCCTTCCAATGCTGCAGACATTTCTGCCAGTACCTGGCCAGGGGACAGCCGGCAGGTTTGTTTACACCTCTGTTCCTTGATGTTCAGGTTGCTAGGAAACCAGACAAACATCACCAAAAAAGACTGTCTGAGGTCGCAGGAGGCCCAGCTTGTGTTAATAGCCACAAATTGCAATCAAGCTTCCCTGATTGCCATGGTCTTCTGAAGAGGCTGAGGTTGCACTGGTTGCATTGTGTGGCCAGTTAGTTCTGTCTTTCTTGGACTTTTCCTTTCCTGGCCCAAGAAAAGGCTCTCATGGAATCAACCAAGGGAGGTCGGTGAAATCTTAGTCCACTGATCAGTCATTATGCAAAGTACGACTGGATCTAAACAAAGCAGAAAGCTTCTGGTATCGTTGAAGAATACAAATCACGGTGTCAGCAGTGTGCGCGCGTGTGTGTGCGCTCGCGTGTGTGTGTGTGTGTGTGTTGGGTAGGGAGGGTGAGTGGGGGAAACTTAACCACCTCTTTAAGAGGTATTTTTAAGGACTTCCCCTCCCTTTTTCTTCATGGCTGAGTCTTAGTAATTGACGCTGCTGCCAGAAAGCAGGTGTTCTCAAACTGTGGTCTTCAGTTTGGTAGCATGAGCATCGCCTGGGAACTTGTCAGGAATGCACATTCTCAGTTAGCATGCTAGGCATGCTGAATCAGACACTCTGGAGGTGGGGCCAGCAATCTGTTTCAACAAGACCCCTGGGGATTCTGACGTGTGCTCAAGGTGGAGAACCACAGAAAACGCTAGTCTCCGGAATCCAGCATTTACCAACTGAGTGACCTTGGCCAGTTTATTTCTAGTCCAGGAGCCTCAGCTACCATGATGAGATACTGCATGCCCAGCACCTGGCATATGTCAGAGATGCTGAATTGATCCTTTGCCAATAAAACAAGCTTCACAGCGGCCTATGATTTGTTAGCTAGTAGTTGGAGGTAAAATAAGTGTTTCTGTGAAAACTGACAATTACTGTTTTGATGTGTCCTTTCTTATCTCAAAATCTCAAAATCTGAATCACTGCACTTCTTCTATGATTCAGACTCTGCTTCTCAGAAAAAAGGAAGCTGGGTCACAGCATCTGTTCTTCCTGTTGCTCAAGGTGCTTAACTGAACTCGTAGTGACTTTGCACACAGAAGGTCAGGAAGACAGAAGGGTCCTCCCCTTCCTCATAGCCCCTCAGGTCTAGGAAACCTTTGGATCCATAGTCAGATGGCCTCCCCTAGAGGACTGATCATTCCTAAGATGTCCAGGAACCAGGACACATCCCCAGGGGCAGCTGCTCCTTCTCTACCACCCAGAGACACTGCCCCATACCCTGGGGGGCAGTCTTTAAAGGTAGATCTGTAACTAGACTGAGGTTTCTAAGTTTTCTTGCACCCCACCCAAACCCTGAGGCATAGGTTATTGGTGGCAAACAAGAGAAAAGAGAAATTATAGGTAACCCCTCCCGGGCCACTAAGCACTGTTTGCTCTTCACCTCTTAACTCGGGATGGAATACTGAGATTCTAGAAATAACGACTACCTGACAATCATTACATGCCAGCCAGATGCTAAGTTCCTTCTTTACATCACCTTATGTAATTTTCACAATGACTCCCAAAGAAGACTTTATCTCTATTTTACAGATGAGGAAGTAGAGGTACAGAAATATTCAGCCCTCTGCGCACGCCTATGGTCTCATAACAAGAATTGTAATGGAGGCGGGATTCATATAGTTGCGGGGAGAGCAAGGGATGCCACCTCCCAGGCTATGTGATACTGGCTGCTGCTGTTGAGTTATTGTCCCTCCCTCCCTCCCTCCCTCCCTCCCTCCCTCCCTCCCTCCCTCCCTCCCTCCCTCCCTCCCTCCCTTCCTTCCTTCCTTCCTTCCTTCCTTCCTTCCTTCCTTCCTTCCTGTCTCTCTCTGTGACTCTTTCTTTCTCTCTTTTGCTCTTATTGCCCAGGCTGGAGTGTGATGGCATGATCTCAGCTCACTGCAAACTCTGCCTCCCGGGTTCAAGTGAACCTCTTGCCTCAGCCCCCCAAGTAGCTGGGATTACAGGCATGCGACACCCCACCTGGCTGATTTTGTGTTTTTTAGTAGAGATGGTATTTCACCATGTTGCTCAGGCTGGTCTCAAACTACTGACCTTAAGTAATCCACCCATCTCGGCCTCCTAAAGTGCTGGGATCACAGTCGTGAGCCACGGTGCCTAGCCTGTTTTTATTATTTTTAATGCATGGCACAAAATTTAAAAATATGGAATGCTTCATGAATTTGCATGTCATCCTTGTGCAGGGACCATGTGAATCTTCTCTGTATCATTTCAGTTTTAGTATACATGTTGCTGAAGTGAGCACTGCTGTTGAGTTTTTGATGGCTCAACATCTTGGTACAACTTGGGCATCAGGAGACAATTGAAGTGGCTGTGGTCTCAACCTGGGTTACACATGGGAATCGCCCAGGGAGCTTTAAAAAAACATTCACATCTCGGTCCTTCCCAGAGTTTCTGATGGGAGTTTTGAAGGCCCTCTGATGATTCCAGCAGCAGCCAGAATGAAGATACTCTACCATAGACCTGAATGGGGCTTCAGAGGCACGCAGGCCCCTGGACGTGTGCAGATGGGTGGCTGCCCTGTTGATGGAGACTTGGCCTTTATTTTTAGGCCCTTTCTGATGAAATCTCCTTTTTACAAACAAGCATAAAAACAAACCTCATCCAGTCCTTCAAGCTTTCCACCAACATGGAAGCTGGCATTTCAATAAGCTTGAAGGGAAAGGGAAACTTTGCCCCTTTCAGGCGAAAGTCTGACTTTGAAGAACACATTTGACCAGCATCTCATTCATGTCTGTCTTCCTGGATACGAACAGCCACTTTTCCCCAAACATAGAAATAATACATTCTAAATACATCACCCCGTTTTTTACAACAGCTCCTTGTGTATTATAAGGTTAAAAGTACCCTGATTTGGTAATAAATAAGCAGCATGATTTTTTCTTTTAAACAAACACCCCCAGAGTTTATAAATCTGGGGGAGTATTTCGCTCCTTAAATAAATCTATTTGAGAAGAGAGGCCCATTTTAATAATATGATCACTTAACACTCAATGGGATTCTTCTTCCAGAATTGCGTTAGAACTGGATTGATAATCAACATCCCAAGGTGATTTTAATCATTGTTCTGTTCTTTTATCAAACTGAATTTACTTCATTCTTTGATGACTTTATTTCCCCAATGAGAGTCTGGATAAAGTCTAACAATTTCTGATATTCAAATTATCCTAAGCGAATTAATGTAGGAACAGAAAACCAAATACCACATGTTCTCACAAGTGGAAGCTAGGATGTTGAGCACACATGGATATAAAGATGGGAATAATTGACACAGGGAATTACTAGATGGGGAAGGATGGGGGGGCAAGGGTGAAAAACTTCCTATCAGGTCCCATACCTGGGTGATGGGATCATTTGTACACCAAACCTCAGCAACACACAACTTATGTAACAAAACAGACCTGCACACGTACCCCAGAGACTAAAAGGTTGAACAAAAAAATGGAAAAGTTTCTAAATAGCATATTTCTCTAGATTTTTCTAGAGAAAGATCTTGAGGACTCGTTGTTCAGTGAGTTGTCCTAAATCCTTTTTTTGGAATGGCATTGGTGGGTGGGGAAGGACAGGCAAGTATAATGACAGCCGGTTACGTTGATGACTCTGGTCTTTGGAGTTAATCTGGAGATAAAGTTCCAGCCCCATTAAATAATCAAGTGACCTGGCATTGTCACCAAACCTCCTGTGCTTCAGTTTCATGAGCTGTGAAACGGGGATAAGAACATCTCATGATTGTTTCATGATTATTTCCAGAATGTCTGTCAAGTACCTGGTACATAGTAGATATTTTAAATGATAAACTATTATGATTTAATTAAGATGTTGCCTGATGAACTTTTTCCTGAATACCTGTTAAATACAGGACAGATACAAACCAAGTAAAATCTTGGCTTCTGACGTTTGAGACTCACATTCATTTGTGCAAAGAGCCAACGAATGTTTATTGAATGCCGACTCTATTCTGGGCCCTTCTAGGTCCACGTGCTAGGAAAGTTCAGAGCAGAGGAATCTCATTGCAGACACCCACACATTTGCATCTGCAGTTGACAAAGTCAGCCAGGTGGGGTGGCTATAGCAGGCATAGACCTGTAGAGGGGATAAAGCCCTTCAGGTGGGCCCACCGAGGAGCAGACTTTCTGGGGGTCACTAAAAGGCCTCCTCAGCCAGGCTACCCTGCCACTTTTTCAGTCCCTCAAGTTAGGGGGAAGGAGGCTGGAGCCTGCCACCTGTTGTAGGCAGGTAAACCTGACAAGTGGATGTGGGCCTTTTCGTTTTTTTGAGACAGGATCTCGCTCTGTTGCCCAGGCTGGAGTGCAATCGTGAGACCTTGGCTTACTGCAACCTCCACCTCCCAGGTTCAAGCAATTCTCCTGCCTCAGCCTCCAGAGTAGCTGGGACTACAGGCACCTGCCACCACGCCTGGCAAATTTTTCTGTTTTTAGTAGAGATGAAGTTTCACCATGTTGGTTCGAACTCCTGACCTAAAGTGATCTTCCTGCCTTCACCTCCCAAAGTCCTAGGATTGTAAGTGTGAGCCACCATGCCTGGCCAACGTGGGCCTTTTCTAAATTGAGATTTGAAGTGCAGTAAGTTGTTTGCCTTCAAGTACAGTCGAAGGGAGCCCTGGTTCTGAGCCAGCCTCTTTTTAATTTAATTTAATTTATTTTGGAGAAAAAGTTTTGGTCTTTTTGTTCAGGCTGTAGTGCAATGGCACGATCTTAGCTCACTGCAGCTCTGCCTCTCGGGTTCAAGTGATTCTCCTGCCTCAGTCTCCCAAGTAGCCAGGATTACAGGTGCCTGCCACCATGCCTGGGTAATTTTTGTATTTTTAGTAGAGACGGGGTTTTACCATGTTGGCCAGGCTGGTCTTGAACTCCTGACCTCAGGGGATCTACCCACCTCGGTTTCCCAAAGTGCTGGGAATACAGGAGTGAGCCAACACGCCCGGCCCACCAGCCTCTTTTTTAAACCATTATTAAGTTCTCTCTTTTCTGGCAGGTGTCTGCTGGGGTTCTGGCAGATATTTCCTTTGACCCATAACATGAATTGCGTCCAAGGTTGATAGATCAAGGAGAAAAACCCACAAACCAACAAAAGGAAGGAAACATCTTATATTTTCTCAGATTTAAAGTTGTCTCAGTTGTGTCTCATGGGTACTTTTCCTTGATGTTCACAGGGATCCCATGAGATTGGCAGGAGGGTGTGATCTCACTTCATAGGTGCAGACACAGCACTAATGGAGGCCGAGCACAGATGACAGAACTGGAGACAAGCTCCTGGGGACCCAGGTCCCTGGGAGGTGGCCCCTGCCTCTGGGGTGAGTCTACTTGTCTCTGCATCAGAAGCTACTCTTTGGAAGTATGGCCATTGTGATGCTGTTTGCCTTTTTGGTTCCAATTCTCTGGCTACTCTTTATAACTGCCCTGTGCTGAGATGTCTGGCTGTGTCAGTTCTGCTTTCAGAAAGGAAGAGAAGGACTTGTTGGCCCAGCTTGGGCCAGGGTTTTAAGGGGAGGGAGGATGACTTGGGGATATAATACTGGGGCCACAAGAAGCTGAGTAGGATAAGGTTGAGACCCAGGAGGACAGCAAGAAGACTTGGGTATTAGGAGAGAACCCTTCTGCACACCTTCTTAGCTGGGCCTGTGTGTGGGTGTGTGCACACGTGTGTGTGTTTGTGCACACACACATAGGGCTTCTGTTGCTGTTGCTAGGGGATATTATTCCCTTACACACAAATTTCAAGTCCAGTCAGAAGACATCTGTGAGTTCCAGATCCAGTATGGGTTATCCAGCTCAAAAGTAGAGTTGGGGCCAGGTGTGGTGGCTCATGCCTGTAATCCCAGCACTTTGGGAGGCCGAGGCAGGTGGATTACCTGAGGTCAGGAGTTTGAGACCAGCCTGACCAACATGGCGAAACTCTCTCTATAAAATACAAAATCAGCTGGGTGTGGTGGTGTGCACCTGTAATCCCACTACTCAGGAGGCTGAGGCAGGAGGATCACTTGAACCTGGGAGGTGGAGGTTGCAGTGAGCCAAGATCGCACCACTGCACTCCAGCCTGGGTGACAGAGTGAGACTCTATCTCAAAAAAAAAAAAAAAAAAGTAGGTTTGTTCAACGTGCTCCTTGTTTCACTTCTACAGGAAGAGGCTTTCCTTGAGCTTGAGAAGAAAGGAAAAACAGGGCCCAGGTTCTGCTAGGGCCTCCCTTTCTCATGGGGTATTGGAGCTGGAAGCAGGTGGAAAGTCACTCTTGTGTTCTGAAGGGTGCCTTGTTTCTCAGTGTTGCAAAAGATTCCTGACCCAGGGAATCAGAAGGCCTGGGCTGGGGGTCTGCCCTGTCCTGCTGCCTGCGTGCACTTGGGAAGGGCCCTACCCCCTTCTGCAGGTCAGTGTCTTGTTCTTCCATGGACATCATAACTCTGTCCTAGCTCCCAACTGAGGATCCAATAAAGCAGTGGAGGATGAGCAAAAACACTGAGAAAATCCAGACTTTCTCATTAAGCGTCCGAGGTTTCACTCTATGAACGAACAGAATAGAGGCTCAGCTTTTCTCTCCTCAGTGACAATGCCAGCATTGATCTTATTTGCTCCTGGATTTGAGACTGGTATATTTGATCAATGGAGGCTGAACAAGACTTTCTTATGTGACTTGAGTCACATTTGCTTCAGTAACTGTCCTGCTCTCCCCACATCTCCCCATGCCCACCCCCACCCAGAGTGTCTACCATTGGTTTTAACCCTTGAGACTCGCTGCCTGGTGCTCCAAGGTGACATGCTGGGTGTGCAGCCCTCCTTGCTCCCTGATAACTTGCCTGCTGTGTTTTTCTAGGATGGGCGCTCAGTAATGCTTTCTAACCGTCTTGCAAGGGAAGACGTCCAAAGCTGGGTGTTGATTGTGATGGGGTTTGATGCACAACTTGTGTGAACAATTACAGAAGTGGCAAGTTGTTTTCCTTTCTCTTTTCTTAAAATGACTAATTTGGGCAAAGAAGAAAAAAAAAATCCAAGTCTCTAGAAGCTGAAAGAGTGCTTGCCCAGTCTTCTTCCTGGAGGAGCAAATAGGAGAAGTGAGGTGTTGCCACCCATCTGCTGGGTTGAGTGAGAACCTTGGCAGGCTGCTGTGCCTTGAAGGTCTCTTGGGCCTCAGTGACTGAGCCTTATCAGGGTAAGGGTAGGAGAGAGGGGCTCAGGATGGTCACTTGCAGCTTGTAACGGTCCTAACTGGAGAGTTGACTAAGTTGAAACTATATAATCTCATCCATAAAATGGGGATACTTAAGCTGAATAATTTCTGAGATCCTTTTCATTTGACTTAGTTTAGTTAAATTGTTTGATTTTAAGAGGAGAACAAGCAATCGAAATTTTACCCAGGTATTTCTGATCCATTTGGTCTTACATCCACAAAGTAGACATATGGACTTTGAAGAACTTCAAAAAAGTTTGGTTTTCTACATTACCTGCTTGGTAAGGATAACTGAATACAGTCCCATAATGCACAACCTCAGTTATTATATAAACACTTGCTGAGAAAATACATGGCTACCAGTGTCTAGACGGGGTCCTGCTCTTTTCCTATTTGCAGTAGAGCTGGGAGGAATTCATATACATAGAAAAAAGAACGCACGAGAAACTGGTTAAATGCCAAAGCAGAAGTAAAACATGTTGTGGGACCTCCAGAGGGATGCACGGAAGCCTTTGGCTTGTGAGAATGAGGAAGCTTACTCAGAAAACGGGCCTCAGAGAATGAAAATTTTCTCTGTTCTATTAGAATGGAGGAAGTGATTCCAGGCAGAGGGGGCATGTGAGCAAAGATGGGGAGGCCTGGAAACACACATGACTTATTCAGGTCCCAGTGAGGCATGAGCAGAATGAAGGGGGTGGGTGATGAAAACATTGGCAAGGAGTTAAATTTGAATCAGATTACAGAGACTTTGAAGGTCAGGTAAATACAGACACATATGCAATAGGGAAACTACCTGTTTAGATCTTATCAAGAGAATTGATTTGGGTGAGACTGGAAGCGGAGAGGCCAGTCAGCGAGACCTGTTGTTTTCGGAGTGTTATACCATGGACCCAAGCTGGGGGAGGCTTGAACATGTGCACAGAACTTCAGAATCAGCTATGCCTTCCTATACAGCTCTTATGCTCATAGCTGGTACACCACATCCTGCCAGTAGAAACGTAGGATGAGTAATTCCATTTACAATGAGGAAAATGAGGCTGAAAGTGGCTAAATGACCTTTCCAAGATCACCCAAGAACTTGATCCATGGTCAAGTGTATTGTCCACCAAGCAATGGAAAGCAGGGGAAGGGATGTCTGCACCCCCACCAGCATCATCCAACCCTTCTCTCTCTCTCTCTGGCCTGAATGGCAACAATAGCCTCCCAGGGGGTCTTCTCATGTGCTCTGCTCGTCTTCCATCTCCACTCCAACCTCTGTCCGTCAGAGCCTCACCCATGAGACACGACACATTTTTCAAAAAGTTTAGACCCATCACCCTCAGGCTTAAACTCTTCGGTGGTTTGCCATTGCTCCTAGGATAAAAGTTAACTGTCCCTCCAAGACCCTGCATGGCTGGGCCCTGCCTAGCTCTTCGGCCTTATCCCTCTTTTGACTTTCATCCCACCAGCTACTTTCAGTGGTCCTTCTTCCTTCCACCACTGGGCCTTTGCACAGCCCCTCTGTCCAGAATGTCCCTTCCATCCATTTGGCCAGGGGACCCCTGACCCTCCAGGTCTCAAGCCAAGTATCAGCTTCTCAAAGATGTTTTCAGCTGGCCTCTCCAATGAAATCAAACACTTACTACAGGTTCTTATAGAAGCCTTTGCTTCTCTTCCCTAGCGGTTGACATGGTTGTTATTTTGCAGGTAGGTGTGTGTGTGTTTGATCAAGGCCTAATTTCCCCCACTGGGACTATAAAGCTCTCAAGTTTCCAGACCTTGGATACTGACTAGCACAGAGCGGGCACATACTGTTTGTTGAATAAATAACAGAAGAGACTGTATTTGTTTTTATTATCCACTGTAACCCCCCAGTGACTCATTTGCTGCTTGATTACAGTAGGGACCAGTTTAAGGAATGAAGAGGTGATAAAAGGAAGGGACGGAGATAGAGAAGAAAAGAAAAAGAGAGGAGAAGACAGGGAAGGGAGGGTAAGGGAGGAGAGGAGAGGAGAGGGGAAGGTTTTCAAGGCTGAAGGGGCTGTGGAAAGGGGAAAGTTATTTTTGCCAAGAGGTAAGGTTAGGGTGACCAAATCATTTCGGTTTGCCTGGGACTTCCCCAGTTTCTAAATGTGCCATATCCCTGGAAACCCCTCAAGCTTGTTCTGCATGTGAGAGCAGACAGAGCAGAACTGGGCACAGAGCAGAACTGGGCGCAGAGCGTGGAGCCACTGCAGGCCCCACCCAAAGTCCGAACCTCATGGAATCGGCCCACAGATGCGCATCAGCCTGGACATTTCACCTTGCTTTGGTCTCTAAGTCCCCAGGAACCAGGGAGAGAGATGATGGATACAACAAGAAATGGGTCCCTTGCTACTTGCTTCGGAAATCTGGAAGTGGGTTATTTAATCGAAGGATAGGATAAGACTGCATAGGAAGTTGCGTCTCGGGGAATGATATGATCTCATTAAGATGTCCTCCAGCACTGCAATTTAAAAGGGTACACGGAACTGTTTGAGGTCTTAGATAGCTACTGTACCCAATTGCCTATCATATAAAGTTATTGTGATGATCAAATGAGATGATGGAGGTACCAGTTGGAGTCTGGGACTTTCTGATGGCCTCCATAAGTTACTATTATTATCTGGTGGCAGTTTTTACTGTAACTGGGTTTCTTCTTGGATGTTATAGGTTCTTGGCCTCCAACCTCTTACAGAATAAGCAGTGGGGCCGCTTCAGTTGCACTGTAAGCTTGCAAAGTAAAATTTTGGACCCAAAACAGTATTGCAGAAAGGTGATTTTATTTAGGTAGAGAAAAGAGAAGGAAAGGAGAAGAAGTAAAAGGCTTCCATTAAGAGTGTGGAAGGGGATTCCAGAGGGGAAATCCGGGAGGGAGCTCCCACCGTGTGGGAGGGGATTCCAGAAAGTTGGAAATCCTGCGCAGGTGAGGGAGCATGGACTTTTATCCTGGGAGAAACCCCCACCTTCTCCAAGACCCCAGGCCAATGAAGGGAGTTCCTTAGAACTTCTGCTGGAGTGATTGACTTTTAGTTTCTTCCTGTGCCCGTGAAATTCAAACATAGACCATTGAATCTCCGGGATGGAGAGAAATGGGAGGGGGGCATGGTGCTGGGAAATTCTTGCCCTTAAAGCTACGCCCCCTCATGGACCCAGAAAGAGAACACATTCCCTCACCATGAGAGACACACTTGCCTGGAGGTTCAGAATATGGACTATGGAGTCAGCAAATGAGAGTTAAACTCTGGCTCTGCCCCTCTTAAGCTGTGTGACCTCAGGGAGTTACTCTCTCTTTTTCTCTTTTATTTATTTATTTTTAATTAATTTTTTTTTTTTTTTTTTTTTTTTTTGAGACAGAGTCTTGCTCTGTTGCCTAGGCTGGAGTGCATTTGTGTGATCTTGGCTCACTGCAGCCTCCACCTCCGAGGTTCAAGTGATTCTCTTGCCTCAGCTTCCCAAGTAGCTGGGATTACTATGGTGGCTGGGCACCCACCACCATGCCCAGCTAATTGTTATATTTTTAGTAATGGGGTTTCACCATGTTGGTCAGGCTGGTCTCGAACTCCTGACCTCAGGTGATCTGCCTGCCTTGGCCTCCCAAAGAGTTGGGATTACCACACCTGGTCAAGATTTTTAAACATAGTGTAGCCTATTGGGAGAAGTAGATTCTGGATTTTGGTGACCTTCAAACTCACAACACTGGTTGTAACATGTTTCAGAAACAGCCTACCTTTCTTTATGGGGACCAGGCCATTCTAGCCTCAACCAGCTCCACCCCTATGCTATTGTTTATACCTCTCTTAGGCTATTTTAATTTTATCCCTCCTGTTCTAGCTACTTATGTATTTGTCTTTTGATCTTCCCCACTAGATGCAAGGTCTTTGAGGGCTTGATGAGCTTGTAGTTCTTTTTACATATGGTCATCTACCTGTCCATTAATTTTTATGAAATCATAGAATCTTAGACCATGAGGAACCATAAAGATAATCCATTCCAATGATGCCATTAGACATTATAACCATAGCTCAATGATATGTATGTATGTATGTATGGATAAATGGATGAATAGGTTAGTGAGGAGACGAACGAATGAGTGGCTGGATAGATTGATGGATTGGAAGATGAATAAATGGGTAGGTGAATGGGATAGATGGGTGGGTGAGTAGATGGACTGATTGATAAATTGGAGATTTGGAAGATGAATAGATGATTGTGTGGGTAGATGAGTAGGTGGGCAAATGAATAAATGGCTTGTTTAATTTGAAGATGAATTAGATGGGATGAAGGGAGAGAGACAGATGAATAAGTGAGTGGGTAGATGGATGGAAGGATAATTATCCATAGATAGGTGCTGGATGGTAAGGTGGAATAATCTCCCCTACTAACGGAGAGAAAGATCATTCATGGTGAGGCTTTTGGGCTGTCTGCTCCTATTATATCACCCACACCACTGCCCCCAACAACTTGTTAATGAAGGGAAGTCCTAGGGGGGATTGAGTGATAAGATCATGACCTCTGAAATTAGACTGCCTACGTGCTGACTCTCTTTAACCTCTCTAAGGCCCAGTTTTCTCATGTATGAGCTGTGAGACTTTTTTACTGAAAAATGTATATGCTACCTCTGGGCAGATTTTTGCTTTTTCATATTAAAAGTCAATGACCTTATTCCAGGGATAGATGTTCTGATTTTCATCAGGTTCATCTGAATGTTTATGACATTGAACCCTGTCCCAGCTACAAGGTCTAACACCCAAGTTGATTCATTTCTTTCTATATCAGGAAGCAAAGGGCCACATAAATATATACATTTTGCCAATGCAATGTCATTTCTCATACCAGGAAATTTTTAGGGATATTTGAACCACTGAGTTATATAAGAAAATGAATTAGAGATGGGGCTGAATAAGTGGGAAAATCATTTCCATTGTTGCTCTCAAGTGTAAGGCGAAAGCACTGTTGACTTTGCCATAGCACTGACATCCCCAGCCATGGTCTCCTTTTCTTGAGTGGATGACTTGGTGTTAAGTGATTGTGGGAACTGAGACGCTCTGCTTCCTCTTACCTGCAACATGCCTTTGAGCCTGACCTTGAAGAAGGTTATTTTCTTGGTACTGATCATTATGTGCATTAGTGTAAATGTCCCATGACATATACAAGTCATGTCTTGGTCTAAAGGATTTGCAGGCATGTAGCCATTTGACATACTGTATATTTTATGTAGATATTTGTTACCTTTCTGCACTCACCAGAAGGATGAAGATTTTTAAGTCTGTTTTGTTCACTGCTGTAACCCCAGAAGCTAGAATGGTGCCAACACTTACAGGTATCCGGTAAATATTTATTAAGTAACTACATGAGTTATCTATTTCTAAGGAGAACCCTATGAGGTGAATATTATCCTTCCCACTTCACAGATGGGGGAACTAAAACTCAAATCTTAGATAATTGTGGGTATATTTTAATTTGTGGGGCCACCATCCGAGGCTCCTAGGTAGAGAAATATGCTGAAATGAATCATTTCACGAGGAAAATAGGAAGCAATTAAAATGGACTTAGCTCAGTTTTGCTTTTGGAAGGCAGTTACATTAGGTTTCTATCATGGACTTGCTTCTCTGACTGGTATGGTTGATCCTAATGGTTTTCCATTAGCATTTGTGTTAGGGAGAAAATACCCTCATGGCCCTGAGGCTTGCAGGGGAGGGAGTGAACAATGAGGATGCACTTAGCAGGAGCCAGGTCTTTATGCAAATGTTCTCTCAGTTCCTCCTCACCTTAACCTGGTTACCATCCTATCTCACGGGTGAAAACAGCAAGTCTGAGGCCAAGAGCTGAGCTGGCATTTCCCCAGGCCACGTGATGAAGGTGAAGCTGCCCATCTTTTCTGCTTCCCATTTGTTTTCTTTTCTTTTCTTTTTTTTGTGACAGAGTCTCACTCTGTTGCCCAGGATGGAGTGCAGGGGTGTAATCTCAGCTCACTGTAACCTGTGCCTCCCAGTTTTAAGTGATTCTTGCCCCTTGGTCTCCTAAGTGGCTGGGACTACAGGCACATGCCAACATGGCCGACTAATTTTTTTTTTTTTTTTTTTTTTTGAGATGGAGTCTCGCTCTGTCACCTAATCTGGAGTTCAGTGGCATGGTCTTGGCTCACTGCAACCTCTGCCTCCTGGGTTCAAGCAATTCTCCTGCCTTGGCCTCCCAAGTATCTGAGATTAAAGGTGCATGCCACCACGCCCAGCTAATTTTTGTATTTTTAGTAGAGATGGGGTTTCACCATGTTGGCCAGGCAGGTCTCAGACTCCTGGTTTTAAGTGATCCTCCTGCCTCAGCCTCCCAAAGTGCTGGGATTATAGGTGTGAGCCACCTGACCCGGCCTGCTTCCCATTTCTTTTCTTTTATTTTTTTGAGATGGAGTCTCCCTCTGTTGCCCAGGCTGGAGTGCAGTGGTGCCATCTCGACTCACTGCAATCTCTGTCTCCTGGGTTCAAGCAATTCTACCTCAGACTCCCAAGTAGCTGGGATTACAGATGCGTGCCACCGTGCCCAGCTACCCATTTCTTTATGAGGTTGCTCACATGCTCAGCTCTTTGGCAGAAGAGGCTTTGTCACTATTGTACCTCCAGTGTCCAGCAGAGCATCAGGTATGCAGTAGATACTTAACAAATGTCAGCTGAGTTGATGAAATTTCCACAAAGGCACGTTGTAGATAAGAGAAAGCAGAGGGTCTTGGTTCCCACAATCACCATCACCAAGTAATCCACTCAAAGAAAAGTAAAACCCACTTAAAAATAGTAAATTCAGAGGCACACCCTGTTTCCAGAACACTCTCAGCTCCTCATTCCCGCCTTTCGGTTAAGACTTCATTGTGCAATCAGAACGGGCAGGAAGTAAAATGGGGTTTGCTGTGGGTTTTGTCTGCTGACAGCAAGGCATAGATGGTGACTAATTGGCCATTATTGATTTTGCTCATTTGCAGCATTTTCGGTTTTCTGTCGCCCTTTGATTGATGGGGTGGCTCCTGGCTGCAGCAGGTGGGTCCATTTTATGCTTGGTTGGTGAGTCCCACAAAGGCCCATTAAATCACTTAAGTTGGCAGGTGTGAGAAAATCTGGGCTCAGGCAGGGAATCTGCCTGACTTTGCCTGTCAGACAAATCCCCCTGGGTCATGGGGCTGCCATGGGAGAGGATTCCATCCCACCATCTCCTGTCCTGAGTGCTGTGGGGAGATGACTCTGAATTCTACATGGATTCTGCCTCCAAGGTGAGCAGCATCAAGTGGAGATGGGACCTTTTACAAATCACTGAGAACCAGGGACAAGATATGAAGTGCTGCAGGAGCAGTGTGGAGAAAACACTCTGACAGATTAGAGAAGGGATGGAAGACACCTGCTGGGAATTGAGTGCAGTGGTGGTGTGCACAGGGTGATAAGGAAGGTTTTCTGGAAGAGATGGTGTTTGACCCAGAAGGTTGGTGGGATTGGATGTGCAGAGAAGCTGGGAAAAGCACTCCAGGAAGCAGGTGCTTCTTAAGCCATGGCAGAGTTTGGAAAGTGTAGAGAGTGTATGTTAAAGAGCAAGCAGCTCCTCCTGGCTGAAGCAGAAGGCACCCGGAAGGAAAAAAACTTAGGTGTGAAGTGAAGTCTTTGGAATAGGTTTTAGGAAGCCCAAGTGCCAGGCTGCGAGGAAGGTAGGTGCTGTGGCAGAGTCCTGGTTTTGGAGTCTGACCTTCTGGTGCTAGCTGAGGGACCCTGGGCAGCTCCCTCACTATGCATCAAAGCACATAGCACTTGCCTTCTCTTTCATTCTATTGTGAAGCTGCAACAAGGATTCAAATAATCCATGGAAAGCACTTTGCACAGGTGCCTGGTAAGCATTTCATAGATGGTAACTGCTGTATTGTTATTTTTGTTACTGTAAGACAGTGAAATTTCCTGAATGGTTATCTTGAAATGTTTTTGAAAGGAAGGTGGATGGAAAAAGAATCTAAGAATCTACTTTGGAATTATCCCAAAAGACCTGGGATCTTTTTTTCACCTCTCTTGTGAGCATCTTTTTATCTTTGTGTGTGTGCATGTGTGTGTGTTTTTGAAATGGAATCTCACTCTGTCACCCTGGCTGGAGTGCAGTGGCACAATCATCTTTCACTGTAGCCTCAACCCCCCCAGACTCAAGAGATCCTCCCACCTTGGTTTCCCAAGTAGCTGAAACTACAGGTAGTGTCACTGCACCAGCTAATATTGCTTGCCATGTTGCCCAGGTTGGCCTTAAACTCTTGGCCTCAAGGGATCCTCCTGTCTTGGCCTCCCAAAATGCTGGGATTACAAGCATGTGCCACTGCACCTGGCTATGAGCATTTTTTATTGATGATGAGTTGTTAACTTTTGGTGTTTCAAGGGCATAACACCATTTATTGCAAGTCATAGTTGACCATTGTGTAGGAAGTCATATTGAATTTGACTTTTAAATAACTAGAAATTTTAGGTAGGAAGAACAGCTTAGTTTCAAGTTCACTTAAAGATTTATTGAGCACTGGATGGACCAGGCAAGATGACCAAATAGGAACAGCTCCGGTCTGTAGCTCCCAGTGAGATTAATGTAGAAAGGTGAGTGATTTCTGCATTTGCAACTTAGGTGCCCAGTTCATCTCACTGGGAGAGGGCGAGCAGAAGCAGGGTGGGGTGTTGCCTTATCCAGGAAGTGCAAGGGATTGGGGAACTCCCTTCCCAAGCCAGTGGAAGCCCTGAGAGACTGTGCCATGAGGGATGGTGCTATTTGGCCCAGATACTATGCTTTTCCCATCCCACAGACCAGCAGATTCCCTGGGGTGCCCACACCACCAGAGCCCTGGGTTTCAAGCATAAAACTGGGTGGTGGTTTTGGCAAACACTGAACTAGCTGCAAGTTTTTTTTCATACCCCAGTGGTGCCTGGAATACCAGTGAGACAGAACCATTCATTCCCTTGGAAAGGGGACTGGAGCCAGGGAGTCGAGTGGTCTTGTTCAGTGGATCCCACCCCTGTGGAGCCCAACAAGCTAAGATCCACAGGCTTGAAATTCTTGCTGCCAGCATAGCAATCTGAAGTTGACCTGGTATACTCAAACTTGGAGGGGGGAGGTGCATCTGCCATTAATGAGGCTTGAGTAGGCAGGTTTCCCTTCACAGTGTAAACAAAGCCACTGGGAAGTTCAAACTGGGTATAGAATCCACCACAGTGCAGCAAAGCCGCTGTAGCCAGACTACCTCTCTAGACTCCTCCTCTTTCGGCAGAGCATCTCTGAAAGAAAGGCAGCAGCCCCCGTCAGGGGCTTATAGATAAAACCCTGTTTCCCTGGGACAGAGCACCTGGTGAAACACAGGGCAGCTGTGGGTGCAGCTTCAGCAGACTTAAACATTTCTACCTGTTGTTGTTGAAGAGAGCAGTGGATCTCCCAGCACAGCACTTGAGCACTGCTAAGGGACAGATTGCCTCAAGTGGGTCCCTAACCCCTGTGCTTCCTGTGGGGAGACACCTCCCAGCAGGAGTCGACCGACATCTCATACAGGACTGCTCTGGCTGACATCTGGTGGGTGCCCCTCTGGGATGAAGCCTCCAGAGGAAGGAGCAGGTAACAATCTTTGTGTTCTGCAGCCTCTGCTGGTGATACCTGGCAAACTGTCTGGAGTGGACCTCCAATGAACTCCAGCAGACCTGCAGCAGAGGGGCCTGACTCCTAGAAGGAAAACTAACAAGCAGAAAGCAATAGCATCAATGTCAACAAAAAGGGTGCCCATGCAAAAACTCCATCCAAAGGTCAACAAAATCAAAGACCAAAGATAGGGAAATTGATGAAGATGAGGGAAGACCAGTGTAAAAAGGCTGATTATTTCAAAAACCAGAGTGCCTCCTCTCCTCCAAAGGATCACAGCTCCTCACCAACAAGGGAACAAAACTGGGGGGAGATTGAATTTGATGAATTGACAGAGTAGGCTTCAGAAGGTGGGTATCAACAAACTCTTTTGAGCTAAAGGATCATGTTCTAACCCAATGCAAGGAAGCTAAGAACCTTGATAAAAGGTTACAGGAACTGCTAACTAGAATAAATAGTTTAGAGAAGAAAATAAATGACCTGATGGAGCTGAAAAACACAGCACAAGAACTTCATGAAGGATACACAAGTGTCAATAGCCATCACTGGTCGTTAGAGAAATGCAAATCAAAACCACATTGAGATACCATCTCACAACTGTTAGATTGGCGATCATTAAAAAATCTGGAGACAACAGATGCTGAAGAGGATGTAGAGAAATAGGAACACTTTTACACTGCTGGTGGGAGTGCTAATTAGTGAAACTATTGTGGAAGAGAGTGTGGCGCTTCCTCAAGGACCTAGAAATAGAAATTCCATTTGACCCAGCAATCCCATTACTGGGTATATACCCAAAAGATTATAAATCGTTCTGTTATAAAGACACATGCACACGCATGTTCATTGTGGCACTGTTTACAATAGCAAAGACTGGAACCAACCCAAATGTCCATGAACAATAGACTGGATAAAGAAAATGTGGCATATATGCACCATGGAATACTATGCAGCCATAAAAAATGATGAGTTCATGTACGTCATAGGGACATGGATGAATCTGGATACCATCATTCTCAGCAAACTGACACAAGAACAGAGAATCAAACACTGCATGTTCTCACTCATAGGTGAGTGCTGAACAATGAGAACACATGGACACAAGGAGGGGAGCATCATACACTGTGGTCAGTTGGGGGGGTCTAGGGGAAGGACAGCATGGGGTGGGGAGGGTGGGGAGGGATAATGTGGGGAGAAATACCAGATATAGGTGATGGGGGGAGGAAGGCAGCAAACCACCTTGCCATGTATGTACCTATGTAACAATCCTGCATGATCTGCGCATGTACCGCAGAACCTAAAGTACAAAAAAAAAATCTAGAAGAAATGGATAAATTCCTGGACACATACACCCTCCCAAGACTAAACCAGGAAGAAGTCGGATCTCTGAATAGACCAGTAACAAGTTCTGAAATCGAGGCAGTAATAAATAGCCTACCAACCAATAAAAAGCCTAGGATTAGATGGATTCACAGCCAAATTTTACCAGAGGTACAAGGAGGAGCTGGTACCATTCCCTCTGAGACTATTCCAAACAATAGAAAAAGAAGGACTCCTCCCTGACTCATTTTATGAAGCCAGCATCATCCTGATACCAAAACCTGGCAGAAACACAAAAAAAGAAAATTTCAGGCCAGTGTCCCTGATGAACATCGATGCAAAAAATCCTCAGTAAAATATCAAATCCAGCAGCACATTAAAAAGCTTATCCACCATGATCAAGTTGGTTTCATCCCTGGGATTCAAGGCTGGTTCAACATATGCAAATCAATAAATGTAATCCATCACATAAACAGAACCAAAGACAAAAACCACATGATTATCTCAATAGATGCAGAAAAGGCCTTTGATAAAATTCAATGCCCTTCATGCTAAAAACTCTCAACAAACTAGGTATTGATGGAACATATCTCAAAATAATAAGAGCTATTTATAACAAACCCACAGCCAATATCATACTGAATGGGCAAAAGCTGGAAGCATTCCCTTTGAAAACTGGCACAAGACAAAGATGCCTTCTCTCATCACTCCTATTCGATATACTGGTGGAAGTTCTGGCCAGGGCAATCATGCAAGAGAGAAATAAAGGGATTCAAATAGAGAGGAAGTCAAATTGTATCTGTTTGCAGATGAAATGATTGTATATTTGGAAAATCCCATTGTCTCAGCCCCAAAACTCCTTAAACTGATAAGCAACTTCAGCAAAGTCTGAGGATGCAAAAGCAATGGGCAAAAATCACAGGTATTTCTACACACCAATAATGAACAGAAAGCCAAATCATGGGTGAACTTCCATTCGCGATTGCTACAAAGGGAATAAAAAACCTAGGAATACAACTTACAAGAGGTATGAAGGAACTCTTCAAGGAGAACTACAAACCACTGCTCAAGGAAATAAGAGAGGACACAAACAAATGCAAAAACATTTCATGTTTGTGGATAGAAAAAATCAATATTGTGAAAATGGCCATAGTACCTGAAGTAATTTATAGATTTGGTGCTATTACCATCAAGCTACCATTGACTTTCTTTACAGAATTAGAAAGAACTACTTTAAGAACTACTGTAACCAAAACAGCACGGCACTGGTACCAAAACAGATATATAGAACAAGGGAACAGAACGGGGGCCTCAGAAATAACACCACACATATACAACCATCTGATCTTGGACAAACCTGACAAAACAAGCAATAGGGAAAGGATTCCCTATTTAATGAATGGTGTTAGGAAAACTGGCTAGCCATATGCAGAAAACTGAAACTGGATGACTTCCTTACACCTTATATAAGAATTATCTTAAGATGGATTAAAGACTTAAACATAATACCTAAAACCATAAAAACCCTAGAAGAAAACCTAGGCAGTACCATTCAGGACATAGGCACGGGAAAGGACTTCATGACTAAAACATCAAAAGCAATTGCAACAAAAAACACAGTTGACAAATGGGATCTAATTAAACCAAAGAGCTTCTGCACGGCAAAAGAAACTGTCATCAGAGGCAATCTACAGAATGGGAGAAAATTTTTGCAATCTATCCATCTGACAAAGGGCTAATATCCAGAATCTACTAGGAACTTAAACAAATTTATAAGAAAAAACCCCATCAAAAAGTGGGTGAAGGATATGAACAGACGCTTCTCAAAAGGAGACATTTATGTGGCCAACAAACATATGAGAAAAAGCTCATCATCACTGGTCTTTAGAGAAATGCAAACCAAAACCACAATGTAATACCATCTCATGCCAGTTAGAATGGTGATCATTAAAAAGTCAGGAAGCAACAGATGCTAGAGAGGATGTGGAGAAATAGGAATCCTTTTACACTGTTCATGGGAGTATAAATTAGTGCAACCATTGTAGAAGATGGTATGGCTATTCCTCAGGGATCTAGAACCAGAAATACCATTTGACCCAGCAATACCATTACTGCATACATACTCAAAGGATAAAGGCACATGCACACGTATGTTCATTGCAGCACTATTCACAATAGCAAAGACTTAGAACCAACTCAAATGTCCATCAATGATAGAATGAATAAAGAAAATGTGACACATATACACTGTGGAATACTATGCAGCCATAAAAAAGAATGAGTTCATGTCCTTTGCAGGGACATGGATGAAGCTGGAAACCATCATTCCCAGCAAACTAACACAGGAACAGAAAACCAAATACCACATGTTCTCACTCATAAGTGGGAGTTGAACAATGAGAACATATAGGCACGGGGAGGGGAACATCACACACTGGGGCCTGTCGGGCTATAGGGGGAAAGGGAAGGGATAGCGTTAGGAGACATACCTAATGTAGATGATGGGTTGATGGGTGCAGCAAACCACCATGACACATGTATACCTGTGTAACAAACCTGCACATTCTGCACATGTATTCCAGTACTTAAAGTGTGTGTGTATTTGTATATAATTTATTGAGGATTGCATATGTGCCAAATAGTCAAGCAATGACAATACAAAGATCAGTAGTTCATGGTCTCTGCTCCCAAGTATCTTAACTGGGTAGAGAACACTAACATGAAAATAAACAGAAAACATGGTAGCTTTGGTAAAAGAAGTTTGTATAGGTTCACAATTTTGGAAGATAACTCTATGTAAAATACCTACTACTACCTGGTAACAGCATACCTAGGTCCACATTTGTAAAAGTAAAACATATCCCTTTCACAGTTAAATCAGTAAATTAAAAAATCTGGAGTTATGGCAATGAAAGCAATAGAACTATTCATCTTTTTTTGTTGTTGTTGCGACAGAGTTTTACTCTGTCACTCAGGCTGCAGTGCAGTGGCATGATCTTAGGTTCACTGCAACCTCTGCCTCCTGGGTTCAAGCTATTCTCCTCCCTCAGCCTCATAAATAGCTGGGATTACAGGCACCCACCACCACACCCTGGTAATGTTTGTATTTTTAGTAGAGACATGGTTTCACCATGGTGACCAGGTTGGTCTTGAACCCCTGACCTCAGGCGATTCACCCGCCTTGGCCTCCCAAAGTTCTGGGATTACAGGCATGAGCCACTGCACCCAGCCAGAACTATAAATCTTATAGGGCAAGATGCCCTCGAGTTTTGTTCTGTTCTGAGCAACTATCGTTCAATTCTAGGAATTCTGGAGACACTTGAGACACCATGGGGTGGACAGGTTGACAAGGAATTGAATACTCCCTGCTCACTCAGACATAACGATTCATGTAGAAAGGGAAGGAGCAGACATTGTCTTATTGCTTCCTCTGAGCCTGGCACAATATGTGCACAGGATTGTGCATAGGCCATCTCCTTTGACATTCAATAACCCTGTGGAATGGAAATTATGATCCTCATTTTAGAGACAAAGTAACAGAACCAGAGAAACTAAGCAATTTTCCCAAGGTCACAGAGCTGATAAGTGGCAGAGCTAGCGTTGGGACACAGGTGTGTCCAAAGCCCTTTCCGCTTTTGCATTCCAGACTCTCTAATATCACATGCTTGAAGTTGGCAAGGAACAATTTTTAATCAGTCTAATGAAGATGCATTGCACTCTTATAAAGAAATGTTGCCTTTGAGATGAGTCACTGATCATCCACTGTACATGAGGAGGGAAGGTGGAGGTGGCAGTTGCTTCTCTCCTGCTGTGTTGGGTGGCGATGACTTTCCCAGAGTCTGTCTTGATTTATTCCTTGTGTCTGACTGCCCAGCACCCCAGCTTGGATCCTTCCTTAATCCTGGCTGCTTCTGGGACAGTCTACCTCTAAGCAGTGCTGAGACTTGAGGGCTTTAGTTCCATGGCAGAGCTGCTCCCTGTCCCTGGGCCAGCCAACATCTGTGATGCCGCTGGAAAGACGTCTGACCCAGCACAGTGCAGGTGCTGACTGGCTAACTGGCTCTGTGCTGAGCAGTCCAGCAGTTCCCTGTCTCCTGAGATGCACACAGGTAGGGATTGACTAAAAACTGGATGTGGCAGTAAGAAAAACCAAGGCAATCGTACTGCACGCTTACATTATTTTATAGTTTAGAGTGAGCTTTCTCATGCCTTCATATGGGTAGCCAGGTACTGTATTAATCCTCACAACAGGACTGCAAGGTAAACACTCTTATCATTCCTATTTTACTGAAGATGGAACTGAAGCACAGAGAGACTACGAGACTACAGGGTTTGCCCAAGGACACAAAGATGAAAAGTGGCAAAGCTTGGACTTGAATACAACCTGGCTCCAAAAATCAACACACAATCATTAAATGACACTACCCTTTGTTGAGTCAGGTAGTATCATGTGACCCTTCTAGCTTCACTTGCCTGTAACTTCGTTGATCTGTGAAGTTCTCCATCTGGTGTATAGACATGTCTCTACACACTGGAAACTGACTGGGTGGTTACAGGAAGAAAGAGGGCACAGTGAGAACAGGCACCTTTGGATCTGGAGTGTGAGTGAAGTGGGCTGGAGTAAGGAAAAGCTCTGTCCTCTCAGATAGAGAAACCAAGGTGATGTGAGCCAGCCATAGTAGGCATTTCCAGTTGTCAGATGGGTCGAGTGGGCAGAGTGACATTCTTTAAACCAAATGCAAAGGAAAAAAACGTTTTTACATAGGAAGCAAAGGAAATCACATTTCCTGCAGACTAATAGCCTGCTCACTCACAGGCCTCTTTTTAGCTTTACAGGTGTTACTTGCCTGGATAGCAAGAGGGCAGAAGAAAAAGCACAAGCTAAACTTCTTTTCTCCATGTGTGAGTTGGGATCCTTGAAATTAAAGTATTTTCTGCCTCCTTGAGTCATGAACTGAATGCCATGCACCCGGCACGTTTGCTGGTGGGTACAGTCTAGTGGGGTGGGGTGGCACACTCTGCTAAATTAGTGTCTCCTAATCCTCCTTCTGCTGAGGACACTCCAAACCATATATGTCCATCAGCTTTACCTCAGCCTCTCTCAAATGTGTACTTTTCAGCTCTTTGAAACTTTTCCTATAGCTCATGAACAACTGTAGAGTGATTGTTCAGTGAATGTTTAGAATGGTTCTGTGATGATGCATACAATTGTACAGCTTGTCACACGTCCCCCAGAAGCTTACCATTTCGTGAAGATAAACACGTAGGACAATTAGTAAATGCCACACCCATGACCTTCTGCCCTCACCAAGGGTAATGTCCTTATCTTAGCTCTCTTTTTGGTAATGCTAACTCCAGCACTTTTCTCTTTGGGCTGTCATAAGATTGTCATATTATAGTTTTCCTCTTTCTCTTTTTCTCCTATCTCCAATGTCTCCTCCTCACACTAGGTTTCCAAGTGGCAGTTCTTATCTTTTTATTTTCTTGAGTCAGATTTCTAATTCCAGTGGAGTAATTTGCATTACACTGACCTGCCACACATAATGATGAGACTGATTTTTTTTTTTTTTTCTGAGATGGTGTTTTGCTCTGTTGCCCAGGCTGGAGTGCAGTGGCGTGATCTTGGCTCACTGCAACCTCTGCCTCCCAGGTTCAAGTAATTTTCTCGCCTCAGTCTCCTGAGTAGTTGAGATGACAGGCATGTGCCACCACGCCTGGCTAATATTTGTATTTTTAGTAGAGATGGGTTTCACCACATTGGCCAGCCTGGTCTTAAACTCCTGACATCAGATGATCCACCCAGCTTGACCTCCCAAAGTGCTGGGATTACAGGTGTGAACCACTGTGCCCAGTGAGACTGAATATCTAAAAATACAGTTGAAAGCTTTGGAGAACAATCAACGCAGGCAGGAAGCTGAGGAGTTGTGATCCTTGAGAGATGGACAGGAAATTAAACAAGCTCCACATTTGCCACATGTGATTATGACCTGAGGATGTTTTTTCATTTTCAGCAAGGGGACTAAAGCCCAAGCCGAAAGCATCACCTCCCTGCTGTGCTAGGTAGACAGAGATCTCCTCAGTGTTGGGGGCCGCCAGAGAGGAGAGAACCACAGAGAAGTGAGTCCCTAAATATGCAAAAGGATTCCCTGAAGGCATCAGATGATTTCTTAGTTGCACATGCACAGAGTAAGATTTCAAGATTTCCAGAAGAATATAGCAGCAGGGAGGCTGAAGAAATGAGCAGAGATTTCAGCCATGAACAGTGCTGAGGAGATAGCACTGTCTTATCAAGACAGATGGGGCATGGTAAACAACATCTTGAGATGTCAGTTAAGACCTCAGGAGGTCTGAGGCAGAAGAGTAAGGGCTGTACCCTAGAGCAGTTCTCTCAGAGTAATCACTACGCTCTAGGAGTGAGAGAAAATTAAAATAGATCAGCAGTAACAAAGCCTAAAATGGAACCTGGATGGGCTAAATGTGATCTATTGGCTCTCTATCTGCTTGAAGGAAAGAAAACCTTAACCTTCCTTGGAGAAAAACATCATCTAGAGGCTCTATAAGTTTTGGTTCACAATGTCAGGCATCCACTCAAAAATTATCAGTCATGCTAAAAACTGAACCACATGTCCACACCCCAAGAGGAGAAAGAGATAACAGAAGTAGACATACAGGAGATTCAGATAATGATCAGGTAGAGCTTTTCAGATAACTAATTTCGATGATTCTGCTTTGGAAGAATTACACCAACAAATATTTCCCTAAGAACATAGAAATTATAACTATAGTCACTAGCTGTGCCTAAAGTCCATATGCTTCTCATGTAGACTGTTAGGCACAGAAACCATATTTGTAATTAATCTGGAAGTAAACTGCCTTATGTTTCATATGGAATATATAGTCAGTGGCAAGATCTATAAAATGGGATGAACACAGAAATCCTTTAGAAAATGAGATGGGACACACTCCAGGTCTAATTGGATACAACTGTACACAAAGCATCCATAAACTGACAAGAATTGGAGCTTACCCATTTAGAGAAGACTTGAAATATAGGAGAAAATCTCTGCTGGCTCTTTTTTTAAAAAAACAATCTTGAGAAATCTCATCTCATCTCTAGTCTTTAATCATGGCTTTAAGGTAGGTAGTTACCAACTCTTTACCATTTCCAGAAATTCAGGCCTGATTTCCCAGCTTTCTGAGGTGCATGTGTACCTATGTGGCCCCTTGAATTCTTGTACTCAGTATGCCCTACACTGAGCTGATTATTGTCTCTCCCAGACTTGCTTGCCCTTCTTTCTGTTAAGGGCACCACCATTTTCCCTCATGTCTAGGCTTAAAGCTCTAATCATATTTGTCTCCTCCTTCTTCCTCAAAATATCCTGCAATTCATTTTTCTCCTCCCTATTCCTGATCCTAGGTAGGTCTTGGTATGCCTCTTACTTGGGCCATAGACATTGCCTCTTTTTAAAAGTTGAGACATAATTCACACACCATATTTAAAGTTTACAGTTCAGTAGCTTTCTGACATTCATAAGGATGAGGGATTATCATGATTACCTATTTCTATATATGGCCTCTGTAGGGAGGCTGAGATATGGGGAGAAGCAAAGTTGCCAGGATAATACGGTGGGTGAGGGGAGCTGAGAATCCTTCATGGTTGGATCTCCAAGCAGGGAGGTCCAGGACACAACAGCCCCAGCGTCCTGTTGTAATGCCGAGCTTACATCTTGGTGGCACTTTTCATCATCTTTTTACTAAAGACGCATAGAACACTGCGAGGCAGACAACTCAAGTATTACATCCACCTGAAAGAAGAAACAGGGTCCTGCTGAGAGTGCCAAGACTTGTCCAGGGTCATGGCTGATTCTTGCATCTCTGGTCTGGGCTTTGGTTCAAGCCCTCACCACTGGACCACATCTTTTCAGTAAAGAGATGGTGGTGTACCCTATCTTGGGTGATGTAAATATGTAAATTAGAAAGGATCTGGATATGAAGTTGGCTCATTTCTTTTAAACTGTTTCTCAAGCATAGACTTAACACTGAACTTGGACTTGGCCATTCGAGTTCTAGTTCTGCTATTATGCGATCTTGAGGATGTCACTGAACATTTCTGAGGCTTGGTTTTCTCACCTGTAAAACTGAAATGATAATACTTATCTCCCAAATTTGCTGAGAGGATTAAATCAGATAACACACACTTAATGCTATAAAAACGATTAAGTATTAGACTAATAGAGGTTGTTATGCTTTTTCTTTGACAGTAATGAATTCTGCAGGTGGGGTTACATAACTTTGTTATTTTTTTGAGATGGAATCTTGCTCTGTCACCTAGGCTGGAGTGCAATGGCATGATCTTAGCTCACTGCAGCCTCTGCCTCCCAGGTTCAAGCAATTCTCCTGCCTCAGCCTCCTGAGTAGCTGGGATTACACGCCTTCAGGCTCAGCTAATTTTTGTATTTTTAGTAGAGATGGGGTTTCACCATGTTGGTCTCGAACTCCTGATCTCGTGTTCCTGACCATCATGTCCAACTAATTTTTGTGTTTTTAGTAGAGATGGGGTTTCACCATGTTGGTCTCGAACTCCTGACCTCGTGTTCTGCCTGCCTCAGCCTCCTAAAGTGTTGGGATTACAGGCATGAACAACCACGCCCAGTCTTACAGAACTGTTCTCATGCAAGTGCTGTATCGAGCTACTGAAAATATTTATTCACTTGCTCATCTATCAAATAATTATCCAGGGAACGTTATATGCCATTTTAGAGGAATGAATAAGATGGGAAGTAAATCAGATAAAGTCCCTGCTGTCACAAAGCTTATATTTGTAGGAGAAGACACATCTAAACTGGTAGATAAATAATTTTAAATAGTGGCAAGTGCTATGAAGGAACCGAACATGGGAATGTAATAGTGACAGTAGGGGGTGGGTCCTTCAGACAGACTGCTTGGGACAACAAAACCAGCTAAGACTCCGAGTTTTTCTCCATGCCCTGGTAGCTTTTCACTTAGATGATCTCCTGGAAAATTCTGCAGAATGAGTTTTTACAGGTTTCATGTGATCATAAAGATTGCTGTTATGTCCTACACTTCCCTGGCTCTCTAGCCAGACAGCACAGAATACTTTGCTCTGATGAGTCTGTAGAATCTGGGGGAAGGAGCAGAGTGAGGCTTGGGCAAAGCAAGCTGATCCAGCCTATGGTAAATTGATTTCTCTCTCAATATTCACTCACATCATCTCCTTTTGCCATTCCAGTGCACACTGAATTTCGCAAGTTGGGACTAGTTCTGAATCATCACATTGCCCCTCTGGCTTCTATGAGCATCTCTTGACCAGACTTCTGAACTGAATTCCAGGGCAGCCCTTGGAGTATGGCAAACTGCGAGGGCAGGAGATGGGACTTTGGACGTCTCTTAATTTTGAAGCTCTTTGATAAGTTAGAAGTTTGTGTTATTATGGAAGTGCATGGTTGTTTACATTTTCAGTGCTTTCCTGTGCAAATATAAGCATCTCTCTGGTGGCTCTTGGCCCCAGCAAATGAAACCGTGGGCCCGTGTGCACTGTGTCCAGGCTGCCTGCTCAGTGTTCCACAGCAAAAGCTGCAGCTAGGTCAGCACCATCCTGACCCTCCCTGAAAAGGGCAGATTGCATGGCCTCACTTAGTATGTCTGCCCTCAGCAGGGCAATGGGACCTCGCACCTGGTGACAGCTCAAATTCAAAGTGTTGTTTAGGGTTTTTTTCCTTCAATTCAATCAATCAGTTTTTATTTCAGCATTAACCGTATGCTCTTATGATCCTAATAACTCAGGAGGGAGATGAAATTTAAAGCTATGGTTTTGTGGAAAATGATGTTGATTTTTTGTTTTTTTGAGACAGTTTCACTCTTGTTGCCTGGGCTGGTGTGCAATGATGCTATCTTGGCTCACTGCAACCTCCACCTCCCAGGTTCAAGTGATTCTCCTGCCTAAGGCTCCTGAGTAGCTGGGATTACAGGTGCCTGTCACCATGCCTGGCTAATTTTGTATTTTTAGTAGAGATAGGGTTTCTCCATGTTGGTCAGGTTGGTCTTGAACTCCTGACCTCAGGTGATCCTTCCACCTCGGCTTCCCAAAGTGCTGGGATTACAGGCGTGAGCCACGGTGTCCGGCCAGCATTGATGCTTTGATAGAATTGCATTGAATCTGTAGATTGTTTTGGGCACTATGGTCATTTCCAGGACATTGATTCTTCTAATCCATGATTCTTCCATTCATTCTTCCAAGTGGAGGCTTTTCCATTTGTTTGTGCCATCTATGATTTCTTTCATCAGTGTTTTGTAGTTCTTGTAGAGATCTTTGACCTCGTTGGTTAAGTTTATTCCTAGGTGTTTTATTTATTTACTTTTTTGTAGCTATTGTGGTGGTTGAGTTTTTTATTTGATTCTCAGCTTGGTCATTGTTGGTGTATAACAGTGCTAGTGATCCATGTACACTAACTTTGTAACCTGAGGCTTTACTGAATTCATTGATCAGGGATAGGAGTCTTTTGGAGGAGTCTTTAGGATTTTCTAGGTATAAGATCACATCATTGGCAAACAGAGATAATTTGACTTCTTTTCCAGTTTTGATGCCCTTTCTTTCTCCTGCCTGATTGCTCTGGCTAGGACTTCTAGTACTAGATTGAATAGAGAAACAAATGAGGGGCATCAAAATTGGAAAAGAGGAAGTCAAGTAAAGTGGGTATTCTTGTCTAGTTCCAGTTCTTAGAGGGAATGCTTTCAACTTTCCCCTGTTCAAAGCAATGTTGGCTGTGGGTTTTTTGATAGATGACTTATTATTTTGAGGTATGTTCCTTCTATGCCTAGTTTGTTGAGGGTTTTTAATCATAAAGGGATGCTGCCATTTTTCACAGAATTAGAAAAGTCAACTCTAAAATTACAATAGAAACAAGCCTGATTAGCCAAAGCAATTGTAGGCAGAAAGAAGAAATCTAGAGGCATTACATCACCTGACTTCAAATTATACTACAAGGCTATAGTAGCCAGATCAGGAGGGTACTGGTATAGAAGTAGACACATAGGCCAATGGAGCAAAATAGAGAGCCCAGAAATAAAGCCAAATTCTTACAACCAGCTGATCTTCGACAAAGCAGACAAAAGTTACGCTGGGGATAGGATACCATATTCAATAATCGGTGCAAGAAAATTAGCAAACAACATGTAGAAGAGTGAAACGATCTGTCTCTCACCATGTACAAAAATCAACTCAAGATGGATCAAATCTGAGACCTGAAACCATAAAAATTCTAAAAACCTAGGAAATACTCTTCTGAGCATTAGCCTAGGCAAAGAATTTATGACTAAGACCCCAAAGACATGCAAGAAAAATAAAAATTAATAAATGGGACCTAATTAATCTGAAAAGCTTCTGAGTAAACAGAAAACCTACAAAATGGAAAAAAAATATTTGCAAACTATGTATCTAACAAAGGACTAATATCCAGAATCCATAAGGAACTCAAATCAGCAAGAAAAAAGAATACTATCAAAAAGTGGGCAAATAGCTGAGCTTGGTGCCTCACACCTATAATCCCAGCACTTTGGGAGACCAGGGTGAGCAGACTGCTTGAGCTCAGGAATTTGAGACCAGCTTGTGCAACATGGCAGAACTCTGTTTCTACAAAAAATACAAAATTAGCCAGGTGTGATGACATGAACCTGTAGTCCTAGCTACTCAGGAGGCTGAGGTGGGAGGACCACCTGAGCCCAGCAGGTTGAGGGTGTCATGAGCTGAGATTGTACCACTGTACTCCATCCTGGATGACAGAGCAAGACTCTGTCTCAAAAAAAAAAAAAAAGTGGGCAAATTATATGAACAAACATTTCTCAAAAGAGGAGGATATACAAATAGCCAACAAACATGAAAAAATGCTCAACATCACTAATCGTCAGGGAAATGCAAATTAAAACCACCAATTGCCACTATACCCCAGCCAGAATAACCATTATTAAAAAGTCAAAAAACAATAGATGTTGGTGCAGATGTGCTAAAAAGGGAAAGTTTATACACAGCTGGTGGGAATGTAAATTAGTGCAACCTCTCTGGAAAACAGTTTGGAGATTTCTCAAGGAATTAAAAGTAGACCTACCATTTAATCTACCAGCAATCCCACTACTGGGTAATCTACCCAAAGGAAAAGAAGTCATTATATCAAAAAGAAACATGCACCACGAGCATGTTTATTGCAGCACAATTTACAATTGCAAAGACATAGAATCAACCCAAGTGCCCATTAACCGATTACTGGATTAACAAATGTGGTATATATACACCATGGAATGCTACTCAGCCATAACAAGGAGTGAAATAATGTCTTTTGTAGCAACTTGGATGGAACTGGAGGTCGTTATTCTATGTGAAATAACTCAGGAATGGAAAACCAAATACCTCATGTTCTTGCTTATTCGTGGGAGCTAAGCTGGTACTCAAAGGCATACAGAGTGGTATAATGGACACTGGAGACTCACTCAAGTGGGAAGGGTGGGAGGGAGATGAGGGGGACACACACAAAAAACCTATCAGACACAATGTACACTGTTCAGTGGGGGGCACACTAAAAGCCCAGACTTCACCACTGTGTAACTGATCCGTGTAACCAAAACTCACTAGTACTACTAAAGCCATTGAATTAAAAATATTTAAATTAAATAAACTACTCTTGACTGAGAATGGTGGCTCACACCTGTAATCCTAGCACTTTGGGAGGCCAAGGCTGGCAGATCACCTGAGGTCAGGAGTTCGAGATCAGTCTGGCCAACATGGTGAAACGCCATCTCTACTAAAAATTCAAAAAAAATTAGCCAGGTGTGGTGGCATGCGGCTGTCGTCCCAGCTAGTTGGGAGGCTGAGGCAGCAGAGTCACTTCAACTCAGGATGTGGAGGTTGCAGTGAGCTGAGATTGTGCCACCACACACCAGCCTGGGCGACAGAGTGAGACTTTGTCTCAAAAAACAAAACAAACTACTCTTGTAGTAAAAGTGTGATACATCAGAAAATAAATAAATCTATGCTTTGCTTCTCACCCGGTGAAAGCCATCATCATCTCTTTCCTCTACTATTCCAACAGCCTCCTAAATGTAAGTTATATCATGTTCTCCCAGAGACTCCTCACTTTGCTCAGAGTAAGAGTTAAAGGCCTTTCAATGACCCATCTGTTGTTTCTTGTCCTCCACTCCCTTCTAGTTTCTCCAAGCCCACTCTGCCCCAGCCACTCTGACCTCCCCATGGTCCCAGACTTGCTCATCTCAGGGCCTTTGCACTGTGTCACTCCTCCCTTCCATGTCCATGTGATCGTCTCCTTACCTCTTTCATGCCTTCACTACAATGTCACCTCACTGATGGGTTGGTCTATTTCATTCACTGAAGTGCCCTAATCACTTGGAAGCATGCACTCAGTAAATATCTTTCAATGAACAAATAAATGAAGGAAAGAAGGACTTGACAATGTGGTGTGGGGAAATAGGGCACAGTGGAAGCATGAAATCTTTCCTTTGCCCACCGTCCCATTCCTTTACTTGCATCATCTCTGACTTTGTGTTGAGGGCAGGATGTCTGCCTGATTCTCCTGGCACCCTGGATAGTATATTGCATGTGTTCTGTTTCTAGCACTTAGCACTGAATTCTGCATGCAGCAGGTGCCTAATACATGATGGTCTGATGAAAGAAGGATCTGAATCTTGCAGACACATGTTGTGATAGTTTGAGGGGGTGGCGATGATGACTGTGGACTATCACAGAGAAACAGAAAGGAACATGCAAGCTGGACACTGAATCTGGAAGGTGGGGAACAGAAAGAGAATTCTAGGCAGGGGCCAAAGTCAGCAGAGGACTGGAAGCTGGAATGCACCTTTGGATTGTGGTTTCCTTTGAGGTGGGGCAAGAATGTCCATGCTTTTTTGTTTTTTGATTTTTTTTCTTGAGATGGAGTCTCGCTCTGCCACTCCGACTGGAGCACAGTTTTTTGATTTTTTTCTTGAGATGGAGTCTCGCTCTGCCACCCCGGCTGGAGTGCAGTGGCACAATCTCAGCTCACTGCAACCTCCACCTCCCAGGTTCAAGCAATTCTCTGCTTCAGCCTCCTAAGTACCTGGGCTTACAGGTGCCCACCACTGTGCCTGGCTAATTTTTATATTTTTAGTAGAGACAGGGTTTCACCATGTTGGCCAGGCTGGTCATGAACTCCTGACCTTGCGATCCGCCTGCCTCAGCCTCCCAAAGTGCTGGGATTATAGGCATGAGCCACTGTGCCCAGCCAAGAATGGCCATGCTTTTTATGCTCTCTGGCTCCTGAACTCTTTCCTGGGGCCCCTGGTGTGACAGTTTGTCCATCTTCATGTCTGGATTGTCTGTTCTTTCAGTTCACATCCGTCTCTCCTCTATGCCCCAGGGCTTGCCCATGGGCCTTGTGCAACAGGCCAGGTCTTATGTTATCACTCATTGATCCAGCACAGTGGCAAAATGGAAGCTCCTCTGATGAGTGTCGACCCCTTACCCACGTAGTCAGGCCTTGCTGACCCTCTGTCCCATGTCTTCTTTTGTGAGAATCTACAGGCCACCTCATCCTTAGTTCCAAAGTGAACAGCATTACTTCCTTAGACACCAGACTGTGTTCTTGGGAACTCGTATATATCTATTTCCCCCCACCAGGCTGTAAGTCCCTGGAGGGCAGAGTTGGATTCATATTTGTATTATTATTTAGGGGGCTGCCCATAAATATACTTAAGTCATGATTTGAGTGAATCACTGAATTCCTGAGTGCATGCTGCTCTGAGAGGTGGGGATGGCCCCAGAACAGTGCTCTAGCTGACTATGCAGGAGCACAGGTGCTGCTGTGAGTGACGCACTTACCCGGGAAGACAGTCAGGGTGTTTGGCATTGACTGTGCACCGCCCTTATGCCAGGCATTTCTCATGCTACACTTTGTTTACTCCTCAGAACAGTCCTGTAAGGAAGGTTCCGTTAGAATCTCCATGTTTGTGCTTTTGTGGAATCCTTCCAACCCCACTAGACTGTTTTGAGCTCCACGAACAAAACCTCCACAGCCTTTAAGTCTCAGCCTAAGTGTTATCTTTTTAGAGAAATCTTCGTTGATGCCTTTATCTGAGGCATCCTTTCCTGCCATTGTCCATGACCACAGTAAAGCATCTGTTTCCTTCTAAGCTCTTATTACGGAGCATAGCTGTCCTATTGATTTGTTTTCTCCCTTTTCCTAAAATTTCCAACTCCCTTTCTCCTGAAGGGTAGCAGTATGAGGGCAATGGCTTTGGCCATGTTGCTAACCATCGTATCTCTAGGGCTTAGTAAAATGCCTGGTGCATAGTAGGCACATAGCATGTGTCTACTGAATGAATGATTCTGACCTATTCATTTTGTATTTTATGCATTGCCTATAAAATTGTAAGGACTCCATACTTTCTGTTGCTTCAGGGAGATGCTTTAATATTTCTCTTTCTTGGTCTAGTTCTTTTAACTTTCAAAAATATTTTCACAGGTATCTTTTTCACAAACGTTCTGTGAGGCTGGTTATTTTTTATTCAAAAACTATGTATATAACACCTACTCTATGCCAGTAGGCGTTCTAAGCACTTTATAAATGTTAACTCATTTTATTTCCATTACAACCCTGTGAGATCAGGACTGTCATAGTCTCCATTTTACAGAAGAGCAAACTAAGGCACAGCAAGGTTAAATAATTTGCCCAAGGTCACACGGCCAACAATATAGCTGAGCTAGAATTGAAACCCAGGCAGTCTGGGTCCAAAGTTCACGCTCTTATGCTATAGTGTTTCTCTCCAGTTCACAAAGGAAGAAATGAGTAGGGAGGAGAAAATGAAGAATTATTATTGATTGAACTCCAGCTGAGTTCCAGGCACTTTGCTAAGTCATCTCAATTAAATTTCAAAGTTGGATATCATCCCATTTTTGTAGATTGCAAAATTGTGACTCAAAGAAATTAAGTAACTTGTCTAAGGTTATACAGATAGTGGCAAGAGTCGAGATTCAAACACTAATCTGTTTTGTTGTAAAGTCCTGTATTTCCCTTTCTCCAAGCCAAATGGCAGCTACTATAAGCAGGCTCAGGATTAGAACCTCAGCTCCCCTCCTGGCAGCATCCTGCTTGTTAAGCAAGACCCGATGCAGTCTCCATCATCTTGTTGTAATGGAAAAGCAGTTTCGCACGACCAGTATGGTTCTTATTTGCATCCCTGCTTAGCATTGGTCAGGCCATGCCACATGATGGAAACAGCACTTGGTTAGACATCAGAGCAGCTTGCTCAGCCTCTCTAAACCTTACTTTCCTTGTTGGTGAAATGAGGACACTAATATTCATGCTTTCTACCTTAGCTGGCTATTGCAAAAAATCTAATGCGATTATGTTCACTAGAAGGATGTGAAGACTGTAAAAGTCTGTGAAGAAAACATGTGACCGTGTCGTGCTTGAAGATCAAACTCTGGGGAATCAAGGACAAAAACTTGGCAGAGCCTGATGCTGTGGCAGTTTTGAGTGATTTCTCTGCTGGTGTGTCCTTGATTCAACTTCTGCTTCCAAGTCAGGTCCATTTCTTTCCCATTGGCTTTTCTATCCTGGAGATGCTTAGCAAAGCAAAAAAAAAAAGTTATTAATTTATCCATCTGCCCTCTTTTTCATTACACAGAGTATTAAACATATAGAGTACCTTAGCTACTGGAGATAAAACACAGTGCCCAAAATAATAAACCCTCATCAGGATAGTCCTAATGGAAGAGATAGGCTGGTGTGTGTGTGTGTGTGTATCATGGAGCACTTGAAAATAATAGTAATTTACCTACATTTTCTTACTTCATCCTTATATAATAGAAATCTGACAATGAAGGGATTACATCTCCATTTTAAAATCGGGAAACTGAGGCTCTAAGAAATAAAACAACTTAACTAAAGCCCAATGATTAGAAAGCGTGGAGCCAGAATTCATTCTCAATTATAACTTCCAAGTCCAAATCTCATCCCAGTGATTGTACTAAACTGTATAATACAGCCACTTCAAACTCCCTTTTTTTCTGGTGGTTTTCATAGACTCTGTGGGGTTTATCAAACATAGGAGAGCTATGGGCATCAGACATAGTATAAAAAAGGTTGCCTGAGACTGGCTCAGAAATAGACATTGGAAGCTGGCATGAACTGAGGTGGAAATGATATTGGCCTGTAATGGAACAAAGTCTGTCCCACAGCCATGGATGAGTGATGTTTGGAAAGTAGCATTAGAAAGCAGTTATCATGTTGGTGATTTAAAAAGCTAAGCTTTTAAGGAAACGGAAACCATTTTTGCCTGGATGTACTGTTCCATGCTCTATCCTTATAGCTTTGTTAGGGAAGCAATCCCACTGTGAGCAATAGGACTAGTCCTCACACAATGGCGGGAGGTGATGAAGTCTGTGTAATATGTGAGCCTCTTGCTTTTACTTGTGGGGCTGGGCCTGAAGTTGCTCTAGTTTAGCAAGGCAAAAAACTGGGTAGAGAACCTGAATGTGAAATAGAGAAAGGTGAAGATAATTTGGAACCCACAAAGGCAAACCTAGAATTTGTGTAGGCAAATTGGAACTTGCATCTTTCTCTCACTGCCTCCAATTTTGATGATGTAGGTGACCTCCAGAAAACACTGGTGCTCTTTGCAACACAGCTGCATATGCACCTGTCTCAGGACTTAGACATGCTGCAGGAGAGGACATGGTGGAAATTGGAGGAGCCTCAGACCCAGTAGCTATCCCCACCAACATGAGCCAGCAGATGAGCAACAATGTGCATGAGGAGTGCCAGCATACGGTGCCAGCACTAACCTTCAGAGCATAGAGCTGCTCTGATCGCAGGTGCAGGTTTCACCAGTGACCAATTTCAATGTGGAGCCAGAGGCAGGAATTTGGAGAACCACAGTTTCAGTTCAGCCAAGTTGGACGATATAAAACCACCACAAATCCTGATCTCTTATAAAATTTATGGTAAGTCCACACAATTAACACCAGATCAAGTCTTGACTACATGAAATTGTCATGCCTTTCCACTTGATGATAACTCCTCCAATGTGAACTATACCTTATAGTTTTTATGTGCCAGTAGTGCCCAGTTCAGTGCTAGACACACGGCAGCTTTCAGTGAACACCTGATTGAAGCGGATTCCCTCGTGTTCTTGACTATTTAGTTGCCTTTGATTTTCATACAGGATGCTACTCCCCTAGCAATCACTCTGTCTATAATATCCTCAGCAATTGGCCATCTGGTTTCTTTTCTGACCCTTAGTCACAGGAGTTATAACTCCTGGGATCCATCCCCCAATAGCTATGGCTCTTAATGTTGCAGAGAAATGAAAAACTTGAGGAATCTTAGACTTTATTGTTCTCTTAGCAGGCACCAAGCCATTAGACTCATCTAAAATCCATTCCAAGCCTGCCAAAGAACAAGAAACCCACACATATTTTATGTTTTGTTATTATTGTAACTTCTTCAGTATCCTCCAAATTTCACATTCTTTCTATCTCCTTGATAACTTGTATTACAAGGGGCTGAAAGAGAGGGTTTCTATTCTTATTTTGTTCAAGAGTCTTGTTTGCTTTGGAATTCTTAAATTTACATGGCAAACATAATATACATTAGCCTTGAAGATTCTTAGCCACCTAAATTTAACATAATGAAATGGGATTTCACTGGGGGGTTGGGGGTGGGGTCTCAATTAGATGAGACTATAAAAAGAGAAAAGAGAATTTAGGAAAACCATTCTGAAAATATCTGATAATACATGGCCATGCTGCACTGAAGTTATGGCAGGTGGGAAAGGTCTCCCTGAGTTCATACTAGCTCTGTTTAATTTTTTTTTCTTGAGATGGAATCTTGCTCTGTTGCCCAGGCTGGAGTGCAGTGGCATGATTTTGGCTCACTGCAACCTCCGCCTCCCACGTTCAAGCATTTCTCCTGTCTTAGCCTCCTGAGTAGCTGGGACTAAAGATGCATGCCACCACACCCAGCTAATTTTTGTATTTTTAATAGAGATGGGGTTTCACCATATTGGTTAGGCTGGTCTCAAACTCCTAATCTCAGGTGATCCACCATCCTTGGCTTCCCAAAGTGCTGGGATTACATGTGTGAGCCACCATACCTGACCAATTTGTGTTTTTTACAGCAACCATTTTCACAACTATAAATGTATATATATGAAAGACTTCAACTGGAGACAAGACTATTCCTAACTGTCTTGGAATGATGATGGCTCATATTCAGAGCTTAATATATGCCCAGCACATTGCCACATGTTTTATATGCACTAGCTCATTTATTATAAGCAGGTTGCATTATATCCTCATCTTTTTTTTTAATTGCATTTTAGGTTTTGGGGTACATGTGCAGAGCATGCAATACAGTTGCATAGGTACACACATGGCAGTGTGTTTTGTTTGCTTTCTCCCCTTCACCCACATTTGGCATTTCTCCCCAGGCTATCCCTCCCCACCTCCCCCTCCCACTGGCCCTCCCCTTTTCCCCCCAATAGACCCCAGTGTTTAGTACTCCCCTTTCTGTGTCCATGTGTTCTCATTTTTCATCACCCGCCTATGAGTGAGAATACGCGGTGTTTCATTTTCTGTTCTTGTGTCAGTTTGCTGAGAATAATGTTCTCCAGATTCATCCATGTCCCTAAAAACAACACGAACTCATCATTTCTGATTGCTGCGTAATATTCCATGGTGTATATGTGCCACATTTTCCCAATCCAGTCTATCATCAATGGGCATTTGGGTTGATTCCAGGTCTTTGCTATTGTAAACAGTGCTGCAATGAACATTCATGTGCATGTGTCCTTATAGTAGAACGATTTATAGTCCTTTGGGTATATACCCAGTAATGGGATTGCTGGGTCAAATGGAATTTCTATTTCTAAGGCCTTGAGGAATCGCCACACTGTCTTCCACAATGGTTGGACTAATTTACACTCCCACCAACAGTGTAAAAGTGTTCCTTTTTCTCCACATCCTCTCCAGCATCTGTTGTCTCCAGATTTTTTAATGATCGCCATTCTAACTGGCGTGAGATGGTATCTCAATGTGGTTTTGATTTGCATCTCTCTGATGACCAGTGATGAAGAGTATTTTTTCATATGATTGTTGGCCTCATATATGTCTTCTTTCGTAAATTGTCGGTTCATATCCTTTGCCCACTTTTGAATGGGCTTGTTTGTTTTTTTCCTGTAAATCCGTTTGAGTTCTTTGTAAATTCTGGATATCAGCCCTTTGTCAGATGGGTAAACTGCAAACATTTTTTCCCATTCTGTTGGTTGCCGATTCACTCAAGGGACTGTTTCTTTTGCTGTGCAGAAGCTGTGGAGTTTCATTAGGTCCCATTTGTCTATTTTGGCTTTTGTTGCCAATGCTTTTGATGTTTTGTTCATGAAGTCCTTGCCTACTCCTATGTCCTGGATAGTTTTGCCTAGATTTCCTTGTAGGGTTTTTATCGTGCCAGGTCTTATGTTGAAGTCTTTAATCCATCTGGAGCTAATTTTAGTGTAAGGTGTCAGGAAGGGGTCCAGTTTCTGCTTTCTGCACATGGCTAGCCAGTTTTCCCAACACCATTTGTTAAATAGGGAATCCTTTCCCCATTGCTTGTTTTTGTCAGGTTTATCTAAGATCGTATAGTTGTAGATATGTTGTGTTGCCTCCGGTGCCTCTGTTTTGTTCCATTGGTCTATATCTCTGTTTTGGTACCAGTACCATGCTGTTTTGATTACTGTAGCCTTGTAGTATAGTTTGAAATATGAGTGTGATGCCCCCCGCTGTATTCTTTTTGCTTAGAATTTATTTGGCTATGCGGGCTCTCTTTTGGTTCCATATGAAGTTCATGGTGGTTTTTTCCAGTTCTGTGAAGAAAGTCAATGGTAGCTTGATGGGGATAGTGTTGATTCTGTAAATTACTTTGGGCAGTATAGCCATTTTCACGCTATTAATTCCTCCTAACCATGAACATGGAATGTTTCTCCATCTGTTTGTGTCCTCTCTGATTTCGTTGAGCAGTGGTTTGTAGTTCTCCTTGAAGAGGTCCCTTACGTTCCTTGTGAGTTGTATTCCAAGGTATTTTATTCTTTTTGTAGCAATTGTGAATGGCAGTTCGTTCTTGATTTGGCTTTCTTTAAGTCTGTTATTGGTGTAGACGAATGCCTGTGATTTTTGCACATTGATTTTATATCCTGAGACTTTGCTGAAGTTGCTTATCAGTTTCAGGAGTTTTTGGGCTGAGGCGATGGGGTCTTCTAGGTATACTATCATGTCATCTTCAAATAGAGACAATTTGGCTTCCACCTTTCCTATTTGAATACCCTTTATTTCTTTTTCTTGCCTGATTACTGTGGCTAGAACTTCCAGTACTATATTGAATAGGAGTGGTGAGAGAGGGCATCCTTGTCTAGTGCCGGATTTCAAAGGGAATGCTTCCAGTTTTTGCCCATTCAGTATGATATTGGCTGTTGGTTTGTCATAAATAGCTTTTATCACTTTGAGATACGTTCCATCGATCCTGAGTTTATTGAGGGTTTTTAGCATAAAGGGCTGTTGAATTTTGTCAAATGCCTTCTCTGAGTCAATTGAGATAATCATGTGGTTTTTGTTTTTGGTTCTGTTTATGTGGTGAATTACGTTTATAGACTTGCGTATGTTGAACCAGCCTTGCATCCCTGGGATGAATCCTACTTGATCATGATGAATAAGTTTTTTGATTTGCTGTTGCAATCGGCTTGCCAATATTTTATTGAAGATTTTTGCATCTGTGTTCATCATGGATATTGGCCTGAAGTTTTCTTTTCTTGTTGGGTCTCTGCCGCGTTTTGGTATCAGGATGATGTTGGTCTCATAAAATGATTTGGGAAGGATTTCCTCTTTTTGGATTATTTGGAATAGTTTTAGAAGGAATGGTACCAGCTCCTCTTTGTGTGTCTGGTAGAATTTGGCTGTGAACCCATCTGGACGTGGGCTTTTTTTGTGTGGTAGGCTCTTAATTGCTGCCTCGACTTCTGACCTTGTTATTGGTCTATTCATAGTTTCAGCTTCCTCCTGGTTTAGGCTTGGGAGGACACAGGAGTCCAGGAATTTATCCATTTCTTCCAGGTTTACTAGTTTATGTGCATAGAGTTGTTTGTAATATTCTCTGATGATGGTTTGAATTTCTGTGGAGTCTGTGGTGATTTCCCCTTTATCATTTTTTATTGCATCTATTTGGTTGTTCTCTCTTTTCTTTTTAATCAGTCTGGCTAGTGGTCTGTCTATTTTGTTGATCTTTTCAAAAAACCAGCTCTTGGATTTATTGATTTTTTTGAAGGGTTTTTTGTGTTTCAATCTCCTTCAGTTCAGCTCTGATCTTAGTTATTTCTTGTCTTCTGCTGGGTTTTGAGTGTTTTTGATCTTGCTCCTCTAGCTCTTTCAATTTTGACGATAGGGTGTCAATTTTGGATCTCTCCATTCTCCTCATATGGGCACTTATTGCTATATACTTTCCTCTAGAGACTGCTTTAAATGTGTCCCAGAGATTCTGGTATGTTGTGTCTTCGTTTTCATTTGTTTCAAAGAACTTCTTTATTTCTGCCTTCATTTCATTGTTTACCCAGTCAACATTCAAGAGCCAGTTGTTCAGTTTCCATGAAGCTGTGCGGTTCTGGGTTGGTTTCTGAATTCTGAGTTCTATCTTGATTGCACTATGGTCTGAGAGGCTGTTTGTTATGATTTCAGTTGTTTTGCTTTTGCTGAGGAGTGCTTTACTTCCAATTATGTGGTCAATTTTAGAGTAGGTGTGATGTGGTGCTGATAAGAATGTATATTCTATAGATTTGGGGTGAAGAGTTCTGTAAATGTCTATCAGGTTTGCTTACTCCAGGTCTGAGTTCAAGCCCCGGTTATCCTTGTTGATTTTCCGTCTGGTTGATCTGTCTAATATTGACAGTGGAGTGTTAAAGTCTCCCACTATTCTTGTGTGGGAGTCTAAGTCTCTTTGTAAGTCATTAAGAACTTGCCTTATGTATCTGGGTGCTCCTGTATTGGGTCCATATATGTTTAGGATCTTTAGCTCTTCTTGTAGTATCGATCCTTTTACCATTATGTAATGGCCTTCTTTATCTCTTTTGATCTTTGTTGCTTTAAAGTCTATTTTATCAGAGACGAGAATTGCAACTCCTGCTTTTTTTTTGCTGTCCATTTGCTTGGTAAATCTTCCTCCATCCCTTTATTTTGAGCCTTTGTGTATCCTTGCATGTGAGATGGGTTTCCTGGATACAGCACACTGATGGGTTTTGGATTTTTATCCAATTTGCCAGTGTGTGTCTTTTGATTGGTGCATTTAGTCCATTTACATTTAGGGTTAATATTGTTATGTGTGAATTTGATACTGCCATTTTGATGCTAAGTGGCCGTTTTTCCCATTAGTTGTTGTAGATTCTTCATTATGTTGAAGCTCTTTAGCATTTAGTGTGATTTTGGAATGGCTGGTACTGGTTGTTCCTTTCTATGTGTAGTGCCTCTTTCAGGAGCTCTTGTAAAGCAGACCTGGTGGTGACAAAATCTCTGAGTATTTGCTTGTTCACAAAGGATTTTATTTTTCCTTCACTTCTGAAGCTCAGTTTGGCTAGATATGAAATTCTGGGTTGAAAGTTCTTTTCTTTAAGAATGTTGAATATTGGTCCCCACTCTCTTCTGGCTTGTAGTGTTTCTGCCGAGAGATCTACTGTGAGTCTGATGGGCTTCCCTTTGTGGGTGACCCGACCTTTCTCTCTGGCTGACCTTAGTATCTTCTCCTTCATTTCAACCTTGTTGAATCTGACGATTATGTGCCTTGGGGTTGCACTTCTTGCGGAATATCTTTGTGGTGTTCTCTGTATTTCCTGCATTTGAGTGTTGGCCTGTCTTGCTAGGTGGGGGAAATTTTCCTGGATGATGTCCTGAAGAGTATTTTCCAGCTTGGATTCATTCTCTTCGTCCCCTTCTGGTACACCTATCAAACGTAGGTTAGGTCTTTTCACATAGTCCCACATTTCTTGGAGACTTTGTTCATTCCTTTTTGCTCTTTTTTCTCTGATCTTGGTTTCTCGTTTTATTTCGTTGAGTTGATCTTCGACTTCAGATATTCTTTCTTCTGCTTGGTCAATTCGGCTATTGAAACTTGTGCATGCTTCGCGAAGTTCTTGTATTGTGTTTTTCAGGTCCTTTAGTTCATTCATATTCCTCTCTAAGTTATCCATTCTTGTTATCATTTCCTCAAATCTTTTTTCATATCCTATTTCAAGGTTCTTAGTTTCTTTGCATTGATTTAATACATGTTCTTTTAGCTCACAAAAGTTTTTCATTATCCACCTTCTGAAGTCTAATTCCGTCATTTCATCACAGTCATTCTCCGTCCAGCTTTGTTCCCTTGCTGGTGAGGAGTTTTGGTCCTTTCTAGGAGGCGAGGTGTTCTGGTTTTGGGTGTTTTCCTCCTTTTTGCGCTGGTTTCTTCCCATCTTTGTGGATTTATCCATTTGTCGTCTGCGTAGTTGCTGACTTTTCGATTGGGTCTCTTAGTGGACACCCAGATTGTTGGTGATGAAGTATTTCTGTTACTTGGTTTTCCTTCTACCAGTCTAGCCCCTTTGCTGTACGACTGCTGAGGTCCACTCCAGGCCCTGCTTGTCTGGGGTGCACCTATAGCAGCTGTGGAACAGTGAGGGATGCTACCAGTTTCTTTTTCTACTATCTTTGTCCTAGGATGATGCCTGCCAAATGTCAGTCTTTTGGATATAGAGGGGTCAGGGAGCTGCTTGAGGAGACAGTCTGTACTTTATATGAGCTCAATTGCTGAGCTGTGAGCTTGTTGTTCATTCACGGCTGTTAGGCTGCTATATTTTATTCTGCTGCAACAGAGGTCATTAAAAAACCTTTTTTTTCTCAAATGCTCTGTCTCGGGAGGTTGGGCTTTGTTTTTGGATGTCCGTTGAGGTGTCCTGCCCAGCTAGGAGGCAGTCTAGTCACTTTTTGACTGCCGAGGCTCCACCCTGCTGTTGTGAGGTTCGCCCTGTTGCTGCAGGCTTTTGCTCTTCTGCTGTGGTCTCTGCCACGGGCTTTTGGGGTTCAGTTAATTTAGAAAATTTATTTTGCCAAGGTTGAGGACGCACCTGTGACACAGCCTCTGGAAGTCCTGAAGACACATGCCCAAGGTGGCTGGAGCACAGCTTGGTTTTATACATTTAGGGAGACATGAGACATCAATCAATATATGTAAGAAGTGCCTTGGTTTGGTCTGGAAAGACAGGACAACTTGAAGCAAAGGCAGGAAGACTCAAAGCGGGGAGGGAGCTTCCAGGTCACAGATAAGTGAGACACAAACGGTTACATTCTTTTCAGTTTCTTTTTGAGACAGTCTTACTCCATCGTCCAGGCTGGAGTGCAGTGGTGCAATCTTGGCTTACTGTAACCTCTGCCTCCCAGGTTCAAGCAATTCTCCTGCCTCAGCCTCCCGAGTAGCTGGGATTATAGACCCATGCCACCATGCCTGGCTAATTTTTGTATTTTTAGTAAAGATAGTTTCACCATGTTGGCCAGGCTGGTCTCTTAACTCCTGACCTCAAATGACCCACCCGCCTTGGCATCCCTAAGTGCTGGGATTACAGGTGTGAACCATGGAGCCTGGCCCTGTTGAGTTTCTCATCAGCCTTTCCAAAGGAGGCAAAACATATATGCATCTGTCTCAGTGAGCAGAGGAGCAACTTTGAATGGAATGGAAGGCAGATTTGCCCTAAGCAGTTCTCAGCTTGAGTTTTCCTTAGTGATTTTGGATGCTCAAGATATTTTCCTTTCACAATGTCTATATCATAATTTATTTACTGTTTCTCCTGCTGATGGACATGTACTCAATTTTCTTTGCAATAAATAATGCAATGAAGGACAGGTATCCTTGTGCACATATGCCAGAATTTTCTAAGTATAGTGTTAGGAGCAAATTGCTGGGTCGAAGGGTCAAAGGGATTTCGTCTAAGTTATCTTCAAAACGGTTATTTCAATGTCATACTCCCACCTACAGCATATGAGTCCCTAGAACTCCATGTCTTTATCAGCCTGAGCATTATCAGACTTTTTCTTTTTCCCAGTCTGATGGATTTGAAATGGTGTTTCATCGTGTGCTTACTTTGCACTTCTTTGATTACCCGTGAGATGGAGCATCTTTTCACATGTTTATTAGTTATTCATATCTGCTTTACTACGGAATACTTGTTCATGTCTTTTGTTCATTTTCCATTTGTTGTTGGCCTTTTTTAATTTGTCAAAGTTCCTGATATATTCTGTGTTTTAGTTCTTTGACAAACTTATGCATTCTAAGCATCTTTTCCCAGCTTTTGGCTTATCTTTTCCCTTAGCATGTTGTATTTTTTATAGACAAAGTTTTATTTAAATTATGTCAAATTTATGTATTCTCACCTACAATTTATGCCTTATTTAAAAATCTTTCCTTACCCTGAGGTTGTACAGATATTTTACTTTTTCTTCTGAAGATTTAAAGTGTTGCTTTACACATTTGTGTCTTAATTACATCTGAACGTTATTTGTATGTATTACAGTTGTAGAGATCTGATTTCCTACAAAAATAAGCAAGTGAACTTGCCACCATTTAATATTAAAGTATCTTCTTTGCTGCACTGATGTGCAATGCTGCCCTGTTTTATGTTAAGTCTCGTAGATTTGTGGGTGTATTTCTGGACTCGGTGTTGTTCCATTGCTCTATTTGTCTAACCTTGTGTCAATACCTGTCTTATGGCATGTCTTTTTTTTTTTGAGACGGAGTTTCACTCTTGTTACCCAGGCTGAAGTGCAATGGCGCGATCTCGGCTCACCGCAACCTCCGCCTCCTGGGTTCAGGCAATTCTCCTGCCTCAGCCTCCTGAATAGCTGGGATTACAGGCACGCACCACCATGCCCAGCTAATTTTTTGTATCTTTAGTAGAGACAGGGTTTCACCATGTTGACCAGGATTGTCTGCATCTCTTGACCTCGTGATCCACCCACCTCAGCCTCCCAGTGCTGGGATTACAGGCGTGAGCCACCACGCCCGGCCATGGCATATCTTTTACCTAGTACAATGTACTGTGTCCTTTCCTTTTTCCCTTTTCCTTTCCCCCCTTTTTTTTTGAGATGGAGTTTCACTCTTGTTGCCCAGGCTGGAGTGCAATGGTGTGATCTTGGCTCAATGCAACCTCCACCTCCCAAGTTCAACCGATTCTCCTGCCTCAGCCTCCCAAATAGCTGGGATTACAGGCATGCGCCACCATGCCAGGCTAATTTTGTATTTTTAGTAGAAGCGGGGTTTATCCATGTTGGTCAAACTGGTCTCAAACTCCCGACCTCAGGTGATCCGCCTGCCTTGGCCTCCCAAAGTGCTGGAATTACAGGCATGAGCCACTCTTATCCTGATTACGGGCGTGAGCCACTTAGCCTGGCCAATGTGTCCTTTTCTTTAATCTTCTACTTCAAAGTCACATGGCTGTTCTTGGATGATGGTTGTTCCATTTAAATGTTAAAATAAACTTGTTTATATCCTTGAGCAACTCTGTCAGGATTTTGATAGAAATTACATTGAATTTGTAGATCCATGTAGGGAAGATTGACATCTTAAGGATATTAAGTCTTTAATAATAAATATAGTATTTCTCCATTATTTAAGTAATTTTAATTATCTTTCAGTACAATTTTATAATTAAAAAATGTTTTTACATATCCTTTTGTAAAAACCTTTAGCATTACAGTTGTAATTGTAATAAAATATACAGCAAATATGGTGTTGCAGGCATAGTACTGTTTATATATGTTAGCTCAAATACTCTCTCAACTATCCTATAAAATAGGTGTTACTGTTGTTACTCCTCCCTTTTACAGATGAGAAAACTGAGGTACAGTAATGTTAGGTAGTTCACCTAAAGTCATACAGCAATTATGTGACAGAATTGGAATTTTAATTTGGGAAACACAGCTGTACAATTTGTGCTCTTACCTCATATATGCACTTCTTCTTTTAAAAATCACATTTGATAACTTTTTGTGGGATAATATATAGACTTACATTTGATTTTTGTGTGGTGGTATTATATCCAGAAAACTTGTTGAGCTCTTTTGTTTATTATAATTATTCATCTGTGGGCTTTGTCAATAATTTTATCAACTGTGAACAATCAGTTTTTCTTCTCCATTTCCAAACCACATGTTTCTTTTTCTCTTATCCTTATTTTATTTTATTTTATGTATTTACTTTTTTTTCTGAGATGGAGTCTTGCTTTGTCACCCCAGCTGAAGTGCAGTGGCATGATCTTGGCTCACTGCAACCTTTACCTCTTGGGTTCAAGCAATTCTCTTGCCTCAGCCTCCCAAGTAGCTGGGTGGGTACCTGCCATTACACCTGGTTAATTTTTGTATTTTAGTAGAAATGAGGTTTCACCATGTTGGCCAGGCTGGTCTTGAACGCCTGACCTTGTGATCTGCCCACCTCAGCCTCCCAAAGTGCTGGAATTACAGGCCTGAGCCACTCTTATCCTGATTTTATTGTGTTTATCAAACTTTTAGAAGAATTTTATAAATAGAAATAGTGAAAAACTTTTGTCTTGCTCTTGAAATTACAGGGAATACTTCTAATATTTTGTCAGTACTTAAGGATCTGTCAACACCTTTTATTAGATTTAGGAAATTCTCTTATAGCAAATTATCCAGAATAATTGAGAAAAAAAGGAAGGATTTTTTTTTTTTTTGAGATGGAGTGTCGCTCTGTCACCCAGGCTGGAGTGCAGTGACACAATCTCAGCTCACTGCAACCTCCACTTCCTGGGCTCAGGTAATTCTCCTGCCTCAGCCTCCCCAATAGCAGGATTTCAGGTGCCCACCACCATGCCTGGCTAATTTTTGTATTTTTAGTAGAGACAGGGTTTCACCATATTGGCCAGGCTGATCTTGAATGCCTGACCTCAGGTGATCTGCCTGGCTCGGCCTCCCAAAGTGCTGGGATTACAGATGTGAGCCACTGTGCCCGGCCCTTACTTGCTTTTATGGAGGCTTCCTCTACCTCCTGTGCAGAGCTGATTCTACTACCACTGGAGCAGATGCTGAAACAATAAAATGTATTAAATAGATAAGATGCTAATTGACCCGGAGGGTGGGCATAAAGAAATTCGCAGCCTGCACAGTCTGTTGCTGTGTGGCTCTCTTTGGGAGAATATTTTACCTAAACCCCCCTTTATACCCATTTGACTAAATCCTGAAGGTCCCAGAGAATGCCCTCCTGGTGGCTGCAGGGGAAGAAGGCTGAGACGGATTGCATTTACCTAATTTTACTGTGGTGAAATCTTATCAGTTTCAACCTGATACCAAACCCTAAATAGTCTATTTTCTGACATTTATTTCAGAGGCTCTTTGCGGATTTCTTAATCTCATCCCGAGCTCTGCAGCTGACACATTTGGGGGATTTATTAATACCCTAAAAACCTTGGCCTTGATGCAAATCTCATTCCCCTTCTTCCTTCCTCAACTCTCTAAATCCCTGCTGATTCTTCAAAGTCACTAATCAGGGATGAGGAGGTGGTGATAAAGGCTTCTGGGTGGATAGAGAACTAGGTGCAAGGGAAAATAATTATCTATCAGGTCACTCTGTCCGCAAGCCACCCTTTGAAATTCTGTTTCTATGAACTGACATAATTGGTTGTTTGGTTTGTTTTTTTTTTCGATTTTTATCAGTCATCTTGAACTGAAGAGGAGTGACTTCATGGAGGATTATAAATAGTTATGGAGAGGCTAACCTAGAACAGAAATGACTACTTATGCGGATAATGGTTAAGTGTCAAGAGAAATTAATTGGAAAAAGAGATAAACAGCCCTGCAAAAAGGCAGACATTTCCTGAAATCTCGGCTCAGAACGGGCTTGGAAGGCCTGAGACACCCTATGGGGACCTTGATAAAGGTCACTGTCCTCTTTGTTCTACCACCCAGTGTTGGTTCCCAAGGCTGGGGTCAGGTGTGAGTGGGTGCTCACATTTGAATGAACACCCTCCCCCTGGACTTCACATTCCTTATTTCAGAATCTTGGTGGAAGGAGAGGGTAACAGAAATATTAGGACTCTCTTCTGTCTTTATGACACCAGTTACGAAGAGAGGTTTACATAAGGTCATTGAGGGAATCTGGTGCTAGGGAATAGCCATGAATTCTTAGAGCTAGAAGACATCTTACAGCAGAGGTTCTTGAAGTGTGGTGAAGAGGTCCGGCGGGGGTGGGGTGGAGTCTGAAACTTGTAGGGGAGAGTACATGCTGTGAAACTACTTTTATAACTAACATAGTAATTGCCCTCTTGCCTTATGTACTTATGTATGTGTGTTTGTTCATTTATTTATTTATTTTAACTGTTGACATCTACACTGAGACAGCAAAAGCCGTGAGAATAAACTGCTGGCACCTTGGTACAAAGCAAGGTGGTGGGACCGAACTAGCAGCCAGTGTATTCTTTACTGCCATGTCTAAAAATAACACATATTCAGGGACATGGGAGCATCTGGAGGCCATTATCCTAAGCAAACTAACACAGGAAAGAAACACCAAATACTGTATGTTCTCACAAGTGGGAGCTGAATGATGAGAACACATGGACACATGGTGTGGGGGTGGGGGAAAAACACACCCTGGATGCTGTTCAGAGAGTGGGTGGGGAGGAGGGAGAGCATCAGGAAGAATAGCTAATGGATGCTGGGCTTCATACCTAGGTCATGGAATGTTCTGTGCAACAAACCAGCATGGCACATGTCTACCTGTATAACAAACGTGTGCATCCTGCACGTGTACCACTGAACTTAAAGAATGTACTTGAGTTTTCTTAATGAAGCAGTAAAAAACTTATTAAATCTTAATTTTTTAGTACACCCTTTCTTTTTCTTTTCTTCCCCACCACCCCCTCTTTTAGAGAAGGTCTCACTCTGCTGCTCAGTTGGAGTGCAGTGGCGTGATCTCAGCTCGCTGCAACCTTTGCCTCCTGTGCTCAATCGATTCTCTTGACTCAGCTTCCCAAGTAGCTGGGACTAAAGGTATGTGCCACCATGCCCGGCTGATTTGTGTAATTTTTGTAGAGACAAGGTTTTACCATGTTGGCCAGGCTGGTCTTGAACTCCTGACTTCAAGTGATCCACCTGCCTTGGCCTCCCAAAGTGCTGGGATTACAGGCATGAGCCACCATGCCCGGCCCCTTTTATGTGTGGTGAAACGGAAACTCTGGTGCCCATCAAGCACTTCTGTTGCATACCCAAGCACAGTTGTCTAGAAGAAATGCAATTGTATTATTGTTTGAGTTTTCCAGGAAACATGATTTCTTTTTCTTTCTTTTTTTTTTTTTTTTTTTTGAGCTCTCGGAACAGTTTTATTTTCTTCCAGTGTTTCCCCCTCAGGCTGAGCTCAGCCCAGCTGGCTTTGGTTGTCTCTGAGGCTCAGTGTATTTCTTTTTCTTTTTAAACAAATGACTGATAAACTATGGTTACTCATACTTGAATACTTGGCAGATAGTTTCTCAGAAATGAATGAAATGATTCTGTTACTTCAAGGAAACTTACTGGCGGTATTTTTTAAAGTGATACAATTTGCATTTTGAGTAAAAATTAGCATTTGAAACTGTTATGTCTGTCACTGTGAGCCTGGAAAGCCTCTAATAGTAACACTTTTCTGCTGCGGTTGATTGTTATATTAACAAATGTGATTATTTTGTATTGTTATATAATGAATTGTATTAACATTGAGAAGATCTATATAAGCCAGCAAACCATATTTTCCAAATGATCAATGTATGACGTTATAAAATCCATATGTGGGCAAAAGATTCACTCAAAGTGTGAGATAAATGAATGGACTGTAATGTAACAGAGTTTTAGAAGTTCACTGAAATATCAGATCCTATATTATCATTAATCTTTAAGACACGATCGTTTGTCAAGTTAGGTACAGTATCGAACAAGAAGATCTACAATGATCTGAAAAAGCTATTAAAATCCACCCCCACTCCTCCAACCCACATATTTGTGTGAGGCATGAATTTCTTCTCACACTGCAGCCAGAATAGTTACTACGCCAGACTGATGCAGATGCAAATAGGAGAATCTAGCTGCCTTCTATTAAGCCAGATGTTAAAGAGACTTGTAAAAATATCAAACGATGTTACACTTCTCTCTAAATTATTTTGAGTTGTAAATATAGATTTTTTCTTGTTACTTACATTAATATAGAATGGGTTTGTTATTGTTACTTTAGATGAATTGATAAGTATTCTGAATGTTCTTAGTTTTAATTTCTAAATGTGGTAAATATCAATGAATATAACTCATATAAGCAAAAAGACTGTAAAGACCTCATTAATTTTTTGTTTGTTTTTTCTTCAACTTCTAAGTTCAGGGATACATGTGCCGGACGTGCGGGTTTGTCACGTAGGCAAACGTGTGCTGTGGTGCTTTGCTGCACAGATCATCCCATCACCCAGATATTAAGCCCAGTGAACGACCTCACTAATTTTTAATAGTATAAAGGACTTTTTTTTTTTTCTTTTTCAGGATGGAGTCTTGCTTTGTTGCCCACACTGGAGTGCAGTGGTGCAATCTTGGCTCACTGCAACCTCTACCTCCCAGGTGCAAATGACTCTCCTGTCTCAGCCTCCTGAGTAGCTGGGATTATAGGCATGCACCACCATGCCCAACTAATTTTTATATTTTTAGTAGAGACAGGGTTTCTCCATATTGCTCACACTGGTCTCAAACTCCTGACCTCAGGTGATCCACCCACCTCAGCCTCCCAAAGTTTTGGGATTACAGGCGTGAGCCACTGCACTTGGCCAAAGGAGTCTTGAGATGAAAAATTTGAGAATCAGGCTGAGCATAATGGCTCATATCTGTAATCCCAGCACTTTGGGAGGCTGAAGCAGGAAGATCACTTGAAACCAGGAGTTTAATACCAGCTTGGGCAAGACTCTTTCTCTAAAAAAAATAAACAAAAATAAGAAAATTTGTTGGGCATGGTGACCCAGCCCTGTAGTCCTAGCTACCTGGGAGGCTGAGGTGGGAGGATTGCTTGAGCCCAGGAGTTTGAGACTACACTATGATTACATCATTGACTCCATCCTGGGTGGATGCAACTGGTGACCTTGTCTCAAAACAAAAAACAAAAAACAAAAACAAACTTGAGAACCACCGACCAAAAGCAAGAGAGTTAAATAGTCTTTGGGTGAGCCTGTTAAACAGTGCTTCACTAAGTCTTTGAAAGGACACAACTGTCTTTCACCACATTTTTAAGTTTTGGGTAATTTTTCTTTTTCTCTGAGATGGAGTCTTCCTCCGTCATCCAGGCTGGAGTGCAGTGGCACAATCTCAGCTCACAGCAACCTCTTCCTCCTGGGTTCAAGGGATTATTCTGCTTCAGCCTCCCAAGTAGCTGGGACTATAGGCACGTGCCACCATGCCTAGCTAAGTTTTTGTATTTTTAGTAGAGACAGGGTTTCACCACGTTGGCCAGGATGGTCTCAATCTCCTGTCCTTGTGATCTGCCCACCTTGGCCTCCTAAAGTTCTGGGATTACAGGCGGTTTTGGGTAATTTTTCTTAACACTTTTATCCATTCTGATGGATAGAGTTATTTATTGAGTTCTTATGCATTATTAAAATTGGGTCTTCATAAACTAAAAGTAATTTTGACTCAGAATTTTGAGTACACCTAAGAAATTGAGGTGTCGTTTTCCAAGACAAAAGTCCCAATGTGCATGCATACACACTGATATTTGGAGTTCTGTTGGAAAGCAGAAATTAAATGGTATGTAAGTCATGGAATCTTTTACACCTCTTAAAAAGACAAAGTAAAGTACATGGAGAAACTACTTATGTAGAGGTAGGCAGTGTCCCAGGTGCTAGGTTAGCAGCTGAGCCGGAGATTAAATTCCAGCTCTCCACTTGCTATTTGTTTGATCTCAGGAAAGGTAATTAACCTCTCTAATTCTCAGTTCCCTGCAACTAATAATACTTACCTCTCAGGGTTGTAGTTAGGATTTAAGGATAAGTAGGTGTAAAACGTGTTATAGAATTATAGGTGCGAGGTGAGCCCTTAATGATCATTCTTTTCATTATCATTGTTACCATATACAGTCTAACCCCTTGTATTAAATTCCTGCTGCTGGTGCTTATTGTTACTAGACACTTAGTGACTCAAAATGACAGAAATGGATTCCTTTACAGTTCTGGAGGTCAGAAGTCTGAAATGTGTCTTATGGGGCTAAATCCAATCTGCTGGCAGGACTGTTTCCTTCTCCAGGCTCCTGGGGAGTATCTGTTTCTTGCCTCTTCCAATAGCGACGCTCCCAGTGGCTGCTGGCATTCCTTTGCTGTGGCTGCATCACTGCACTCTGCGTCAATCATCGCATCAACTTCTCCTCTGCTGTAGTCCAGTCTCCCTATTGCCTACCTCCCACGGGGCCATGTGTGATTACATTTAGGGCTCACTCTGATGATCCAGGACCATCTCCCCATCTCAAGATCCTAACTTAGTCACACCTGCAAACTCCCTTTTACTGTATAGGGTAACATTCCCAGGTTCCACGGATTAGGATGTATATATTTTGGGGGGCCATTATTCAGCTTCCTAGACCCTCTCATTTTACATTGAGAAAACTGAGTCCTACCAGAGGTGAGGATATTTGCTGAGAAGGTGATGGGGCTAGTCTAGGGTGAGAAAAGGCAGGCTCTCTACCTCCACTCCCACCAATTCCCTGGTTTGGAAACTGCCTGAGGCCCCTAATCTCCTGAGCAGGGCCTTTTTTCCTAACTCCCCTGCACCTGCTCACAGAGCTGCCACTGCACACACAAATCCAGGGCATATGACATCATACTCCACAAATTAATAGATACAATGTATGATCCCCCTTGAATTGTGCAACACGGCACCTCTCCCTTCTCAGTGATCAGAGATTGAGAGTCACACATATATTTCTACAGTTTTGTTTTTTTTGAGACGGAGTTTCACTCTTGTTACCCAGGCTGGAGTGCCATGGCGCAATCTCGGCTCACCGCAACCTCCGCCTCCTGGGTTCAGGCAATTCTCCTGCCTCAGCCTCCTGAGTAGCTGGGATTACAGGCACGCACCACCGTGCCCGGCTAATTTTTTGTACTTTTAGTAGAGACGGGGTTTCACCATGTTGACCAAGATAGTCTCCATCTCTTGATCCACCCGCCTCAGCCTCCCAAAGGGCTGGGATTAGAGGTGTGAGCCACCGCGCCTGGCCTTACATTTTTGAGGGCATCAAAACCACTTAATGTCCAGAGTGAAGATTGATCACGGTATGGTTTGTATCCAGGTGCCTAACATAAGACCAAATGACCCAAGGCTCGGCCTCTCTACAGCATCCTCATAATTATGAATAACATCCAGATGATTCAAGATTAAGGAAGATCTTTCCTTTCTTTCTTTCGTTCATTTGTTCATTCCTTCGTTCTTTTTTTTTAGAGGAGTCTCACTCTGTTGCCCAGGATGGAGTGCAGTGGCGCGATCTCAGCTCACTGCAGCCTCTGCCTCCTGGGTTCAAACGATTCTTCTGCCTCAGCCTCCCAAGCAGCTAGGACTACAGGTGCACGCCACCATACCTGACTGATTTTTGTATTTTAGTAGAGACAATGTTTCACCATGTTGCCCAGGCTGGTCGCAAACTCCTGAGCTCAGACAATCTGCCTACCTCGGCCTCCCAAAGTGCTGGGATTACAGGTGTGAGTCACCTCACCGGGCCAAGATCTTAATCTTAAGAGTTCCTTTGTTCCAGCTTCATATTTCTAGCCATTACAGCTCATTCCATCTCATCCCATCACCCTGCAACCTCACCCCCAGGCTGTTTATGTATTACAGTTCCAGGGACACAGTGACCATGGGGACTCTGCCTATTAGGGTCTGGCAGGGTGGACCATGAATGGGTTCCTGGGATAGACAGCTAGAGAGTTTCACAGCTGACAGTGAAATGCTGCCAAGATTTCAGATTCTTGAATAAGCAGCAAGAAAAAGTCCTCCTTCCCAAGCCCATTTTCCTAAGGAAGATCTTTTATAGTGGCTTAATGGCAGCCTGCAGCAAGATCCAGCCTTGTCCTAATCCCCAGAGCCTGAGAATATTACTATATGTTACAAAGGAGCGACTATTACCTTATACCGGAACAGATGAGATTAAGTTAAGGGTCTTTAGTTGGAGATTATGCAGAATTATCTGGGTGAGTCCTAAATGCCTTACAAGTGATTTTATAAGGAAGATGCAGAGGGGCCGGGCATGGGCTCATGCCTGTAATCCCAGCACTTTGGGAGGCCAAGGTGGGTGGATCACTTGAGGTCAGCAGTCTGAGACCAGTCTGACCACACGGTAAAGCCTCATCACTACTAAAAATACAAAAATTAGCAGGGCGTGGTGGCGGGCACCTGTAATCCCAGCTACTTGGGAGGCTGAAGCAAGAGAATCGCTTGAAATTGGGAGGTGAAGCTTACAGTGAGCCGAGATGGTGCCACTGCTCTCCAGCCTGGGCAACAAAGGGAGACTGCATCTCAAAAGAAAAAAAAAAGAGGCAAAGGAAGAGGAGAGGACAGACACACACCGAAGAGAAGGCCATGTGAAGACACAGGCAGAGACTGGAGTGATGTGACTGTGAGCCAGGAACACCAAGGAATGCCCACAGCCACCAGGAGCTGGGAGAGGAGGGGAGGTTTTTCCATGAACCCTTCTGAGGGAGTGAGGCCCTGCTGACCCCTTGATTTCCAACTTCTGGCCTCTAGAACTGTGAGAGAAACAAATTACTGTAGTATTAAGCCATCCAGTTTGGGATAAATTGTTCCAGCAGCCCCTAGGAAACAAATCCATCTTTGATGGGCTGGGACAGGCACGCTAGCAGCTTATATGACAACAACAGTCATAACAACTAGTATTTCACTGAACATCCATTCTCCAGCAAGCACTGCACTAACCACTTAGTGCATCGTGTCAATCAGTTATACAACCACTTCAACAGACAAGCATCGCTGTCATGCACCATTTGTAGGTAAGGCAGCTGTGACTTCAGGAACGGGGCTACACAGATAGTAAGGGAAGGAGCTGGGATGAGACCCAGAGTCTGTCTGATTCTGTTGAGTATCATCAGTAACCTTCGGAATTACACTAAGGATAGCCCATTTCATTGAGAAGAGGAGTAAGGGGAAAAGAGCAGAGCAGAGTGCACCAGCTGCTGGTAGACAGAGGTGCAGGCTTCTTGGAGATCTGGGGGTCCTTTAGCAGCTGCACAGAAGAATGTGTGAGCTACCCTCAAACCTGCATGGGAAGGGCAGGGCTTGGCAGATGTGGAGGGGATAAAAGGGGTTTGGGGGCTCAGAAATTCTCTTGGTCACCATTCAGAGCCAAAGACTGTTTCATGGTGGTTCTGACTAACCATACCTTCTGCCTAGACTGGCAAGCAAGTGTGAAGCAATGTTTCATGCAGTGTGGACATCAGAGGCTGGTACCTGTCTGGTGGGTCTTCTAAGACAGTTTAAGGAGAGTCTGTCCAGATCCCTGGGAAGGAAGGCCCAGCTTATCACGTCACTGCCATTACATTACCTTATGAACTTGGAGGCAATTTTCATTTTCTCCTCAGGGACCAGTTTCTTTTTGATCTTATATATTTGCTAAGGTCTATGAACTCAGCTCTTGAAGCCAGTGCAAGCTCAAAGGAAAGGAAAAAGGAAGCAGAGACTTCTGCTACATCAAGCTCAATTTAACGTAGTTAGGGACAGCCTAGGCAGGCTGAGCTTCACGAGATTTCAGATCTCTGGTGTTATTATACCAATTGTTTCAGGAGCAAATAGGGGTGGGCTCCACTTGGAACCCAGCATGTGCAAGTCATCATTTGGGATCAGAAACCTGTTGCATTGTGTGTAGCAGAAATAGTTGGAGGACAGACTCCAGCAGCAGTTCTTATTCATTATTCTGGGCTATTAAAAGGCTATTCTAAGACCCTGATCTTTTCCCATAGCCCATAGATAAGGGTACTCACAAGGAACAAACTTAATAAGGCAAAGGGTCAACATTTATTCATCACCTTCTGTATGCTGGGTGTTTTTGCATAGGGTATTTAACTTAATCTTTAATACAATCCTGGAATAAAAGTATTATTTCTCACAGCTTTCTTTTCTTTTCTTTCTTTTCTTTTTCCTTCCTTCCTTCCTTCCTTCCTTCCTTCCTTCCTTCCTTCCTTCCTTCCTTCCTCTCTTTCTCTCTCTCTCTCTCTCTCTCTCTCTCTCTCTCTCTCTCTCTCTCTCTCTCTCTCTCTTTCTTTCTTTCTTTCTTCTTTTTTTTTATTGAGTGAGTCTCCGTTGCCCAGGCTGGAGTGCAATGGCATGATCTTGGCTCACTGCAACCTGTACCTCCTGGGTTCAAGCAGTTCTTGTGCCTCAGCCTCCCAAGTAGCAGGCACGTGCCACCATGCCTGGCTAATTTTTGTATTTTGAGTAGAGTTAGGGTTTCATTACATTGGCCAGGCTGGGCTAAAATTCCTAACCTCAAATGATCCACCTGCCTCGGCCTCCCAAAGTACTGAGATTACAGGCATGAGCCACCATGCCCAGCTTGTTACATCTTTTCAAATAAAGAAACTGAAGCTCATCCAAGTGAGGTTACCTTACTTGCCTGTACCTTCCGATTAGTAAACGGCAAAACTAGAATTCCAAAATCCATACTATTTTTACCACACTAGGCAAAATAAACAAACACTATGATGGAACTGGCAAGTACTATGCAGGAAATACACCTGGGAGATATGATGAAGCCTGATGGGGAGAGGGAGGAATGCGCAGATAAAGGGGTCAGAGCAGCAACAGAAGGCTGATATGTGTGACCCTGACATGTACAAAAGGGATGACTTGCAAATATCTGAATGAAACACGTTGCACACAGTTACATATGTACATTCAAAACATATTTTTCTTTGTTATTTTTGTTAGCTCAAAGGGCGCATGCTGAATTCCAAGTCAAAATGTCTCCAGAGTAACCCTTCTCAACCTAATGAAGGGTTAACCGGCAGTGGCTGCTGCAAATTAACCGGCATGTTTGCAGGAGTGCACCATTTCCTCTGGGAGAGGGCCATTCTTCAGTTGAACAAGTATTTAGTGAGTTTGCTGATAACTTCACACTCTCAGTGGCAGAAGGGTCACGGAGAGGTAGTGGCCCATAGGGGACAAGAAAGCGTTAATAGAGGATAATAGGTACCGAGACCCCCATCTGCCAGGACCTTTCTAGACAGTCTCCATGAACTCACTGACACTTCACACTCCAGTGCAATGTGCTTCAAAGTGGGGTCCACAGATCAGGGCTGGTGCACCAAATATTTCTTACCCAACTGGGAGGAGGTACAGAGTCCAGGAGCAAGTGCTTAGGAATGTTTACAGCAATTTGACATTACCATGACATTTTTGTTGTGTTTTATAAAAGTATTAATCACAATAGATTGGAAATTATAATATAATAGATTGGAAATATAACATGTGGTGAAAACTATCTTTTACCATAGATAGGTGGAGAAGTCCATCTGGTGTCATTAGATGAACTTTCTAGCATGCAAATCTGGTCATGCATAAAGCCTTTTGATCTACCAAAAATAACAATGTTTGGATGTACATCTATAATTATATAAATATATGTGTTCCATTTAGATATTTTTAAGTCTCCCTGACTCATCTTTATTATATATGTGGAGGTCACATTGTTGGTTAGTCATAGTGTTTATATGCTTATTTTCCACAGAATGCTAAAATACTTCTATTTTCTGTATTTTTTAAACAGAAAAAGTATCCAAAATCTTCTGCAGGCAAGCCAGGCCCTTGATGATCTAATCTCAACACCCCCTTCCCTCCAGCCTCCTTCTCACCATTCTCTTTCATGACTCTGTGCCTCATCTAGAGTGCATACTCTGCAGAAACATGATCCTAGCCCCTTCCTTATCTTAACCTGGTAAAGTCTTTTTAATTTGGTTCAAGTATCATTTCCTTCTTGAAACCCTGAACTCCTTTAGTCATTCCTTATTCTGTGCTCTCATTGTAGACCTGGGTCATGAGACTCAGTGGTATTGTATTTATGTATCTGTTCTCCACCCCACATCCTTTCCCATCCTGTGCACCTGATGGGAAACCTCTCATGCTTCAAGACTCAGAACAAAGATTACCTCTTCCATGAAGTCTTTCTATACCACATACATATTTAACAGCTTTCTTCTTGGTATTTCTATTATACATTGAACATTTATGGTTCATTCATTCATTCAATACAAATCTATGTTTTATTGAGCAACCACTATGTGCAAGATCCTATGGTAGACTCTGGAGAAAGGGCCATGATCCAAAAGGACAGAAACTCATATTTTAGAGTTTTTTTAAGTAAATAAACAATAAATATAATCATTTCAGGTGGTCGTAAGTACTGTGAAGGAAATACATGAGGGTGATATGACAAAGTATGATGAGGACAGAGAGGATTGCTCAAAGGAAGGGGTTTCAGGGAAGCAACAGAGAGAATGACATGTGAGCCTGAAGGGTAAGGAGCCAAGCACTGAAAGAGCAGGGATAAATGTGCTCTAGGCAGAGGGAAGAGCAAGTGCAAAGGGCTATAAGTGGGAACACATTTGCCCTGTTCCAGGGATACAGGAAAGCCCGTGGGTCTGGGGCAGGGAAAGATAGGAGATGAGTGAGATCAGCTGGGGAGGCACAGGCCAGAAGTCTAGGACTTTTCAGACCATGGCAAGTTCATATTTTATTTAAATGCAGTGGAATCCACTTGAAAGTTTAAGCAAAGGAGTCTGGTTTTTAGCTTTTAAAGACCATTCTGATTGGTATGTCAGGGATCAACCCTGAAACACCACTTGGGAGATGAAAAACCACTTCTTAGTGATTCAGCTGAGCAGCAATGGCGGCCTGGACAGGATGGTAGCGCTGGGCATGGGGAGAAGAGGAAGGTTCAGGTTATGTTTTGAAAGTTGGACAAACAGAATGGGTTATGGCTTGGAAGTTGCACCACAATACTGCAGCATGTAAGTATAGGAATGGTAGAGGTTTTTTTGGCCCTGAATCTGGGATTTATTGAATGGTCCAGACAAAATGTGTCTGATAAAAATTTTCACTAGAGAAGCAATAGAAATTTGATTATGTGCTAGTAGGAGTGTAGGTATTGGCGTCAGAATCTGCAGCCATTTCCTGATCCAACATTGCCCTTATGTTAGAGAAGGCAAATATTGGCCCTTCTTGGTAGAAAAATGTCCAAATTCTAAGTCTCAGATAATGCCCTGCACCTCACCCCAGAGACCACTCTCTTGGCTGGCAATGAACCAGTGAGCAGCCACATTTGAACTTTATGGGTCTATCCCAGTATCAGCCAAACGAAGGTGTCCAGAAGACAAAATCGCAGGTCTCTGGACAAAGAAAGGGCATGACAGCCAAGGGTCCACTTTTCTGCTTGGTCCTTTGTTTTTTCCCAGCATTTCAGAACTCCTTAGGAATCTGGGGTAATCCGGATTGGAATCGGCGTGACTCCAGAGCCCATAGGAGAACCTCAGGACATTAATTGTGACTGTACTCATGAGCATAACAAGCAGCCCCATGACAGGTGAATCTAAGTGTCAATCATACTTCACCTTCCTGTGCCCAGGGAGCAGTCTGGCCATAACTCTAGCAATGGTAATAGCTTCAGAAATGTGAGCCATTTGAATAAATCAGACTTTACTTTTTAAATTGGGGCAGGAAAGAAAAGAAAGCTTAGCTGATGATGGTCATAATGGGCAGTATGGTGAGTGCCAATCTTCTTTCTTAAATGATGTTTTGGAAAGCCTTCTTTCAACAAAAGTCATCAGCATGGTATTCATTGCAGAGGATATTTTTGGAATACTGATGTATGTTAATTAGCAAGCATATATTGTACAACTGCTGGAAGCTAGGTCTGGGTGTGGGGGAAGGAATAGAGAGACGAATAAGATGTAAAAAGTTCCCTGGCAAAGGTCAGTTATTTAACTGATAGACCCTTAGTTGAGACAGATCTGAAGAAAATGGATGTAAGACAGGGGTGAGTGTGGTCAAATCTTGAATAATTGATGAAAACAAAAGACCCTGGAAACAGAGAAAAACACCAAGTGTTTGTATGATATGGAGGCAGTGTAATGAGCATTAGCTTTGGGGCCAAGTAGACTGGGTTAGAATCTACCTACACCACCCACCAGTGTTTTAATCTTGGGCAATCCAGCCTAACCTCTCTGAGCCTCAGTGTTCTCATCCATAAAATGAAGGAGAATACTTACCTCCAGAGTCATGTAGTGGAAATAAATGAGGTGAAGTATATGAAGTATCCAAAGACCTAACATACAGTTGGTGTTCAACAGATGTCTAAAATGTTAACATAGATGGTATGGTAGAAAATGTTAAAATAGATTCTTAGTGTGTGGATTGCTCTATTATAATTTCTTTTCCTTTCTGATGAAAAGTTACCATATTCCGGGGTATCTTAGACTCCTTAGGGAAGAGGAAGTTCTAATATTATCTGTACTTAAAAATACCAGATATACTGATACAATGTGATGGGTAAATGGCTAATTAGCTAAGATACTGGGCCTGGGAAAGGATCACTAGCTTCCAAATAAATAGTGGATAGAAGGAAAGTTTTAGGGCTTGATATCCTGGAGAATTAGTCTAGAGGTCCATATTGTAAGGGGCAAAGGGAATAGTAGAGACCCTCTAATTAGATCTCTTCTTAGTACAGTTAAAGATACTGAAACCCAAAGAGGTTGAGTCACTACTCCAAGACCCTTCAAGGAAGAGCTGAGGCTGCAGTGTGAGCCTGTGAACTCTGTGTTCTTCCATTTCCTGTTCCTTGTTTCCTGGAGGTCTGAAAGTAGGTGCAGCGCATAAGTCAGAAACACTGAGCTTGGAAAGTCAGAGAAGAATTTCATTTCTGAGCTCCAACTCCTCTGCTTTAATATGGGAAACCACCACTTAACATGCCATTTGAGAAACACACTGTAGCAGTCAAAACCCATTTGTTAGGAACCAAGTCAGAAAGAAAGAAGTCCGGTTGACAGTGCTCGGGTCGATGTGCTCACTTGAGCATCTTTGGCTGATTCTAGATAGTTGGTTAGTTGATCGACTTCAGGTGTCCCAAAGGTGGCCCCTGGAAAATGAAGTTTAGATACTGACAATCTCCCAGGATAATCTAGAGAAATAAATTAAATGAGAAATTAAAATTATAGACAGAAAAATGTTGGAGTATTACATAAAAACTACCTAACTACTTCCTAAACTTATTTTCTGAGAGAACTGAAAAAAGAAACTCCTTTCTCCAAGCCTTGAGTAATACATTGGCAAAGAAAGAACCAGAATCATTGAAAAATGCTGGAGGGGCTATTTGTGAAGACCAGGGATAATGATAGAAGGTACTGAAGTTGAATGGTCTTCTTGATGTCACCGAGGATCCGGGTGACATTAGTCACATAGCTTCACTCAACCACCAGAGACAATAGGTATGGCAACCAGAGTAGGCAGCTGTGCAGGGTGGCAGTCGCAGTGGTCTGGGCTTTGGTGGTGGTGAATTTATCCAGGGAGTCCCATGGGTGAAAATAGATGGGCAGATCACTAAGGTTCTACCTGAAACCTTAAAACGGAAACATGAAACAGAACAAAAACCCAAATGAATTTTAAAACTCTCCTTTTCTGCTTGTAATCCCAGCACTTTGGGAGGCTGAGGGAGGCAGATCACTTGAGGCTAGGAGTTCGAGACCATCCTGGCCAACATGATGAAACTCCATCTCTACTAAAAATACAAAAATTAGGCAGGCATGCTGGTAGGCACCTGTAATCCCAGCTACTCAGGTGGCTGAGGCGTGGGAGGTGCAGGTTGCAGTGAGCTGAGATCACGCTGCTACACCCCAGGCTGGGTGACAGAGTGTGACCGCTATCTGAAACAACAACAAAAACCCTTCTCTGGGAACTAGAGCTCATACTTGAGTCATCAAGTCGTCAAAAGAGAATAGGGTCAGTGCACAAAGCTAGAGAACCGAGAACACTTAGAATGAGTGGGAGATTGGGTGCCCTGAGGAAGAACCTCCAAAATCATCACAAGTATGTAAGCACATCTTCCCTCTGGCTTCTGAAAGGGGCCTGCGGTCATTTACCAGGGAAATTTTATTCTAAGGAAAGAAGTTACACAGATTTTTTTAGGGTTCGTGACACCGTTTGTGAGTATCACTAATTATGTGGGGACTTCACACACTACTGCGGGCCAAAAATCAGAGTCATGCCAGCCTCTAAAATGAACTGCAGTAATCCTTGCCTGCTCTATCCACACCCTTGTGGAATCCCCTCTTCTTGAATGCGGGCTGGGTTTATTTGGTATAGTAAATGAAATATGGCAGGACTTACGGAATGACACTTCCAAAATTGGATTATAAAAAGATGTTATTTTTGGACCCTGGGTTCTGTCTCACACTCTCTTGGATTGCTCGGCTGGGGGAAGAAAGCTCCCATGCTGTGAGGCATAAAAAGGCCCACGTAGCAAAGAACCACAGCCTGCCAGTGATCATGTGACAGAGTTCAGAGGTGGATCATGTCTCAGAGAAGCCTTGAGGTGACTGTGGGCTGGGAGGGATGCTCAGCCAGGACCATGCAGCCATGCTACTCCGGCATTCCTGAATGCTGTGAGATGATAAGTGCTGTTCTCAGTTACTAAGTTTTGAGTAACTTGACATGTAGCTATAGATAACTAATACCCAGTGTCAGGTGATCAACTCAATTTTTATTGTATGCTGCCTCACAATTGACTCACTAGAGCCTTGAACTCACCCCGTGGTTATTTCTCTAGTCCTGTAGTGTCTGATAGAAATATATAGGCTCAGCTTGGTAGAATTCCGTAGTAGAATTCCATATTGCCTCTGGGACGCATAAATAAAGGCTATTATTACAGAAGAGATAAAATGAAAGCTCCCCCTCCCTTCCAGAAAAGTGAATCAAGACCAGCCACCCTTTCCTGAGGGAACTGCAGAAATTTGTGGCATCACTAAAGACTTGAAATATACGTGACTGGTTATTTCTGTATATCACTATATTTAGTTGGTACAGAAAGATACTTGGAAGTTGAAAAATAGCAGTGGACTATCAAAAGCTTAATCAGGAGGAGACTTCTATTGCAGTTGTTGATCCAAGACGTGATTTTTTTATTGAAGCAAACTGGCAAAGTCCCAAAACCTCAGAAGCCTGTGGTCCTAATGTACAACTATTAATTTGCAAAATGCTTTTTCAGCTATCCCAATGAGAAGACGAAACAAGAAGCAGTTTGCTTTTACCTAGAGGAGGCAACAGTACATCTTCACTATGTTGCTTCAAAGTTATGTCCACTCTGGCTCTGTCATAACTTAGTATATAGGAGACATTTCCATCCTATCATTTTGCAGGGTATCCTTTGAGTCTGTTTCATTGATGACACATTGTGGTGGATAGTCTGGAGAGCAGAAGAAGCAAGTTCACTTATAACTTGCCAAGACGTGTGTGTCAGAGGGTCCTGACACCTCGGGGAAGTTTCTGGGTGTTAGTGAAATATTCCTTCCAAAGCAATATCTTAGTTTGTAATGAGCTGCTTAAGTAGCAAGGTGCTGCATGACCAGGTACAGTGGTTCCCCCTTACTTGTGGCTTTACCTTCTGAAGTTTCAGTTCCCTATGGACAACTGTGATCTGAAAATATGAAGTGGAAAATTCCAGGAATAACTCATTGGTTTTAAATTGCACTCCATTCTGAGTAGCATTTGAAATGTTGCTCTGTCTTACTCCATCCTGCTCAGGACACGAATCTTCCATTTGTCCAGCATATTTACGCTGCATACGCTACTGTTAGTCACTTAGCAGCCATCTTGGTTATTAGATCAAGCAAACAAAATATAGAGGGTTTGGTTCTATCTGCAGTTTCAGACATCCACGGGGGTCTCAGAACGTATCCCTTACTGATAAGGTGCGGCGGCGGGGGGACTACTCTATTCAGTATCTCCCATGGCCCAGAAACAAGCTGACAGCTGTTATTTGCCTAAGAAACATGACTTTATTCTAAAAGCAGGGGCCTCTGCTGTGATCCTCCTATGAGGGCTCACTGCAGTTTCCGAAGAGCCTTCCAATATGAATTCTAATAACACTGGTACTTCTAATGCACTTCATCAATTGGGTTATGTATTAGAGTTCTCTAGAGGGACAGCACTAATAGCACAGATGTATATAGGAAAGGGAGTTTATTAAGGAGTATTGACTCACATGATCACAAGGCAAAGTCCTGTAGTAGGCCATCTGCAAGCTGAGAAGTGAGGAAACAGCTCCAAGTCCCCAAACCTCAAGAGTAGGAAAGCTGACAGTACAGCCCTTAGTTTGTGGCTGAAAGCCCAAGAGCCCCTGGCAAACCACTGGTGTAGGTCCAAGAGTCCAAAAGCTGAACAATTTGTAGTCCAATGTTCCAGGGCGGGAAGCCTCCAGCACAGGAGAAGGATGGAGGCCAGAAGACTCAGGCCAGCCTCGTCCTTCCACATCCCTTTGCCTGCTTCTATCCTAGCCATGCTGGCAGCTGATCAGATGGTGCCCACCAGGTTGAGGGTGGGTCTGCCTCTCCCAGTCCACTGACTCAAATGTTAATCTCCTTTGGCAACTCCCTCACGGAAACACCCAGGAACGATACTTTGCATCCTTCAATCCAATCAAGTTGACACTCAATATTAACCATCATAGGTTATAAGAGCTAAAATCTGAGCTGCTTGAATAGTACCCTGGACCATCTAGGAGAATATTTCTTGCTTTAAATATCATGGTAATATCAGCCTTTTAGGTCACCAGATAAATACATTTGTGAAGCACAATCAAATATGGCGCTTCTCAAATCTGAAGAAGTCTATAAAAACCATTTTTCTATCACTGTTAATGTGCCCCAAATCACATATCTAGCAGATGGAACCAGGTTTCAAAGCCAGGTCAGTTTGGTATAATGGGAGCACAAATTTTCAGTAAGTAAGGCCCAAGGTCAAATTCAAGGTATCCCACTATATATAAGTTTCCTATTGCCATGATAACAAATTATCACCAATGTAAGTAACGTCGTGGCTTAAAACAATACAAATTAATATTCTTGTAATTATATAGGTTAAAAGTCTGGCACAGATCTCACTGGGCTAAAATCATGGTGACATCAGGGTTCTGTTCCTTCTGGAGATGCTAGAGAAGAATCTGTTTCCTTCTGTCCAGCTTCCAGAAGCTGCCTGTATTCCTTGGCTCATGGTTCCTTCCTCATCTTTAAAGCCAGCGATGTTACCTCTTTCTGATCGTTCTTCTATATCTTGTACATCTCCCTCTGCCTCTCCTCTTCTGCCTCCTCCTTCCACTTTTAAGGACCCTCCTGCTTACATCAGGCCTATGAAGATCAACCAGGGATCTCCCAATTTTAAGGTCAGCTGATTAACAACCTTAATTCCATTGGCAATCTTAATTCCCGTTTGCCATAGAATCTAGGATAGTCACGGCCCTCTGGGGATTAGAACATGGACATTTGAAGGCAGGTCACGGTGGGCTCATGTCTGTAATTCCAGCACTTTGGGAGGCTGAGGCCAGAGAATCACTTGAGGTTAGAAGTTCGAGAGCAGCCTGGCTAACATGGCAAAACCCAGTGTCTACAAAAAATACAGAAATTAGCCAGGCGTGGTGGTGCATGTCTGTAATCCCAGCTACTTGGGAGGCTGAGGCACAAGAATCACTTGAACTCAGGTGGTGGAGGTTGCAGTGAGTTGAGATTGCACCACTGCACTCCAGCCTGAGTGACAGAGAGACTGTCTCAAAAATAAATAAATAAATAAATAAATAAATAAATAAATAAATAAAGGACATGGACATTTGAGAAGGGGCATTGTTTCATTACCATACCCACCTATTATGTGAATTACCTTAGGCAAATTACTTAACTCTTTAATCCTGAGCTTCCTCTTTGTAAGTAGGAATAGTACTAGCCATGTTGCTGAGACACTGTTAAATGAGATAAATGTATGTCAAGCACCTAGCACAGCACCTGGCACATAATAAATGCTCAGTCTTTGTGGTATTATCTTTTCTTTCTCAAAAATAAGCAAACACGCAATGTAGAACTCCTAAGCCTGTGCCCCTGGACCACAGTGCCCTTAAATGATGCTTACAGCTCCCCCTGGCATTCCTTGCAGAGGGAACAGACAGCAAAGACTCAGAGCCTGGCTTCCCCACCCACTGCCTGCCCTCTCACTGAGTGACGTGGGTCCCGTCTGTACTCTGGGACAACCCATGCTCATCACTCTTGAGGTTTTTGGCACTTGGCAGTGATTATCCTGAGAAGGAAGTGCTCTCTTGGTATTTCCAGGGGACAAATTAATCACTGAGTGTGGGCTTGGCAAGTGGTTTATTCTTCTTTGAATGGTGACAGATACCCAAAAGGAAACAGCACTTATTGCCCAGAGACTGGCTTTGGGTAGAAACAAAAACAGTAGTGATAGTTACTGTTCCAGGCACCCCTCTATTGCTGATGTCACTTGAGGCTTACAACCTGGGAAGTGGGTTGGGGAGGCATCACCACCAGGCCACTGGGGAAATTGAGGCAGGCAGGGTGTATTGCTTGGGCACGGTGACATAGCTTATCAGTCCTGGTATTCTGACTTCCCCAGCTGGAGTTCTGCACTATTCCAGGCCCTCGCCTTAGCCTTCTCAGCAAAAGGAATAGTGAAAGGGAATGAACTGGCCTGATTTGGGTTTCATCTTACCTTCCCTGGTCTGCCTCTTCCTCTGCTCCCGCATCCAATGAGGAGCCTTGCCACAGGGCAGTTCCTGGCTGTCCCTCCTTTACTAGGGTTCTACGCCTGTCACTACCACTCACTTGGTACTTGATCACACTCAGCCTCACACTGTGGGCTGTCCTGTGTTTGATTCTGATTTCTCCTGATTCTTGGTTTGAGCCGAATTTGTAAAAAGAGGAGAGAGAAGTAGCTGATGCTCTATTTCCACAGTCCTCATCAGGGGCGGAAACTTCCCCTCCACTGAGAAAACATTCAAAAGTTGCGTGGGGCATTTCACTGTACCACAGTGGCTAGGGGAGCCACTGCCATTCTATGGGTGTGTGTGTTGAGGGGTAACCATCCTGAAACGGGCAGGATAGTTTACACACTGCACAACTGCGAGAACATCTCATCCCAATGTCAATAGCACCTCCACTGAGAAACTGCTGTGATTGGAGGATCAGCCCTTGCAAAGTTAGAATGACCTCTACTTGATGATCATTGTGACTTATCTTGTAACTCTTCCTTGGGTAAAAAGAGCTGTTCAAGGTAAAAAGGAGCTTTCCCCCCAACACCCATGAAATGGCAGATTTCACAGCAAATTAGTGGCTATCGGGGTGTTTACAGACAGAGTTAGGGCTGGAGGTTCCATGGCAAAACGCAACAACACAGACTCTGAAGCCACACAACTGGTGAATTACTAGTGTGATCTTGGGCAGAGTATTCAGTCTCTCTGTGCCACAGTTTTCGCTATTTGTAAAGTAGGGGCAATTGCAGCAGCCAGTCTGTTTTGTTGTGCCTGGCACATAGTAAGAGTCTCATAAATGTTAGATATTATTTTTTACAATCACTACCATCTATGGGACCTAGGGCAGGGTACGTCTTTGCTGTATGCCTCAGTTTTCTCACATGTAAATGGGGATAACAATAGCTACTTCAAAATGTTTTCAGAAGATCAAATGAGAACATATATGTAAAGAGTCAAATAGAACACATATGCTGCTCATAAGAGCCTTATGAATGTATGACTCCCATTTTACAGGCCAGAAAACCGAGGCACAAAGAGGTTAAGTAACTTGGCCAAAGATACACTGTTAGTAAGAGGAAGAGTGCAATTTGATCCAAAGCTGCCTGGCTCTAGATTCAGTGTGCCTGACCATTATAACCACTACAACCATTTGCTGCTGTTCATTAACAAACAGCTAGAACAACACGTGGCAGCTCGTGGGCACGCAGTGAATGTTAGCTCTTACTAGTGGATGGCAGAAGCTGGCTCTGTTTGCCCAGCACACACCTCTGAGGGTTATAGCAAGAGCCACAGACATATAGGAACAGCCACCCCGGTTGACAAAGAGACAGTTCTAACCTTTTGCCTGGGTCATCCACCAGGCAGTGTCAGGATTCCCAGACTCTCCACAGAGACATGCTGTGTGAGGGAATCAGGAAACTGATAATCTGGTCTTTGCTCTGTTGCCTCTGGTCACTCACAGGGCTGTGGTTTTCCTTGGGAGAAGGAGGGAGGTGTTCAAAGATGTTACCACAATGATGGGAGGCTGGAGGTGGGAGTGTGCCTTGGTGTCACACTGTCTCTGTTAATGGGAGCATCGCCCAGGTTGTCACAAGACTTATGACAGCACCAATTAGGGGCAAAGCTCCTAGACTGTGCACAAGTGAGAGTGAGTTCCTGCAATACAAAGAGAGGTAACATGACACAGGGGTGCCCTTGTGAGGCCGGGCAGTGTAGCGTGGAGGAATGGAAACGGATGTCGGCTGGGTGGCTGGGCTTTTCTCCTTGCCGTCCCCCTCCCAGCCATGTCAGCCTGGGTCTGCCCCTCAGCCCCTCTGGAGCTTATGTCTGTAACCACAAAGTAGGGATGAGAATGAATGACCTGTCTCTTCACACACTTTTATTAGGCTTGACAATGGAAAAATAATAATGACCACTTGCTCAGTGCTTATTAATGTGGAACACTGTGTGCTTTATAGATATAGCTCATTGCATCTCCACAACATCCTGGGGGCAGATGTCATTATTCCTGTTTTATGAAGCCAGACGCTGCCTCTCATAGCCCATTTAGCCTCTGCATGGTACAATCTGCCCAAAGCTTGGGCTCTGAATCACTCCACTGTGGGTGTCCGAAGAGGCAAAGAGAGAGCACTACCATCTGTTAAGCACCTATTACGTGCAAGAAAGTCCACATTCCTGGTCCCCACATCACCCACGATGAAGCCCTTTGAAGAGCTGAGCGGGTGGGAAGGGATGATGGTTGCTGGATTAAGGCAGTGCTGTGGTCAAGGCGGCTCCCTTAGACATGAGGCCAGGTCCCAACTCACATGTACAAAGGTCTCCAACAAAATGTCTAACTTTACTGAGCCTTAGTTTCTTCTTCTGTAAAACGGGGTGGATAAGGCCACTTTCCTTAAAATTTGCTGAGAGATGAAACAGGTAAAGTGCATCCCACTGTGCCTGGTGCATGGCAGCTTCTAAATAAATGGTGGCTATGAATAGCTGTAATTATGAGTTTCTAGTGGCTGGGCACTGAGGAGATAAGAAGGGGCTTCATTTTCCTTGCTTTTTAGCCCCTCCCATTCCTCTCCCAAATATGAGTTTTATATCTCCTTTTGAACTCACTAATATGCCCCAGCCACAGTGGCCTGTCATCACATCCTAGGTAGGAAACGGTCCTGAGGCCAGATCCTTTTGTCACCTGCTGAGGACTAGAATCATCAGTCTGACTGCGGATTGTCTTGGGAGGTTTCCATGACAAAGCTGGGTGGGGGAGCAGGAATACAGGGGCTGCTTGTTCAGCTGGAGACCTTCTAAAACTTTAGCAGGCTTCGGAATCTCCTGGAAGGCTGGTTAGGCCACGGATAGCTGGGCTCCACCCCAGTATTTCTGATTCAACAGGTCTGGGGTGGGGCCTTTTTAACAAGTTTTAGAGCTTTTGCTCTTTTCACTAAGCTATGCTGAGTCTTGAAAGAATGAAAATATATTTAGTTAACATTACTGAAGTGGTGTCATGGCAAAAATCTATCACTGCTGCTGGTCCAGGGACCACACTTTGAGAACCGCTAAGTTAGAGAAATGGGAGGGGCAGATCTGGACGTACTGGCCCCTTCCCGTGAATTTCTCTTTCTTGGAGAGAGTGCTTGTTTGTTTGCTTTTTTCTCTGAGTCACCTAATGAATCTTCATGATTTCTGTAAACGTCACTGTTGAGTAGCCTGATTTGAAATGGGGTATGAAGCAGTCCTAGAAACACAGCCCCATCTGAAGTGAGGTGGGTTGGGGTCCCAGGCCTCGATTAGGGAATGGCTTCCTTGTCCACATAGGCTTCAGGGCTGTCCCTGCCTTCTTGCCTCGGCTGGCATGTGTTGGCCTCCCATGGTCCGGCAGGGCTCTCTTCACAGCTGGGCTGACTCATCTCCCAGGGCAAGCCAGGGCCATAGGCACTTGCTGACAATCTGGGGTAATTTGATACTAGACTCAAATAGACACCTTGAAGAATGGACTGCATTTTTTTCCCCTATGGTGGCTGTTGGCAGGATGCAGTGATCTGTGCCTGCTATGTGAAGGGCCGGGCACTGCTGAGGTCTGGACAGAGGCAGCCTGATGAACTGGCCAGTTGCTCGGCTCTCTGCAGTTGGCTCACTTCCTGCTGTCCCCCGTGCTTGGCATTTGACGTCAACTTGTCAACTCAGTGTCAGATTTCAATGCTGTCCTGATTTTCCATTCTGTTACTCCCTGTCTTGGGCTTGCCACAGGCTCAACAACTTGACTTGGTGTTTCTGGATGTCTTCTGTAGAGATAGCTGTGACTCACTGGCCATCCATAACCCTCTCACCCTGTAAGCCAATCAGCATGGGAGGACAGTGGGTTTTTTTCCATGTACCTCTTTGGCTGCCTTATTGTTGATATCAAGCCACTTCAGCAATAGAGTTCATTTCATAAGAGAACTATGTGATGTTCCAGTAATGTCAGGAGCAAGGAAAGCTTTCCATTCATGTGGCTCAGAGTTAAGGAAGAAGATGAGCTGGAATCGTGGCCTCCTGTCGTTTGTGGCAGCCCCTCACACCCTTGCTCCTGAAGTTCTGGGCACAACCCATGATTGGTCAGGAGAACAGCAGGGCTCTGCATCTGGCAGGAATCTGCTCTGTAGAATCGCAGATAAGCAGTTCCTATTTTCCTTCCAGCACTGCGGAGAAATGACAAAATCCAGGGCCAGAGTTTCAGAGATTAAATAGAGTTGGAATGGATCTGAGAGCTTGTTGGGCCAAGAGGTAGCAAATACATTTTATTTGTGCCAATAGCAATTGTTTGGGAGGGGCTGCATGGAGCTCTGCATTAGAAGCCCACTTTGAACTCAGGCAGAAATGGTACCCTGGTCTTATAGTTACATCTGTCTTGGGCATCAAGGAGATAAGGAGTGTGGTCATATATTGCGATCACTGACCCAGCTCTGTTCTCCCCATTTATGCAACAAGCTAGGTCCTAGTGAATGAAAGGCCTTTCCCAATTCCTACAACTTGTTAGTGGTAGATTTAGGAATAAAATCTAGGTTTTCTGGCCCTATTTTAGTAACATTAATTCAATACATTTTTTTTTTAGATGGAGTCTTGTTCCTATTGCGCAGGCTGGAGTAGTGGCATGATCTTGGCTCACTGCAACTTCCACCTCCAGAGTTCAAGAAATTCTCCTCTCTCAGCCTCCCAAGTAGCTGGGATTATAGGCATGTACCACCATGCCCAGCTAATTTTTGTATTTTTAGTAGAACAGGGTTTTGCTATGTTGGTCTTGAACTCCTGATCCACCCATCTTGGCCTCTCAAAGTGTTAGGATTACAGGTGTAAGCTACCATGGCTGGCCAACATTTTCATTCTCATTGGAATAGATGCTTTGGAAACAAATGAGTCTGAGTTCAAATCCTTAATCCATCATTTACCAGCTGTGTGACCTTGAGCATGTCACTTAATGTCTGTGCTTCTGTTTCCTCATTTATAAAATGGAATAAACATATCTATTTTACTATTGGGAGGATCAGATGTGATCATGGTATGTGTAGCTCAGGGCTTCACCTAAATATTCTATGTATTTTCTTTTTCCAACAGCAAATGACATGCAATATTCAGATGGCAGTCTTGGAGGTAGTTTGCACACCACAGTGATGGTTTAATTGTGTAATTGTAGATCTTGTTTCCTTTCCTGTGAACTAAGAATTTGGACCAGATTACCTTGAATTTTCCTCTAGCTCTAAAATTTCTATGATTGTAAATAAATTATTTAAAAGATTTTTCTGTAGTTTTTTCTGTGAGCTAGTACTTGATAAAGGAGCCCTGGAGGGTTTTCTGGAGTCAAATAGGGGTCTTTCCTGGTACAAAGGCCATTTTCAGGATTCTTAATCTCTTCTGTGCTGTGCAACTGATGGTCTGAGTCCTCTGCATTGCAGTAAAATGAATTTTCTTCTCAGCCTTTCAAGGCAGGAAGTGGTCTGAGTTACCAGTGTCTCAGCACCCTGCATGGACCTAGGATATGGAAGGTGACTGACTTCATCTCAAGGGCTTGAGGAAAGCAGTCCAAGGCTCATCCATGGCCAGGGACTTGGAATTTACAAGGCCCAGGACTGAGGGAGCTGTGACTCTGGGAGCCTGGCCCAGTCACTTCCTCTTGCAGCCTGTTGATCATTCGATGCATTAAATAGGGAAGCTGCTAGATTACCCTCTGTCCTAGGGGTGTGGCTAAATGAGAAGCCAGGAATCACAGCAGTCTCTTTAACAGGGGGCTGGATGGAGTCTTAACATATTGAACAGCTGTACCTCCTCTGAAAGCCATTTCAGATGAACCAAAGCATTCTGCCCCTAGGAGGAAGAAAGGGAGGGAATGAGGAGAGAATGAGGCCCGAAGAGCTGGGCCCGAGTGACATTTATAAATAGGAACACAGAAACTCACAGAAGAAGCCAAGCAAGGCAAAGGAGAATGGGTGAGTCTCAGTGAGACCATTTAAGATGTAAACAGCTAAGTAGAGCCTTTGAGGACCCTTATGTAACCCTTTTCCTGAAGCCAGATCACAGGAGCAATTTGTAGCTGGAAAGAGAATCATTGGAAGCTTTGGTGCTTACCTTTGTTCATTCATTTATTCAGGCACTATTCACAGCCTGTGTGCACCAGACTCTGCTAGCATAGGAGAAACAACCATGACAAAGGCACTGCGCTGTTTCCAAGATTCCAGAAATCTACCCAGGGAGGAAGGCATATAAATAGCTTGCAGAAGCAACTGTAATTATCACAGTGCCATGGCATCCACTGTTGTGTTAAATCGGGTTTCTCGTGGTGGATGTTCATTGTTGTGTCTGCCTGGAACTTGTCTGCTCCTTGGTGGAAATGCATCTGCCTTCTTTTAGGAGTGTTGCTTCTCAGCCCATCCCCCTCCGACTAATAGCTGTCTGTGTGAATTCCTCTGACCCTAGTGATAGTCAGGAGAATGGCCAATGACCACAGTCAGGGCAATCAGAGTTCTTTCCTGGTATTCCTGTAAATGGAGCTTGGGAAAGGAGAGCTTTTTTTTTTCTTGGAAAGTGAAGCTATAAGGGAAGGCCAAGTGCTGTAGAGACCAGTCTCCTGTCTTAAGATTTGCAGTATGAAAAAGTTCTGGAGATCTGATTCTCAACAATGTGAATATACTCAGCACTACTGAACTGTACAGTTAAAAATGGTATAAAATGGTAAACGTTATGTATATTTTACCACAATTAAAAAACAAAACGAGCAAAAAACAAAACAAAAAAAGATCTGCAATTGTGGCCAGTTGCAGAAGCTCATTTCTGAAATCACAGCACTTTGGGAGGCCAACAGGTGGATCACCTGAGGCCATGAATTCAAGGCCAGCCTGATCAAGATGATGAAACCCCATATCTACTAAAAATACAAAAATTAGCCAGGCATGGTGGCATACACCTGTAATTCCAGCTACTCAGGAGGCTGAGGCAGGAGAATGGCTTGAACCCAAGAGGCGGAGGTTGCAGTGAGACGAGATTGTGCTACTGCACTCCAGCCTGGGGGATAGAGACTCTGTCTCAAAAAAAAAAGAAAAGGTGGCCAGTTGAGAGAATAAAAGTGATAGCCAGAGAGAAGCAGAGATAAGATTCTCTCTCGCTCTCTTTCTCTCTCTCTCTCTCTCTCTCTCTCTCCCTCCGTCCCTCCCTCCCTCCCTCCCTCCCTCCCTCCCTCCCTCCCTCCCTCTCTCTCTCAGTGCAAGAGGGAGAAAAATGAGAGGGAGAGAGAGAGAAGTGGATCATTGAGGGCCTTTGAGCTCCTGGTCTTACTCTCTGCTGTACTTCTGCAATTTACAAACACCAGCTACTCACTTCCCTTTTGTGTTTTTGCTCAAATTCAGTATCTGTTGCTTACTATTAAGCATCCCATCTAATAGTAATATAGCCCCCACCAAGAAGAGAGGGCAGGGAACTAGTATTCATACCTACTATGCACCAAGTGTTTTTAGGCACTTTGCAAACTGCCTGACTTAATTCTCTAAATAACTTGTGAGGTGGGGCTCAGCAGCCCCTTTTGACATTTCAAACAGTAAAAGAAGTTAAATAGCTTGCTCAAAGCATAGCACTAGGAATGAAGCAGAAGCAGGAAGTGGTGTCATGAACCGGGGTTATAGAGGCCAATCAAGGGAGATGCTGTCTAGGCCTTCAGGTAGTTCACAGGATTAAACACAGTCACAAAGAAAAATGTATTAGGGATCCAAGATGGCTGAATAGGAACAGCTCTGTTTCCAGTGCAGTTCCCAGTGAGAACAATGCAGAGGGTGAGTGAACACTGCATTTCCAAAGGAGTTATTACACCCACAGACCAGGAGATTTCCAGGCTGAAAAGTGCCATGAGTTTCCAGCATGGCTGTTTCAGCTGGCACAGTGAATTTCTGCACAAAAACTCACACAAATCAGGCAGCCATTTCAATGGGTGCCTGGAACACCTGGGAGATAGAGCCGCCCATTCAACTGCAAAAAGGGGGCTGAGACAGGGAGCCAGGTGATCTGGTTTAGTGGGTCCCACTCTCACAAAGACCAGCAATCTGAAATGCTCTAGATTGAGAGTTTTGCAGCAAGTGTAGCTGGACCCGGGATGGTCCAGTTCTGTTGGGGGAAGGGTGTCTGCCATTACTGAGGCAGTCCACCACTACCAAGACAGTCTGCCATTACCAAGGCAGTCCACCATACTGAGGCAGTCTGCCACTACTGAGGCAGTCCATTATTACTGAAGCAGTCCACCATTACGGAGGCAGTTCTAACTATACCTCTTTAAACAAAACAGCAAGGAAGTTCATACAGCAGCTGGGCAGAGGTGGTTATGAGTTCTGCTGCAGCAGACTTAAACATACCTGCCCAGCAGCTCTGAACAGAACAATGGAGCTCACAGCTCAGCACTTGAGCTCCTATAAGGGACAGACTGTCTCCTCAAGCAGCTCCCTGACCCCTGTATATCCAAAGAGTCACCTCATAAAGGAGAGCTCAGGCTGACACTTGGCAGTTATCCTTCTGGGATGAAAATAACAGAAGAAGAAACTGGCAGCAACCCTTAATGTTCTGTAGCTGCTGCAGGTGATCCCCAGACAAGCAGGGTCTGAAGTGGACCTCCAGCTGTCCTACAGCAGAGGGGCCTGACTGTTAGAAGGAAAACTAAAAAACAGAAATAACTTCAACATCAACAAAAAGGACGTCCACTCAGAGACCCCATCTGAAAGTCACCAACTACAAAGACCACAGGTAGATAAATCCACAAGATGGGAAGAAACCAGTGCAAAAAGGATGAAAACACCCAAAACCAAAATGCCTCTCCTCCTTCAAGGGATCACAACTCATCACCAGCAAAGGAACAAAGCTGGATGGAGAATGAGTTGATGAATTGACAGAAACAGGCTTCAGAAGGTGGGTAATAACAAATGTCTCTGAGCTAAAAGAACATGTTCTAACCCGATGCAAAGAAACTAGGAAATTGAAAAAAGCTTTGACAAAATGCTAATGAGAATAAACAGCTTAGAGAAGAATATAAATGACTTAACGGAGCTGAAAAACATAACATAACTTCGTGAAGCATACACAAGTTTCAATAGCTGAACTGACCAAGCAGAAGAAAGGATATCAGAGATTGAAGATCAACTCAATGAAATAAAATGAGAAGGCAAGATTAGAGTAAAAAGAAATGAACAAAGCCTCCAAGAAATATGGGATTATGTGAAAAGACCTAATCTATGTTTGATGGGTGTACCTGAATGTGATGGAGAGATTGAATCCAAGCTGGAAAACACTCTTCAGGATATTATCCAGAACTTCCCCAACCTAGAAAGGCAGGCCAATATTCAAGTCCAGGAAAAACAGAGAACACCACAAAGATATTCCTCAGGAAGAGCAACCCCAAGGCACATAATCATCAAATTCACCAGGGTTGAAATCAAGGAAAAAATGCTAAGGGCAGCCAGAGAAAAAGGTCAGGTTACCCAAAAAGAGAAGCCCATCAGACTCACAGTGGATCTCTCCACAGAAACCTTACAAGCCAGAAAAGAGTGAGGGCCAATATTCAACATCCTCAAAGAAAAAAACTTTCAACCAAGAATTTCATATCCAGTCAAACTAAGCTTCATAAGCAAATGAGAAATAAAATCCTTTACGAACAAGCAATTATTGAGAGAGTTCATGACCACCAGGCCTGCCTTATGAGCTCCTGAAGGAAGCACTAAACATAGAAAGGAACAACCAGTACCAGCCACTCCAAAAACATACCAAATGGTAAAATGCATCAACAAAATGAAGAAACTGCATCAACTAATAGGCACAACAACCAGCTAGCATCAAAATGGCAGGATCAAATTCACACATAACAATATTAATCTTAAATGGAAATGGGCTAAATGCCCCAATCAAAAGACACAGACTGGCAAATTGGATAAAAAGTCAAAAACCACTGGTGTGCTGTATCCAGGAAACCCATCTTACATGCAATGACACACATAGGCTCAAAATAAAGGGATGGAGGAAGATCTACCAAGCATATGAAGAGCAAAAAGAAAAGCAGGAGTTGCAATCCTAGTCTCTGATAAAATAGGCTTTAAGCCAACAAAGATCAAAAGAGACAAAGAAGGGCATTACAAATGGTAAAAGGATCAATGCAACAAGAAGAGCTAATGATCCTAAATATATACGCGCCCAATACAGGAGCACCCAGATACATAAAGCAAGTTCTTAATGACCTACAAAGAGACTTAGACTCCTGCATAATAATAGTGGGAGACATTAACATTAACATCAATATTAGACAGATCAGTGAGACTGAAAAGTAACAAGGAAATCCAGGACTTGAACTCAGCTCTGGACCAAGCAAACCTAATAGACATCTACAGAACTCTCCACCCCAAATCTACAGAATATACATTCTTCTCAACACCACATCACACCTACTCTAAAATTGAGCACTTAATTGGAAGTAAATCACTCCTCAGCAAATGCAAAAGAATGGAAATCATAACAAAACTCTCTCAGACCACAGTGCAATCAAATTAGAACTCAACGTTAAGAAACTAACTCAGAACCGCACAGCTTCATGGAAACTGAACAACCGACTCTTGAATGTTGACTGGATAAACAATGAAATGAAGGCAGAAATAAAGATGTTCTTCGAAACCAAAGAGAATGAAGACACAATGTACCAGAATCTCTGGGACACATTTAAAGCAGTGTCTAGAGGAAAATTTATAGCAATAAATGCCCACATGGGAAGCAAGGAAAGATCTAAAATTGACACCCTATCATCAGAACTGAAAGAGCTAGAGGAGCAAGACTAAAAAAAAAACTCAAAGGCTAGCAGAGGACAAGAAATAACTAACATCAGAGTAGAACTGAAGGAGATAGAGACACAAAAATAGCTGCAAAAATATCAGTAAATCCAGGAGCTGGATTTTTGAAAAGATCAACAAAATAGACAGATAGACCACTAGCCAGATTAATAAAAAGAAAAGGGAGAAGAATCAAATTGATGCAACCAAAATCAATAAAGGGGATATCACCACCGATTCCCCAGAAATACAAACTACCATCAAAGATTACTACAGACAACACTATGCACACAAACCAGTAAACTTGAAGAAATGGATAAATTCCTGGACACTTGCACCCTCCCAAGCCTAAACCAGGAAGAAGTCAAAACCCTGAATAGACCAATAACAAGGGCTGAAGTTGAGGCAGCAATTAATAGTCTACCAACCAAAAAAAGCCCAGGTCTGATGGGTTCCCAACCAAATTCTACCAGATATACGAAGAGGAGATGGTACTATTCCTGCTGAAACTATCCAAACAATCCAAAAAGAGGGAATCCTTCCCAAATCATTTTATGAGAACAACATCATCCTGGTACCAAAACCTGGAAGAGACTCAACAAAAAAAGGAAACTTCCGGCCAATATCCATGATGAACATAGATGCAAAAATATTCAATAAAATACTAGCAAACTGATTGCAACAGCATATCAAAAAGCTTATCCATCATGATCACGTAGGATTCATCCTGGGGATGCAAGGCTGGTTCAACATACGAAAGTCTATAAATGTAATCCACCACATAAACAGAACCAAAGACAAAAACCATATGATTATCTCAATAGATGCAGAGAAAGCCTTAATCAAAATTCAACAGCCCTTTATGCTAAAAACTCTCAATAAACTAGATATCAACAGAATGTATCTTAAAATAATAAAAGCTATTTATGACAAGCCCACAGCCAATATCATACTGAATGAGCAAAACCTGGAAGCATTCCCTTTGAAATCTGGCACTAGACAAGGATGCCCTCTCTCACCACTCCTATTCAATATAGTGTTGGGAGTTCTAGCCAGAGCAATCAGGAAAGAAAAAGAAATAAAGTGTATACAATTAGCAAAGGAAGTCAAATTGTCTCTATTGGCAGATGACATGATTGTATATTTAGAAGACCCCATCGTCTCAGCCTAAAATCTCCTTAAACTGATAAGCAACCTCAGCAAAGTCTCAGGATACAAAATCAATGTGCAGAAATCACAAGCATTCCTATACACCAATAACAGATTTAAAGAGAGCCAAATCAAGAACGAACTGCCATTCACAGTTGCTACAAAGAGAATAAAATACCTAGGAATACAACAAACAAAGGATGTAAAAAAAAAAAAAAAAAACCTCTTCAAGGAGAACTACAAACCACTGCTCAAGGAAATAAGAGAAGACACAAACAGATGGAAAAACATTCCATGCTCATGGTTAGGAAGAATCATTATCATGAAAATGGCCATACTGCCCAAAGTAATTTCTATATTCAATGCTGCCCCATCAAACTAACAGTGACCCTCTTCACAGAACTGGAAAAAACCACCTTACACTTAATATGGAACCAAAAGAGAGCTCACATAGCCAAGACAATTCTAAGCAAAAAGAACAAAGCTAGAGGCATCATGCTACCTGACTTCAAACTATACTACAAGGCTATAGTAATCAAAACAGCACAGTACTGGTATCAAAACAGAGATATAGACCAATGGAACAGAAGCCTCAAAGGCAATGCCACACATCTATAATCATCTGATTTTTGACAAACCTGTGAAAAACAAGCAATGGGGAAAGGATCCCCTGTTTTATAAATGGTATTTGGAAAACTAGCTAGCTGTGTGCAGAAAGCAGAAACTGGACCCCTTTCTGATATACACTAAAATTGACTCCAGATGGATTAAAGATTTAAACATAATGCCTAGCACCACAAAAATCCTAGAAGAAAACCTAAGCAAAACCATTCAGGACATAGGCATAGGCAAGGACTTTATGACTAGAACACCAAAAGCATTGGCCACAAAAGTCAAAATAGGCAAATGGGATCTCATTAAACTCCAGAACTTCTGTAAAGAAAAAGAAACAATCATTAGAGTGAACTGGCAACAAACAATGGAAAAAAATTTTTGCAATCTACCCATCTGACAAAGGGCTAATATCCGGTATCTACAAAGGGCTAATATCCAGAATCTACAAAGGACTAAAACAGATTGACAAGAAAAAAACAAACCCATTCAAATGTGGGCAAAAGACATGAACGAACACTTTTCAAAAGAAGACATTTATGAGGCCAACAAACATATGAAAAATGCTCATCATTACTGTCATTAGAGAAATGCAAATCAAAACCACTTTGAGATACCATCTCACGCCAGTTAGAATGGCGATCATTAAAAAATCTGGAGACAACAGATGCTGGAGAGGATGTAGAGAAATAGGAACACATTTACACTGCTGGTGGGAGTGCAAATTAGTTCAACCATTGTGGAAGACAGTGTGGTGCTTCCTCAAGGACCTAGAAATAGAAATACCATTTGACCCAGCAATCCCATTACTGGGTATATATCCAAAGGATTATAAATAATTCTGTTATAAAGACACATGCACACATATGTTCATTGTGGCACTGTTTACAATAGCAAAGACTGGAACCAACCCAAATGCCCATTGATGATAGACTGTACAAGGAAAATGTGGCACATATACACCATGGAATGCTATGCAACCATAAAAAACGATGAGTTAGTGTCCTTTGTAGGGACATGGATGAATCTGGAAACCATCATTCTCAGCAAGAAGAATGTTGAAAACAGAAAACCACTGCATGTTCTCACTCATAGGCGGGTGTCGAACAATGAGAACACATGGACACGGGTAGGGGAACATCACACATTGGGGTCTGTTGTGGGGGGGAATAGAGGAGGGACAGCAGGGGAAGAGAGGTTGGGGAGGGATAACATGAGGAGAAATGCCAGATATAGGTGACGGGGGGGATGGAGGCAGCAAACACATTGCCATGTACCTATGCAACAATCCTGCATATTTTGCACATGTACCCCAGAACCAAAAGTGCAATAAAGTAAAAAATAAAAACATAAGTTGGTGCAGAAGTAATGGTGGCTTTCACAACACTCCCTGATTTTTTGGAGTTGGAGTTTGGTTATTATTGCCTAGGCTGGTGTGGTCTCAGCCCACCGCAGCCTCCACCTTCTGGGTTCAAGCAATTCTCCTGCCTCAGCCTCCCAAGTAGCTGGGATTACAGGCACCTGCCACCATGCCCAGCTAATTTTTTTTTGTATTTTTAGTAGAGATGGGGTTTTACCATATTGGCCAGGCTGGTCTTGAACTCCTGACTTCAGGTGATCTGCCTCCCTCACCTCCCAAAGTACTGGGATTACAGGTGTGAGCCATTGCGCCCAGCCTCTCAACCACTTTTAATGGCAAAAAACACAATGACTTTTGCACCAACCTAACTCCGGGAAGCATTTTTGAATATAAAGAGGAAGGAAATAGGGAAAATCCCTACTTAAACAGAAGGGTAAAAGATGGGAAGGAGCTGTGGGCAGGAGGGAGAAGGAGCACAAATCATCAATGGACAGAGCAGAGGCTGGGAGGCAGGAGAGGCCGAGGCATTTTTGGCAGGGAGTGGGGGCACAGTCAGGGGAGGCTAGGCACAGTCAGGGGAGGCTGTGGCCATGATGCAGTGGCTGCCTTGAAGTAGAGGAGACAGATGTCAGGAGCAGTGGAGGGATTCAAGGGAAGTGTCGCAGGGACTTGGCAGGACTCAGTTATGGCTTGAATGTGGCACAGAAGAGGAAGTAAGGCTGGCTTCTTGGTTCAGAGAAGTAAAGAAAGATTTCCATGCCTGGGCTGACAGAGTGGGACAAAAAGTGGATGCTTTCCAGGGGTACTGAGTCTGTTTGGGATGGGGAATGGTGAGATGAAAGAACAGAAGGAAATGTATTTGTCATTTTAATTACCATTGGGGTTTGGGCTCATTGGTGCAGTGGGTAAGAAAATGAAAATTAAATGCAGTGAAATTTGCCTTAAAGTGGAATTCCTCAGCAGGTTAGAAAACCCTGTGCCAATAGCAATGGCTTTGACAATAGTTCATATGGAGCTATTGTCTTAGAGCCTGTCTTGGAGCACAGTGCTTTGCACACTTCTTAGGCACTCCGTGTCTTTTTTTTAAGGAGGAAGGAAGGAAGAAAAGGAGAAAGAAAGAAATACTGTATTCTGATTCTTCAAACTATACCTCAGTCAGACAACCAGCATCCTACACTGAGAACCCAAGTTTGTAACAGAGTAAAGCCACCATATCTGCCTTCTCAGGATCTTCCTCCTCTTTTGGAGACAGGGTCTACTGCCAAGGCTAAAGTGCAGTAGCACTAGCACAGGTCATCGCAGCCTCAACCTCCTGGGCTCATGTGATCCTCCTGAGTATCTAGGACTATAGGTGTATCTCACCAAGCCTGGCTAATTTAAAAATATTTTTTATAGAGATATATATAGTAAGTATATATTTACTATATTGTCTAGGCTAGTCTTGAACTCCTGGACTCAAGTGGCCCTCCTGCCTTGACCTCTTAAAGTATTGAGATTACAGCTGTGAGCCACCAAGGCTGGCCAAGGACCTTCTTAAAAGCTACTTTGATAATTGCAACAATTAGCTATGATATTATTTTACTTCTTCAAGTAATCACAGAAAATACTTTATTCATCTGTTCAACCTTGGTAGTGGGGTGAAGTAAGTGTGGTTCAGCCACGCTGGTGTGGCCTGTACAACTGTAGGGGACACTGTTCACAGAGGCTACAATGTGCTTGTGTCCTGGGAGTGGCGTGAGCATGAGCAGCATGATTTGACACTGGTCTTGCACGAGAGGACCTTAGCTCAACTTCAAACTTTGTTTCTTCATGTGACTCTCTGAATGAGTCCCCTCATCTCTCTGGTTCTTAGTTCTATTGACTGAAAAATGGGGAAGGAAAAATGGACCAGATCCATGTTTCCAAAACCACATTTGTTGGAACAATCAATTCTATAGTCTACTTTTAGGTGTTATTTGATAAAACAGGTTCCAAGGTCAAAAAGCACTGGATTAAAGTAACTATAGCGTAGCCTTTTTGAAAAGAAAATGTAAGATACAGATCTACAGAAACTATAAGATGTGGATATGTGATAGAAAACAATGTGGAATTAAAATTGCCAAGTTGGACATTTTTGACCAGTTTTTCTTTTTCAAACTTCCTGCTCTAGCTGGAAGGCTGCATATCATTTTGTGACTGGAGTAGCTATATATATTTAACTTTTCAACTACGAAGGAATATAAATTGGTTATAGAGAAATTAGAAAATATAGATAAGTGAAAAGAAAATTTAAAACCACTTAGGGAAAACGAATATTTATAAAATACCTCATTTCAAATGTAAAAACTTAAGTTACCCACTACCCCATAGAAATCCAGAGTGATAACATTTTGGGTATTTCCTTCCAGATATTTTTTCCCTCTACATATGTCAGCACTTCCCAGATTTGATGACTGTATTTGGAAGAGCATGATCTGGAAATCCTGAGCTGTGCTGCCACAAGAAAATGGATACCCAGAGGCAAGGCAGGCAGCACAGGTCTTTATTAGACCTGAGGCTTTTGCCTATCCCCATGGTGCCCCAGTGCCCTGGCCTGGGCATGTCAGCCCTGCCTTCTGTCCGGGCCCCGTGAATCTCAGATGGTGAACCCTGGTGATGGAAGTCTGGGTAGATGCCATAGATCTTTCCCTAGGTCATAGCCACAGCTGAGCACTTGGTGTCTTCCTATCTGGTGGAGAGGAAAAGTGTGCTGAAGGGTGGTAAGAGACTGTGTCCAGGGTCCCAGACCAGAGGGGGCCATGCCTCTTCTAGAGAGCAAGCATTTTCCAGAAAGGAGAGTCCCTGGCTCTTTTTATAGCAGCAATTAGAAAAACACCGGGAATCTTCCCGAAGACTGAATGTAAGAGGAAGAAGGGGCCGGTGCAGTGGCTCACGACTGTAATCCCAGCACTTTGGGAGGCCGAGGTGAGTAGATCACCTGAGGTCAGGAGTTCGAGATCAGCCTGACCAACATGGTGAAATCCCATATCTACTGAAAATACAATATTAGCTGGTTGTAGTGGTGTGCACCTGTAATCCCAGCTACTTGGGAGGCTGAGTCAGGAGAATCACTTGAACCAGGGAGGCAGAGGTTGCAGTGAGCTAAGATCACACCACTGCACTCCAGCCCGGGTGACAGAACAAGACTCCATCTCAAAAAACCAAACAACAACAACAACAACAACAAAAAACTGGGGGGAAGAAGGTGTGTGTGTATGTGTGTGTGTGTGTGAGAGAGAGAGAGAGAGAGAGATCTTTTCGTTGGGTCATTTACTCTGATGATGGATAATGGAGGATAAATACTGTTGGCCCATGGTTGCTTACAACGTCTTCCTTAAAGGATCTCAGAGACCCCAAGGCTGGCAACAATCGATAAGCAGTTGTATGGAAGATCTCTCGCATTCTGATCAAAGGATGGAGGTGGGAATTAGCAGTGGGAGACAGACAGGGACAGGAACTGGCCTCTATGCTGCCCCACTCCCCACAAGAAATTGTGGTCAATCTCTTTGAAGAAGAGAAGGACTTTAATTCCTTTACACCATTGTTTTCAAGGTATAGCATTTGCATGCTTGTTCTACTCAGGATAATTTTAGAACATCAGAGGGCATGGCATGAAACAACACCCAATCAGAGTGAGGCAACAATTCTCGATTCCACTTTCTTTCAGTCTTTCTAATTATAAGTAGCGAAAGCAGGCCCTCAGGCAGTGTCTTCAGCAAGCAGCAGCAGACTGTTAGAATCTAATGATATTGCTCTTTCCTGATAGTCATTCTGAGTTACCCTCAGTTACTGCAGAGAGTTACAGGAACAGGCAAAAATCTTCCCAATTCAGGTTTGCAATTTATAATTGTCATACAAAGTTTCCTTATAATATGAATTTAAGTCAAAAGTGACTAGATTGGTGAGGGGGGCAGATCACTTGAGCTCAGGAGTTTGAGACTAGTCTGGCCAACATGGTGAAACCCCGACTCTACTAAAAATACAAAAAATTAGCCAGGCATGGTGATGGGCACCTATAATCTCAGCTACTCAGGAGACTGAGGCAGGAGAACCTCTTGAACCTGGGAGGCGGAGAGTGCTCCTGCACTCCAACATGGGTGACAGAGCAAGACTCTGCCTCAAAGCAAAAAACAATAAACCAGTAAAAAGTGACTAGATTGAAAGTCAACTCCTGAGTAAATAATAGTATGAGTGGTACAGAAATAGGACAATATCATAAAGATGGAACAAAAATGACGGAGGGTGAGGAGAGGCTGTTGAAGGAAGGAATTCAACAGTAGATGAACTGAGGATGTGTGAGCTGGAAGTGCCATAGGGAGGAAAGGTCCCTTTCACCAATCTTCCAAACAGTTTTTTTCCAGGAAGATAATGAGACACTGTAGAGCCAGGTTTTATGGTCCAAGGAAGGGAAAAGACACTTGTCTGTGATTCTATGGTACTATGAGGCAGGATAGAAAAGTCAGTTTGGGCTGGTCGCAGTAGCTCACACCTGTAATCCTAGCACTTTGGGAAGCCGAGGTGGGCAGATCACCTGAGGTCCGGAGTTCAAGACCACCCTGGCCAACATGGTGAAGCCCATCTCTACTAAAAATACAAAAACTAGCTGGGCACAGTGGTGTACGCCTGTAGGCTGAGGCAGAAGAATCACTTGAACCCAGGAGGCAGAGGTTGCAGTGAGCTGAGATTGTACCACCATACTCCAGAGCAAGACTCTGACACACACACACACACACACACACACACACACACACACACACACAAAGTCAGGTCTGGGGTATGGAAAGAGAAGAGGGAGCTGAAATGGCTGGGAGAGGAGTAGAATTATTTGCAATGCTTCTGAAATTTAGGACACTGACCCAATACATCTCAAAGCTGTCATATCTGTTCTGGGAAAGGAGAGAAAGAATTGCTGGTGGATTCCCCTGTGTTTTGCATTGAGGTCATTATGGGCAAAGTTTCAGATCTGTAAGCCCCATTGTTGAGGATGGACTGGACCTCTGTGATTCCTCTTGAGCAAAGGAATAAACATCCTATGTTTCTGCCTAAAGGGTCCATCATATTTTCTCTCAAGTCATCACTGCTGTTTGGAGAGATGGAATTAAGAGAGGCCATTACTGGGCAGAACCTGAGTTTTCACTTAAAGATTTGTCCCCTATTAATCCAGCCCCTAGAAATCAGAGCAGCCAGCAGGCCTGTGACATTTCATTTGGCTATAAAAACTTGAGGTTAACAATGTAACTCCTTTTTGGTTTTAAAATTTTAGTCACATGCATCAGCTCACATTTCTGAAAAGTGCTTAGAACAGTGCCCAAAGCAACTTAAGCATCATATAAATGTTGGTTTTGTGGTCATTCTTGTTTTAAAGTTATTATTATTTGTATCCTCACCCTGGCAGGCAGACAAGACAGTAGTCAATATTACAGTCATTTTATGAGTAATAAAAAAGGCAGGGCTGGGTGCAGTAGCACACGCCTGTAATCCCAGCACTTTGAGAGGCCAAGACAGGTAGATCACAAGGTCAAGAGATTGCGACCAGCCTGGCCAACATCGTGAAATCTTGTCTCTACTAAATATACAAAAATTAGGTGGGAATAGTGATGCACACCTATAGTCCCAGCTACTTGGGAGGCTGAGGCAGGAGAATCATTTGAAGCTGGGAGGCGGAGGTTGCAGTGAGCCTAGGTTGTACCACTGCACTCCAGCCTGGCGACAGAGTGAGACTCTGTCTTAAAAAAAAGGGGGGGGGTGCAGAGGGATTAAGTAACTTAATTAAATTCATATAGTAAACAAACATCAGAGCCAGAACTTGAAGCCAGGTTTTTAGGCTGTACATCTTAGCTTTAACAAATGATGGAACACCTGCTTCACATGTGGCTTTATTTGTTACCTAACAAGCCTCTCAGACAGGTAGGCACTGGGGACAGTGCTCATGAGCTAGGCTTTTCAGCAAGAACCAGACATGGATGTGTGTTGGTTCTATCACTTACCAGCCCTGTGACCTGGAGCTGGTTTTTTAACCTCTCTGGGCCCCGCAGTTTTCACTGGAGTAACAGTAGTGCTGACATCCAGAGCTGTGGATGAGGATTGGGGAAGATATTTTAATATGAGTCTAGTGCTTGGCGTGCAATGGCAGTGATTATCATCCCAACATGGTCATTTTTCCGATGAGAAAACTAGCTCAGAGAACAAATGTGATTTACTAAAGCTTCGGGTTTCCTAGTTCCTGCCACCACTGAAATCGGGACAGTAGATGTTGTTCTCAGCATGACCATTACTTTAGACAGTTGCAGGTAACAGGAGCCAAGCAATGCCCTCCCAAATACAATAATCACACACAGAAAAACAAGAAACTCTTCTGCAGACGCCTTCCCTCACTAGCCCTAACCTCACTCTAGCGTCATCTGTATTTGGTTCAAGCCCTACCCAATATTTCTGTCTTCACCTGGATTTAAATGCTACTGTGATCACACATAAGCTTTCATGCATCTGTGTCTCGTTTCTGTAATCACTACAGTGTAAGTGAACATGTAATAGCTGCTTCTTCAGACCACATTTCCTCCCAGCAGTGCCTGTCACAATCACGGTATGTATTGACTGTATGTCTAGTGGCCCCACCTTTCCTTTGGAGCCCAAGCCACACATCTTTGTTTCTTCCCTCTATTTCTTTGTTGGTCAAAGTTTGTTAGTTGCAGACAACAGAGTCCATTCCCGCTTCCAAAAGAAAGTTTTTTCCTTCTTTTTTCTTCTCTCTCTCTTTTTCTCTCACTCACAGAATTATTTGAAGGGTAGACATCTGAGCTGTTGGCTAAGCTCCCAGGACTGCTCCCAGATCCACTCCCAGGTCCACAGGCAGATTTGTCCTATTTACAACCATGCAGTTGTCCCTGAGATGAGAAACCACACAGCTTTCACTGTACCCTGTACCAGCAAAATGGATGCCCCTTGTCTAGCCTGCGTTCCTGCATAGGTTACTTCTGGATGGAATTCTCATTGTGGTGCATCTGGCTAGCTGAATCAGGCAGATTTCTGTCCCCAAGCTGTGAGGGAGGCTGGGAAATGTAGGTTTTCTTTCTACTCTGGGAAGGTAAGGGTAACACTGATGGAAACTATCAGTGTGTTAATGGAGAAATTATAAAGTATTTGGGGGACACAGAGCAAAGACAATGTTCCTAATGCATCCTCAGCATCCACACGTAATTGGTAAGCCAATTTCAGCAGTTCTAAATATTAACACTTCTGGGATTTATCTACTTCTCTCTACTCCATTGCAATCCTTTGGCTCAGTGCTTCTCACACGGACAATGGCAACAGCTTGTAAGTAGTCTCTCTGGCTCAGTCCTCTTTCTGGCCTATCTCACCTATGTTTTGTAGCCAATGTTACTCCTTTACTTAAAATCCTCAATAGCTTCTGGTTGCTCTCAGAAGTGAGTTTAAAGTTACAGTTGTGTCTTTTAAAATCCTTTGGAATCTCAGGCTGGGTGCGGTGGCTCATGTCTGTAATCCCAGCACTTTGGGAGGCTGAGGCAGGTGGATCACCTGAAGTCAGGAGTTCAAGACAGCCTGGCCAACATGGTGAACCCCTGTCTTCACTAAAAATACAAAAATTAGACAGGTGTGTTGGTGCACACCTGTAGTGCCAGCTACTCAGGAGCCTGAAGCAGAAGAATCACTTGAACCCAGGAGGTGGAAGTTGCAGTGAGCCAGGATCACAACACCAAACTCAAGCCTAAGCCACAGAGCCAGACTCCATCTCAAAAATAATCAATAAAATAAATAAAAATCCTTCATAATCTGGAGGATACTTCTCTAGGCCTTTCCACATGTTGTTCCATCTGCCTGGGGGGCAATTTTGATGACTGTGTACCATTTCATCATGAATGGACCAAACGTTAGTCAATCGGTTCTATTAGAAATCATATTGACTTAAAATATGTGCTCTTTTAAAAAGTGTTGTAATAAACATTCCTTTAGCCAAATATTCTGAAATATTATTAGAATAGACTCTAAAAAATAGAATTAGAAGTCCTAGCGAGAGCATCAAGGCAAGAGAACTACAGAACACTGCTGAAAGAAATCAGAGATGATACAAACAAATGGAAAATATTCCATACTCATAGCTTGAAAGAATTGATATCATTAAAATTGCCATATTGCCCAAAACAATTTACAGATTCAACACTATTCCTATCAAACCACTGATGTCATTTTTCACAGACTTAGAATAAACTGTTTTAAAATTCATATGGAACCAAGAAAAAAACCGAATAGTCAAGGCAATCCTAAGCAAAAAGAATAAAGCCTGAGGCATCAAATTACCCAAAATTAAACTACAGTAACCAAAACAACATGGTACTGGTACAAAAATAGACATATAGACTAATTAAACAGAATAGAGAAGGCAGAGATGAAGCCATCTATCTTCAACCATCTGATCTTCAACAAAGTAAAAAATAACAAGCAATGGGGAAAGGACTCTCTATTTCATAAATGGTGCTGGGATGGCTGGGTAGCCATATGCAGAAGAATAAAAAGTAGATCCCTAACTTTCACCATGTACAAAAATTAAGATGGATTAAAGATTTTATTTATTTTTATTTTTTATTTTTATTTTTGAGACAGAGTCTTACCCTGTCACCCAGACTAGAGTGCAGTGGTGTGATCTTGGCTCACTGCAACCTCTGCCTCCTGGGTTCAAGCAGTTCTCCTGCCTCAGCTTCCTGAGTAGCTGAGATTACAGGTGCCTGCCAGCATGTCTGGCTAATTTTTGTATTTTTAGTAGAGACAGTTTTTCACCATGTTGGCCAGGCTGGCCTCAAACTCCTGACCTCAGGTGATCCACCCTCCTTGGCCTCCCAAAATGCTGGGATTACAGACATGAGCCACTGTGCCTGACCAGATTAAATAGTTTAAATGTAAGACCTCAAACTATAAGAATTCTAAAAGAAAACGTAGAAAACACCATTCTGGACATTGGCATTGGGAAATAATTTATTGCTAAGTCCTCAAAAGCAATTGCAACAAAACCAAAAATTGACATGTGGGACTTAATTAAACTAAAGAGCTTTTGCACAGCAAAAGAAACTATCAACAGAGTAAAAGACAACCTGCAGAATGGGAGAAAATATTTGCAAACTATGCATCTATAAAGGTCTAATATCCAAAACCTGTAAGGAACCTAAACAATTCAACAAGCAAAAAACACCACCATTAAAAAAGTGGGCAAAAGACATGAACAGACACTTTTTTAAAAAAATTTTTTATTGCATTTTAGGTTTTGGGGTACATGTGCAGAACATGCAAGACAGTTGTATAGGTACACACATGGCAGTGTGTTTTGCTTCCTCTCTCCCCTTCATCCACATTTGGCATTTCTCCCCAGGCTATCCTTCCCCAGCTCCCCCCCACCCCGCTGGCCCTCCCCTTTTCCCCCCAATAGACCCCAGTGTTTAGTACTCCCCTCCCTGTGTCCATGTGTTCTCATTTTTCATCACCCGCCTATGAGTGAGAATATGCGGTGTTTCATTTTCTGTTCTTGTGTCAGTTTGCTGAGGATGACGTTCTCCAGATTCATCCATGTCCCTACAAATCACACGAACTCATCATTTCTGATTGCTGCGTAATATTTTATGGTGTATATGTGCCACATTTTCCCAATCCAGTCTATCATCAATGGGCATTTGGGTTGGTTCCAGGTCTTTGCTATTGTAAACAGTGCTGCAATGAACATTCGTGTGCATGTGTCCTTATAGTAGAATGATTTATAGTCCTTTGGATATACACCCAGTAATGGGATTGCTGGGTCAAATGGAATTTCTATTTCTAAGGCCTTGAGGAATCGTCACACTGTCTTCCACAATGGTTGAACTAATTTACACTCCCACCAGCAGTGTAAAAGTGTTCCTTTTTCTCCACATCCTCTCCAGCATCTGTTGTCTCCAGATTTTTTAATGATTGCCATTCTAACTGGCGTGAGATAGTATCTCAATGTGGTTTTGATTTGCATCTCTCTGATGACCAGTGATGATGAGCATTTTTTCATATGATTGTTGGCCTCATATAGGTCTTCTTTTGTAAAGTGTCGAACAGACACTTTTTAAAGGAAGACATTCAAGCAGCCAACAAACATATGAAGAAATGCTCAACATCGTTAATCATCAGACAAGTGCAAATCAAAACCACAATGAGATACTGTCTCATACCAATCAGAATGGCTATTTTTTTTTCTGAGATGGAGTTTTTTTTGCTCTTATTGCCCAGGCTGGAGTGCAATGGCACTATATTGGCTCACTGCAACCTCCACCTCCTGGGTTCAAGTAATTCTCTTGCCTCAGCCTCCTGAATAACTGGGATTACAGGCATGTGCCACCACATTCAGCTAATTTTGTATTTTTAGTAGAGATGGGGTTTCTCCATGTTGGTTAGGCTGGCTTTGAACTCCCAACTTTAGGTGATCCACCTGCCTTGGCCTCCCAAAGTTCTGGAATTACAGGCATGAGCCACTGTGCCTGGCAAATAATGGCCATTGTTAAAAAGTCAAACAGCAACAACAGCAACAGATACTGGTAAGGAAGAAATGTAAATTATTTCAGTCACTGTGGAAACTGGTTAATATATTTCTCAAAGAACTTATACCAGAACTCGTAATACCATTCGACCCAGCAATCACATTGCTGGTTATATATCCAAAAGAAGATAATTCGTTCTACCCAAAAGATACATGCACTTGTAGGTTCACCACAGCACTATTCACAACAGTGAAGACATGGAATCAACTTAAGTTCCCATCAGTGGTGGATTGAATAAAGAAAATGTGGTACATATACACCATGGAATACTATGCAGCCATATAAAGAATGAAGTCATGCCCTTTGCAGCAACATGGATGCAACTAATTTCTAAGCAAATTAATGCAGGAACCAAAAACCAAATACTACTTGTTCTTACTTATAAGTGGTAGCTAAACATTAGGCACTCAGGGACACAATAGATGGCCACAATAGATGGCCACAATAGACACTGGGGATTAGTAGAGAGGGGTTGGAAGGAGAGGAAAGGGTTAAAAAACTGTTGGGTACTATGCTCACTAGGTGATAAGGTCAGTTGTATCCCAAGCCTCAGCATCACATGATATACCTATGTAACAAACCTGTACAAATACCCACTGAATCTCAAATAAAAATGGGAAGAATTATTATTTTTTTGAAACAGAGTTTTGCTCTTGTTCCCCAGGATGGAGTGCAATGGTGCGATCTCATCTCACTACAACCTCCGCCCACTTGGTTCAAGTGATTCTCCTGCATTAGCTTTCAGAGTAGCTGGGATTACAGGTGCCCATCACCATGCCCAGCTAATTTTTGTAAAAAATTGGAATTATTTTTTAAAAATAGAAATGCTGGGTCAGAGACTATAATTCTTTTCCTAAGATGTATGACATTTGTCATCTTTTTGTGCCTTTTAGGGAATTCTATAAATTTTTTGAAGGTTCAGATTATGTCTTATCTATCCATCCCACCAATCAATCAATCTTTATTCAGGCACAGTACTGGGAACTGAAAACACAGCATGAGTAGATTCCACAAAGTTCCTGCCTTTAAAGTAGGAGATAACTGGACGATCCCAAGACAGTGACAGTGGATATTAGCTTCAAAGTCACTTTCCCTGAGAAGCTGTTCCAGATGGCATATTCTAGATCAGATCCCCCTACTGAATGCTTACTTTCTATTTTAAGAAATCTTTTAATTTTGACCTAATCTAAAACTTGTAGCAAAGTTGCAAGAGTAATACAAATAATTCTTATATATTCTTTATCCAAATTCCCCAGGTATTAGCATTTTTCTTCATGTAATTTCTCTTTCACTAAACATGCACACAAACACAAACACACAACATTATTTTATTTCTAAAATGTTGGAAAGTTGCAAATATGGCATCCTTTTACCTCTAATGTTTTAGTATGCATTTTCTAAAAACAAGGCTTATTCTCTTACAGAATCACAGTAAAATTATCAATTTATGACAATTAAAATGGACAGAACACTATTATCTAATGCATAGGTCTTATTCGTATTCCTATCTAATACCTCTCTATCTTCTCACCGGTTGTCCCAATACTTCCTTTTATAGAAAGAGTAAGTCCTGGATGATGTGTTGTATTCAGTTTCTTGTCTCTTTGACCTCCTTTTATCTTGAATAGTTCTAGTTCTTTCTTTGTCATTCATGACATTGACATTTTTGAAGAGTATGAGTCATTTAGCATAATGCCCCTCAGTGTGACGTGGGTTTCTCAGATAATTAGATTCAGGTTATGAATTTTTGGCAGGAACATCATGGAAGTACATTGTATTCGTTTTAGTGAATGATTTCAGGAGGCTCACAAGGTCCCTTTCTCCCATTACTGATGGTGTTAACTTTGGTTAAGGTGATGTTATTTTCTCCTTTATAAAGTTCCTATTTTCCCCCTTATAATTAATTATTATCTTTTGACAGAGGGCCTTTGAGGCTATATAATACCTTCTTAATCATTAAATTTTTCACCCACTAATTTTAACAGCCATATCAATGAATGCTTGAATCAATTATTATTATGATAGTTGCCAAGTGATGGTTTTCTATGTCCATCATTCAGTCTACATTTATTAGTTGGTGTTCTAATTTAAGAAAGAGAGTTTCCTTCTCCCATATTATCCATGCATCAGTATGGACTCATGGGTTCTTACTTTACGTATGGTTTAATAATTCACTACTATTGCTATTTATTGTGATTCTAAAATTGTTCCAGATCTGGCCTGTGGCGGCCCCTTCAAGCTGTTCTTTTGAGAGATTTCCATCATTCTTCAAAGACTTCCTTACTTCCTGGCACACCAAGATGTTTTAGGCTGAGATCAGTGGCATGATGGAAGCATCAGGACAGGCTTTCTTGAAATTCTTCATGGTCTTTTGTTCTCTCCCCTGTTTCCTCCATTCCTGCTCTGAGAAGGATGTCCTAGGTCTCTTGAACAGAGTGCACAAAATGGGGCTTAAGGCTCCTGACTCTTTGGCTAGGGATCTACCAGCCATCTCTCTGTGTCATCCAACAGTCCCTAGATCCAGGGACATGTTGCTGCCCTACTTTTCCTCCTTTCGAGACCTGGATTTTAAAGTCCTTGAATTGCCTCCACTTCAGACCTCTCTTCTCTGTGAGCTTTCTCAGTTCCAAGACTTGGGCTGGGAATTGGTTTGATTTGAATTTAAGGAAAGTAATTGCCAAATTACTGAATAGTGTATCTTTTGTGGCAATGATTATATACCAAACAACAGAGTAAAGGCAATGTTTGAACTGTGGAATCCTGGCTCTGACATTTTCTAGCTCTGTGTTTTTGGGCAAGATGATTAACTTCTCTGAGTCTTGGTCTTCTCATTTGTAAATGAGTAAACATCCATTTTGAAAAGAAATTGTGAAGAAATATCCAATAACGCTTTTGAAAATAGTACCTCGTACCTAGTGTTATTGAATACTGGCTTCCCCTCTCCCTGTATCCCTTTATCAGATCTTGTTGATGGATTCTGATTGGCCTTGCATAGGTCACAGTCCTCTGTAAACTCATCTCTGTAGCCTGGAGAATGCTGTATTCTGATTAGGTGAGGCTGGGTCATTTTTCTACTTCTTTAGGGATAGGGTGGGAAGAGGGTGAAGGGTGCTTGGTTCCACCTGATCCACATGGAAGGTACTCAAACAGGAAAGGAGGAGAGGTGAGAGGTGAAAGGTGAACAAACAGATGTCCCTGCAGCTCTTAACCCTCACCTGTCCTTCTTGATGGCCCCTTTGTTTCTGATTTATTCCTTCCCCCTTTCCCAGCATTATTACAACTTCCAAGTTCATTTAAATGGGTCTGATATCTGAATGTTCAATAAATATGCATTGATTGAATAAATAAGTAATAGCTTTTTTTTTCTTACTCTATCTGGGGAATTTTTAATCCCTGTAGGAAGCCTCCCTATAGATCTGAAAGAACACGTGAGGGAATCTAGAATTCAAAGGAAGAGCTGTAGAGAGGGCCACCCAACAGGAGCCAAGGCCTTGGGTGCAGAAATGCAGTCAACTCTAGGTAACCCTGTAGGGCCATGCTCTAGAGAATAAACACCCAACCTCATTCTTCCTCTACTGCTAATCTCCTCTTGGTGCCTCTCCCTGGCCATACACAACCTGAAGCCAGAGGGCAAAGCAGCCTGCTAATGTGGTCCATCCGGGTCAGCTTACTGGGGACACAGAACAGGTGGGAGAAGTAGCCGGTGGATCTAGAGGAGGACACAGAAATGATCGAGTATATCCTTGTATCTTTAGCACCAAGCACAGTGTTACTGGTGAACTGATCATTTATTAACTTGCCTAATAATTCTTGAGCTTATGTGTCACCTCTTAGAAGCATTCCCTGATGTCTCCAGCCAGAGATTTTCTCTCTTTGCTCATTCCCGCTTTTTATTTATTTTTCTTTTTTTTTGAGGTGGAGCCTTACTCTGTCACCCCAGCTGGAGTGCAGTGGTGCCATCTTGGCTCACAGCAACCTCTGCCTCCAGGGTTCAAGCGATTCTCCTGCCTCAGCCTCCCAAGTAGCTGGGACTACAGATATGCACCACCACGCCCAGCTCTACTTTTTTTTGGTAGAGACGGGGTTTCTCCATGTTGGTCAGGTTCGTCTCGAACACCTGACCTCCCGGGATCCTCCCACCTTGGCCTCCCAAAGTGCTGGGATTACAGGCATGAGCCACCACACCCAGCCTCATTCTCCCCTTTAAACACTTTCTGAGAGTTACCATAAACATTCTCACACATCTGTCTCCTCCAAGAGACCCATCTGAGCTCCCTAGAGCAGGGGCTGGTTTGTATTCATCTGAGCACCTCCGAAGCTGAGCACAGGAGGCTGACTCAGAGCAGTGTTTACAATGTGCTCTGAAAGTGAACAACCATGTGGATGATTCATTGAATTGAACTGATGCTAAAGACCTTGCCTGAGATGGTCCAGTTGTCAGCCCTTGGTAGGTGGGTGTGAAGCATGTTCTTTGCACACTGGCTGTGTAGGTGTTAGGGCCTTATGTGAGACTGTAGGGGGACTGTGGGATTGAGAGACTGTGGCTGACTATGGCAGACAATGGAAGAATTACCCAGTTCTGGAGCCCCATGCTGGGTGTTAGCAGACCACCATCAGAGTTCTAGTTGCTACGTGTGAGAGATAGTGAGAGATAGTCCATCGTGGTAGTTAGGGGCATGACTATTGGAGCCAGGTTACCTGGTCTCAAATGCTGGCTGTGTGACCTCAGGCAAAGTACTCAACCCATCTATAAAATGGGGATGATAAGTTAATCTGATAAAATTATTATAAGACTAAGAGAGTTAATCCACATAAGGTTCTAGTGACAGCATTTAGCCTTTATTTATAGATATGTTCATTTACTTACTATAACTTCCAATTTATACATGGGAAAACCGAGGCACAGAGAGGTTAAATAAATTTTCCATATTCACACAGCCACTAAGTGGTAGGGCCAGGATTTAAGCACATACCATTTGGCTCTAAGTGACCTGCCCTGAACCATTGCACCATTTGGCTTTGGTTCATGTGGACAAGTCCTCAAAGAATATTATTATGGGAGCTGGAGGAAAGGAGAAGCTCAAAATGGAAAGTTCTATAATAATAAGTATAAGGATAATGGTGTTTGATTGCTCAGCAAGATCTGACTGCAAGAACAAATTTCAGTTCTCATTTTTCTAAATATCTTCTCTTTAAACAAGATAAAGCAGATAAATCAATAATAATTAGCTCACTTTCCTCAGACTGGGTCCTGGAAATAAACTCATGAGAAGGCCTTCATCTCTGATGTTACAACCTTAGGAAATGGACCAGTGAGGTCAGGCACTAATTTTGATGTACAGGAGGCAGGAAAGGAGGAACTGTCTAAGACTTTGATACCCAAATTCTGCTCCTTTCACTAGCAGTGAGACATCCCCTGGGAGCTTGTTGGAAATGCGAATCAAACCTATTGAATCCAAATCTGTATCAAACATTAAAACAAGTTTTAACAAAGTGATTAATATGCATGTTCAAGTTTGAAACACTATTACTGATGCTTGAGTCCTACATATCCCTGACCCACCCCCTCCCCTCTAGTGAGAAATCCTTAAGTATTTGGCCTGAAGTGTGGCCTGGGCAGGCATTAAGATTTTTCAAAACTCCCCAGCTTCCAACATGGGGATTCCAACATGGGGATTCCAACATGCAGCAAAGTCTGAGAACCACTGCTCTAAGGAGATGAGCCCCAGAGAAGGGAGCAGCTACAGCTGGCATACTGTCATCCTGTTGAGACAGACCTCAGACTTTACCCAAGTGCTCTGATTTTAATTGGAGATGCTCAGGACAGCCTAGCCCTAGTCCAGCAGGAGCCACAAAGTATCATAACTTCCTTCTACTACTTCTGTTGTTCATCATGCCCAGTTGATGGGTCTATTTTTTTATTTTTATTTTTAAAACTTCCTTCCTATTGAGGAATTTGGCTGATTTACGGAGGTATATTTGCCAGGATTTAGATAAGATTGGGGCTGGAATTTAGGAAATCACAAATCCTTCCAGGAAAGGTCAGAGGAAAAGCTACTTTCTATTATGAAATTAAATAATTCAAACTTAAAGCTGGTGGAACTTTTTTTTTTTTTTTTTGGTGGAACTTTAAATTATGTTGAGCCTGGAGAGGAATGTGGCCACGTGACCTGAGTCATATAGCATGCAGCGGTGACTTCCGCTCTTTCCTGTAACTGATTAGGAAGGATGGAATGGTGCCAGAGTGAAGACCTTTCAAGACCATTACCCCTGCTTATGGAATGTTAAAGGAAACTCCTTGGCATGTAACAAGCTGTAACCAATCAAATCACTGTCATATGTACTGACTTTGCATGGAAAATGTTGTAACCCTGCTAAGTTTCTCTGTCTCTGCCTTGTACGTGGAACCTAAATTTCTCCACTTGGAGCAATGACGTCATGCCTTTGGAGTCTATGTTTCCCGAGTGGCTATCCTCAAGCTTTGTGCTGAAATAAACTCAATACTTCATCATATTTTCTGAATCTCATTTGAGGTTGACACTTTAATAACACTCTAGTGGGGAAACATTTTTTCTCTTCTTTTTTTTGAGGTAGGTTTGATTATGAATTGAACAAGGAGACACTGGACCTAGGAGAGAGAGAGAGACCTCACTGAGGGGAGTTAAAGAGCAGATAAGACTACAAAGCCGAGAGATTCAGGGACCAGCCACATATTTGCCACTGAATACGTCTGAAAACAGCCAACCTACATGCTTACTCAGTGCCAACCTTCATTCTAAGAGCTATGCAAGGATAACTTAATCTTTATAATAGCTCTACCATGTGGGTACCATTGTCATACCCACTTTATAGAGATTATCATCAAGGCTTAGAAAAGTTAAGTGACTTGCTCAGCGTTGCTCAGCTAGTAACTGCTGGAGCTGGCTTTCCAATCCAGGCCTCCCAACGGACTCCTCACCCCACTGCCTCAGCTATACCACACTTTCTACTGAGAAGTAGCATGGGCAGGAATTCTAAGAAGGTGGAATTTGAATTGTGAAACAATGGAGGAATAATTTCACAAAAAGGCCAAATGGAAAGAGTTGGATAAGGGAATAATATGAAAGCACTCTTCAGTCTGGGCAGCATTTGGAAGAGGTTACACTGCAACTTAATTCAGGTGAGTCTTTTTCTGGGGACAAGGAAATGTCCTTGTGGTCAACTCCGTAGACTTTCATTTTAACAGAGCCAGTAGATTCTCAGGTTTCTGAGAACAAGCACTAAACTGCTTTTTGTCATTAGCATGTAACTGCTGTTCAAATCAAACTGGTATTCAGTGACTCTGAAGTAGCAAAAGGAATCTGAGATGAAAATGCAAACAAATCTGCTTGCATGCTGCAGTCACCGTCTTTTGCAGGCTTATTCAACCAGTGCTGACTGAGTGGGTGCCTGGTGCCACATCCCATGCTTCGTGTGTTACAGTAGTCCACTTGTCCTTGAGGAGTGGGCATAGCAACACAGTCTAGAGATGGGAGCACTCTGAATGGTTCAATGAACTCTGAATTACGTCTCAGACTGACTCCAGAGCTTGTCCTCTTTACTCTATATCCTCTTGACTTTATAGTCCAAGGGATCTTCCTTTGTAGTCCAAAAGGAATGTCTCTTGGCATGTAGCAAGCATAGTCTTAAACTTCTTAAGCTTCAGATGCACCTGGATATTAGTAACAGGCAGAGATTCCTGGGCCCTACTTCAAGTGAATCTGATTCTAGAAGTCTGGAATTGGGGCCCCAGAATTTTGTATGTTCAATCCTAACCCCCAAGTGACTATAGTTTCAGTGGTCTCAAGACCAAACTTAGTGAGTGCTATATCAGTACTTCTCCCAGCCCCAGTCCCTGCCTTAAGAAATTCACAGCTCAATCAGAGGAGGCAGACACGCAATGGATTATTGCTACATGGCCTTGTAATCTCTAAAAAAAATGGTAGGTCCTAGGACATTCAGGCACCTGTTGTCCAGGTAGAAAGAAACAGCAGTTGTTGGGTACAAGGCATGGCACGAAGGCGAGCAGAGCTACAGCCCTTTCCCTAGAAGCCCTGTGACAGCACACTCTTTTTATGAACTCAGGCTTTATGCCCTTGGAGCTAGCACCATCCCACCCAAACAGAACACACACACACACGAACACCCTCTCTCTCTCTCTCTCTCTCTCTCTCTCTCTCTCTGAATCTTTCATTAATAATCAATTCCTGTTGGCTAGAGCTTTCACATGCTCTGAAATCCATGCATTCTTCTCCATCCTCACTGCTATTACTGTAGTGCAATCCACTATCTCTCTCCTCTACCATGCAATAGCCTTCTAAGAGCACCCGTCTTTACTCCTCTCTAATTCATTTTCTACAATATCCAGGGTGATCTTTTGAAAATATAAATCAGATTTACACATTACCCCACCCCCATTTTAAGCTTCTCTATAGACTAAAGCCAAGATCTTTATGTGTCTTGGTCTGCAAGCCTTTCCCCATCTGATGCTGCTTGCTGGGCAGCTGTTTGGCTCACCTCCCTTATCCCTAGCACTCCATGGTCCTCATGCAAAGCCACGTGCAATTCCTCAAACCTGTTCTTTCTCCCTAGCTTTCTCATAGACTGCTCCCTTTGCCTGGAATGCCTCCCCACCTCTGTCTGGGTAACTCTCAGAGTGCAGGGCTCTGCTCAGAAGCTCCTTACTCCGGAAAGCCTTGTGACCCCTCATATCACGTGAATTGAGTGCCCTCATCTATCTCTCACAGTCCTGCTCATTTCTTCTTACTCTGCACCCAGCACCCTGTATTTTGACTGCTTATTGCTCTCTCTTCTCCACGGGACTGTAAACCCCATGATAATAAGGGCACACCTATCTTGACCTCCTTGTGTGTCTGAGTCATGTACATTGCTGTGCTCTGGATGGGCTTGTTCCATATTGTTTGAGTGAAGGAATGGACAATGGTGGGCAATGAGTGTCCTCTGTCTTGGTGATTTGGTCTCAAAGGCCCTTCCAGCCTTGTGCCCAAGGGCCCCTTACTATTTACTTTCATTTTGGACTTAGAGGACTTGATTCCATGGTCCAGAAATTTGCATTTTTGACAAGTTCTGTCATTTGATGCTAATGTAGGTGATTCCTGAATCTTTTTTTTTTTTTGAGATGGCAAGTCACTTTGTTTCCCAGACTGGAGTGCAGTGGTGCAATCTCAGCTCACTGCAACCTCTGCCTCCTGGGTTCAGGCGATTCTCCTGGCTCAGCCTCCCGAGTAGCTGAGACTACAGGTGTGTGCCACTATGCCTGGCTAATTTTTGTATTTTTGGTAGTGATGGGGTTTCACCATATTGGCCTGGCCGGTCTCAAACTCCTGACCTCAGGTGATCTATCCTGCCTTGGCCTCCCAAAGAGCTGGAATTACAGGCATGAGCTACTGCCCCCGTCCCCCAAATATTACTTGGAAAAATTCTGCTGCATCATTTTCAGGCAGGGCTGAGGGGTGTGGGGACTCTCTGAGGGGTGGGGCTTGTCTTCTTTCTGGAAGGGGTCAAATGTCTTACCATGGGGCCAGAAGTGGGTAGAAGAAGAGAGCATAAAAGAGGGCAGAGCCAGTTCCTATGGGCCTGTCATATGTTAACAACATATATAATGACATATATAATAACATATGTGTATATTATAATATATATATTATATGTATAACATATAATAACATAATGACAGCTAATATTATGGGATGCATGCATGCAGTAGGCCTCATGGTAAGTGCTCTTTGTGGGTTATCTCATTTAATCTTTCCAACCACCTGCTGAGTTGGATGCTATTATTCCCATTCTACACACATTGAAATGGAAGATAAGAAGTTTTCAGTAAGCTGCCAGTGACTGGAAGATCTTAAATTCCGGTCATCCCATGGCTTTTCCCAGATTGGAGGGATGGGAGGTGCAGTGATTTTGGAAGAGAAACAAATCTAAGGAAAATAAAGATCCAGATGGAAGTGAAAAGGAGAAAAAGGGGGTGGGGGTCAGAAGAAAGGAACTAAGAGGTAGAATTGCAGGCACATTAACAGCTGGTCCTTCTTATGTCCCCAACAGTAAGATGCCATTACTACATAGTCACCCTTGGAAATAAAATTAGCGTATCCCAGGCCCATCAGCCTAAGACCAGCAGCGACAACCACGTAGTCCGACAGAATCAGGTTTATTGACACATTGTAATGAGGAAGATCACACACCGTGGAATCGTGGAGCGTCTCACCAAACAAAGGAAGACCGAGTTATCATAGGACTGGGGAAAAGTGTGGAGTTCAGGGACAGCTGAAACCAAGCAGAGCTTTTACAAGCACAAAACAAATCAAGGTTGTGTATAAAGGAACCACTGGTTCTGAACAGGAAAGTGGAGGCAGACTGCTGTTTCCTTGGAAACCACAAAGTGAGGGCAGACGTGGAATGCTGTGTCTAGAAAACCCTTATCTGAAACTCTGTAATGGGGCTGGAAATCAATGCTGCTTTTTTGCATCAAAGTGACTTGGACCCTTCAGGCCAGAGAGGATTATCTCATTCTTACTGAAATGATTTCAGATGGTAATGTTTCTAATAGTCTATGATTTTAGAACACAAAGTCTCTCAGTCAGTAAGAAAGTAGCAGTCACAGAGAAAGGTTTGCTATGACAAGTTGTGGATCCTGAACAGAAATACGGTCTCCTATCCACACAGCTGTTGACTGTATCCGTGCCTGTATTCTTCTCCATCTTATCTTTTCCTATTGTCTTAACTGCCTCATTCTGCCTAATCCGTGTTTAGTCTGATGAATGCCTAGGCAGAATTTTTAAATTTATATTTAATTTTTAACATATACATTTTTATTCTAAAAAATCTCGTTTTAAAATTGACAAATAAAAATTATACATATTTATGGTGTACAACATGTTTCAAAATATATACACATTGTGGAATGGCTAACTTGAACTAATTGGCACAGGCATCACCTCCATACCATTTACTTGTGACAAGGACACTTAAAATCTACTCTCTTTGCAATTTTCAAGTGTGAAAAACATTGTTCTTAATTATAATCACCATATAGTCAATAGAGCTTTTTTTTGAGACAGAGTTTCGCTCTTGTTACCCAGGCTGGAGTGCAATGGCATGATCTCGGCTCACCGCAACCTCCACCTCCTGGGTTCAGGCAATTCTCCTGCCTCAGCCTCCTGAGTAGCTGGGATTACAGGCATGTGCCACCATGCCCAGCTAATTTTTAAAAAATATTTTTAGTAGAGACAGGGTTTCACCGTGTTGACCAGGATGGTCTCGATCTCTTGACCTCGTGATCCACCCACCTCGGCCTCCCAAAGTGCTGGGATTACAGGCTTGAGCCATCGCGCCCGGCCTACAATAGAGCTCTTGAACTTATTCCCCCTGTGTAACTGAAACTTTTGTATTCTTTGACCAAATCTCTGTAATCCCTTAGGTAGATTTTTACTTACCCATTATTGGGTAATTTTTGTTTTCTTACATGTGTATTATTTATTTCTCACATGTATATTGGTTTCCTGCGGCTGTTGTAACAAAGTACTACCAACTGCATGACTTGATACAGTAGAAAGGCAGTGTCTCATGGTTCTGGAGGGCGGAAGACCAACATCAAGGTGTTGGTAGGGTTGGTTCCCTGTGGGAGAGTCTTCTATCCCTTTCTACCAGTTTCTGGTGGCAGCTACCTTGATGTTCCTTTCCTTGTAGATGCTTCACTCCAATTTCTGCCCCTCTTTGCATGGTGTTCTCCCAATGTCTGTCTTCACATGGAGGTGAATAGCCTACCAATCAAAAAAAGTCCAGGTCCAGATGGGTTCACAGCCAAATTCTACCAGACGTACCAAGAGGAGCTGGTACCACTCCTTCTGAAACGATTCCAAACAATACAAAAAGAGGAAATCCTTCCCAAATCATCTTATGAGACCAACATCATCCTGATACCAAAACCCGGCAGAGACTCAACAAAAAAAGAAAACTTCAGGCCAATATCCATGATGAACATAGAAGCAAAAATCTTCAATAAAATACTGGAGGTCTTCTTTCAAGGACACCAGTCTTATTAATTAATTAGGGGCCCATGCTACTCCAGGATGACCTCATTTCCATTTAGCCAATTACATTGCAAATACTTTATTTCCAAATAAGGTCACATTCTGAGTCCTGGAGGTTAGGACTTTGACATAACCTTTTTGGAGGGACACGATTTAATTTATAACAATGAGGAACAGAACAAATTCGTTTCTGAGCCAGGGCCTAATGAGAATTAGTGCCTTGTCACTACTCAAGTATGGTCCACAGTCAAGCAGCTTCTCCTCACCTGGGAGTGTACTGGAAATGCAGACTCTGGGATCCTGCCCCAGGCCACCGCATCAGAACCTGAATCAACATTATCCCCATGTGATTTGTCTGCACATTAAAGTATGCAAAATGGAGTTAGTGCACAAGCTTATTGCCCAGTAGCAGCCCTGGGGACACTGCCAGTTTTTAATCTATTGGTTATTAGGAATTAAGATCCTGAGAGAAACTGCCCCAGCCGGATATGTGGCTCATGCCTGTAGTTCCAGCTACTTGGGAGGACGAGGTGGGAGAATTGGCTTGAGCTTGAGTTCAGCCTGAGCCATATAGCAAGATTGTGTCTCTAAAACAAACCAAAACAAAAACAACCATTTGAAGAAACCAGCAACTGGAACAGTGGGACAGAGCCAAAGAGGAGGGGTTGGATTTGGGCTGTAGGTCTGCGGAGGTCTTAGAGAGGGTGGATGGGGAAGGAAGAGGAGGGAGCGGAACTGGAGCTGCTGGAGCTAACCCAGCTTCTTCCAAACAGTGCAGATGTTACATAAGCACTGTGGGCCTCACTTTCCTTGTCTGTAAAGTGGGCTAATACCTCCTATCCCAGTGACTGGTGTGAGAATTAAGTGTGAAAATATACCCAAAGTGTCCAGGACAGCATCTGGCAAGGATAAGCGCAAGATGAATAGTGGCTGAAGACACACGGATTGGGTCCAGCCTCAAAAAGGAAGCTGGGTAGGGGAGGCAGCTCATGTCCTCACTCATTCCACATTCAGCACCTCCAGTGTGCCTGATGCTATAGTAACAGGAGTAAGTCCTCCAGTGACTCATGGTCAAATGGAGGAGAAAATAAGTGTGTTTTCAAGCGTTAACAATGGAGGCTGATTCAGGAACTTCTCACAGTGTGGCCCACGAGTACCAGATGGGGCACTCTGGACCCAGCTTGCAACAGACAGGCTAATTCCAGGCTTCGTCACATGCTTTTATGCTCCTCAACTTCCTTTCTTCTCATCAGTTGGGTTCCAAAAAAAAAAGTGTTGGATGTGAGTCTGTAGCTGTCAGATTTAGCTGAGTCTAGCCATTTAAAAACAACAAAGCAGCTTCCATTCTGGAGAACATAATGGATAGATTGTTTAAGTTTCCAGGCAAAACTTTGAGGGGTAGGAGGGGCATACCAAACTGATGTCAGCAAACCTAGGTCTGAATGCAGGATGACTTGGCTAAGCTACTTAACCTCTCACAGCCTGAGTTTCCTCTTATTTTTTTTTTTTTCTTTTTTGAAACAGAGTCTAGCTCTGTTGCCCAGGCTGGAGTGCAGTGGTGCAATCTTGGCTCACTGCAACCTCTGCCTCCCAGGTTCAAGTGATTCTCCTGCCTC